>NW_017728886.1:251336945-251363103 GCF_001723895.1 Crocodylus porosus | reverse complement strand
TATATATATATATATATGTATATACACAAATGGCTCAAGACTCCACAAATCCAAACACCTGCAGTTGTATTCTGAATCATATGTTTTCTGCTTGTAGCAGTAGAGAACTGTACACTAGAGCATCAATTGGTGTAAATTGTTGTAGCTCAACTGATGTTCAAGATAGACCTATATCAATCTATATCAGTTAAGCATCTTTTTATTGAGTAGTAAGCCATGTGGCTTTTCTAAGAAATATAAAAAAATGTTACGAAAGTAGGTTTGTGTTCTATGAACAAATACTATGGAAAACTCAGTGGAATGATTTAGAATTTTCTGCTTGCTTATAAAACAGTCTGATAGAGCTGTGAATCAGTTTGCATTAAAATGATGTAATAAAAGAACCATTGAAAAATGGGTGGAGTCAAAGGCAATCTACAGTAGGACTGGAATATTTGTCTGTAATTGAAAATGTAAGAGTGGATTCATGACCGCCTGCGGGTGGTCACTGCTCACCACCCCGCCTCCCCATTGCCAACACCCCTGCAGCTGCCTGTGGGAGCTCCCTGCTCACTGCTGCCATGCCGCCGCCGCCTGCAGGTGGTCAGCGTGCTCCCCCCCAGCCCCTGGGGGCACATGTCATTCATGAAACTGACTATCATTGAACTTCATGGAACCTTCTTTTCTAATGACTTGACTTCCTGATCCTTAATAATGGTTCTTAGCGTAGGGCTGTCTTTTGATAGGAAATTCTTTTTCCCCAGTGAACTTCCTCTAGTAAGTTATGAAGCTTCCCAACCTACTTGTCTAATGTGGAATAAACATGTCATCTGGGGAAGGAAGGGGATGTATTTAATGTTAGAAAGGGGGTCTAGGTACTCTGCAGTAGAATACTCTTAGGGGTTTTTAACATTTGAAAATAAAGGCATGGATGAAAACCGGAAGAAGGTATGTAACAGGGAACCCTTGCTCTGCTACAGGAATGTGGTATGACCCCTTTAAGAGCAGAGTTCTGGTAACTCAAGCTCAGGCCACCAGCAGAACAGGGGTTAAAGAGCAGCCCTGTGGTCAGGTGTGCTGATGGGGAGTCGTATGACTCAATGGGGCTTGGCTTCCAGCCATATAAGCCCAAGGCCTGAGCCAGAGCAGGCAATATAGTCCTGAGAGCCACAGGGAGAGGAGCTCCTGACAGTGAGACTCCTAGATTAATACTGGATCTGGGGTAAGAAGTAACTCTGCAGGCCTGGGAATAAGGGAATAATTCCTGGGGTAAAAAAAAAAAGGCTTTGTCATGCTGGCAGGTAACTGTTATTAGGTTTGGATCCAGAGAAGGTTTAGTGATGCCTGCCAGAGGGCTTACTACTGGGATTATACTTTATTGGTGGTTTGTGGAAGGGAGTGAGGGATGGTCTTGGAGGCCCCATTAGTGTCCCAGGGGCATGTGATCACTTTGAGCCCTGCTGGGGCAGGCTTGAGGCATACAGCCTAGCACCTGGAACAGGGCAGAGATTGTGGGCCAGACTCAATGGCTAGGGATAGAAGCTGCACACAAACTGGCTTAAGTGATTAGAAACCAGTTGAAATTTAACAGAAGTACAGTGTACATAAACTGCTTTCAAAATGGCTGAAACTGGTTTAAGATAAGTCTGATACTACATTTAGCCAGGTTTAACAGATTTAGGTTAAACTGGTTTATGGAACTTGTGTCCCAGGCCCTTTCCTGGCTCAGGTTAACTCCCAGTCCCCCAGCATCCCAAGATGCTTTGCAGCCCTGGGCTGTGCTGTCTGCTCCAGGGGAGCAGGGTTGGCCACACCTCTCTGCTCCCTAGCCAGTGTACTATCACTCCTCCGGCTGGCTGAGAAGGGGGTGGAGGTGGGAAACTGGGCTTTGGACTGCAGCTGGGTCTGCCTGGCAGGGGTGAAGAAGCCTCTCGCAGGCTTTCCCCCAACTTGCCACAGAGGAGTGGGGAGAAGCAGACCTGGGGTAGGCTGGCAGAATGAGGCAGAGTGGGGAGGGGTTTTTAGGCCTCCTCCCCTGCCTGCATGGGACTCTCTCTTGGTCTGCCTGGCAGGGGCAGAGCAGACCCTGACAGGCTTTTTCCCACTTGCTGCTGAAGTGGAGGGGGCAGAGGGTGTGGCTAGGTTTCTGATCACTTAAACACCCATCCCTTCTCTCTGCTTCAGCATGCTAGTCTGGAGCTGGCATCTGACCATGCCAGGCTGCTGCACCCCTGCCAAGCAGACCCTGGCTGGGGTCCCCTCTACTTCAGTGTGTGGGCCCGGATTGGGGTCTGGCCATGCCCCACTCCTCTCCAGTGGGGAGCAGTGGAAAAACCTGGCATGGGATGCTTCCCTCTTGCCCCCTCAGGAACATGATAGCTGGGGCCTGTGCAGGCTAGGGTAGGGTTTAACCCTCCCTGCCATATTATACTTGGTGGGCCTCTGTGGCCTGGCTCCCCTCCTCCCCTCTCAGTTTGAGCAGCAAAAGGGGGGAAAAGCCTGGAGGGATTCTCTCCCAGCTTCCCTCTAGCCTTCCGGTCACTGATGAAGAAAAGAGAAAGTTTGCTCTAGTTCCCCCCTCCCCCCAGTTTGTAGCCTGGGCCAGTGCAGCCATGCGGCTGCATTTTCAGAATCAAAAGTGAATGTCTGTTCACTTGCTTCTCTGTTCAATCTATGCAGCTTAGACTACCCTAAGATTGAATTGATTGAATTGAATGCAAAGATTGAATCGATTCAGTCTCAGGCTTTTTGACCTTTTGTACTTAGCCAGGTCTGAACTAGAAGGATCCAGCCAGAGTAGTAGGGCTGGGAAGACTGAAGCCTAACAAGGGAATAAGAGCCTATTGTGTCTTAGTGGATTTGGGACAAGTGCCACACCTGATCGATGACCCAGAACACCTGAAAGGCCTGGATATGACTTGGGGAAGTGGCTGGAGATCATAAATTTAGCCCTTAAGGCACGTAGGGCTAGAGAGAGGGAAAGGAAGAGAGCAACTTAGGTTAGTCAGTCTCTGAGGGCAGCCTCCCTTTTACAAAGTTTTCATCAAGATGTGACAGGTGAGACCTTGAGAGAAGGGGTAGAGAGGGAGAGAGCCTAGCAGGGATGGGAAAGCCTATAAGGGGCATCACAAGGGCCCTCAAGCACCTACCTTGTTATAAGGTGTCAAATTAAAAATGCTCAATATTAGCTGTAGGGAGATAAAGATCTGCGGGTCTTTAGGTACAATTGTACAAGGTGTTATTCTTCTTAAAATTTAAAATCTATTGGGAAAAGTAATGCCAAGAATAATATACAGAAATTGGAGTTTAAAGTTGGAGGTGATTGGTTTAATTCCTTTATTACCCATGTGTTTTTATTGGTCATGTCTGTACCTCCTGTGGGACACTTCTGGGCATGTACCAATAACCTCTCCCAAAAGTGTACTAAAGCAACTATGTCCCATCCCCTGTTGGTGACAGGACACATGGAGAGTGTAAGCGGTGCTTCACTACCAAGCTCCTTGTTTCTGTCCTCAGGTGATGGAGACATTCCCATAGTGGTTGCATTTTCTCAGATGACTTAATTTCCTGGCCCTCACAAAATGTCCTACATACAGGGCTATCCTTTCAGTGGGATTTTTTCCACCTTGCCTGCCCGGGGACATCCCTTCAAACTTGGCAGGAACAAGCTAAGGCAGCTCTAACATGGCTATTCTGTAACCGGGAACAATTTGCCATGTTTTCCCTATTTGTAAGAAAATAGCACCTTTTTCACACTGCTTTTTATTTCAGTCTTTGGTGAACTCGATCTTACCTTCTTAAGACGAAACAGTTCTTGGCTTGCAGTAGAGAGTAATGTGGCACTCCTTCTTGGATTGCTTCAGTACTTTTTATTACTCAGGCATGCCATTCTTTGCCTTCAAAGAATCCTATATTTAATACTGGTTGGTGGTAGAGCCATGGTATTTGTAGAATATACATCCAGAGTTTCTTCACTCCTCTGACCTGGAGTATATTAACCTCCTGAAGAAGACTGTTTTGGAATGTAAAAGCAATACTTTTCTCTGAGTCGTCTTGTCATCCTCAGTAACAAACAGAAGGTAGCCCAACTTCCTTTTCATACTAGATTCTGTGAGCACTTTTGTACCTTTTAAATGTTATGCTATGAATGGAAGACTAAAACAAAGTTGCATTTCAAAAATATTTTCTTTAATCTATTACCAAGAATATTTCTGAGAGAGGAAGTTAAAAAACATGGCTAAATGCTCTCATGTGGTGGTTAACCATTGAAGTTAAATTTAAGGGGAGAATCAAATGAAAGCAACTATTGCTAATGGTAAACAGGGCTGTAGACAGATATTAAGATTGTATCTGTTTTTTCTAATCTTTAGGTGCTGCCAAAATAAAATTTAAAAGTCTTATTGAGGGTTGGCCGTAACTGCTGCTCATTTAAAAATGAAAAGAGAAGTAGGGAGGAGAAGAAGATGGAGAGGAAGGATAGCATACCACGTGCTTTCTTTTCCGCCAACAGTAATTATAATGGAATCACTGGGTGCCCTTAGTCAAGATACTTAACATCTCTGTGTTTATTTCTCCAGCTGTAAAATGTACTAAGTATTTCTCTGAATCTGGCTGTTGGAGGCAGTTAATGCATGTGCTGGTGTAGTTACTGGAATTTAGGATTGTTTTCAGATCACAATTCCAAATTTATTACTAGGGTCAGGTGAACATTTTATAGTATGTATGGAGAAAAGTGGCAGGTTTGGATTTCCTAACCCAGAACTGATGAATAAGTAAATGAATACAGTTCAAGGGTTTTATTTTTCTGTTCTTTTAAGTGCAAGCACTTTTCCTGCCTAGAGTTTGGTATGTGGATTGAACCTTGGTACTTTCAGAATTGCCAGTAAGCAATTTGTTTGACTTTTAATTGATATTCCTGTACTTCTAGAAAATGACCCTGTTATCAATCACAAGCATCATCTTCATATGTCACTTAGAAATTGTAAAGAATGTTGGTTCAAATGGCCAGTTAGTATAAATCAAAATGGTGTTATTGATAGTAAAGCAATGTGTGTATGCTTATATATCAGGGGTGGGCGAAATACGGCCCATGGTCTGGATCCGGTCCATGGCAGGTCTTTGCCCGGTCTGTGGCAGGTCTCTCAGTCCTGCCTGGCCCAGGCACTGTCTGGCCCTAGTGCAGGCTCTGGGTGGCTACACCAGGAAGTGCCATCAGTGGTGAGGGGGAGGGGCCACTTGTTCCCCATTCTGAGCAGCAGCAGCTTCTGTCCCAGGCTGCCACTGCTGAGTCTGGGCAGGAGAACCTGGAGCAGGCACAGGGTATGCAGGGTCAGGGCTGTGCAGCGCAGACTTCCACCAGTACCATGGGGCTGGGGGTGGTGGCAGCAGTCAGAAGGAGCCACCACCACCTGGGCTGCCTAGAAAGTTAGTCCAGCTCTGGAGCTGTCCCAGCCCCACTGCATGTTCAGGGGGCAGCAGGATGCACCGCGGGCAGGCGCTGTGGAGAGGACTGGGTCTGGGCTGTGCCCAGGTTCTGGTGATCCACTCCAACATGGGTGAGTGCAGGGACCACTGGGGCTGTGTGCTGCTGGCGATGGCAGGGAGGCACCGCAGTGCACACAGGTTCTGGGCTGTTGTGGGGTGGGGGGAGCTGAACAGCTCAGAGGGGTGTGTGCACAGGGTTCCCATGCGCACCCACCATACCTGCTAACCCAACAACCGCGCCCTCCCCCACACATCTGTGCGCCTCCTATGGGGAGCCCTGTGCACTGCTACTCTCATACCCCACCACACACTGCACAACCCAGCCACCCTTCCCCTCCACACACCTCACACATACCCACAAACACCCACTCCACAAACACCTACAGACCCCCACAAACCCCTAACCCCTCCACCCTTCCACACCCCACTATAATATACAAGAGTAAGACTTAATTTTGAGCTATTATGCAGTCACCCCTATATACACAACAAAATGCACACAAGTTGGGACAAAAATATTTTCGAAATAAAATTAAAATATGTTATTGTTAATGTTTGACTTTGTATGTATTTTTTTCCCTCCCTCTCAGGTTTCTAGGTAGGAAACTTTCTTCCCAAAAGGAGTACTTCTGGTGGCAAAGGTCAGGGGTTAGGAGGCAGAACTTCTATCCCAACATGTTGACCAGGGGGCCGGCACCTGTCAAGGGGCAGGGCTACCCTTGTGGCCCTTGACAGCTTGCCAAAACTTGTTACGCGGTCCTCCGGCCTAAATAATTGCCCTATTATATATGGATATACCCCCGCAGATGCATTTAATTCTAGATTAGTTGAAAGCCTGCAAATTGGACCCTATAGGTGTATATACAGTTGGACCCTGAGTTACACAGGGATACATTCCTGAAAAACACTGTGTAAGTTGAAACCATGTAACTCAGGGCATTAAGTCAATGGAAAACAGGGGGATAGGGACCTGGGACCAAGATTTTGATAACATTATTTCATAATAAAAGGATATGTGAACACAAAATAATGGAATTAATAGTTTTATTAAAACCTTTACTCCCGACTATGTGCTTATACGGAGACAAAGCTTTAGCCTTAATCGCTGCACTATTGAGAACTGCTCCTTTTGTATTGGTCATTTCATTGATCCAAAGATTAAGGAGTTTCTCAACCTCATCTAAATGAGGAATTGTAGTTACCAATGACACTCTCAAACTCACAGGGGTTGTCATTTTCACACAGTCTCTGTTTGCTCATGTTTTTAAATGGTATGCACAGTTGATTCACTTAAACTGCATTGGTGAGCAATCAGTGCAGCACTATTGCCTTTTCTTAATTTATCAAGGATTTCTATTTTCTGGGCCAGGGTGATAGACTTGTGTTCTCTTTTGGGCACAGGATCAAAGGCTTTGTTTGATGCCATTTTCACAAATATTCAGGGGTTAATGTAACCAAAAATGATGGACAATCTTGGAGGAGGTGACAAGAGATGCTAACGCTATGTAAGCAGACTCCAAACTAACAACCGCTCTATCACAAACAGTGTAAATGTGAAGCAGGGTATTGCCTAAGTTGAAACATGGTCATGTTATATAAAGCATGTATATGTGAATCAGTGTAACTGGGGGTCCGACTGTACTTATGTCCATGTATAACCTCTGACTTGTGTACCACATTCACAACATTATAAAAGCAAGATACCCTAATACTCATTTTTATATCTAGGCCTTATGCATTCAAATCTTCTCCATTGTCTGGCCTGAAGATTTAATAGATCTTTATTTATGTTGAAAATTACTTTTGTTTGCCTGTTTTTAAGGGCCAGCTGGCTCTTGACTACTCTCATAATCTGAGGCTTGGAGACAGCTGACATCTCAAATTCTTAGTTCACATTCAGTTGAACTATCAGTAATTATATGAGATTTATAGAATTTTACATGGTGTCAAATGGATGATGTGAATGATGGCAAACCTCCAATCCTATTACTATTAATGTTGTCTATTAATTTTTGATTGGACAAATTTGAACCAACCACCTTACAAGTCAGTTATGAACAGCAGAGATGGCAGGAGGAGGCTTTATACATAGGGTACCTGCCACAAAGTTAAACAGACAATCTTATTCTTGAAAGTGAAGCAATCAGTGCCTACTTGCTGATTCTTTAAATTATACAAAATATTTCTTAAATTATCTCTCTCATTAGCAGAGGCAATGAGGAGAGAAATCTTAGCTTAGAAAAACGTTCTTTCTGATATTTTTCTTGAAAAAAGGAAAAAAAAAAAAAAAGGGGTCTAGTTATGGATGTGTGCAGCTAGATAGAGTTGCTCTTTGGCCTGTGAGAAACAAAGCCGACAGTCAGTGGTGTTGGCTTTTTGCCCAACTATTGGTGCCATTCATTACCACCCCGAGACTTTTGGCTTGAAGTCTGTCCTGCTGCAGGGGAAGTTTTTCACTGAGGAAATGAGCTAACTCTGCAGTGGCCTTTCTCAGTTCCCACGGGGGAGACTAGTTGCACATAACAAACATCAGACCTACATGGGGTTTCAGGATCCCTTTTAGTGTGAGGGAAAAATAGTTGAAAACAGGCGGATCAAGAAAGTGATTATGCATAAACCTACTACTCAACTACAATAAATAAGGAAAATTGTTTGAAACATAAAAGCCATGACACTTGAAACTAAATTCAAGGATCTAGAACAAATAACTTCAGGTGCATTTGTTTTTACTGTTTAAACAATTTTCTAACTATTGTGATATCAGTAGATTATATTATAATTAGGAGGAGATGGGTGACCTTGTATTTCCTCGCATACCACATGTACCTTTCCTCCCCAAAAATTTGTTTTCCAGAATTTGGGGTGCTTATCTTAAACAGGGAAGTTGACTTTCTGCCCAGAGCAGAAGCACCCCACTTTGATTTCATCTCCACTCAAAGTTTAAAACCTATTGCCTAGCAGTAGCAGTGGCATTTCTATTCGGGTAACTGAGGGAATCAGTTGACTTAACAACTCATTGCTCTTCACTCTGCAGGTATTAATGACTATGTGCCTCTCCCAGTAGTCTAGATGATCCATTAATTAAGCTGACCTCAGTTCTAGCAATTTGGTTGTTTTCTAACAACTCCTACTTCACAGCACTATAGACCGTTTTTAGCTCTTTTCAAATTTGTAGAGCCATTCATGGAGACCAGTCTTCAGCAACAGCTAAATTTTAAGCTTCTGGTTAAGCAGGGAAGGGAGAGTGAGTGAGCTGAGCTGAAGATTAGGCTCTGTCCCTACCCTATGCATCCATAACTTGGGTGTATGTGATATGCCAGAAAAGTATTATTAAGAATGTTGATGTACCATATTAACACTCAGTTATCAAAGGATTTAATAGATTAAAAACTACCAGGAAGTCTGTCCAAGCCTATGTGGTCCATCAGACTGGTGTTGTTAGGCACACCCAATTTCTGTAGTCAATGGTACACAGGGGGAGAGGTGGTGAAGATGATTTCCAGGAGGGCTGTGCAAAGCTTCAGTCCCTGATTCTATTCAGTGGCTGAATCTCTGAATCCAAATTGAATCGGGAGACTCTTTAATCTCTCTGAATCTAAGTGGAGACCTCCAAATCCATTTGGCAATTTGGACATAGACACAGTTTTAAATGTTATTTCTACATACCTCAAGGTACCAGGAAGCTCATGAATTTTGTGATGCTGGGGCAGATGAAGTGTCCTACAGGAGCACAGGACCGGGGGGGTGGTGGTGGGGAGGGTGTTGTTCCTCAGCATGCTTGGCAGCAGACCTGGAAATGGTCCACTTCCAGGTCTGCCATGGAGCACACTGCCAGCTCAGTGAATGGTGTTTCCTGGGTCTGGGGATCACCTGGGGTCCCCCTGTGGCCAATCTCTGAGCCAGGGGAGCACAGGAGGGGCTCCCTAGCATGCTCCTTAGTGGGCTGGAAGTGGACTTCTGGGTTTGCTGCTGAGCACATGGTGGGGGGGGGGTGCACCCTTATGGGATACTCCATCTGCCCCAGACTTGCAGTGTTCATGAACCATGTCTGGTACCTCGAGGTATGTAGAAAAAACACTTAAAGCTGTGTCTGTAACCAAATCACTGATTCTCTGAATCGGCATTGAATCTTCAGATTTGGATTCAGCTAAATCGAATCGGGGACAGTGATCCGAATGAATGAATCAAATCCCTGTCCCCAATTTGGGCTGGGTCCGAATTTAATATGGCCTGTTTCACACACCCTTAATATCTAGCTGCCTTTGAGTCCCTGACCAAACACCAGGTATTCATTTATAGTTGGGTTGACTTGGTGCAGTCTATGGCACAGCTTATAGATTTGTAGATTCATAGATGCTAGGGTTGGAAGAGACCTCAACAGATCATTGAGTCTGACCCTGTGTCTAGGCAGAAAAGAGTGCTGGGGTCAGATGACCACAGCCAGATGCCTATCCAGCCTTTTCTTAAAGACCCCCAAGGTAGGGGAGAGCACCACCTCCCTTGGAAGCCCATTCCAAATTTTGACCAACCGTACCATGAAGTCAAGTTCTGGAGCAAGGCTTGAATTCACATCATGATAGGTCGTTTAACCACACACCAGCCTGAACTAAAACAAGTATTTTATTATTAGAAGAAAAAATATTTGAGACCATTTTCTTAGTCTGCTATTTTACTAATATATTAATAATTCTTTATCTTAATGCCTCCATGTTTTGGGGCCCTTGGTAGAAAATGGGGGCATACTTGTATCCATGACTGTACAGTGAACTATTCAATGGTCATAACTACATGATGACTCATTGATGACTTGTTTAAATTGGCTGGACGTCTCAATCTATTTCTAGAAGTATGTGTTCATATTAAATACATTAACATGCAGTGTAATTGCAATGGGCACATAAATTTTAACACTGGACTCATCATAACATTTCCTTTTCTGAAGTTTCATACAGAAGCAGTTAAATGAGACAGTCAAGCATTTTTGCACACCCTTAGCAAATAGGTCTGTACACGCACACAGAGCTATTTTGTGAGTATGTGGCATGAGAATTAAATTTAGACTTTGTATCTAGTTAATGATCTGATGGTGGCCTAAGTTTTCAAGGAATGAAGTCCCAACAAGTCATATGTAACTTGGGAAAAAAGTGACAGAAAATATTCTAGCCCATTTCCTGAGGGTGGTGCAAGGTAATACTGACACTAAACATAGCAAGCTGCTGGGTTACAACAACATCTTGGGTTTAAAATACAGAAACATAAAAATAGCCAGTTTATTTCAAACACCAGTCTCTGCTTTGAAAAGCTGGGTAATTTGTTCAATTTAAGCACCTTTTTTTACCTTCCTTTTTAATTTAAATAGTGAGATAATTCTGTGTGCTGTCCAGCAAAGGAAGCATTAATGTTACCTTCCCAACCATGCTCAACCATTAGTTCCTCACCTGCCATGACTTTGGTATTTCTTGGTTTGGGAGCTGGTTTCACTAGGAGATCATTCTAGGGTGGCAGGAGGAATCCCTTTGCAGGGCTCCACCTTCCCTACATCCCACCCTGTTGGTTCGGATCAGTTTTCCAGGGGACAGACCCCTTCCAGCCAGTATGGGGTTGCTCCACTATGGCCAGGGCCAGGGAGAGCCCTTAGGGTCCTGTCTTTTAGTGCTCAAACTCTAGTGGGGAACATGGTAATGTTCCTGGTCCTTGCTCCCTAGCAGCCAAGTTATAACTCCATTTACAAAAGCAAAAGAAAAGTTCATGTTTTTACATTTCCCCCCAAAACCCAGGGCTCATGGTCAGTCTCGGAGACTAGTATTCTGCTGGGGCACTTTGTCCTGTAAGTCAGCAGCCTGTGACTGATTTCCTGCTTTTAGGCAGTGACAACTTAAATCCCAGAAAGCCAAAAGGAAAAAAAGCAGTCCTGTTGGGGCTCTGAAGTGCTGTCCTAAACTCTTGAAGGGATTATACCTCTGGATCCCCACACCCCGCTCTGGCACCTACTTGGTGGCAGCTCTGACTGGCCTCAAGAAAGTAATCTTGAAGCTTCTCCAGCAGGGCTTCCTTCCACAGCAGCCCTCTGACCACCTGTACCTTTCTTCAAGTGTCTCTGTGCTGCCAATTCCTGCTGACACCAGCCTGCAGCTGAGTCCCACAGTGTCTCTTTCCCAGAGGTCTCTCAGGTTGCCCCTCCCAGAAGTACCTGTCTGTGCTTGCCAGCCACCAATCGACAGGGAGCATTAACTTCCTTTCCCAGGGTCCCTTGTAGCCCTGAAGCCTTCCTTGTCACACTAGTGCTAGTTATGATCATTACCACTGTAAGTATTTTGAGGCTAGGGACATAGATTACACACAAACTGGTATAAGTGATCGGAAATTGATTTAGATCTGTAACTCAACAAACTCAGGAAACTGGTTTCAACCAAACTCCCTTCAAAATGGCTGAAACAGGTTTAAAATAAGCCTGGATGGATGTAGTATCAGACTTAACCAGGGCTGGATGAATCCTTTAGTGGGTCCTAGGCAAACAAATTCATGGACCCTTACTTAGTACTATATATTTGTATTACTTTTCACTCAATAATTATAACATGTAAAATAAACACAACTAGGCCCCTTCTTCACTTAAGCCGCTAGGCATGTACCTAGTTTGCCTATGTGTTACTTCAGCCCTGGACTTAACTGATTTAGGTTAAATTGGTTTATTGAACTTCTATCTCAGATCTCTTCCAGATGCAAATGAACTCCCAGTGGCTCAGCATCCCAGGATACTTTACCTCCCTTAAGCACACTGCACCCTTCCCCCCCAGACTTGCCGAGAGGGTGGGTTCGCCTTGACCCAAGCAATCTGCTCCAGCTGAGCAGAGAGGTGTGATCTAGCCCTCCTCTCCTCTCAACCTTTTGGCTTGGGCCACTGCAGGCATGTGGCTGCACTTCTTGAATCAAAAGTGAATGTCCGTTCATTTGCTTATCAGTTCAGTCTATGCAGCTTAGACTAACCTGCAGAGAGTGAAGTGATTCAGCCTTGGGCTTTTTGACTCTTTGTACTTAGCCTGAGAGCATAAAAATAAGGCTTCAAACCTGTACAGACTGTCTGTGTTTAACTTGATACAGTTCCACCAAAGTCAAACCCTTCCAGGATTTGAGCTAGTTCAAAGTCAGTTTGGTAAAAACTTCACACCCACAACTCTCTTGTTGTTTTCTACTAAAAGAATAGCTCAATGTAGGGTGATTCTAAAAAATGGAGTAATGGATTATCTATGCTTGGTATGATCTGAGTAGTGATTTTTCACAGAAACAGTTAAATGATGTGAATTGTCAGTACATGGCTTTAGTCACTACATAAATATACTTGCATTAAGACTATAATTCTGTATTTTTACTTGGGTTTAATCAAGACCGACTACAGTCTCTCTCTTTGCATGATTTATCAATGTTTTTGTTGGATGTAATTAGAATTTTTGACTGACATTGTATATTGAAAAATAAGAATGACACCATAACAAAAAACCTTAAAGCAGTAGAATAGCTAAAGACAGGTCTGACACTATTCCCCCCGCTGCCAGCTGTTGGTGAACTTGTTCATCTGAGTGGCAGACACCTTAATCCTTATATCTTCTCTCTTTCTTGTGTTTTGATTACTTTTTAGAGTAATAAAATCCAGGGAACACCATGCCTCTGTTCCAAGCAAGAACATGGCTTAAGGTAAGTTGTGAAACGTTGCTACCTGTAATTTTTCATTCAGTCCGCAGGTTTCTTTTTTTTATTCGTTCATACAAATGTGAAGTGATGGGAAATCAAGGGAGGTCATGTAAGACAATAGAGAAAGTGAAAAGCAAAAAGATAGTTATCACATCCTCTCATGAGCAGACAGCCATGGTTGTACATTTCTGCTTCTATGAGTTGGCTGTAAAATACTTCTGATTCCCTAATATTTTATTAGCCCACTCATTACTTTCCATTGACCTCAGTTAAAAATCTAGCTACATTTTCATAGTCTTTTTCCCCACCAATGGTTCTTATTAACATATAATTTTACATGCACTGTATTTTCTCTTATTTGGTATAAATCCTACAGTGATTTTGCATAGAAGATTTTTCTAAATGTGTCATTAAAATATGCAAACCCACAGCTAAGGAGCAAATTGTTTTTCCAGTGCAGGCTTAGATATTTAGCTCCTGTTGTTACTGAGGAGAAATATATGCAATTGCCCAAGCTTCAAACACTAAGAAACAACTAGGCGTATCCATATACAGTGGTGACCATAAAGAAATCAGAATTTGTGTTTCCTATGCAGTTCTAAAGAAATACTTCAATATCTTTCCATAATTAGGAAATGATTGTGTTATCTTATCGGTGACTATGCAGAAATGATGACTTTGTAATGTTAATTCCAGTCTCTGAAATCATTATGAAAACTACCTTGTCTGCCAGCTATGGCAAATAAAGCTGTAACACAGGTGTTTCCAAACTTTTCTGCTTGTTATCCATTTCTGTGCTTGTGACTCAATTTCTAGTTGCAAGACTCTCAAGTATTTGAGGTTTTTGTGGTCCTTACTACCCACTTGCAAATGTCATGACTCCACTTGGAGTCCTAACCATTGTTTAGGAACCTCCATGATAATGTTTAGTATGAAACTAGCCCAGATTTGTTAATGCATTTTCTTACCCTCACATTACATGAGACTGTTGCTATTGTTTAAACAAAAGATGTAGGTAGTTCTGTAACCAATTCTACCCATCTTTATGTATATGTAATAGGGGTGTGGAAAACAGGCTGTACTTGATTTGGATTTGGCACAAATCAGGGGCAGTGATTTGATTAATTGATTCGGATCGCTGTCCCAATTTGATTCAGTTGAATCTGAGGATTCAATGTCGATATGGCCGAATCACTGATTCTTCGAAGACACAGCTTTGAATGTTTTTTCTACATACCTTGAGGTACAATGTGTGGCTCATGAATGCTGCAATGGTGGGGCAGATGGAGCATGGGAGTGGGGGGCGCTTGCTCAGTGGTGAACCCAGAAGTAGACCAGAACTACTTCTGGGTCCACCACTGAGCATGTGGGGGGCCTCCTACACCTCTCTGGCTTGGCAATTGGCCATGGGGGGACCCCAGGTGCCCTCCCAGACCCAGGAGGCACCAGTCACTGAGTCAGGGTGATGTGGCCCCTTCCCCCCCCCCCCCAAGTGCGCTCCCTGGTGGACCCAGAAGTGGACCAGAAGTGCTTCTGGTCCACTGCTGGGTCTGCTGCCGAGCACACTGGGGCTCCCCATGTTCCTGTGGGATGCTCCATCTGCCCCAGCATCTCAGCATTCACAAGCGACCTGGTACTTCGAGGTATGTAGAAAAACCATTTAAAGGTATGTCTATGTCTGAATCATCAAATATCTCCAAATTGATTGGGAGGGTTCAGATTCAATTCAGAGAGATTAAAGGGTGTCCTGATTAGATTCCGATTTTGGAGATTCAGCCACCGAATTGGACTGAATGTCTGCCGAATTGAAACAGAGACTGAAGCTTCGCACAGCCCTAATATGTAATACATTGTCTTAGTGCAAATGGTCATTCCTCTTTCTAGTGACTCATCATTGGGCCAAAACTCCATGAAGCCAATCATATTGTTATTTTATAGAACATTGGGCTGGACCTTATGTTTAAAGTAAGATCCTGATATTAATTGCTACCAATTAGTGATGGTGAGGACCTTAGATTTGATTTCTAGTGATGACTCTGACTGGTGTCTACATAAAAGGAGCTACAAATTCCTTCATGCAGTGAGATAAGGGCTATCCAAACTCCATTTCAAAATATAACTCCACAACAGCTATATTACTACATAAATCACAAAGGGCCTGGTTAACATCAAAGCATACCAACACCTGCTTAACACAGGCTTATGCGGAGTCCTTGGCTTAAAAATTGCCTGACAATATAGAGGACTGGACTTATGGCCCAAGAGGCCCCTTCGAGTCTTATGTTCCTTTATTTTAAGCATGAAGTAATCCCGTTGATGTTAACTGAGGTATACAAATCATGTGCTCAAAATAAAATGTGTTTAAATGCTTCAATAGGGAAGGTCCTGAGTGGATTTCTCTAAAGATATTAGTTATGAAAGATTCCCATTTTTTATGAGTATGGTGCTAAGAACAATGAGGTTGCAGATTTGATTCCTAATTGGACTAAATGATCTTATGCCACCAGTGGTGGCTATGTGGCAGTGTTCCTGCCTACCATGAGGGTGCTCTGGGTTCAAGTCCTAGCTGAGGTGACTTGGGGTGAGTGAGATGACTGGTTTTTATGATCTTTTCTTCTGTTGCAAGACTAGCCAGTAACTTGACATGCATAGAAAACAACAGAAGCCAAGGGTAAGAATCCTGCATGATGATACCTTTGGACAAACAACTCACAAGCTTTGTTATTTTTTTTCCCCGAATTTCATTCAGCTGAGATGCTGTGAAATTGCTAAGAAAATCTGCATTTTATTAATAGAAACATACGGTTGGAAGGGACTTCAAGGGCCATCCAGTCTAATCCCCTGCATAGACGCATGGGATTGGCTATTTTTCGAAATATCATAGACTGTCCATCCAGCCTTTTATTGGAAAATCTCCAGTGAGGGTGATTTAACAGTTTCCCTACTTAACTCCTCTTGCAATTAGCTCAAATCTGAGAGTAGCTTCTTGTATTATCAATATAGTGATAGCTTTTTTTGTTGTTGCTGTTTCCTCTATGTAACCAGAGAAAATAAATGACCAGAATAAAAAATTCTATCCATTCTGATTACTGGAAATCTTTAGTTTTTTGTCACTAGATGGCAGAAAGAGATGAGTTATCTGTTGAGACTGAAATAGTTATTTTGGCTTGTGTGTTTTTACAAGTTATGTTGCAGACAAGATCAACTTCCTAAATTCTACTTCAGATTTACCTTGTTTAAATAATACCATCTAATTTCCCCTCAATGCAATAGGATTTTGATGCTTTCCACTAAACTTATTTCCTAAACATAATCATTAAAGAATATTGCTTCAGCAAAATAAAAAAAGAAAATAGCCAGGTCTCCTCTGAAACAGAGGGAGTCTGCAGTGGCAAAAACATTAGGGAAGCACATTTTGGTTACTCAGACTGGGGAAGCCTATTGGTTTTAATTTACTTTTCTATTTCTATTGACTTTAGATTCATCTAGGGCCCGTTTATTTCTTCCCTCCACACCAAGAACTCCCACTGAGTTCAATAGGTATCCAATGAATAAGGTATAAAGGAATCAGGCCTTGCTTCAAAGTCTGTTGGATTTTGTAGAAAGGACCCCATTGACTTCTCTAGGCTTGGGATGAGTCTTAATGAGGAGCAGTCCTTGGAATAATAAGCATTCAGGGCTGAGTGGTTGGTGCAGGGCTCTGCGGTTTTGCAAAGCACTAAACAAATCAATAGCACACGTTCCATTTCTCATTAGCCCCAGGGTGAGGTGCGCATGCCACGTTTCGAAATAACTCTGCCAGCCACAGACTGAGAACCCCAGACTAGCTCTATCTCTACTCACCCTTCCTACTCTTAGAGGCCCAGTGCTGAACTGCTTCACATGTAGAAAGTGACCCTTGAGCACTATGGGAATACTCTTTCATGTGCTACTCTTTGTCCCTGCTGGGATTTTGGTACCAAACATTTAATCTGAATCTTTGATGCTTCACATTATACTGTAGCAGATGTTTCATATGATATTACATGCATGGCAAAACCAGGACTGACTAGGCTAACACAGGGGTGGAACTGAAGGAGTACAGTAGTGTGGCTGTGCCCTGCTTTTGGACTGGACTGTGCTGCTGGAGCCTCTAGAGACTTTAAAACAAGTCTCCCAAGCAGAAGGAGAATCCCCACTTCTTCTCCATGCTCACAGGCATGTCCCTTCTTCTCCATTCCCCGATGCTTCCTCAGGACAGTGGGGAAAGCAGGGGTCACTGTGCCTCCTGCCTGCTCCATCTGGGTTGCATGGGTTCATGTAGTGCTGTGGCAGTGGCTGTGGCCCCTCTTCATTGATGCTGCCACAGTTCCCAGGTAAGCCACCCCTGCTTTGGGAGCTTTAGAAAGTCCTCAGAGGATCCTGCAACATAGTTGCACAATCCACCAGTGGTTTGTGGGGGGAAGAGGAAGCCTAGGTTTAGGTCCCTGGGGACCCTTGCAGCCCAAACTGTAGTAAGGAATAAACTGATAAAATAAAGGATTTTGCAGTCACTGACATGGGGGCATTCTGGATCATTTTGTTGCAGTTTGGCACCTTATTCCACTTGGTACCTAGCTGACCCAACTGACCTTTACAGAGACTACATAGGGCAGAAACTAGTGCATGATGAGTGAAATGAGAATCAGGCCATTAAGCCCTACAGCAGACTAGCATTTTATATGATGGCGTACACAACTGCAAACAGGTATTTTCAAGCTTTCTTGATGCAATGCATTGTTGAAAAGAGAAGAGTATATTGGATGATGATTCACCATGGAGAAAGTCCTTGGACATCCCATTCTCAGACTATCACCTCCCAGACTAGTATTTAGCATTTCTGGTGTTGTGGGCAAAATAAATATTAATCTGCTAATTTCAGACTAGAACTATCATCAGCTTTATGACCTCATCTCATCTGTGTATTCTGATTTATCGGTTGTAATAACTAAGCAGATCAGGTTTCCGTAACAGTCGATGACAACATTATCAGGCCTTTCCCATGGGAAGGGTCTGACAAAAGCTCACCTTTGGTAATGGAGGTACAGGTATCACTATGGCTACTGGCATAATAGATTGTGCAAGTCGCAAGTCTGAGGAAATGGGGAGGAATAGTCTAATGATAGTAATTAGTTTGATGTTGGGTATTGAGCCTAGATCAGTGATGATGTAGAAGAAAGAACTGCCATCCTTTTTCCTTTCATGTAACTAAACCCATTGAGAACCAAAGCTATCCATAATCCAGTCCTTTTTTCTTCCATCATAGAGTTTGTGGCAGAGACTCAGGAATGGAGTTGGGAATAATGTGGCTCAAACATGATACAAGTTCATGCCTGATGTAATTCCATTGCCATGAGTAGATTTTGCCTGCTATGGGAAAAAGATGATAGCTTTTAGCTGGTTGCAGTGACTAGGCTCTCTTTAAGTCATCTAGGAAGGATCCACCCCAAATATCTGGCTGCTGGCCGGATATTGCTAAGCAAATACAAGCTGTAGCACCTGGGTGTCAAACATGCACAGCTGCATGTTTATTGTAGCAGGTCCATCTGCAGAACACTCCACATGCCAATTCCTTTCCTCATGTTAAGAGGGAAGATTCATTTTGGAGGGGACAGTCGCAAACCTCACTGCCTTCTCCTCTGACTCTGCCAGGTGTAGTTCTGCAACTCTGCCTTCTCTGAGATAAACACAGAGGACAGTATACATTTAAAAATACAAGAGGAAGGAAAAAAAGCTCTAGCAAATTAAAGTATTACACTATACAAACAATACTCCTCCTGGGGAAAAGAGAGAGAGAAAAAGAATGAATCATATGTGCTAGATATAGATCACATTGCTTAAATGCACCACTGGACCATGCTCTAGTACTAGGAACAAGATACTCAAAGTTAGGGTAAACTTTCTTATACTTTTCTAGACCTTGTCCGCACTGCTGAAACTTCTCCTAAGGTGACTTTTGCTAGGGATACAGGTCCACTCAAAACTCATCTGAAAGAAGTCACACCCCTGCCCCCCCCCAAAGTCATAGAGACATTAACTGCAGCCCAAGTCATGACTGGTTTACAATGCTACCCTGCTGTGCTTGGGGCTCCCTCTAGGAAGTTTTCTTTATCCATTTTCATCTTCTCTGCATGTGCCATATCCTAGAAATAAGGCGACATAAGAGGGTTAAAGTGGCTCAGAACATGTCCAAGACAAGGGGTATAAGAGCACTTCAGGGTGGGCTCACTACCACTTGGGGGTAGCTACATTGCCTCAATGCACATATAGTGGGAAAGAAGGTGGGGACACGCTGGGTAGTGCTGGGCCTGTCACAGAGGCCATGTAACTGTGACCTCAGTGCTTGAGACTAGCATGTCACCCATGTTATCTTCTGTTTTTGGAAAACCGGGTAAGTTGCAACCATAAATAAGTGATCATCGACAAGGGATTTCATTGTTCTTCTCCTGGTCTATTCATCCAGCCATTTGAAACCAAAGCCTGGTTTGAACTTAACTGCATGAGACCAAGCTACAGCTTTATTGCCTTGGTTGAAATCAGATGTTAACAATTATTTTATATTTATTGGCATTAATTGTTATAATGGATGCATAGAGGGGGTATTTTATATGCATTGTGGGACACTTTATTTGAAGATTTTGCAACCTTTTAGACATATTTAAATTACTCTGTCAAGAAGTGTTTGGAAGGACTACAGGAAATAATTGTCTCCCCTGCCAATTCTCAGAAGCAGGTTCCAGGGCAAAACACAAATTGTCTTTCATGCTGGCTAAATGAAAGATATTTTTCTTATTCTGATTTAAATATTATAGAAATTGTATGATTTTATCATGCTCTTTTATCAAAGTAGGTAGATCAAGTTGTCTTTGGGTTGTTTGTTACCTGTCTAAAGTCTCTGATACTTTGACAAATAACAGCAGTTTCTAGTGCTCTGTCGTATAAATAATTCATTGAATTAGAAAACAAGAGGATGTTTCATAGCAGCAGGAACTTGCTCATGAGGGTGTGAGTATAATGAGATGATCACACTCATAATGGTAACATTCAGTAAATGGATTACTTTTCATGTAAGCCAAACTTCTAAAATCCTTAGCCTGAGTGACTGTAAGTCAGATACGAAAAAATAACAGCTTCTGTGGACAATTCATTTCAGGCTATTGTTATGTGAGGTTTATAAGCCAAGCAGAGTTGAGCTTGGCTAGTATTTGAGAGGGAAGATCTCCAAGGAAAAAACTTGTGCAGCTGGAAGTGGTATTCTTTTTTCTGAGCAGTAATGAAATATTGCCTTAGCAAAGTGTTAGGAATCCTTGTGTTAGTGGTGCATTTTTGGCTAGTGCAATAAAGTTAACACTATTGTAATTGCAAAAAATACCCTATAAGATATTCTAGTGGCTAGCAACCCTCAGACTCTTGGACTTGGTGTCAGCTGTAATCTCTAGTCATGGACAATTGGGGTGAACATAGCAGCCAGCTACACCCATTGAGTAGCACAGGAAAAGTGCTCTAGAAGAACAAGGTATTCTAATCATAGTATTCTAGTAAATCAAGTTATTATTAGTTCATTATTGTAATTCTCATCAGATAAAGTTTGTTTGCCATCTGGAACCCAAATAAATTGCTATAATATATTCTGCCTCCTGGTTGCCAAGAGATTGGCCAGCTGGGACTTTACTTGTAAGCATTTGAGTGTCAGGGCCCATGCTTTTGTACAGTGTGTAGTACATTGGTTCTTGGTTCATGGCTAAAATTCATAGGCAGTAGAAAAATGATTATGATAATTCTTAAACAAGTGATTCCAAAACTTCAAGAATAATTTATGGTATAACAACATGACTAATAGCCTTAACTTGCATGGGGCCCAAAGATGCACACAATCATAGTTTTTTCCTTTCCTTAGGTTTTTTCCTTTTTTTTTTTCCCCCCCCCCAAACACTGATTCCTAATCATAGAAAAATAGGGTTGGAAGGGACCTCAGGAGGTCATCTAGTCAAACCCCCAGCAGGACCATCTCCAGCTATAGATTTTATCTAGCTAGGTCTTAAAAACCTCCAAGGATGGAGAGGGGACTTTCCATTCTTGGATGTTTTTAAGACCTGTGGAAAGTGCACCCTTCCCATAAATAACCTTCTCTGGGTAACCTGTTCCAGTGCTTCACTATCCTTCTCACAAAAGAGTTTTTCCTAGGTGTGAGGGAGTGGGGCCTAGGAGTGGCCGTGACCTCCCTAGCGTCCCCTACCGTCACTCAAGGTGGACTCAGCACCCTCGGATTCTCGCCCGCCACGACTTTGATGGTAAATAGATTTAGATGGGAGGCTGCCTTTATCCCCCGGTGAACGGTACGTATGTTCCTGCCCCTACTCCATATGGGGTACCTCTGTGCAACCCTGCCTTAAGGGCTGTGCGTGCCTCCAGACCTCCCCTTTAGCACGCCCCCAAGCCTCACAGCTGTTCCCCAGGACGTTGTGTGGTCCCCTGCCCTCTGGTGCTCTCTCTCTGGCACCCCGGGCTCGTCACCCACCTGGCACCCCTGGGCCTGGCTCGTAGCCACCGCCCTGTTACCAGCGCCCCTGGGCCTGGCACACTCTTGTGCTACTCCTCGGCCCATTGCCCCACTCTGGAGCCTATCGCCCACCTCTGGGCTTCCCTGCCCCTCTCGGGGTCTCTGCCGCGCCTCTCGGGGTCTTTTGCCGTGCTCCCCGCACTTGCCGCCCACTCTTGGGGTCTTGGCCGCGTTCACCGCGCCTGCCGCCCACTCCGGGGCCTCGCCCCCTCTGGGACCTATACCGTGCTCCTCGTGCTTCGCCCCCTCTGGGGCCTTGCCCCCTCTGGGGCCTATACCGCACCTCTCACGCCGCGCATTTCCCACGCTTGGGGCTCAGGTGGCCGAAGCCGTGCCTGGCCCCATGACCCTTTCTTGGGTCATTTGCCCCACTGGGCAAAACACCGCCCTTACGGGCTGGGGTCCAAATCCCGTACACTGCACCACTCCGGCGCAATCAGTTGTGCCCCTCTGGCACTGTGCCCCTGCTGGGCACTGGGAACCCCCAAGCTGCTGGGGAGCTCCCGTGAGGCCTCCTCACACCTCTACAGCCTCACCCGGTCCTCCGGTAACTATAACTGAAACTTGAGCCAACTGGCTGCAACACAAACAACACATAGCCTTCCCGCTCATAATGTAAACACAAGCCCCCATCAGGGCTCCCAATCAAACCTCTCATCAGGGTGTTCTCATCCCTGGCATCATTGCAGCCGGTCAGCAAGGTAAGGCTGCAACCATCAACTCAGGCCGCTCAGCTCAGCCACAGAGGTCTTGCTCCTGCAGCTGCCAGAAGGGAACTGCTGGTCAGGCTCCGGCCTGGACTGTTTATAAAGGCCCGGCCCTGCCCCCTTCTGGCCACCTGACCCGCCTGGTCACCCTGGCAACCGGCACCTGAGCCGCCCTGGTGATTGGCAGCTCTGTCAATCTTTATCCCAGTCACAGGGCACCTACGTGACCCCGTGACACTAGGATCTAATCTAAACTTCCCTTGCTGCGGCTTGAGATAATTGCTTTTTGTTCTGTCATCTGCCACCACTGAGAACAGTCTAGCTCCATGCTCTCTACAACCCCTCTTCATGTAGTTGAAGGCTGCTATTAAATGCCTCCTTAGTCTTCTCTTCTCCAAACTAAACAAGCCCAGTGTCTTAAGCCCCTCCTAGGAAGTCCTGTGCCCCAGCCCCCTAACCATTTTCATTGCTCTCTGCTGGACTCTCTCCAATTTTGTCCACAGAATTTCTGTAGTTGGAAGCCCAAACTTTGGATACAGTACTCCAGATGTGGCTTCATCAGTGCTGAAAAAGGGAAGAATCACTTCCCTTGATCTGCTGGAAATGCTCCTGCTAATGCAGCCCAGTATGCTATTAGCCTTCTTTGCAACGAGGGTACACTATTGGCTCATATTCATCTTATTGTTCACTGTAACTCCTAGGTCCTTTTCTGCAGCGCTGATGCCCAGTCCACCCCATCCTCCAGGTCATCGATGAAGATATTGAACATAACTGGCACCAGGACTGACCCCATTTGGCACTCCACTTGGCTGCCAACTAGACATCAAGACATTGATTACTACCCTTTGAGACCAACAATCCAGCCAGTTTTCTATCCACCTTACCGTCTATTCTTCCAACCCATACTTACTTAGCTTGCTTGGAAAGAATGTTGTCGGAGACTATATAAAAAGCCTCACTAAAATCAAGGTATATCACGGTCACTTCTCTCTGTGCATGCACGGAGTCTTATCTCATCGTAGAAGGCTGTCAGTTTGGACTTGCCCTTGGTGAATCCATGCCCAGTGTTCCTAATCACCTTCCCCTCCCAGTGCTTAGAAATGGATTCCTTGAGGAACTTCTCCATGATCTTTCCAAAGATTGAGGTGAGGTTGACTGGTCTGTAGTTTCCCAGATCGTCCTCTTTTCACTTTCTTAAAGATGGGCACTATATTTGCCCTTCTCCAATCATCCGGGACCTCTCCCAACCACCACATATTTTAAAAAATAATGGCCAGTAGCTCTGCAATCATAATGGCCAACTCCTGAAGCACCCTCAGGTGCATCATGTCTGACCCCATGGACTTATACACATACATCTTTTCTAAATAGTCCCTAACTTGTTCTTTCACTCCTGTTGGCTGCTTACCTCCTCCACAAAGTGTGCTGCCAGGTACCGTAGTCTGGGAAATGATCTTGCCTGTGAAAACTGAGGTAAAAAGGCAGTGAGTATTTCAGCCTGTTCAACATCATCTATCACTAATCAGTACCCTTTCCTTCTGTTGTGGTCAATGGGCATCTTTACACATGCTCTGGAAGTGGGGTGAGGGTGCTTTGATTAGGGTGCTTCTGAGAGCCAGCCACTCTAATCAAAGTGCCCATTAGCATCTTGTGTACTGAATGTCCTGTACTTCAAAATGATGGTGGAGGTGCTTTAACTAAAGTTTGTTCAATGAGCTTTAGTTAAAGTGCCCCTGCCACCACTATGAAGTATGGGGATCCTAAATATGTGAGGCACGGAGGCTGCTGGTATGTGCTAATTGCACACTCCAGTGGATTCGATTAATCAAGTCTGCTCCAACATGCTGTAATTACACTACATTGGAGTAGAGTTCCCACATGTCTACAGGCACCCAGTGAGACTATTATTCCCATGAGCAATGATGCACTTCAGGCCCAAGCTTTCTCACTCTATTTTTTCCTTGCTCTCTAGTCAATACATTTGAGAGAGTTTAGAAATCCACTAGATACTGTTCTGTTGTTTCCTTGATGAATTGTATATAAAGAACCGTTTTCTACATTAAAAGAAAGATTTGCCTACAGGCTTCTGTTTACTGGCACAAGATGGTTAATGGAAAACATCAAAGCAAAAATGCTAATAAGCTTATTGATGTTGAAAAGAACAAATTACTGTTAATGTTTTCAGCTTTCGATCAGCCTATGAAGCATTGTTAAATTAGCCCAGCACTATACATAGTTCATGTGGATATGTATGAATGTTTTTCTCAATAGTGTGTTGTTCAAGCACTGTAAGTGTAAGATGCTCTGGCACAGGGCCATTAAGAGATGTGCAAGACATGACAGCCTGGAAACATTTCAGATGTATTAGAACATCAGTGGAGATGGTCATTCTAGAAAGACCAAAGAGACCTTAACATCAGATATTTTTAAAGTCTTTTCCTCCACAATTTTGGTTGAACAGTTGATACAAAGTAATTTGTTGAGGGGCATCATTTAGGTCTGAGTCTCTGAGGCACTGGATTGCTTTTGCTTTATTTTCCATGTTCTATTCTGTAGCAAAAACCCCAGTTTTTTTTTTCTTTTTTATTGCATTCACTCCCCTTCCTCAACCATTTCTGACTTTTTTTCTCTCCCTCTTTATTCCCTATAGATAAGTATAAGTAAGCTAAGATGTAGGATAAGCTTTAAACATTTTTATTTTGGTAACAAGTTTTTGGTTTTGGATATCCACTCTTTTTTATATTTTATTATTATTAAGTTTGTATTGATTTTTACTGTTGTACATTGTATTATTATAATTTTTGCATTGATTTTTATTGTTTCATATGGATATTGTATGGTTTAGGCCTGTATTTGTAAGTGAATCAAAGTCATGTCAGGTTTCCATTTTATATGTCAAGTCTCCATCTTGTGTCCTCTGCCCGGGCATCCCATGTGTGTTGCAACTGTATGAGTCACGTATCCCTTCCATGTCAATTGGTTCCCCAATGAATGAATGCGATTGGAAATTATTGAAATACAAAGGTAGCCAGCCTCTACTGAATGGTCTGTAATGACTGGGCCATCACCTTGCATTGATTCATCCAGGAACCACGGACCTCACCCAGGAACAGAGACAAGACCAGTATTTGAAAGACAAAAGATCCTGCAGAACCAGCAACTCTCACCATTACAGACACCTGAAACTGTACATCCCTGCATGGAGCACACATGCTCAGTATGCCAGGAGCTGACCCTTGCCTGGGCATGCCTCCTGGCACTAGAGTCACGCAAGATCTGCCCCTATAAAAAGGGGCAGTGAGATGGACCCAGTGGGACGCCCTGTCCATCTGGACCAGCACCATGCCATACCACCTATCCACCCAGAGGCCCTGCCAGCAACCCCCCCTGGACAACATCTACTGGACAAGGACCCCTTTCTAGCCTGGATAGGTAGATATTACCTGTACACCTCCTCCTACAATTTGGACTCTCTCTGTCTCTCTCTCTCCTCCTGGACTTCAGCCCCTGCACCAAGCCTCTCTAATTCCTGCTGCCATTGTGTGCGTGTATGTGTGCATGTGCGTGCATGCAAGGGAACCAATTTGGCATTGTGTCACTATCTCCCCTGTTCAATAAAACCACTGTCATTTGCAACCCTGAGCTGGGTCATGTTTTACTGAATCCCAGTCCCTTCCCTATCTTAAATTCCAGCCTCATTTTTTTTTTCTCTCTCTCTCTC
>NW_017728886.1:251327174-251336845 GCF_001723895.1 Crocodylus porosus | reverse complement strand
CCACAGCTTGGTGTCATCAGTGAACTTGAACAGGGTGCTCTCCACCCTGGTAGTGTAAGTGTGTATGCACCTAGTGAGTATATGTGTGCTTAATAGATTTTTATGTGTACATGTGCAATTGTACACCACACCCTTCTATCTAACAGTGCAACATTGAGATCCTGAGCATTGGCCTGACCCCTCAGGGCAGCCATTTTATGTTAGAGATGTTTGAAATTTTTAATCGGAGGTCCACAGAAAGCTACAATAAAGTGATAAAAATTCAGTCTCTCAATGTCTGGCATAGCCTAGAGCTATACTGGATCTTAGTTTACTGCTGTTGTCTTTGGACTACTTTTTGTTCATCAGAGCTCTATAACCTTGCTATGTGTAACTGGGTGGCCTATGCTGAACCATTTTATATGTACAGTGCATGACAAAATAACCAGTCTCCTCTTGAAACCTGTCCATTTACATTTAATATGAGCGACTACTCTATTGCACAGCTTTTGAACAAGCATAAAAGAGAGTCAGATGGTTTTCCTGGAGTTTTAAAGGCCTAAATCTGCCAGTGAAGAGGAAAATTATTCTAACCTCATTAAACAATCTGGTGGTGACATTGCATTACTCCAAGACACACATCTTCTAACTGGGGAGGCTGAAAACCTCAAACAATGTTGGACAGAAAATGGATTTTTTTCAGGTCCCTTCCCCTCCCCCAAGGAAGCAAAGTAGTCTATGTGCCTTTAAGGAAAAATTTACTGGCTAAGCTCTTGGACTTCAAACAAGAGGAGCACAGGAGGCTGGCAAACATTAAAGTTAATCCATGTGAAGTAGATTTCATCATTGCAGTTGTGGATGATTGCATCTCTTTTCTGTATGCTGTCTCAGCTAATGTAAGGCTTTATAGTTGACAACGTTGTGATGGGAGATTTTAATTTAACAATGGATGTGATGTTAGACAAATCTGGAGGAACATACCTAGAAATATGAATCATGAATGAAACTTATGGAGTTTTAAAAGAAGGTGATAAAAGTGTTAGTATTACTGGGTGCCTACAGAGGCATTTATACCTTACCCTACTCCAGAAGTGTTCACTGTCAAACAGTCTAACATAGGTAGCAGTGCATATGCTATTAGAAGTCCAAATCCTACACCGTCAGATTCATCCAATAGTAAGGACTAATCATTTCTCAATAGGGTTTGGGTTCAGAATGCTTAGGGCAAACAGCTTCTTCTGGTGTCACTAATGTGTCACTTAAGATATATTGATACAGTCTTTGAAGACTTCAGTTGAAGTGCTTGCCATGGGTCATTCTGATTCCTTGTTTGGAATAATAAATTGTGACAGAGGCGAGGGCCTGAAAGAGACTTGGGTGCAAGACTGGCACTTTCCTAATAACATTATATTACCCAGAGTGGAGAATGAGGGCACATGGCCAGGTGCCACAGCTTCAAGATAGAAATAGCCCTATTGAAATAAAAGAGGGATCACAGCAGCAACAACAAGAAAGGCTGCAGGAGCTCTTGGTACAGAAGCAGCTGCTACAACTATAGCAGAAGCAAGTCCAACAGAAAACCAACAGTAATTTTTACACCAGCTGGTGGACCAGCATAGCCAGGACTCACAGGTTGGCATGATGCCTCAGTGACGAATTATTTCTATTTAAGACAGGGCTGGCAAATGACCCTGAGAAAAATCTTTGAATATGGAGCAACTACCCATCAATGACTTTTGAGTAGTATTAAAATACAAGATTCCTTTTTGAGCTGGTGAGTCCACTAACTTACAAGGAACTGTAAGTTTTGGACCCACAGACAACCGGTAAATAGAAGAAATCCTTCATTGCCAAGTGTGGCAGAGCACCTTTGGGGTGCTCGCCATGTGGCAGGGGCTGCAGTAGGCTGGGGCAGAGCCCAGCAGGGAATACAGCCAGGTGAAGCCCCGCCCCACATCTCATTCAAAGGGTGGAGGTATGTGGCGGAGCACCTTTGGGGTGCTCACCACTTTAGGGCTCTCACAGGCTCTGATGGGAGCCTGCTTGGAGGACCATCAGGAGAACCCCCCCTCCCCCATGTACCTGTTAAAGGGGGAAGGTGTGTGGCAGGGCACTGTTGGTGCCTGACACTTTAAGACCCAGAGCCAAGCCCCAGCAGGTGCTTGATTGAGGCAGCCGTTTTAGATCCCTGGCTGCCTATATAAACAGTTCAGTTTCCTGCTGGCTTGGAAGGCAGTAACATTGTTTGGCTGTGATGCTCTGTGTATCCTTCTGGAGGTAAGGGAGGCACTGCAGGGGATGGTCAGGAGGCTTCTGGTCCTGGGCATGACCTAAAACTGCACCCTACTGGGAGTGGGTGGCCTGGTGGGGCTCTCAGTACTGCTACTACCAGGGGGTGGGGAAGTAAAGGTTATTCCTGGGCATGGCCAACAGACTGATGATTTCCTGGCCAATGCATCATTGTAACAGGGGGGCCTCCTCTAGGCTGACTTCCCTGTGGCCCACCATGCCTTGATATTAATTAATTAAAGCAGGAAGCTGCTCACTTACTGCCCTGATGGCAGGGGGTGCTATGGCTCTGTACCTGCCCTAGGCCACAGCCCATGCCTTGTGGATGGTATCCTCTGTTGTCAACATCACTGGCCCCACTCTGGGCCCCAGAATCCTCTTATCAGGACCTCTCCAAGATCCCTCCAATAAGGTTGTCTGAATGAGGGCAAGGTAGGCCAACTAGCTCCCTGAAACTATTTTCCTCTCTCAGGTGTGGTCCCTGCCCCTAGGACCTTTGTCCACATAGGCCCTGGCCCCACCTCAAAGGCCAGTCAGGCACCCCAGTCCCTCCAAGCTCTGGGGATCCCTCACCATGGGCCCCTGGCCCTTTTGGCCATTCTGGTCCTGGCCCCAGCCCAGACCAGTTGAGGGTACTCTCTTGCTCAGAATGGAGTCTTTAGGCCCACTCTCACTCCTAGGTCCACCTTCTTCCCTTTGCTTGGGGTTAATCCACCCAGTTGCGGGAGCTGGGGTTAAGGTGTCCCGACCTGCCTCTCACCAGGGTGGTAACTGGCCTGGCACTTCCTGGGGGCTCCCACACCACTGAGAGCCCCACCAGACTATCCACTCCCAGCAGGGTGTAGTTCTAAAGTCATGCCCAGGAGCCTCCTGACCATCCCCTCCAACAGCTCCCACGTTACCTCTAGAATGATACATGGAGCCTCACAGCCAGACAATGTTACTGCCTTCCAAGCAAGCAGGGAACTGAACTGTTTATATAGGCAGCCAGGTATCTAAAATGGCTGCCTCAATCAAGTACCTGCTGGCTGCTTGGCTCTGGTTTTAAAGTCGCAGGCACGAACAGCGTCCACAGCGTCCTGCCACATACCTTCCCCCTTCAAAAGGGTATGGGGGGGGGGTGTTTCCCCTGCTGGTCCTCCAAGCAGGCTCCCCTCAGAGCCTGTGAGAGCCCTAAAGTGGTGAGCACCCCAAAGGTGCTCTGCCACACAAAGGAAATATTGTTAGTTAAAGAATGATTAAAGTTAGCATTATGATAGCATTTCCTGTGTACAAAGAATTGTAAACCCATTAATTCCTACAAAATCCATGTTAATTGGGGCTAAGGTCAGACGGACAAAGCCCAAGGCTGAATCAATTCACTCTTCACAGGTTAGTCTAAGATGCATAGATTGAACTGATAAGTAATTGAACAGATGATCACTTTTGATTCCAGAAATGCAGCCACATGTCTGCAGTGACCCAGGCCAGAAGCAGGGGATGCTAGAGCACTCCTTCCTGCTCAGATGGAGCAGACAGCTTGGGCGACAGCCCACTCACCCTGCAAGGTGGTGGGGCTTGTGGGGGGCATAACTTGCAGCTGGGGGGGTTCTGGGATAGAAGTTCAATAAACCAGTTTAACTTAAATCAGTTAAGTCTATTCCACCTATCCAGGTTTATCTTAAACTGGTTTCAGCCATTTTGAAAGTGGTTTATGTGCACTGAGCCTCAGTTGTGTTCCAGATCTGAACTGGTTTCTAATCTCTTATACTGTTTTATCATAGAAAGTTAGGGTGGGAAGGGACTTCAAGAGGTCATTTAGTCCGCTATCATGCTCAGAGCAGGACCATCCCCAACTAAATCATCCCAGCCAAAGCTTTGTCCAGCCAGGTTTTGAAAACCTCCAAGGATGAAGCTTCCACCACCTCTCTGGGTAACCTGTTCCAGTGTTTCACTACCCTCCTGGTGAGAAAATTCTTCCTAATATCCAACCTAAACTTCCCTTGCTGGGCTTGAGACTGTGTTTCTCCTTGTTCTGTCATCTGCCATCACTGAGAACAGTCCAGCTCCATTGGCACACTGCTGGCTCAGATTCAATGTATTGTCCACTGTAACCCCCAAATCCTTTTCTGCAGAGCTGCTGCCCAGCCAGTCAGCCCCCAGCCTGTACTGGTGCATGGGATTGTTCTATCTTAAGTGCGGAACTTTGCACTTGTCCTGGTATAATTATGTGTAATTTCTGTCCATAGCTTAGCCTAGATGAGTCAAATCATGCTGTTCCCATTTTGCAGATGTACAATACTACGATAGAAGGGTAAAGAGAATTGTCCAATAAATTACCGGAAGAATCAAGATTTGAACTCAAAGTCCTCTGTGCTATCTTAGAGACCAGATTGCAGTCTTAGATAATGTTTTCTACATAATGCAATAGTTATAGACTGTCCCAAATGGCCTGTCTTTCATAGCACTTCCCTCTCATGCTTCAAGATAAACAAGTACCACAGGAAGTTATTTGATAAGAGAGACCAAAAAAACCCCCCTCGCTATAAATCAATAATTATTTAATACAGTAAATTCTTACCTGTACAGATATTCTAAGTACACATTGCTTATTTATAGATCTGCATATGTGAGATGGTAACTTTCATTCTTTCTTTGTAAAAAAAACAAAACAAAAAAAGCAAAAAAACCAAACAAACTAGGAATTTGCTCTTTGAAATATTATAAAATTATTTTAAATGAGTGACTATAATAAGGATGCATATGCCAAGTGAAACATACAGTAAATATACAAGATCTGGAAATCATATTAGATTTTACAATGCACTAAATAGCATGTGGTAACTACACTTATTGGCAAGTATCAGGTATGCCAGATTAAAACATGCAGCAATCTCAGTATCATTGTAAAATACTTCTTGCTTAATCATGTATAGCACCCAGGCCAACCTTTTTGGCAGGTGTACCACAAATTAGTTCTGCGTCATCCCCAAAGTGCCACTCCAAACCCCCTCCTCTGCCCAGTCTGATGCTCTGCTTTCTTCTCATTGCCCTCTGCTGCCTGTGTGATCTCTTTGTCTGCTTTCTGCTCCTTGTCCTATCTGCTGGTATATTATCTGTCTCCTCTTTGATTTGCTGCATGCCATATATAGAGGCTTTTTGTGGCATGTGCCCCAGGTTGGTCACCCCTTCACTCCAAATGCATAACTTTTTATTTGCTTATATCACTTGTGTTATAGTTTCCTCTCTTCAGTTTGATTCCTGCTCCTTTATGTGACTTGATATGCAGTAGATTAATTCTATTGCACATTAGTGCATTAGTTTGTTTTTTGCTGTGATGTGCTAACATGCAGTACAATTAGTCTACTGCGCGTTAAGTATCTTGTGTTGATGCATCCATTCTGATGCATCCTGTGCCTTCTTTCTAAATAACAATATCCAAACTGTTTTCTCTGTTCCCTTTAAGGCATTATGTTCAATAGAATAAACAGTACATTATTTAAGTTATTTAAACTTAGTTAACTACTGTGACAGTCAAATCCAAGTGAGGGCAGTGTACAGATCTACAGAAGATGTTTACTGCAGTGTTGCCCAATTAGCTCTGCAGTAGAGTCTCAGCATCTATTTGGCCATAGTAAATTAATAAGCACCACTGTAAGTTTGTACTTGTCAACACAGGTATTACCCTATGGCAGGGTTATTTAGTATACTGCAATGCATGTGTAGATGCTGCCACAGCTGGCTGGGGCATAAGGTTGCTCCAGTGCGAGGCAGAATGCCCTTGGGCTAGCAGGATGACCCCTGGACCCTCTGCCAGCCAGGGCTGCTCCCACTTGGCTCAATGTGCTGAGGCCCCAGCCACATGTGTAGATGTGGTGCCCAGGAGCAATAAACTCCCGAGTGATATGTGCCAGAGTTTATTGTGTCGCATTAATTGGATATGTAGATGTGCCCAGTTTGTAGTTCTCATGAAAGTTAGCAGGTCAAATTAAAGATTATGGTAGCCTGAGGTTTGTCTTGAACTACTAACTCATGTGAAAATAACAGGCTGTCTCGCTTTTCCCAGGATTATACCATATGTTAGATGACTCAAATTAAGAATGCATCTCTTCTCCTAATGAAAGCAAGGTCTAAAGATCTGAAGTATCTTGGTGACTTGTAACGTTCCTTTCATGTCTTATTTTGCCTATCCTTTCCCTAGGCTAACTTTTTTGAAACTATTACATCAAACCAAATTTTCCCTAAGTTTGGTATACTGCTTGTTATGTAGATTGATTCTGCCTTAGGATTTAGATTTGACTGCAGGCTAAAGTTAGGTCTTTCATTCAAATCCTTCTACAGTTCTTCGTCTATATCATTTTTGTTCAGGTAATATATGTTTGTGTCTTTGTGCAGTACTCTCTTCATTGAAGAGATTTTTATGTAAGGATGAATCAAGATGAATGTAGTGGTTCATTAATTTTGTTTTTTCTTTTCACTAAACCATGAGTCTTTAGCCACCTCTCTCTCTTGCATCAGTTTCTTTCTTTCTTTTTTTATTTTTTATATGGTAGGCCAAAGTATATCTTCATTAGCTTTGATGGTTTGAATTTTTTTATGCTACAAACATTGTTTAACTGGAATTATATAAACCCTACACTGTAAAAACTTTGGCTAATCAAAGATTTAGTATATAGGTCTTGTATTTTTCTTTTCATAGATTTTTATGGTTGGAAGGGACCTATTAGATCAGGGGTGGGCAAAATGTGGCCCGGGGGCCAGATGCAGCCTGCCAGGCCATTCTATCCATCCCGCAGGGCCCCCCCCAAAATGTAGAAAATTAATATTTATCTGCCCCTGGTAGCCTGTCATGTGGCCCTCGGTGGCTTGCCAAACCTCAGCAAGCGGCCCTCCGCCCAAAATAATTGCTTGCCCTTGTATTAGATTATTGAGTCCACCCCCCCACCCTGAGCAGAAAAGAGTGCTGGGGTCAGATGACCCCAGCCAGGTCCAATCTCCTTTTAAATGCCTCCAAGGAAGGGGATAGCACCACCTCCCTTGGAAGCATATTCCATATTTTGGCAACCCTCACAATAAATAATTTTTTCCTGATGTCCAATCTAAATTTGTTCTCCTTCAGTTTATGGCTATTGTTTCTAGTTACCCCGTGGGTGCCCTGGTACACATTGTATCTTCTATTTCCTGCTGCCCTCCCCTCCCCCACCCCAATGAGTTTATAGATGGCCACATTTTCTTGGTGTAGAGAATAAGTCATCAGTAGAAAAATTAGGATTTGCAGTCCTGTCCATCTCAAATATACTGATTTGAAGCTGATCGCCACATAAAGGGTCAGTATAGGTCCTATGAGCCATTTAAAGACCATGTAAGTTAATGTTGATAGTTTAAGTGAATTTAAGTGGTTTGTGGTACTTCTACTGGCCCATTACAGATCGATGAATATCACCCACAAAAAACAAAGCAAATGTATAACTATCATTATGACTCATTACATTCTAACTCCTGCCTATTCTTATTTGAATGTGCAGTGGAAAACATCCAGTCACCTTGTCCATTGATCCCTGCTAATAAGTAGTCAAGTTCGAGTCAGTCACAAGTTTGTAGAGTCCATGTCTGCTGCCAAATCAGACCAGTCCAGTTTAATTGCAATGAATTAATCTCATTCATCTTTTAGGTTCTCATCACATCTACAATGTACTCTTACAGGTCAGTTATTAACCACTTCAGTAATCCCAAACGGCTTGTGTTTTCATGTGTACCCTTTTAAATCTATGAAATACTATATCTCTCATATACAAAACACATTTTCCACCCCCAAAATCAGCTCCCCCCTCAAAGTTGGGCTGTGTGTTTTTAAAGTGGAGGAAGCTGTTTTCTTCACTTAAAAAGAGACAAGCCTGGAGACACTGTGCATACCATGCAGCTGCCATGATGGTAGAGTTCTGCATTAAGCCTCTCATACCTGTAGCTATTGACTGAAGTACTACAATATGTGCCTGAAACAGCAAGTGAGCTTCTGGTAGTATCTTGATGAGGGTTGTGATGTGGAAACACTTTATTTACAGTGTGGGAATTTGTATCCTCAAGACATTGCCACTCATTTGCTTACCCCTCACTTTGGGGTCTCCCTAATTACTTGTCCACCACATCTTGATGTTCAAAAGGAAAGAAAGAGAAGAAGGGAGGGGAGGTGTTTGTTACAGTTAATGGTAGGAATTGGTCAGGGATGATCTAGGAGTAGCTATACCTTGAATGCTTTGTGAAGAGCAACAGTTGGAAGCCCAGGATGCTTTCCCCTCAACAAGCATGCAGAAGCGTAGATTGCTAGGTGAGAGCAAGAAGAGCTCCATAGCCTAAAGCAGGTGAATATTGGAGATGACCATACTCAGCAGCAGGAAAGTGAAACAGAGCTCTACAATTGGTTTAGTCAAAAGAAGATTTAAGGAGTTGAGAAGATTATGGAGGGGATAAAGAAAGGGGAGTTTTGGCTGTCAAGTAAGAGGGTGTGATGTGCTTGTTGCCCCAAGTTGCAGAGGATAATGGAGGGTGTTTGGCATTTCCCATGCTTCTGGGCTTTGCTGATGTCACATGGGCTGGGAAAGTATGTTTCCTTCCACCTAGTCCTGTTGCCATAGGTCAGGGATTTTTTCCCACCTGCCTCAGAAGCACAGGTTGTTGGTTGAAGCCAAGGCTGAGGATTTTAATTGGGGCATGCCAGAGCTTCTGCTAAGACTAAAATCTGGAGGTTCCTGGCTAGAGGGTCTTGCCCCTCCATTTGTGGTCAGACCAGTCACCACATATGGGATCAGGAAGGAATTTTACTCCATGGTTAGACTGGTATGGACTGGGGGGCAGGGGAGGGGGTTGCCTTCCTTTGTAGTGGGTTGTGTGGCCCTCATCCTGGGATCCCTCAAGCATATGATAACCTTTCCAGCAGCAGGGCACTGGCTTCCATGATCCCCTTGCTTTACCAGTGACAGGTTAGGGTGCTATGTCTTATAGTTGTGTTTGTGTGACAGGGTTGAGTGTGTAGTTTCAGTAGTAGGATAGAAAAGAATTTGTATGGGATAGTTTGGATAAAAATGATCCTGCCTCAGGCAGGGACTTGGACTAGATCAGTGTTTCTCAACCCATGGGTTGCAACTGAATAAGGGGTCATAAGAATATTTGAAAGGGTCACAAGCAAGTCCTCAAAAAACCCCACAGGAAAGCATGGGTTTTCTGTTGCAGGCTGGCAGCACTCCAGCCTGCAAGGAGCTGCCTGGGGTGACTATGGAGGCAGAAGGAGCATGTGCATCTGCATGTGCACATGCACATGGCTGGCATGCAGCCAGGCAGGGATGTGGGAGCAGCCCCAGCAGCTGGCTGCAGGTAAGTATATGGGGGGTAGGGGTTGGAGGTCCAGGACCTGGGGACTGTGTGTGTGG
>NW_017728886.1:251324299-251327074 GCF_001723895.1 Crocodylus porosus | reverse complement strand
GGGGGGTGTTCCTGTCAGTGCTGGGGGAAGGTGGCTGGGTGCCAAGTTCCCAAGGCAGGGGGAGCTGGGGGGAAGGCATCTGTCCCATCCCCCTGCAGGGGGGGAGCTGCATGGCTTTCCCAGTGGCACAGGGGCTGGTGCCCGTATTCACAGGGGTGGGCTTGCCAGGAGATACTGCTTGGGGGGGCAGGAGGGGCTGTGACCAGGCAGGGGAGACAGTGGTCTATGGATTAGGAGTCAGGGGCACCAGCATGGTCTGGGCGGGCTGGGGACTCTGGGTTGGGAGTAAGGGCACCAGCAGGGCCAGGGGCCTGTGGGTTGGGACTGGCCATTGATCTTGACAAAAAAGGTTGAGGACTGCTGGACGGGATGATCTCCGACATCTCCTCCTGTCTTGCTTTTCTAGAATTCTCTGATTCTGTCACTTATGACAGTCAGGACTGCGTATGGCCCTCTTTTGTCTGCTGTTGAATTGCTGCCTAGTACTAGAAAGCAATTGGCTCTAAATGCAAGAATTGGTGATGTTTCGGAGCCATGAACAGAAGTCCACCCTCCCTACCCCCTGCTCAGCAGGATGGATCTGGCATGTTACAGACTCCTGGTCTAGTGGGTAGAGCACTGGCATGTGATTTAAGAGGCCTCTACTCAATCCCAGCTCTGGCTTGCTACATGTCTCTGGCCCAGGCATTTTGCTTCTTTGTACCTCATTTTCCCTTGTGTAAAATGGAGGGAATGATACTGATGACCTTTGTGAAATCATCAAGTCTCCTGAAGGAAAATGCTGGAGAACAGCTAAGTGTTATTACATGTAGAAAAACTTTACTTTTTTTAATAGTACAGCAAGGATTTTTTTTTTCCTGTTTTAAGCCCTCTTCCATGAATGATAGTTTTTTAATTTGAGTCTGAAGAATACCTTTCTTTTTAACTTTCTCACTGTTTGGGAAAGAATAAACCTTCCTCTTCTCTAGCACAGGGAAAACAAACAAACTTCCAGCGTGATTGATTGGACAAACTCAGTTAACTAGGATGGCTATAATTACTACATAAACAGTCCCAGAACTGAGACCAAGTATATCTGAGACCCTTTCATCAGGCCTTGGTAAACCAGAATAATCTCAAAAGCCTGCTGTGGAAGCGATAAACAATAAGGTGATAAAGTAAGGATATCTGTTAGGTCTGCAGTCTACCTTACACAGTTGGCTGTTCTGAGGAGTGTTTTAATTAAAAAATGTCATTCACTGCTCTCAAAACTCAGGAAGGCAACAGCAGCAAAAATGGATCCTGAAGTCCTTACTCATTGTCCACCCAGGACAAGATGCCACGCATGTGGATGGAAGTTTGGTGTGAGTAAGACTAGAGAGAGATCTGGAGTATTTCAGCCATTTTGAAATAACTGAATACAAATTATTACATTAAGTTGCTACAGAGATTACTTATTTACATCATTTTGAATCTTCCTCTAGAAAATTTTATTTTTTGTCCTAGAGATATTATCTTAAATTATTAAAGGTGTCTTCTGTCCTTGATTAGTGCATGCATTTGCAACTAATATTACCAGAAATTATTTACATGCAGCCAAGGGTCATACCCAAAGCCTAACAGAGCCAATTCAATTGACTTCCTGGGCACTGGATCTGCTCCCAAATAGTCAAGTTGGCAAGGAGTGAGTGGATGAAATAGACTGCTGCACCTGGCAGCACAGTTTGAGGAGGAAGTGATCACCCAGCAGTGGTGAATGAACAGGTTAGGGACTATTTAGAAAACCTAGATGTATAAAAGTCCATAGAGTTGGACATGATGCACCTGAGGGTGCTAAGGGAGTTGGCTGAGGTCATTGCAGAGCTGTTGGCCATTATCTTTGAAAATTTGTGGCAATTGGGAGAGGTCCTAGATGATTGGAAAAGTGCAAATATAGTGCCCATCTTTAAGAAGGGGAAGAAGGAGGATCTGCAGAACTACAGATAGGTCAGCCTTACCTCAATCCCCACAAAAATCATGGAGCAGTTCCTCATGGAATCCATTTCTAAGCACTTGGGGGAGAAGATGATTAGGAGCAGTCAGCATGGATTTGCCAAGAGCAAGTCATGCCTGACGAACATTATTGCTTTCTATGATGAGATGACTGGCTCTGTGGATGTAGGGAGAGGAGTAGACATGATATACCTTGACTTCAGCAAGGCTTTTGATACAACAGTGTTGCAAGCAAGCTAATGCAGTATGGGTAGGATGAATGGACTGTAAGGTGAATAGAAAACTGACTGGATAGTTTAGTAGGCAGCTGGTATCAAGTGAAGTGCCCCAAGGGTTGGTCTTGGTTTTGTTCATCAATGACCTGGAAGATGGGATGAAGTGCACCCTCAGCAAGTTTGCTGATAACACCAATCTGGGGTGGCATAGTAAGGGGACTGGAGGGTAGGGCTAGGATTCAGAGAGACCTTGGCAAATTGGAAGATTGGACTAAAAGAAATCTCATGAGGTTCAATAAGGAGTAGTGCAAAATCCTGCACATAAGATCAGAAAAATACCATGCAATAGTATAGGCTGGGGGCTGACTGGGTAGGCAGCAGCTCTGCAGAAAAGGACTTGGGGGTTACAGTGGACAAGAAGCTGAATATGAGTCAACAATGTGCCCTCTTTGAGAAGAAGGCTAACAGCATATGGGGCTGCATTAGTAGAAGCATTGTCCTCAGATTTGGGGAAGTGATTCTTCTCTATTTAGCACTGGTGAGGTCACAGCTCCAGTACAGTGTTCAGTTTTGCCCCCCCCCTCCCCCA
>NW_017728886.1:251301688-251324178 GCF_001723895.1 Crocodylus porosus | reverse complement strand
TGTGTGTGTGTGTGTGTGTGTGTGTGTGTGTGTGGTGGGGAATTTAACAGCAGCCTTCAGCTACCCAAAGGGCAGTTCCCAAGAGGATGAAGCTGGACTGTTCAGTGATGACAGATGACAGAACAAGGAGCAATGGGCTCAAGTTGCAGCAAGGGAAGATGAGGTTAGATATAAGGAAAACTGTTAAAAAGGAGGGTTGCTCCTTGTTCTGTCATCTGCCACCACTGAGAACAGTCTAGTTCTATCCTCTTTTGAAACCCCTTTCAGGTAGCTGAAGGCTGCTATTAAGTCCCCTCTCAGTCTCCTCTTCTTTAGACTAAATAATCCCAGTTCTCCCAGACTCTTCTCATAAATCATGTCCCTCAGCCTCCTTACCCTTTTTGTCACCCTCCTCTGGACTCTCTCCAATTTGTCCACATCCTTTCTGTAGTGGGGGTGGGGCTCAAAACTGAACACAGTACTGGAGATGTAGCCTCACTAGTGCTGAACAGGGGGGAAGAAACGCTTCTCTTGACCTACTGGCAGCACATCTACCCACATTGCCCAGTATGCTGTAGCCTTCTTGGCACCAAGGGCACACTGCTGGCTCATATTCATCTTATTGTCCACTGTACCCCCAGGTCCTTTTCTGCAGAACTGCTGCCAAGCCAGTCACGCCCAGCCTGTACGGGATTGTTCCATCTTAAGTGCAGGACTTTGCACTTGTCTTTGTTGAACCTCATGAGATTTCTTCTGGCCCAGTCCTCCAATTTGTCTAGGTCACTCTGAACCCTAGCCCTACCCTCTGGTACATCTAATACTCCCCTTGGCTTGGTGTCGTCTGCATACTTGCTGAGGGTGCACTCTATGGCATCTTCCAGATTTGTTGATGAAGATATTGAACAAAATGGGCCCCAGGACCTACCCCTGGAGCCCATTTTAATACCGGCTGCCAACAAAACATTGAGCCATTTATTACTACCCTCCGAACCTGATGCTCCAGCTGGCTTTCTATCCACCTTAAAGTTCATTCATCCATCCTGTACTTTCTTAGCTTGCCTCCAGGAATGTTGTGGTCAGGCATGACTTGCCCTTGGTGAATCCATGCTAATTCTCTCCCAGCCTTTTATAGGGAGGCTGGGGATTTGATCAGGCAGCAAAGTCCCTGAAATGAGACTGAAGTGCTCTGTGGCATAATGCCTAAATCCTTTTTTGATATTTTAAATAGCTAGTGCTAGATATAACACCCCTAAACTATTCTGCTTACTCTAGTGTAATTGTCTTGTGGCATGGATCTAAGGCAGATGCAGAATCATATTTTCCCAGATGCAGAAGGAAAACATAAAAGCATAAATTTAAAAAAATCACATTGAAAATGTGAGTAGGCAGAAGCATGCTTCCTGCTAGCAATTCTTGAATGAGTTCCATTGAATTGTGCACAAAGTAGACAAAATACTGATATTTATGAAAATTACCAAAATTGACATTATAGGGTGTTTTCTCATTGCTTCAGCATATCAGAGAATACTGCAATAATATGCACAGCTGTTTTCAGGCCTTACCAATTTCCAAGGCTATGTGAGGCCATGGTTCATTGGTTTCTATTTGTTTTTCAGTTCAACTTTTCCAAAATCAGGCTTTTTCAAACATGTAACAAAGTAAAAATGCATGTATTCCTGAGTTCTGACATACAGGAATTTAGTGAACACACAGAGACAGTCTGCTCTAAATGTAGATCACCTCTGGATTTATTAACTGGCAAGAAGGAACCTTTTTAACATGTTTAGCGATCAACTGGTTCATGCGCTGACAAGTCAAGCATCTAAGGAAACAAAAACAATTACTATGTATGAAAGGGAGACTGTATTAATGAACTGGCACCTGGACTACTGGGCTGGTTGAAAGGGGCCCCCAATAACATGGAAATAGGGCTTATTTCACCTGCTGTAGTGTCACAAAAGCTACTCCAGATTTTAAGGGCTACCTTCAGCTTTTAAGACCTGATGCTGAAAACTGAGCTATTTGGTGGTGTTAGTCTAAAGTCAGACAGAAGTGCACCTTAGACTAATTGAATCAAATGCATAAGTTTTGGGGAGTGAGTGTTCACATCATTAGATGCTAGGGCAGGATGTGCAAGAATAGGATATAAAATAGGAGCCGCTCAGATTCACAGAGCATATGCATTTCTGATTGATTTGGTCTGTAAAATACAGCTCCACCCTGCCTTCTGCCTTAGTACAAAAGACAGAGAAGGGGGAGGAAAGGGAGAAATGAAGGAGAGAGAGGGCAGTGCTGGGACAAGCAGACGGGGCTAGAGAGCACATTGAAACAATACACCCATAAGGGCATAAATACTGATCTAGGTAAAGGGACAAGAATCTGTAGTCCTGTTTAGACTACACTTAACACACACCAGTCTGTGGATGATTTCTTGTTCTGCAATTTGACACAGCCATTGGCTCTGAAGTCACCTCAGCCAATTCCTTTAATAGTCTAGGGTGAATCCTGCCTGGTGCTGCTGTCCTGAAAACATTCAGCTTCCCTGTAATCCCTGACCTGTTCTTTCCCTACTCGAGGCTGATTAGCTCCTTCCCTACCCTTGCTGCCAGTGGCACTTATCTGGTAGCTGACCTTATTTGTGAAGACTGAAGTAAAAACAAAAGGATTAAATATTTCAGCTGTTTCTGTACTACCTGTTATTAGATTTTCCTCTGCATTCAGTAAGGGACCTACACTTTCTTTTTTTTATTGCCTTTCACATGCCTTGCTAGTTTAATCTCAAATTGTGCCTTAGCCTTCTTCATCATTTCCTTGCGTGTTCATAAAAACTTCCCAGTAATATGGCCAAATTTCAGCTTTTTGTAGAAGTAGTTTTTGATTCTGAACTGACTGTGGGGCTGCTGTTGTAGACTGGTCTCCTGCTGCATTTCCTCTCCTTTTTTTAGCACCAGGATAGCTTGCTCTTGCTCCCTAAATAAGACCTCCTCCAAGTACTACCTGCAGTCCTGGACTCTCTTTCCCAGCAGACCTACCTCCGAGATGATCCTGGCTGCCAGTTCCCTGAGTTCATTAAATTCTGCTTTTATGTAGTCCGCTGTCTGCATTTTGCTTCATAGAATTAGGGAGAAGCAGGGCTGAAGGGACCTCCAGAGGCCATCTAGTCCAAACCATGGCTGAGGCAGGATCATCCCTACCCAAACCAACCCATTGCATATAACCTCTTAGCAAAGCTACAGGCAGCATTGACGCAACACAAAGCATAACACTCTAACCTGCCACAGGTGCAGCAGGGGGACCACAGTGACCAATGTCCTGCTGCTGTAAAGGTTGCTAATATGTGCTCAAGAGATCCCAGGAAGAGGGCCAGGATTCCTGTTACAGAGCAAGGCAAAAACTGCCACAGTTCATGCCAATCTGACCACGGGGTGAAATCCCTTTCTGACCCTGAGCAGAGGGGCAAGACTCTCTAGCCAGGAACCTCTGGGTTTAAGTCCCAGCAGGAGTATTTGCACATCCTAGTCAAAATCCCCAGCCTGGACTGCTGCCCACACCCAATTCCTCTGAGAGAGCTTGAAAAAAAACCCAAACCCTGATATGGAGCAGAAAGGTGGGGGAGGGGAAGCGAATGTCTTCTCAGCCCCATATGATAACCAGAAAAACCTGGACAGATTGTAAAAAAAACCTGTAGTGGAACACAGACACAGCTATGCTTAGATCATCCCTGACCAGCAGCTGTCCAACTTATCGAAGACCTCCACTGATGGAGAGCCCACAGGCGGTCTGGTCCACTGCCGCGCTGTTCTAATAGTGAGGAATTTTTTTCCTGATATCCAATCTAAACTTGGCTGCAACTTTAAGCCACTGGTCTGTGTCCTACTCCCTGCAGCAACAAAGAAAACATGTTTTCCTTCTTCTCTATGGCAGCCCTTCAAGTACTTGAAGACTGCTATTATGTCCCCTCTTAGGCACCTTTTCTTCAAGCTGAACAACACGCCTAGCTCCTTCAGCCTTTCCTAATATGACTTGCCCTCCAAACCCTTTATCATTTTTGCTGCCTGTCTCTGGATCTTCTCTAACTTCTCTACATCCTTTTTAAAATGTAGAGTCCAAAACTGCCTATGCTATGCTAGATGAGGCACTACACTAACGTGTGCTGAGTAGAGAGGCACTATCACGTCCTGTGTCTTGCATCTAATGCTTCTATTGATGCTCCCCAAAAGTGCATTTTTCTTTTATACAGCTGCATCACACTGCAGACTCGTATTGAGTCTGTGATCTATCAAGACTCCCAGATCCTTCTCTATAATTCTGCCACCCAGCTAGGGGTCACCTGTTTTGTATTTGTATTTTTTATTCTTCCTGAGATGTAGCACCTTGCATTTGTCCACATTGTACCTCATCCTGTTAGCTTCAGCCCAGCTATCAAAGGTGTTGAGATTCTTCTGTATTGCAGTCCAGTTTTCCAATGTGTTCATAATCCTCCTGAGTTTTATGTAGTCTGCAAGCATGCTCAACAAGCTTTTTGTGCCAGCATCCAAATCATTAATAAACACATTGAACAGCACAGGGCCCCAGGCAGATTCCTGTGGGACTCCATCCAAAACAACCTGCCATTCTGCCGTGGATCCATTTATAATTACCCTTTACTTGCAGTTATTGAGCCACTTCTGTATCCACCTTATAGTAGTTTTGTCCAGCCCACATTTCTCCAATTTATGACTCCTGTTTATGACAGGGTCATACAGGACCTTGTCAAAATCCTTATTGAAATCTAGATCGCTATATCCACAGCATTCCCTTTATCCACCTACGGAGTTACTTTGTCAAAGGTGGGGATCAAGTTTGTTTGCCACAATTTGTTCGTAATAAATCTATGCTGGCTGCTTGCAGTCTACCTTCCCTCCTCCAGATGCTTGCAAATATTGTTCCTTGAGATATGCTCCAGTAACTATGTAGCTATTAAGGTGAGGCCAACTGGTTTGTATTTCCCCAGGCCTTCCTTTTTGCCTTTTTTTAAAGAAGGACACTACATTAGCTCCTTTTCACTCCTCTTGTACCTTGCCCATTTCCCATGACTTTGAATATAATTGTCAAGGGCTCTGAGGCCTCCTCTGCCAGTTCCTTCAGTATGCTGGGATGAAGTTCATCAGGCCCTGCTGACTTGAGTTCATTGTGACCCATCAAAAGCTCTCTGACTGTCACTCTTGCTATTTCATCCCTTAGCCTGTCCCCTTCCTTATCCAGATAATCCTTATTAGGTGTCTGGCTGCAGCTTAATTTTTTTTGTGAAGACTGAGGCAAAGTATCTGTGAGTAGGTTTCTTTGCATCTTCTGTTAAGAGTTTCCCCTGGTTAGTTTACGTCAGTGTTTCTCAGCCTTTTAAGTAGCAAGTATGCCCTAACTTCTGAAAAATGTTAATAAGTACCCCAACACTCAATTTTCCAGGGGATTTTATGTTTATAGACTGTGTGCCATATGTTGGAAGAAGGGCTATGTATATAAGGTCATGATATAGTAGATGTCTGACCTGATGTGGGTAGGGTTGCCACCTTTTACACCAGGGGTGCACAACTCAAGTATGTACCTGGGTTAGAGGTGATGTTGGCCAAAACTAGGAGGGTTGAACCAAATTTTTTGCCATAGTTTTGAGAGGAGGAAGGGTAGAGAGAGACAGGGAAAGAAGGTGAAAGAAAGAGACAGACAAGGAGGCAGCTGCTGCAATACAGAAGAATCTCAACACCTTTGATAGCTGGGCTGAAGCTAACAAGATGAGGTACAATGTGGACAAATGCAAGGTGCTAACATACTTATGGAACCTCTTGTTGTAGTCTTTAGCTTCGCTTATTAGGTGTGGCTCAGTTTTTATTTTGCCTTCCTGATTTTGTTCCTGCAAGTTCTTGCTATTTCCTGGTAAACTTCTTTGGTGACCTGCCCATTTTTTCCATTGCCTGTTTGCTTTCCTTTTGCATTTGAGGCAAAAGCTCCTTGAGAAGCTCCTTGTGCAACCACATTGGTCTTGTTCTATTTTTTTGTGTGCTTCCATCCTGCACAACAGTTTTTTGTCTTCCTTTCTTTAGAATCTTGAATTCTGTCACTTTATGGTAATTGTTATCCAAGTTGCCTTCCATCTTCACATTCTCAACAATTCTTCTCTGTTTGTGAACAGCAACTCCAAGAAGAGCTTCCCCCCAGGTAACCTCTACACCTGTTGCAAAGTTACGTGTCTAGCAAAGTTATAAAAACTGATTAGAAACTGATTCCAGACAAACTTGGATCAGAAATAATGTGAAATTAAACATTAGAACAACTTAATAAGAATGTCTCCTTCATTGGAAATATTTTAAATCAAGGTTGGATGTTTTTCTTAAAGATAATTTCTAGTTCAACCTCAACAATTAGACCTGAAGAAGCAATTAATTCAGAGTAGTCTTATGGCCTGTGTTATACGGGAGGTCTGATGACCACATGGGTCCATTCCAACCTTAACACTTCTGAAATCAAGCGAAATGTAACGTTTGCATTTAGAAACCATTGTATTAGTTTCCTCAATGCCAGTGATGAGAAAATATGAATGTACAAACAAAAAAAAGTAAGGCAGGCATTTTAGCATCCTGAAATATTTGTCCTTATTTCTGGAAGTGACAGTCTTTGATATCTGTGCCACTAGAGTCAAAGCCAAATGAAAGGCACATAAAAATACTATTTGTGGTATGTAGTGTGGAGAAAGAAATACAATTTGTAATTTTCCAAGCTGGGTTCCCCCACTGAAGGCAGTGATGTTGCAAATAAATGTTTGTCCAAATCCAGCTAAAATACCTTTGCCTTTGCAAAGGATAAACAATATTTTAATCACTGTTCAGGAAGATGGGTGTTATTTAAGTAACTGTATTAGTAAATTTCTTATGACCTGTCATGAGACAGCATGAAGCCAAGCAGAACTAAGTTAATTTTACATGAATGATCAGAAAGAAGAACATGGTGTGACTTTATAAGCACAGCAGGAAGACTCCACTAGATTCTCTCATTTGGCTAATAACAAAAACTACACATTTTTGGACTAGCAGGTGTCCTTGACCTTAGTCAACCTTAATTTGTAAACATCCTTTCAACAGCTGTGTGAGCTTTGAAGTACCCAACTTCTCATCACTATCCAAAAGTTGACTTCACTGTTCTTTTTAAAATTTATCTAGCAGCCTAAAAGTGCCAGGCAAATTCTATACTTTTAATTTGACAGTCCCATTCACCTATCTTGTGCTATTACATAGGAGAAATGAATATTAAGTGGGTTCTTATTCCATGGGGATATGAAATAAATTAGGTGATTTACTGTGAAGATTCTTGTTTTACATGCACAGAATTAACCTGATTTCCATGTTTGGAAATCCTTTCTAAGCTACTTAAAGATGGCACCGCCTCAGTCTGATCTAGATTTGTCTTTGGTCCTTTCAAGCTCTGGGAGGAAGAATCAACTGCTTCATATTTATTTTTCACATATACTCTATTAAACCATGGGACAGAACAGTAATATTTCTTTAAATGTTCTGGCTAGTCTGAACTAGCTTATTTTTTTTCAAATGTATTTTGTCAGAGATATAACAGTCGTCTGATGAGACAGAACGGTTAATGGTCACTCTGAATCCTAGCTTTACCCTCCAGTGTATCTACTACACCCCCGACTTGGTGTCATCCACAAACTCGCAATCCATCCCATCTCCCAGGAGGTTAATGAAGATATTGAACAAAACAGTCCTCAGGACTGACCCCTGGCACACTCCACTTGATGCTAGCTGCCAATTAAACATTGAGCCTTTGATTACTACCCGTTGAGCCCGACCGTCTGGCCAGCTTTCTATCCACCTTACAGTCCACTTATCTCACCCATACTTCCTCAGCTTGCCTGCAAGAATGCTGTGGGAGACCACATCAAAAGCCATGTGAAAGTCAAGGTATATTACGTCCATTACTTTCTCTGGATCCACAGAGCCAGTCATCTCATCGTAGAAGACAATCAGGTTGGTCAGGCATGACTTGCCCTTAGTGAATCCATGCTGACTGTTCCTAATTACCTTTGTCTCCAGGTGCTTAAAAATAAACTGCTTGAGGACCTGCTCCATGATTTTTCTGGGGACTGAGGTAAGGCTGACCAGTCTGTAGTTCCCTGGATCCTCCTTTTTCCCTTTCTTCAAGATGGACACTATCTCTGCCCTTTTCCAGTCATCTGAGACCTCCCTGATCACCATGAGTTTTCAAAGATAATGGCCAGTGACTCTGAAATATCAGCCAACTCCTTCAGCACCCTCAGATACATTGCATCTGTCTCCATGGCCTTGTACATGTGCAGCTCTTCTAAATGGTCCCGAAACTGTTCATTGACCACTGAGAGCTGCTCACCTTCTACCTAAACTGTGCTGCCTGGTGCAAGTGTCTGGGAGCTGACCTTGCATGTCAAGACTGAGGTAAAAAAAGGCATTGAGTACCTCAGCCTGTTCCTCATCATCTGTCACTAAGTAGCCTCCCCCACTTAGTACAGGACCCACACTTTTCCTGACCTTCCTCTTGTTGATAACATAGTTGTAGAACCCCTTCTTGGTACCCTTCATATCCTTTGCTAGCTGCAACTCCAATTGTGCTTCGGCCTTCCTGATTTCGTCTGTGCATGCCTGAGCAATAGTCTTATACTCTTCCCAAGTTGTTCATCCAAGCTTCCACTTCTTGTAAGCTTCCTTTTTGTGCTTAAGCTCACCAACAAGTTCTTTGCCAAGCCGAGCTGGTAGCTTGCCCTATTTGCTGTTCTTCCTGCACTTTGGGATTGTTTGTTCCTGTACCCTCAGTAGGGTTTCTTCAAAGTACAACCAGCTCTCCTGAACTCCTTTGCCCATCAGACTGGCCTCCCAGGGGATCCTGCCCATCTGTTCCCTGATGGAGTCAAAGTCGGCTTTTCTGAAGTCCAGGGTCCATAATCTGTTGCTTTCCTTTCTTCCTTTTGTCAGAATCCTGAACTCAATCCTCTCATGGTCACTGCTTCCAAACTTGCCATCCACTTCTACATCCCCCACCAATTCTTCCCACTAGGTCAAAAAGATCATGGCCCCTAGTTGGCCTCTCCAACACTTGAAACAGGAAGTTGTCTCCAACACTCTCCAAAAACTTCCTGGATTGCCTGTGCACTGCTGTATTGCCCTCCCAGCAGATGTTAGGTTGATGGAAGTCTCCCATGAGAACTGGACCTGCGATCTGGAAACTTCTGCTAGTTGTCTGAAGAAAGCTTCATCTACTTCACCCTCCTGGTCAGGTGGTCTATAGCACACACCCACCACAACCTTACCCTTGTTGCTCTCATCTCTAACCTTAACCCAGAGACTTTCAACAGGAAAGTCTCTGAGTTGAGAAATATTTTGACTGATATGAAAAATATCAGTCAAAATACTTTCCTCTGATACATTTTGTGGACCATTGCTTTGATGACAATACTCCAATCCCCCTTTATTCATCACTTCTGTCATTCAACTTTTTGTTCAACCCTTCTAAGGTGCATAGGTCACCTGAATCACAAGTTTAAATAAAAGCAAAATAAGCTCTTGGGATTTTTTTAAAATCATTTCAAACCTGCACTTATTGCTTTGCTGTATGCTGACTTTTTTTTTTTTTAAAGTTGTTAGGGTGACTTTTAGCAAAATTCTCATCATACACCTTGCCAGCTCCCTATTTCAGAGCAACCTCTGAGCAACAATATCACCTTTAATTCTTAAAGGTGATAGATAGAATAACACTGGTGGTCTAACTTGATATCAGGTCATGTCATCCTAAGTAAAAAGAGAAGAAAGCTATTTAATGAGATTAAAGTGTTCTATACAGAAGGTCAAGAATCATTGGGAAAAGAATTTAAGGTTATCTTTTGAATCATGTGGTTGACTTAAGCGTAGTGAAATTACTGGAAAAATATCAAGATGGTTTATGGATGTTTGTTCCATATACAAAAAACCAAGGGGAAAAATTCAAACCGAAGATGTTGGGGGGAAAAACTCTCACACAAATATATTTCTATGTAGCATGTTGAGTTTGAAATTGAGCTGTATAAAACTACATAACAGTAGGGCTGTGCGAAGGTTTGGGTGCTGGTTCGATTCAGAGGAGATTTGGCTTGATTCGGTGGTTGAATCTCCGAATCAGAGTTGAATCAGGAGACTAGTTAAAAGGTCTGAATTGATTTGAAGCTCTCTGAACTGATTTGGGAAAGATTTGGAGAGCTTTGGTGATTCGGGCAGTCCCGGGCTGGACCCAGACTTCGTGCTGGTAAGTAGGAGGCAGGTGAGGGGGGTCTGGAGGAGGGAGGAGAGGACTATGGAGGACCCCTGCCAGGCCCCATCCCCTGCCCGTTCCCCCAGCCTCCTGAGCACCCTGCAATGCCTGCCCGCTGTCCCAGTCCTCCACCATGGCTGCACCACCCGGCCTCAGCTCCTGACTCTTTTTTTTTTTTAAAAAGCCCCCACTCACTGGCTGTTGCCAGGTGTGGGGGGGATCCCCACTGCCCCATACTGTGTGGGGAGGCTCTGCCATGAGCTCCCTAACCCCTACCCATTGTCTCAGACCCCCTCATGGCTGCCCCGTGTGGCCCCAGCTCCTGGCTCTTTAACCTCCCCTGCGCAACTCACCAGCTGCTGCAGCAGCCTCAGGGCTTCTGGGGGCTTATGCAAAGCCCCCCACCACCACAGTGTGGGGCAGTGGGGATCGCCTCTGCCTGGCAGGAGCTGATTTGGAGATTCGGCTGATTCAGGGGTGGCTGAATCTCCAAATCAGGTTCGGCTGAATCAATTTGGGACAGTGATTAGAATCACCATATTGAATCATTGTCCCCAGAATTGGCCAAATTTCAAATCCAAAGCAAATACTAGCCACTTCGCACAGGTCTGCATAACAGATAGGTGTATGATAAAGTTCACAAACAGATCTAGAAGGAAAATTTTCCCTGGGTGCCATCTGGTATGTAGATGTCAGATTGTGAAACATTTGTGAGCAAAATGTTTAAATCTGCTTGTTCTGTTGCATTTGTCTCTCCAAATTTGACACATTCTTTATTGCATTTCAGATGTAAAGCAAGAAAAATAATGAAGACAACTTGTAGAATTGATTTCATATTTCATAGATTTCATAGACATTAGGGCTGGAAGGGACCTCGGGAGATCATCGAGTCCAGCCCCCAGCCCAAAGGGCAGGAAGTCAGCTGGGGTCATAGGATCCCAGCAAGATAAGCATCCAATTTACTCTTGAAGGTGTTCAATGTAGGTGCTTGAACCACCTCTGCTGGCAGGTTGTTTCAGACCTTGGGGGCTCGGACAGTAAAGAAATTCCTCCTTATGTCCAGCCTGAAACGGTCTTGCAGGAGTTTGTGACCGTTCGACCTCGTCATCTCTTGGGGTGCTCTGGTGAACAGACGTTCCCCCAGATCCTGGTGGTCACCCCTGATAAACTTATAGGTGGCCATCAGATCACCCCTGAGCCTACGCTTTTCCAGGCTAAACAGCCCCATGTCTCTCAGCCTGTCATCGTAAGATCTGTTTTCCTGACCTCTGATCATGCGCGTGGCTCTCCTCTGGACTCTCTCAAGCTTCTCCACATCCTTTTTGAATTGTGGAGCCCAAAACTGGACGCAGTACTCCAGCTGCGGCCTCACCAAGGCCGAGTACAAGGGGAAAATGACATCCCGGGATTTGCTCGAGAAGCATCTATGGATGCAAGCCAGCGTTTTGAAAGATTTTTACCAAATAACTTTAAAAAAAGCTTTCATCCCCTCCACCTGGGGACTAGAAGACTAAGAGCAAACAGGCAAAAAGCCTGAGGCTGAATCAATTAAGTCTTAACAAGTTAGTCTAAGCTGTGTGGATTGAACTAAGAAGCAGGAGAACAGGCATTCATTTTTGATTCTGGAAATGCAGCCACATGCCTGCATTGGCTCATGCCAGAAGCTTGGGGGCACTAAAGCCCACCTCCCAGCCTGCTGACCACTACTGAAGGGAAGAGAGAGAAGCACGACAAGGTTTTCCCCTGCCACCACCCCTACTCAGACAGAGACGGGGGTGTGGCTAGCATGCTGAGTATGAAGGGGTCATGCCTGGCCAGCATGCCAAGTATAAAGGGGTAGGGGTTTAAATCTGGTCTAGCAGAGTCAATAGAGGTTTTAACAACATCCTTTTGTGCAAAACAATCTACTAAAGAGCAAGGTGATAACCTTTCTATATGGTCTGTTCTTTCCTTTTTTCATGTGAGTTAGTTTGTTTGTAATAGATTATCCAAAGTCCTTTCACCCCTGCTCCCTGATCAGATGTTGCTTCCTTCTCCTTACATCTGTAATTTTAATTCAAACTGATTCAGTGAAAGCCAAGCACAGATTTTTCATTTAAGGCTATTTTTCCTAACTAAATCCTAAAATATAATGACTAATGAATAAAATTACTCTCTATTAAATACTGGAAATTTCTACATGTGCATTGACTGTGCAGTTAAGTTATTGTACAGTAAGTGGCTTTTATGCTGGCATCTACACATGCAGGTGTTATAGCACAGTAAGAGATTCATAGATTCATAGATGCTAGGGTTGGAAGGGACCTCAACAGATCATCGAGTCTAACCCCCTGCCTGGGAAGGAAAGAGTGCTGGGGTCAGATGACCCCAGCCAGATGCCCATCCAGCCTTCTCTTAAAGACCCCCAAGGTAGGAGAGAGCTCCACCTCCATTGGAATCCCATTCCAAGTTTTGGCCACCTTTACCATGAAGAAGTTTTTCCTGATATCTAGCCCAAATCTTCTCTCTGTCACATTGACCATTGTTCCTTGTTACCCCAAGAGGTGCCCTGGTGAACAGAGCATCTCCGGTTCCTTGTTGTGTCCCCCTAATGAATTTGTAGGCAGCCACAAGATCATCTCTCAGCCTTCTCTTGCAGAGGCTGAAGAGGTCCAGGTCTCTTAGTCTGCCCACATAGGGCTTGGCCTGTAAACCCTTAACCACACAAGTGGATCTCCTCTGGACCCTCTTGAGATTATCCACATCCTTCTTAAAGTACAGTGCCCAGAACTGGATGCAGTACTCCAACTGTGGTCTGACCAATGCCGCATAGACGGTAGTATCACCTCCTTGGTTTTATTTGTCATGCATCTGCTGATGCATGATAAAGTGCAGTTAGCTTTGCTGATGATTTCATCACACTGATGACTCATGTTCGTCTTGGAGTCCACTATGACTCCAAGATCCCTTTCCGCTTCTGTGCTGCTGAGAGGGTTGTTCCCAAGCCAGTAGGTTTGCTGGATATTTTTATGCTCTATGTGTAGCACTCTGCATTTTTCCTTGTTGTACTGCATCCTGTTGTGTTCTGCCCACTTTTCCAACCTGTCCATGTCTGCCTGCAATCATTGCCTATGCTCTGGAGTGTTCACTTCACCCCTTAATTTAGTATCATCCGCAAACATGGACAGAGTATACTTCACGCTTGTGTCCAAGTTACTGATGGAAGTTATTGAAGAGTACAGGTCCAAGGATCGAGCTCTGTGGGAATCCACTACCCACATCCTTCCAAGTCGATACTGACCCATCTACTACCACTCTCTAAGTGTGACCCCCAAGCCAATTTGCCACTGGATTGTGTAAACATCTGCATCACAGCCTCTTAATTTATTTAGGAGAGTGGGTTGAGAGACCGTATTGAAGGCCTTCCTAAGATCTAAGAAGACTTGGGACTAAAGTTAATCTGAAGTCAGTCCACACAAGCAGGGTTACTGTGCTGTAAGGGTTACTGTGCAGCACATGTCTACATGTGCCTTATTGCACAGTAACTACACAGTAAATTTGCTACCTGCATGATGCATCAGTATAAGTCTCCCTAGTTACTGCACAGTACTGGTGCACACATGTAGATGTGTGCCTGTACGGTGCAGCAATTTGTGGTTATTTGTGGTTACTGTGAAGTAACCTAAGTTACTGCACAGTAATGGTGCACATGTAGATGCACCCAGTGTCTTTGATAAAATCTGGTGCTTATTCAGTAATGTATGTGAACTCAACTTGCTTAGTCCCCATGAGTTTCCCTTGGATGCCTTTTGAGCTTTTGCTTACGTTTTAACCTTTAAATCCTCTAGACTGCTATATGACCCATGTAGTTGGAACCCTGTGCTCACTGGAGTTTTGCTGACTTGAGGGAGATTCAGTTCTGTGTATGTCTTTCCATATGGACCAGTCTATAACACCAGGCTTGAAATTTGTAACCAATTACTGCCATGGCTAGATTTAACTCTGCATAGCTCTACATACTACATAGTTAATACTCCCTTAGGCACCACAGCAGAAGAATGTTTGTCAGTGCCAGAAGCTTATGCTGGCAAATTATTACTTTCCTTTAACTATTATGGCACAAAATCCTTGGTAGGATGTATAGGACCCCTGACCAAGTTGGCATAGCATGTATGATCTTCCCTTCTTGCCCATCCTTGATGTAACAGAACATCCCAGAGTGCATTGCTCTGCATGCTGCTGGAAGCGCTCTGACTGTCTATCTTCCAGACCATACTATTCCATTCTGAGGCATTATAGAATAATTGCCTATTTTTTCCCCAGAATACAATGCAAGGGTTACAGAGAAGAAGTACAGATGTGGTTCTGATACGACAGAAACTTGCCTTGTAGATCCAATGCAAACTATGTTTGTGCATGAATAACAAGTTGCTTAATAATATGGACTGTAATATAACATGGAAATGTGGAAAGAGTGTTTAGTTTCCACTAAAACTTTCGGATGTTTAGTTTCCACTAAAACTTTTGGAAGGGGGAACACTGCTGATTAATAGAAGCATTGTGTTTATATCATCTTGACAACATGTTATTACTTACTGTATTAGAATGAAAGAATAGATCCTGTATTCACATATGTGGTACACATGTTGTAAAAATGGCAGTTATGCTGAATTGGCTTAGTAGTATAAATTATGAAGGCATGAAGCTGATTATTTAAATAGGAACACTTGTCTGAAAATTAATAAATATAAGTTTATGGGCTCATTTGCTGCCCACGTGAATTTCGATACAGAGACTTCAAGCAGCAAAAGTGCACGTGCATACAATATAAAAACACACCTGTTGAAATAGTATTTCTTTTCTTAGATGTGATTTTTCAAGGGATATTAACTAATTTCTCTTTTAAAATTCCATTAAATATTATAAAGGGTTTTTCTGTTCCTGTGTTGATCATTATAAAAGTCTGTTCCAGGAGGGACAAGAGTGCAATAAAAAGCAAAGAAAATGACTATAACAAATACCTTACTTTTGTATACATCCATACATCTCAAAGCACAGCACAATGGAAGATCACATTATGTTTTCCCATTTTACATGTGGAAAATTGAAAGAGAAGTGAAGTGACTTTTCTAAGACTGCATAGCACATCAACGGCAGAACCAGGAATAGAATCCTGGGCTCCTGAATCCAGTCAATGTATTGCCCTATACTTCGTTCCAAAGTGCAGCAAAAAGCATTCATACATCCACAAACTTAAAATAAAGAGAGGATTTCTGAGAGGCTAATATCTTTTAGGTAGTTTTAGATATTGCTTTTCATTATAGTTTGCAAACTTGCTAGCAACAATATATAGATCGCACCTCTATAATGTACTGAAACTGGTAGGAAATATCTGAACGAATCTTAAAAGTTTTTCTTGGACAATTAGGGCACAGACAGAAGTTATGTTTGTTGCATAATTGGCCCCCTAAAGGTGCTCTACAGCCATGCTGTGACACATGTGAATGGCTGCAGAGTGCTTTTAAAGTGGCAGATTGCACAGCAAATTAACCCTCATCAAATAAGGTATCAGATGAAGGAGCTTCACTTCAGAATGCCTTAGGGAACTTTTTTCTCCAGGGTTAATCTGTTGTGTGATCAGGGCTGGGCTAATGCAGTGCAGCCCCACACCTGGGGCTATCAGTAGGAAGGAAGGGGGAGTGGGAACGAGTTGCTAGCTGGAGTTTGCCTGGCCTGAGCTGGAGGGGAGGGAGGGGTAAATGGATCAGAGTCCTCCCACCTCATGGCCCCCCTCCAACCTGCCCCCCAGCTCCAGCTCAGGCTGGGCAAATGCCAGGTGGTAGCTCACTTGCCTTCCCCACGTCCTTTCTGCTGACAGCTCGGGAGTGGGGGTGGGAGTGAGATGGCTTTTTAGCTGCAAGCAGGCTCCTTGGGCTCCTGTAGGCAGGTTTAATTCCTCTCTCGACCCAACAGGTGAATGTCTGTTGGGTTGTGGGGAAGGTCCTGTAACTCGTGGTGCTTTATGTAAAGCACCATGAATTAGTACAGGGGCCGGCACTTCTGTCAACACCTTAATTCCCATTAATTTGGAGAGACAATCTGTTCTCTTGTTCACTTCCTTTTGAAAAACCCTCATGCTTTTGTAAGAGCAAACATGCTGTTGCCAATAGCCATTAGATGACACACTTAATCAGTAGCAGAACAAATTGTTTTTCCACTTGATTTTTTGAAAATAATGAATGCTCAAATCTTCATATGATATGTGCTCATTCCAGTCTTTTTTGCAGCATAATGAGTGAAAATTGAAATGATTTGTGTGAGGTCTGAATGACATGTCTGCCCTACTATGTTAACATTTGCAGTGCTTTCTCTTAAGGGATGATACCATATGCTTCCAAATCATCAGGCATAGTTCTGTGTGTAGGAAGAACACTAGTCATTATCTAGTTTGGGCTCTCAATTGCCAGGCTTGCCACTATCCATCTAATCATCCCTAGACTTGGTACAGTCTGCATCTGAATAGCCCATGCACAGAGTGAATTGTACACATACGGAAGAATTGTTGTATTCACTTTTAAAAATTTGGATTTTCTTTCAGTATATGACTGTTTTATTTGTATTATCCTACCACTCTAAGGTTTCATTCCATACCCTAGCTACCATTTGAACATGTTGTCTATGCCCCAAAGACTTTACCATCTAAGACACCAGACAAAAAGGAAGCAAAAGGGATGCAACAGTCAGGGAAGGTCTTTTTATTTATTTCCATTGTGGGTTTGAAATGAGACACGAGGGAGGACAAGAGCAGGCAGGACAGAGAATGTGAAGCTAAGGGAGTGGGAAGGGAGGAGAATGAAGCTACTTCTTAATTGGCAGAAATGAAATTTAGACTAGAAATAGAGTTCTCAGTCAATGCAGGTCCTGGATAGGCCCCTTTGCCCTGCTGCTACTATAGCTTCCAGTTACTGCAGTACGATGGGCTGTAGAATCTCTTTAGGGATATAGAAAGGGTAGCTAGCTCTGTCTGACAGTAAGATACTGGGGATGGGAGGGGGGAATCAGACTCCTAGGCAGACTCCCAGCTTGGAGCATTTAAAAAGGCATAGAAAGTAGTGAGCAGGGAGAGGATCTACATAATATGTTATATTACCAGCTTTTCAGGGGATTGAGCAGAGTGGAATAGGATTGCAGTAAGTACCTAAGTCTATTTACATCCCTAATAGTTGGAATAGAATCTGGCCCTGAAAGCAGTCACTTAATTCAGAGTAGCTTACCACTTACTAACTTTTCTTTGTAATCATCATTAGCAATCCCTTGGTTTGAGGAGGATCTTTATCACAGCTTATCGGATCTTGAGATGATTCAAGAGTTCCACCCTTGAGCCACAGACCTGGACACAGAAATTTCAGGTCTTTCTGCAGGGGAGAGTAGGCTGTAAGCTGGGATTCTTCTCATGTTCCTTCCTGTGCTCTCTTTTCTCTGCTTTACCTCAAAACTGGCTGCTGCTTGGTTGAGGTTGCAGTGCCATCGGAGTTGGTTAGCAACAAGCGCCTCAGCTCTTGATGTCAGCATCCATTTTGTTGAGGTATGACTTCAATGTAGTGTTTCCTTTGGCTTTTGCAAGATCTCAGGCTGCAACTAATATGGGAGTAGAGCATTTGTTTAGGGAGTTGAGAGTTGGTCATCTGCACATGGAGCATCTATACACATGCTTTGGGGTGGGGTGGGGGGAGTTTAATTAGAAACACTCTTAAGAGCTGCTCTAATTAAAAGGCCCACAGTGTCTCATTTATTCAGTGCCCTGTGCTTCAAAATGGTGGCAGTGGCACTTTAACTAAAGCTCATTTGACAAGTTTTAGTTAAAGTGCCCCCACCACCATTTTGAAACACGGGGACGCTGAATACATGTGACGGTGAGGCTGCTGGAGTGTTCTAATGAATCAAGTCTGCTCTGATGTGTTCTAGTTAGAACATGTTACAGCAGGCGTCCTGCACGTGTACAGACACCCACGATGTCTGGCCCAGTGAAGTTGAATCACCAACTTCTCTTTGTAGACAGGCCCTAACTCTCTAGGCCAGAAATTAAGGTAAATGGGGATAAGCCTTGGCACACTGTCTCCTGACCCAGATTTAATTCTCTCTATGCCTTTTCTCACTCCACACTCAGGGCTTTATAGGACGTTGGCAAAAAGTGCACATATTTTGACCGACGCCGACAGTGTTGCCACCACCTGCAGGAGCTCACTGTGCTCCCCCAGCCTCTGTGGGCATGCAGCATTCATGAGGCAGTTAGACTTTGCAGTGCAAAGAACACCTGACATTGAGGTATGTGGCACTGCAGATGTGTTTGTGGCACCACATACCGTATGGCTGGGCTCATGTACATGCCCATGCAGTATAGCTATCACATTGTACCTTAACATACATAAAAGGCCAAAGTAGCATTGTCCAGTATATTTTAATAGTGATTGTAATATGTGAGATTTGTCAATTCAACAATTATGTTTTTTATCTAATATAGTATAAGAGAAATAGTAAAGTAGTATCCCGTTTGTGACGGAAGTAAGTTGAGAAATGACATTAATTTCAAGGAACTTATACCACATTGAACATTTCCAAAAGTGTCATGCAGCCTACCTTAGTATGGTCTCTCTCTTCTCTGTTTAATATTGTTTTATCAAAAGATGTATCTCTTTCAGATTCTAGTTCAAGAGAGGTTCATGTTAGAACTTTTCTTTGTCATGGAAACTTTTAGTGTTGGGATCACATTTTAATCTGAATTTTGGCAAGGATAGTGCTACCTGACTTGATAATTACTGTCTTTGTTTTTGGCAGAAGGCGGGGCAGGGAGACATAAACTACATGTCACCTAAGGAAGGGACCTCAGGAGGTCATTTAGTTCAACCCCCTGCTCAAAACAGGACCATCCCTACTAGATCAGAATGCTTTCTCTAGCTGAGTTTTGAAAACCTCCTAGGATGGAGCTTCCACCACCTCTCTGGGTAACCTGTTTCAGTGTTTTACTGCCCCCATAGTGAGAAAATTCTTCCTAATATCTAACCTAAACTTCCCTTGCTGCAACTTGAGACCATTGCTCCTTGTTCTGTCATCTGCCACCAGTGAGAACAGTCCAGCTTTGTGGTTGGCCACCTCCAGAGACTATTTATACACTAGAAATAATAAGTATGTAAATGACCATCGGGGCACTGACAGGTGGGCGGGGAGGGGGGGTGGAGCACTTTATGGGAAAATGAATTATGTTAGTTCAATTTGGCTCTGCAGCAGCTGTATAGATCGGGCGCTTCAGTGGGGCTTCTTGGCACCTTTATTTAATAGCTGATTCAACCAACTATTAGATAAAAACACCAAAAAGCCGTGCTGAGGTTCCCGATCTATATAGACATTGGGCAAGCTGGGTCAAACTAACGTGATCCATCTTTTGGGCATGCACTGTGCTTGGTCCGGGGGTGTGCCTATCTGAAAGTTAAGCACTGTTTTTTTTGGGGGGGGGGGGCGGGAGTTATGTCTGTAAGCTGCCCAAAGTGTTTTAAGTGAAAACAACCTAGCAATTTCTCCTTCCTGAACTGGAATGCTGTGTATTAGGGTGAAGTTACATGTTATACTTAGGCCATATTAAGGGCACTTAAAGTACCCTGCAGGCTAAATGTTGTTAACAAGTGCTAAGAGCCTTCTAAGCATCTTAAAGTTACACCACTTCAGGCAAGGATTATCTTTGAGCCCTACTACCCAACTCAAGTTACCTTCATGTCAGGCTGCTCCATTGAGGCCGATTTGCAGTCCTCCAGTATCCAACGAGGCACCAATTCTGGGTAGACTAGCTATCCTCCCAGACTCTTATGTCCCGGACTGACAGTCAGGAGAGCGAAGCAGTGGTAGGTGAGTGGGAAGAAGGACAAAAGGGTGAGGGCTGAAGAGGGAGAAGGGGCAGGGGTGGGAGGGAGCTGCCAAGCAGTTCCTGGGGGATGTCGCTGGGTGAGCAGGCAGCCATGGGGCTTGGCAGTGGCATGTGGGTTAGATATGGGCACATGCAGGTAGTGCAGTCTGATCCTTGGCCCAGTGTGGGTGGTACAGACTGGATTTGGTTGTGTTGGGGTGAGACAAGCTATAGGGAATTCCAGAGGAAAGGCAGGGCGGGGGAACCTGCCACTCCACTGCCACAGCTGCTGCCACCCTTAGGCTGAGCAGAGCCCTCGGCAGCCACTGGAGCAGGAGAGGAGCTTTCCTTACCCTGTGGTCAGGGGGGAAGCCACAGGGAAACAGGGAGCTCGGAGCCAGGGAAGAATCCTGTGGGGAGGGAGGGAGTGAGCCCCAGGGCAGGGGGGTTTCTACTGGAGAGCAGGGGCAGACTTGGCAGCTCTAGCCGTGCTCCTGTTTGCCAGTCCTTCAGCAGCACGTCCGAGCAGTGCAGGTCAGAGAGTGCATTAACCCTTAATTTTGCAGACAATGATATAACATTAATGCTGCCTAAGTTTAGAACATCCTAGTTGTAATGTGCAACTACACCCTTATATTTGTCTCAGATAGGTTACAAACTCTTTGGGTTGCAGTTTTATGCTTTGTGCTGGCATCTAAGTGAAGCTATGTTTATAGCTTTCAGCAAATAAAAGCTAATAATACAAATGAAGGTATTTATTTATTTAATTTATATGCTGTCTTTCCAACAAGGCTCAGGGCAGCTTACAGTAGCAGAAATGGAATACTTGTAAAATAGGAGAATGACAAAATAGCTAGAATATCAACATCAAGCAAGAGCCCTCCTAAATTATATCTCATCCTAGCATTCTTTGCTAACCCCCTAGCTAAATAAGAAGGTGATGCACTGCTTTCAATTGGTGTTCAGGCTTGGTGGACCTCAAAAGGGAGGGCATTCCCAAAAGCAGGAGTGCCTTCTGAGAATGACCTCTCATGTATTTTCACTAAGCAGACTTGGCAGGTTGGTGGTACTACCAGAAGGTTGGTCTTGACCTTAGGGATCACAGTAGTTAGCCATGTTAGTCTGAAGTTAGGCAAAAGGCAGGGCAGGGTGGCCCCTTAGAGAATAACTGGTTCAGAAAGGCATACGCTGTTGTAAGCAACAGACTACTTTGTCAAATGCTGGGATGAATGAATGGACTGTAAGGCAGATAGAAAACTGGCTGAAGCATCTGGCGCAGAGTAGTATGCAGTGGCTGTCTAGTTGGCAGCTGGAATCAAGTGGAGTGCCCCAGGGGTTGGTCCTGGGGCTGGTTTTGTTTAATGTCTTCATCAGCAATCTGCAAGATGGCACAGAGTGCACCCTCAGCAAGTTTGCAGATGCCACCAAGCTGGGGGGAATAGTAGATACACTGGAGGGTAGGGCTAGGATTCAGAGTGACTTAGACAAACTGGAGGATTGGACCAAAAGGAATCTCATGAGGTTCAACGAGGACAAGTGCAAAATCCTGCATTTAGGACAGAAAAATCCCATGCACTGGTACAGGCTGGGGGCTGACTGGCTGGGCAGCAGTCCGCAGAAAAGGACCTGGGGGTTACAGCGGGCAATAACCTGAATATGAGCCAACAGTGTGCACTTTTTGCCAAGAAGGCTAACAGCATACTCAGCTGCATCGTTAGGTGAGCTGACAGTAGGTCAAGGGAAGTGATCCCTCCCCTGTATTCGGCACTGGAGAGGCCATACCTGGCGTATTGTGTCCAGTTTTGAGCCCCCTACTATAGAAAGGATGTGGATAAATTGGAGAGAATCCAGTGGAGGGCAACAAAAATGGTTATGGGGGTGGGACAAATGACTTCTGAGGAGAGGCTGAGGAAACTGGGTTTATTTAGTCTAGAGAAGAGGAGACTGAGAGGGGATTTAATAGCAGTCTTCAACTACCTGAAAGGGGGATCCAAAGAGGATGGAGCTGGACTGTTCTCACTGGTGGCAGATAACAGAACAAGGAGCAATGGGCTTAAGTTGCAGCCAGGGAAATTTAGGTTAGTTTTAGGAAGAGTGTTTTCACTAGCAGGGCAGTAAAACACTGGAACAGGTTACTCAGAGAGGTGGCAGAAGCTCCATCCTTGGAGGTTTTTAAGACCCAGCTAGACCCAGCAATGCGATGCTGCGGCTAGTAAAGCGACCAAAACACTGGCTTGCATCCATAGATGCTTCTCAGGCAAATCCTGGGACGTCATTCTCCCCTTGTACTCAGCCTTGGTGAGGCCGCAGCTGGAGTACTGCGTCCAGTTTTGGGCTC
>NW_017728886.1:251218168-251301343 GCF_001723895.1 Crocodylus porosus | reverse complement strand
CCCAGCTGACTTCCTGCCCTTTGGGCAGGGGGCTGGACTCGATGATCTCCCGAGGTCCCTTCCAGCCCTGATGTCTATGAAATCTATGAAAGCTTTGGCTGGGATGATCTAGTTGGGGATGGTCCTGCCTTGAGCAGGGGGTTGGACTAGATGACCTCCTGAGGTCCCTTCCAGCCCTTATTTTCTATGATTCTATGAAGAAAATGATGGACTCAGATACTTAACTATATAGATATTTCATTCAGGAAAACACTTAAATTCACCCCCTTCATGGTTATTTTATGGACTTAGGCTGTCGCTTAATTGTTTTTCTGAATAGGCCTGCTATTCTGAACTGGGACCCATGACTGTACATATCTGCATACTACTCACAGACCAGGGTATTCTGCTGTTTAACTGGGGCTCCACAAGACTTCTGTAATACTGATAATAGCAAAACCAACAGAAATAGAAATTCTCTCTCTCTGCAAAAAAACGTTCTAGGATATGCAAAATAATATATAATAACAACATAGTTTGTCCAGGCTTTTGTATTTCCCCATTTATATGGTGATCAGTATGGAAATCACACTGAACTCATACAGCATTCACTCTGAATAGCATACTCACTGTGCTTCAATGAGGTTGCATGGCATGAAGAGAATGGAATGAGGTCTTTCAAAACAGAGCCTGTATTAGACACCTGATAGGACTAAATCCATTTCCAATATAAAAAAGAGTACCCCAAAGGTCAAATTCTGCCATCCTTAGTCATGCTGAGCAGTATCTTACTTGCGTGCCACTTGCTCCAAATGAGTATGCAAGGCAGTCTTATGTTTATTGTACTTTGTTTCACGCACAGCAAAGCAAACTGACTGTTTCATGGGATTAGATCCTTTAAAAGTAATTAGGGCTGCTAGTCACAAGTTTCCATAGCAAATAATGTTTGTTTCACTTAGGTGAAAGTCAGTAAATGTAATGCAACCTAGTCAAATATTGCATTAATAAATCCAGATTGTTCATAGAGAAACCCCCCCCCAAATGCCTCAGGTAGAAGAGAAAGCAGCCTGTTCTAATCAGCAATCAACACAAAACCACAGTGTAGTAGAACATAGGTATCTTGCAATTGATGTTAATCAAGCAACATTTTATAAGCACTTAGTCTAGTGAAGTCATTGCAGAAGGCAGTGATCACTCTTCTGTAAGATCAATGTTAGGTACAATGTTTAGAGGGGGTATCAACTAATAGGCTTTTGAAAAGATTTGATTTGAAGAAGGGTGGTCTCCATGGTGCCAAGATGTCAATTTATGGACACATGGTTCTCCAACAAAGACTCTTTATTTTAAACAGATGTACAAGAACAAATGAAAAATAAACTCAGAGGCTTTGGTCATAGGACTGAGCAAATTGCTGGCTACTGCTCATTTGAGCAGTTTAACAGCAGCCTTTCAAAAATCCTTAACTCACTCAGATCTCTGATTCCTGTTTCTGCTCTTTGCTAGCCACAGACAGAAAGGATATCACGATAGAAGGGGTGTGTGCTGCTTGTCTAGAGAAGAGATGACAATTATGCAGAGTAAATGGGTAATATCTGTATGTCTGAAATACGTCAGCTATCCCCATCCTACCTTGCAGATTTTAATGGTTTTCATACAAAGATCTGAAAGCATGTTCAAAGTTTTGCAAGCCCTTGAGAATTATGAATTATAATACTGAGTTTAGCAATAGATCCTATATAGATAAGTTAGCAGGATACATTAAAGGAGTTTTTAAAGCTATTGAGTATTTTGTAAAAGAGTTAGTAGGCATAGGACAGTTAAAGCTTACATTTTTATAAATGGAACACATCCATGGATGCCTCCGTTTCTCAATGATCAGCTTCAGCTCCATATGGGAGTTCAAGATGGGGACCAGAAAATGTTGGCACCCAATTTAAAATGAACAACTAAAATGCTTGGATTTTTAAGGCTTGTCTGTGGTGGCAGGTTCTGCCTGAGGAGGCCATGGCCACCTGAATCTACAGACACACTCAGAAATATGTCCACACTCCAGAAACCATGAGCTACAAACAGGGACAGAGGGAGGAGCCTGGAGTAGCTTCATTACATATTTTTGAGTTGGGAGCGTGCCTGTGCCCACGGGTGGGTGGGCACGAGCGGGGCATGCTTGAGTACCCTGGTGCCAAGACCCATCACTGCAGTGGCATAAACAAGCCTGTAGTATCTTGGCTGAAGTTAGTGGCAAAGCCAGGGAGACAGTGTGGGAGATGCGAGTCCTCTGGAGTAAACAGCAGAGTTCACTGTTTCTCTCTCTCTCTCATAAATCAGGAAAATATTTTCCAAAGAGTGATCTGCTCCCCTGCCCCACTGCTTAGGACATGGAAAGGAGAGTCACATTGCTGGTGGAAGGATGGCTAGCCTGTGCATGCAAAGAACAACAGGAGCTGTGCTGTTTCATATGTCCAAGGGACCTTTACTCCAAACCAGCTGGTGGAACTGGATCCAAACACGCTCTGTTTCTTCTTTCTCCGCAGTCCCCCAGTGAGGCAAAGTTTACATGGGCAGCACTCAGAGCAGTTAGGGATGTGTGCAGCAAACAACCAGTACAAATCACGGGACGGGGGGAGCAGCAAGGGCTTTACACCATCAGAGAGAGCTGGCCCCCTTCCCTTTGAGGGGGGCTGGAGTAGGAGCTAATTCTTCTGATTGAAAAGGATTGTGTTGAGTGTGTTTGTAATTGATTTGGTCCAATTGTGTGACAAAATACAATAGCTTTGTATGAGGGTTTAGCATAAATCTCTTGCACTAGCAGAGCCTAGTAATTGAATCAATATACAGTAGAGGAGAGAAAAATACTATGAAAAAGTTTGGTTCCTGGTTAAATGTGAAACAGATGTGCAGTGACCCTCCCCCAAGTCCCTGCCAACTGCAGGAAAGAAACACTTTCAGTTGAGAAAAAAAAAGAGTAATTGCAGGATCCTCTGGCATTGTTAACAATGAGTTGTTGATGGTTTAAAACAGTGCATCATGTTTTCTAGGGCAAATGGCAGTGACTCTAAAAAGTCAGGGAGGGGTAGGTGATATAAGTCCTTCGTGTGGGGCTGTGGGGGAGGTGGGCAGTGCCTTTTTGGAACACTTCCTCTCTAACCAAAGGTTTTCAGAGAGGGGGCGGGAACCAGAGAGGATGGTGTTGATCAAGACAAAAGCAGAAAACAGAGGAGAGATTCCAGGATTCCTGGGGATAGTTCAATGAGGGGTGGAAATGGATGTAATCCATTTAAAGGAATTAAAATGCCATACTTTTGAAAGCAGGATCTGCCATGGTAAACGAAATCATTCATCTTTGCTGCTGCTTCTGAGACATATCTAGCCATGTACCACAGGAATTTCATGGGGGCTCCATATGTACTGTATAGCATCTGGGTTGAGATGCTACGAAGCACTCTGTCCGTATAAGATAGATGAATGCACCATGTTTGAGGCACCCTGAAATGGGGGAGCACTTGGAATAGGGCTGATTGCGCTTACTCTAGAAAAGTGCAAGGCCCAAGAGTTGTGCATGCCCACCGTGCCTGCATCCAGGGGCAACACATGGGGAGGCCTAGAAGTCTAAACTTGGGCACCCAAGAATGAAGGTGTGCAGAGTCAGAAGCTCCTCTTTTGTAAAAGTGAGTCTTTATGGCTTGTCCAAGGGCAAGGAAAGAGTCAGCTTGAGAGCAGTGGTTTAAGAATTTGACCTGGGTGTTCTTGGTTGTTAAACTGTCAGTCTTTTATTTTTATTTTATTTTTAATCAGCTATCTCTTGATACGAGGATGTTGATTGCCAGAGTGGGGAGGGGGAGGGAGTACTGGTGAGTTTTATGGTGGCTGAGGAGTCCAATCTGTGTTCTGCAAGTTTTTCCACAGATATGACAAGTGGTGCCTTCGGGAAGGCACAAGTGTTGGCCAGTATGTTGCACGCTTTCTTTCCTTCTCTGCAGGTTCTCACTTTCATGAGCAAGACGGTTCTCTTTGAAGTGGGTTGTGGCTTGATGTATAGTGCAGCACCACTGAGACCTGGCACCAGACAAAACTTCCTAATTTGTAGGGTTGATGCCACCCTTCTTAAAGTATGCTTTCAGGGGTCACTTCCAGATGAGCGTGGACATTTTGTTCCTTGGGAACAACTAGCAGCGGTGCACGTTATGGGGTCCTGGGGGTCTCCCTGGGCTTCAGCAGCAGTGATCTTGCTTCTTGGAGCCTGGCCAGCAGCCACAGCATAGCTCCTGCTGTCCAGGCTCTGGCTTTTGAGTTGTGCATGCTGCCCCCATGTGTGCTGCTCCGCTTCTTTTTTGCACAGGTTTTTTTGACCCCTGTATATATAGGAGTGAACCTCCCCTCCCTGCACTGCCCCCTTGCCGCACGGAGAAGAGCTGAACATGCGGTATGTGGCACCAGACACACCTGCAGCGTCGCATACTTCATGGCTGCACTCATGTGGGTGTCCTTGTAGTGCTTCCTCTGTCCTCATGGGTCCTCTTACCATGACTAAGTTGAGAAAAGAGGACTTGCCTTCCGGAGATGAGTGTCACCCATTCGCACACATTGGCCAGCCCAGCCGAGCTGATGTTTCATGATCTTTTCCTCAATGCTGGTTATGTTAGCTGCTGGCATTGGCACAGTGCATCTAATGGGAAGGATCTTTCTGGAGCAATGCTGATGGAACCATTCTAGGTGCTTCAGATGGCTTTGATATGTCACCCACATCTCACCCCTACAGAGGAGTGTGGGGATAACCACACTGCATTGTAGACCAGGATCTTAGTTTCCATTTGTAGACCCTGGTTGGTAAAGATATGGTGAAGCAGCTTTCCGAAGGATATGCTGGCCTGGTGAATTCTATGCTTGATTTCTACATCAGGACCGACTGACTGGGAGAGGTGACTACCATGGTACGGGAAATGCTCAACATTGGGGTTCTCCACCAATGGTAATGTGTGGGGGGAGCGGGTCAACTTGTGCTGGGGCAAGCTGATGGAGCACCTTAGTCTTCCTAATGTTAAGGGGGAGTCCCAGGCTGTGATAGGCACCTGAGAAAAGATCACGGGTGGACTGCAGATTGGTCTCAGTGTGTGGAAGGGTAACACAGTCATCAATGTACTGAAGGTCAGCAATGCCAGTCTTGGTAACTTTTGTTTTGCTGTGAAGGCACTGCAGCTTGGGAAGCTGACCATTCATTCGATACCCAGCCCCAATTTTGGATGAGAATCAAAATCACAGCAAGATAGATGGAAAAAAGGGTTGGGGCGATGATGCAGCCCTGCTTGACACCAATATGAATGGTAAATAGGTCTGTCTGATCCATTGTAAAGGACTGTGGCAGTCATTCTGTCATGAAGTAGCCTGAGGACACCAATGAACTTCAGTGGACAACCAAACCTAGCCATCATCTAGTTGTTAAAATTCAAAGTCTTTGCAATGGTTACCCAGATGGATGCTCATGCGACTGCTGTATTTAAACCCCATTGCAGCTGTTAAAGCCTCCTTGGTCTGAGTTGCCGTTGCACTTCCTTTTTTCCCCCCTGATACTTCTGGCAGAGGCTCTCTCTCTGTTACCTCTTTGGGGAAATGAGATCTCACAGCTCAAATGCTCTAGCCACTGCTGACTTTCTCTCCTTCCTGACATCTTAATGGCTTTCCCAGAACTCCTGGACACTTTGAGTTCAATTCACCTCTTTAGAGACACCTGCTACTGAAAGCAAATGAGCACAAGTCTTTGCAGGCTTCCAAAAAAACAAAACAAAAAACCACTCCTCACTTTTCCTAGCTTAGGAAATATATAGATCTAAACAAAACAATAACACACCTAGACTTATTTCCTTCCCTTAATTTTGTTACCACTTTGAGCGTTCTTTGGGCATAGGTCAGAATCTAGGGTCTGTGAGATTTCTAGCAATATATCATTTCTCCTCTCAGTCACAAATGTGTATGAGTGATGATTAGCTGTGATAGTCCAGAAATTATGTGAGAGGCAAAGATTTTTAGGGTAGGTAGTATCTTTTATTGGAGAAACTATGTAGTTGGGATAAAGTTAGATGAGCTTTTGATTGCAAGACATGCACATTGCCTTAATCATGAAGACACTCATGCTGACATTGCCAATGAGAGATTTTTTATACTTTCCAGACCCCCTCATCAAGTTGTCTCTGATTACCTCCAGCAAGTGATCAAAGTTCCCTATTAGGCTGCCCATTGCTTACCCTGCCCCCATAGAGCTTAGATTTGACAAAAACCTAGTTTTATCCTATTCAATAGCCACCAGTTTGTCTAAGGGAAAAAGACATCAATATTTGACAGCCATCCATTGGTAGTCTTCTTGTGGGTTTTAGCTCAGCACAGGCAAAAGGGAGCAGAGGTAACAAAGAAACCCTAGTTTTTGAACTGGAAAATCCCACTGGAGGCAGATCTACACAGAGACTTCTCTGCATCGGAGTTTCCAGGTGTGGTCCAGGGACTGGGGCAGCAGTCGAGGAGTCAGGTACCTCCCAGTTCTAAGCCTGGCCCTAAGCAGGGAATTTGATGTGAAGCTTTGGACAATCCATTTACTTTATCTCAGCTTCCCCATCAGGAAAACTGAGATGGTAACACCGAAATGTACCTTCCTCACAGAGCAGCTGTGAGGATTAACTAACGGCTCTTCAGCATTTCGCAAACTTTAAGTGCTATAGCACGTATGCAAATAGGGTCTCAAAAATCATCGCACTGAATAATGGGAATCTTAGTCAAGAAAGCTCCTCCTCTGCTGGAGGATAACGTGAGGGAAACATTCGAGCTGGTCAGACAGAACTCTCAAGATACGTTGTGTGACATATTTCACCAATTTTCACTGGAAAATGTATTCACCAAATAATTCTGTGTGGAGTCAAAACAACTCAATAGCTGGCCATGTATTATTTGGTATTTGCAACCAACTGTGAAATTTTATGAATAATAAATCTGACAAATTACTTTTTTTCCAGTTCTTCCTAATGAACAGGATCAGAGTATTGTAGACACGTAAGGCACATCACAAAGGTAAAATTCTTCTTTCTAACTAGTAAACTGATCTCTGGTTTATCTTTGCACTTATTACGGAAACATAGGAAAGACCCTTGGACTCATCAAGCATTCTAATATAATAAAAGTCTTAGTCTGTCTGTCGTAACACTTTGGCTGCCAAGATCACCAATCAGAGTGCAAATAATCACAATGCTGATTGAAATGACCAATCAGAGTGCTCCAAGAGCATTCTGGACAGGAGGCAGCGGTGGTGGCGCAGTGGGGCACCGCCTTGATTGCAAGGACAGTGGGGATGGAGCAAGATGGGGGGTGAGGCCAGTGCTGCTGGCCTCGCTGCCCCTGGCCCTGCTCCCTGGAGGCAGTGATGGCGAAGGGTGCTGGCCAAGGGGGTTGGAGGGGACAGTGGGGCAAGTTTCCCCCTCCCCTCCTCCTGACAGGCAATTGGCTAGTCCACATAATATAATCCCTTTCAAGAACTCATGACGTTCCATCTTAAAGCCAATTCGGTTTCTTTTCCCTTTTCTTCCTCCTATAAGAAGGTTGTTCTGGAATTTCATGGTGAGAAAGTTTCTTATAATTACCAGCCTCAATTTATCCATGGTCAAGTTAGAACCATGTTTCATGTCAACATTGTCCATTATCTTAAGCGGATTTCTTCCTGTTTGGTTTTTACCATTCTGGTGTATTTACAGAGGGTAATCATATCTGTTCTCATCCTTCATCTTGCTACGCCAGCCACACAAGCTCTTTTAGTCCACGCTATTTTTGTAATGAAGTATATTCATTTTCCTGATCATCTTAGTATCCCTTTCAGTTTGAATTAATGAGTTTTGGTCATTGGAAACCAGAACTGTTCACTATAATCTAGATAAAGTCTTACCAGCATCTTGTATGATGTTAATACTTCTTTACCTTTATTTGGAAAATCTCGCTTGATACATCCTAACACTGCAATTTTTGTTAGCAGCCATATAACTTTGGAGGCTCAGACTAATAACTTGACCCAGTCTGCTCCTCTGGCATTTCCAACCAATTCCCCCAGCCATTTACAGCAGAAATTCCTGTTATTAGTGCATGACCTTGTAGTTTGTACTATTGGATTTCATCCCATATCTCCAGTCTTCAAAGCCATCCAGTTCTTCCTGCATGATATTCTGACCTGTTTCTGCAATGACAGTGCCTCCTAATTTCATGAAGGTCATCAGCATTTCTTATTATTACTACTTTTCTTGCCAAGGGCTTCAATGAAAACATTCAAGAAAATCATGCTGCAGACTGGTCTTTGAACAGCATTTTTCTCTTTGCTTTCCAACAAACCCATTTGTTACCTCTTTTTTAGTCTGTTCCTTCCTCAACTTACAGTAATTGCACTAACAGCCGTCTTCTTCATTTGAACAAATAATTTCCTATGTAACACCTATTGGTTTGTAAAGTCCAGATAGTTTACATTATTGCATTTCTGTTTTCTAAGAAATTAGGTACCAAAGAAAGTTGTCAAGTAATTTGGCAGATCTACTTTTGGTAAACCTCTGTCACATTTCATCCTGTTTTATATCTTCAAATTTTAATTCCTTTTTCCTTTTTCAATTTGCTGTCACCTACAGTGGACCAAATCATTTTTCCCATTTTTTAAAGATTGGTAATACATTTCCAGTTCTCCAGTCATACAACACCATTCGTAGTTTGATAGATGTATTAAAAATCTTTGCTACCAAGTCTGTGTTTCCATGTGTCAGCTCTTTCGGTACTTTGGAATGGGGATTATTTGGTCTTCTGAATTTGAGCATGTTAGGGTTTCCAAGTTTTGCCTCTGCTTCTGATGCTGTAATTGCCATATTCATTCCCTCATACTCATTAACCATCCTACTTTTGCATCTTCATTCTTATTGACAATTGAGGGAAAGTAGTCGTTTAGTTTTGGGGCATACCTAGATAATCTATGATCTTCTCCCTCCTCACTCCTGTCCTCTGCTCCTTTTCCATTTTGTTGTTGTTGTTATGTCTTTCTTTGTATGGCTGATGAACCTTTCATTACGTCTTTTAATTTCCTTTGCAAAGTCTGATTCAACTTGACTTTTGACAATTTTTACTGGGCTCATGCTTTATTATACATATGCCACCATACTTCAGTCCACTGCATAGATAAAGCATAGAATATGCAACAGAGATCAGCAAATGAGGATAAAACAGTTGCAATGCAATGAAGACTATTGCTTTAAGAGCATCAGAAAAGTTTTAAAAATAGAGCTGATATGAAGGGCATGCCACAAAACAGAGCTTATGTACATTCAGCAAGCACAGAACATTTGCTGAAACACCAAGAAACAGATATCCAGAATCCCAGCTGTAATGAAATGCATCTGGCATTCACTCAGTGGCTTAAAAATGTTTTACAGAGAAAAGAGAGGAAGTTAATTCAAACAATTAGATTTCAAGTTAGCATCCAGTTTGCGGTACCTGGGAACTGAGGATTTCCTCGTCTGATCCAACAGGACTTCAGATGATTTGATAAAAATCATTTGTAAACCTGTACTATTTCTTGGGGAATATTAAAGTAACATCAGCTTTTCCATTCAAAATCCCTGCTTCCCCCTTCATGCCTGTTTTAACCAAGGAGCCAAGCCTGCTTGTCTAGTTACATACATTGAGATGGCTTTGAACCAGTAAAAGCAATTACTTGAGGCATTCTGCCACAAGTTGCAGGTTATGCTCTTCTCTGTATTGTGGTTGTCGTAGGTCCTGTTTCACAGCTGATGGAGCTCAACAGGAATCTTTCAACTGATGTCCATAGGCATTGGATCAGGTTTGAAATGTACAATTCTCTGCAGAAACGTGCATTAAAGTTGAGACACCAAGAGTTTCAGAGGCACTGAGGTCATGAAATAAAAGGCTTGTCATCATCAGCCTATAAAGCTATATCCAGAGCTGGCTTTAGGGGAGACCTGTCCAGGGTGCCGTTGTCAGAGGGGCACCAAAAACCCTCCTGCCCTGCCCCACTCAAGTGATACCTGCCCCAGCCCAGCAGGGGCTGACTGAGCCCAGCCACCCCTCCTACCCCCATGGGGGTCCCCTCATATGCTCCTTGCTCAGCCATGTGGGGCAGCACTCTCACCCCACCCTTACCCTGAGGCATTTTAGACATATGATCGGTAACATTTTACCTCTACTTTGCTGAAGTGAAAAGGACTATAACAAGGCTCAAGGCAGAAAAGACTCAGACTTGGGGTTTAGTTCTGCCCTCACATTCAGATGAAAGGTGTAACTGGTGCAGAAAGGATACTGAGGCAATATTTTGTATAACTCTATTTTCCTTCCCTATTCCCTCCATCTCCACTTAACTGCTGAATCACTGACCTGACCTGTATCTTTTCTGAAGGCATTATTCAGAATTAAATCTAATGCTATTTGTATAGAAAACCTTGATAGTGATAGTTCCCAATCAACTTCAAAGAAACAGTGTCATTCAACTGCTTCCTAAACAGACATTTAACACACACACACAAAAACACTGTAACGAATATAAAACGTTATAGTATTTAGAATGACTTTTAAGCCAAAGCTGTGAGGTAGTAAATCTACCCGTCAGTATCCTGTCAGCCAACAAACAGTCTGGGAATTGTCCCCACGTTTGGATTAATAGATGGTTGGTCTCCAGCATGCAGATCTGGGGACTCGCACCCCTGGAAGGAGTCTGGCCCAGCCCTGCAGTCCTCCTGGGGGTACGAACCCCCAGATCTGCACGCCAGATGAGTGAGGCTGCTACTGCTGGCAAGTGTCAGGAGTTTTGCTTTGAATAGTTTAAGGTGCCATTTCCCAGAAACCTCTGCACATATCTCCTTGAAATTTGTCAGGCTTCATGCCCTAAGAAGGGGCTACCACCCCTGCAATTTCATCTGAATCAGGCAAGAAATTACAAAGTTATAGGCATTTTCATGATTCTTCATTCTAGCCTACGGGTGAAATGTCAAAATATGTCAAAACAGAGAAACAGTTTTGACTAAAAATGGAACAGTGCTTCGAAACGAAACAAAGTGATGAAACAAAACACTGTCCTTTGAAACGGTGAAATGGACATTGAAACAAAATGATGGTGTTTTACACAGCCCGAGTATTGAACATGTCAAGTTACTCTCACTTTATTTCTGAATACTTCAGGACCCTTCCAGCTGAGTTGCAATTCCTTGCCCTTTTCACATATGCATAGGAACAGATGGTTTCAGTGCAATCCAAATTTCCTCCCTACTGCTTTTCTTTGGGCCAAATAAAGTGAAAGCCTCCAATATAAAGCATACAGATTACAAGGGCTCCTGAAAAACCTGAAGGCCAATAACTTTTAGCAAAAACCCCCAGTTTTTCTTTTTTTTTAAATTTTAAAATACATTCCCTCCCTTCCTCAACTATTTCTGACTTTTTCTCTCCCTCTCTGTTCCCTATAGATAAATACATCCTAAATTAAGGCATAGGATAAGCTTTGGCATTTTATTTGGGTAGCAAGTTTTTTTTTTCCTCTCCCCTTCTTTGATCCACTGTTTTATATTGTATAATTATTAAATTTATATTGATTTTTACTCTCTGATTACTGTTTTTACTCTTTTTTTTTTTAATTGATACTATATGATTTAGGTTTACATGTGTAAGTTAGCATAAGTAATGTCAAGTTTCCATTTTGTATGTCAAGCTTCTATCTTGTGTCCTCTGCCTGGGTGTAACCTGTGACTCGTGTCTAACCAGTCTCATGTAAATTGGTTCCTGAATGAATGGGGATGGATGAGGGTGCTTGAGATACAATGGTAGCAGGCCTCTACTGCAACTCAAGGACTGGACCATCAGCTCAATGACCGGACCATTGCCTTGCACTGACTCACCCAGGAACCACAGACCTCACCCAGGAACAGAAATTCAGCATTTGAAAGACAAAGATGCTACAGAAGCCATCAACCCCACCATTGTGTCCTACCAGACAATGAGGACACCTGGATCTGCAAGTAGGCATCTGAGCAGGACTGTCCTTGCCTGGACATGTCCCTCCCATGGGAGACACAGGTAGCCTACCCCTATAAAAGGGGTGGTAGAGTGTGACCTCCTTGGGACACCCTCTCCATCTGGACCAGCACTATGCCACGCCACCTATTCACCTAGAGGCCCTGCCAGCAACACCCTCTGGAAAGCACCTTGCTGGAGCAGACCCTGACTGGCCATCAAGGATCAACTCACAGCCCAGGATAGGTAGCTATCACCCACCTTCTTTCCCCAGGCACAGGATCTGGACTCTCTCCCTTCACACTTTAACTTCAATCTCTCCACCAAGCCTTTTTCTCTCCTGCTACCATTGTGTGAGTGTGAGTGTGAGTGTGAGTGTGAGTGTGTGAGAGAACCAATAACTTCGTGATCTGCATAGTATACTGCCTGTTTAATAAAACTGATATTCTTGACCCCAAGTTGGTTTCTGTCTTGCTGCAGGCTTCCAACTAAATCCCTTTCTCTCTGACCTCCCTCTGGGCCTCATTCCTCTCTGCTGCCTCTATCTCCCCCAGCTTTGGATTTCTGTCCCTCTCCACTGACCTCCTGGCCCTACTCTTTGGTTTCCCAGCTCTAGCCCTCTGTCCTCTGCCTTTGCCTTCCCCCTGATCTCTCTCTCTCTCTGCATCTGCCTTCTCCCTGACCCCTGTCTCTCTATTCCTTCTCTCCCAGATCTTTCCTGCTTCCCTCTCCATTCTCCAGCTTCCCCCGGCTTCCTGAGCCCCAGGTACACCCAAAAGCTCTCCCTCAAAGCCTCTTCAGCTTTCCTTACTGAATCTGTGGCTCCCCCACAGCCCCTCCAGTTCTCCTCTCCACACATACCTTTTGATTCCTCTGCAACTACAGTCCCAGCCCCTATGCAGACTTGTCCCCAGCACCTCCTCTGCTCTGCCAGCTTTGGGTGTTTTCCTTTAATCAATTAACACCAATTAACCCCAAGTAACCCCAGCTCCCCTCCAGTCAGCTGGTTCTAATCCTGGCCCCAGCAACTTTCACTCCTGGCACTTTCACTCTCTTATTTTTCCCTTTCTCATTTCCCTCCTTCCCCTCCTTCTGGATATCTTTGACCCTTGACTTCCCATAGTCACCAAGCACCCTAGGTATCCTAAGTACCCTAAACACACACATACACACCACACCACCCAAGTTAAGAACTCACCTGTAGGTGTGTGGTGTGTATGAACTGACAAATATATATATATCTCATTGTGTGTCTGATATATGAAATAGTGATCCATGTATGTGTATTGAGTGTGTGGGTACTGACAACTGATTTTAATCTAATTTTCAGTGCATATGTGTTTGAATTGGTGATAGGTATGCATGTGCTTAGACTGGTAATCTTGGATGCATATGTGCCTGAGTTGGCAGTGTGTGTATGCGCCTAATGTAGGTGCATGCGCCTAATGTGCATGTATGTGCCTAATTGATTTGTGTGTTTGTATATGTGCAATTGTGTTACACCCTCCCATGTAGCAGTGTAATTCTGAGATTCTGAGAGTTGGCCTGGCCCCACAGGACAACTTCAGTTCATTCACTGAAGGGCAGCATTTACAAACACAAGAAGATGCACTGAGAACTGATTTTAAACAGGTATGTGTGGATGTTTGGTTCCCTGGGGACAAGTAGCAGTGGTGCACGTCATGCCGTTGCTTCTTGTCCCTAGGAACACCTGTGTCAAGCGTGCTTTGGCGTGCGGCAAGTTACCCTGGGTGAGGTAGGGGAAGCTGGGGCAGCACTGGGCTGGCCCCAACAGCTTTACTTGGGGTCCTGCTGGGGCTGCAGCCGCAGTGATTCTGTTGTGCAAAGCCTAGCTGGCAGCAGAGTGTGGTGCCGGGTGGCCCGGCTCCATTTTTCTGCAGTGCAAACTGGCTGAGCGTGCATTGCTCTGTTTTTTTTTGGTATGTTTTTTTTGACTCCTGGATATCCAGGAGTCAAAAAAAACTCTAGGAAAAAAAAACCTGGCACAGTGCATGGAGAACACCAGACCGTGTGTATGTGGTGCTGTAGCACCACATACCGCGCAGCCACACTCATCTGGATGTGCCGTTGGTGGTGCCTTATTTCTTACCAATCACCTGCAGCAAGAGGGCAGCTTATTTTATCTAAATTTTCAAAGACCCAGGTTTACTACATTTAACTTTCAACCAGGCAAATACACTACAGCAAAGTCTCATACAAACCACACAATCTGTTTCAAAGCATCTGTTTTAAATGACCTGTTTGTGAGATAAAATTATAGAAAATATTGCTTCTGAGAAATGAATGGGCTAATAGTGAATGAGTGCTGTATTAAGTAATGTGCAGATAGTATTTTTCACAGTCTTTATGCCTGTGCTTGGCAAGCTTGAGCTCATTGCATCTATAGGAAACGCAAATGTGACAGATAATATGCACTCAGCAAAATCCCACAGAAAAGCCTGCAGCGGTAGATATTTGCAGCTGTAGATATTTGCAGCCTTGCCAGCTAATCCTTGGTGGTAGGATTCAGAGGTGGAATCTTGGCTAGGACACTTGGTTATCCCGAGCTAATGGAACAGGAGAGCATTGCCAAGGGATGTGGAAAATAGCACTTGTATGAAGTCCATGCAAGAAGAAGAGGGAGCAATTTAAAGATTTTGTACCTGAAATGCTTTCCATGGAATGACTGACTGTCTGTTTGCCTCAGACTTGCTTTCCTTTTCAATATTGAGATGACCCCCAAATGGGGCAAAAAACAAAACAAAACAAAAAAATCAACCTCCTTGTTTTCAATCTCAGACAACTATGCTACTCGCTTCACAATCTTTCTGATTTTCAGTTCTTGTTCACTCATACTTCAATGTCCCAATTCCTTTGTAGTTCTCAAGAGGAACTGAGGAAGCTTTTCCTCTAAACTAGCTGATGGCTATTGGCTTGAGTGTTTAACAACTGATAGATGACTTTCACAGAAGCAGAATTTCCAAATCACTGTATGTGGGCAACAGCATATTCTCAAAGTCTTAAAATAAGTGGGTGTTTCTGAAGAAAATATGTATATGTACTTTCTATTTTTTGTGAAAAAATACAGCCATTGAGAAAAAATATTTAAATTAATAGTGTTTGTATAATATTCAAACCTCTGCTCCTCTTTCAGGAAATTACAGCACCTGTATAAACATTTGGTCTGGAAAAGTTAAAGGTCATGTTATCACTGCATAGTCCATGACCTCTGAAGGTTAAAATATCATTTTACAAACAAAATAGTCATGCCTTAAAGGGGTGGCTGGATATTCCCTTGGCTGTTGTTGAAACCTTTGGCCCCAATCTTACAAACACTTATGTACATGCCTTATGTAAATGCATGCAATTATTTCTAATATAGTCATTCACAGGCTACAAGAGGTTTCATATATTAGTATTTATTGGGTGCTCGAATATGACCGTAATGAATATTGGGTAGCACCAAAACACAATGTTTTCACTGTCCCCTTGTTACTGCAAGGGCTATTGAGATGATAAGTCAAAAGCAATCCTTCCTTGCCCAACTCCCTTAGTGTTTTATGTTAGAACCTAAGAACAGTCTATACCCACATGATGTAAGTGCATCTCTTTATAGGAACTTTTCCCAGCATGCCTTTTGGGGGGGGGGGGGGTGCTATCCCTTTAAATCCAGCAGTGTCAAGAGGCTGGAGCCCTAAAGTAGCCATTTTGTGGTTGTTTGCTGTATCTTCATTTCTTGCATCTGGTGAGTATTCTTAACTCCTTTTGTGCTTCCTCTTTGAGGGATGGTATAGTCTTGCAGGTACAAATAAAATATTTGCAGAGCAGTTCCTATTGTACTCTAAAGGTATCTGTGCTTTGCATAGAAGTGACTGAATAGGGTGGAGACATGGCCAAGCTACTCTAAATTAGCTAGTATGAATATTAGTAGTTGTCTAACTACAACAGTGTGGATCTTGGAGTAGGCTAATTTTGCGTTCTTGTTGAAAGGGTAAATGAGTGCTGAGGTCTGTGCTGCTATGCCTAGATTGATCCCATTGCTTAAGGCAGCTTTAAACCTGCTGGGGTATCTCTGCATTACACTGTGGTCCCCTCCGTAATGGTTAGTAATGTTGGAGTCAAATTTTCCAAAGGATAAAAATGACTTAAGGGCCCAAGTCTAATGTTGAAAAGTGACTTTGTGTAAGCCTTATTTCAGGGGATATAGGCTCCTATATTATAGAGAGAAGCTTCTGGGTTCAATCTATATCCTGGGGAACAAATGCTTTAAGTTCAAACAATACTACTGGCCCCTTTTTACACGTTCAAAGCATCTTGTGTCTGCTTTATTTGTGTTTTCTGCCAGGATTTCCTGTCAAGCACATTACAGTAATGTAGGGATGGAATCCTACTCAGTTATCAGATTTCTGAAACCCAAGTTGTTAATGGTCTCTGCATTTAAATTCACTTGAAGCAGATACTGTGGGTTGACATTTTCAAAGAAATGCAGGGAATTTTGGCTACACCTTTTCCATGACTGCTGCTGATTTGCTTGTGGAGTGTTAGTAGATGTGGTTAACTATAAAACACGTTCCTATTTCCCTGTAGTTCAGGCTTTGGATATATTTTGTAATCCAGAATATTGTGCAATCACATCCCTAACTGGATATGCCAGTCATTGTTGCTAAATCATGTTTTTTGTTTTATTGTGCCTCTCGGGGCATGGTAGAGCAACAGAGTAGATCTCTTACAGTAATAAGTCTCATACAGTGTCTCTTATTAATAATTCCATTCTTTTAAACCATTGTTACACAGTATCAAAATTTCCTTAAATCTTTACATTGTAGTAACTGCTATGACTGTGGAGTGTCCACTGGTAAATATTGAACTTTTAATGATGATAATTTTAACTGCCAAAAGTACTTGATGCATAACACCATGCATTAATTTTAATTATTTTTTGTTAAGCACCTGATAGCATAGAGATGCACATTTTCCATGTCCTGATTTACTTGTAGTTTAATGGAACATTTGATTCAGCAATTGAAACTATAACAAATGGTAACTGGCTGGCAGGTAAGGGTTACAGAGAAAACATTGCAGAGTTTTTAGTAGCTCTGTACACAGATTCTAGAATATATTCTTCAATTTATAGAAAAATCTCCTCACGGCCACTTGCCCAATAACTCCCCCTCCAAAGCAAAGTGTCCACTTTCCTCATCCCAATCTACCCTTTCAAACCAATACTTTTAAAGTCCTACCACTTGCATTTTCCCTCCTTATAGCAGTATTGGGTATGTTATCCCGTAAATAGTACAAATCTCCCTTATCTCTCTTTCCCTTCTTTAACCCATGCTGCCTGATGAGTAGATGGCTGACATGAAAGATGTTTTTGGAGGAAAAAGTCTGCTCAGTCATATATTTTGAGAAAAGGCAGGGATCTGTAAGGTGGACGGTCATATGTATATCCAGAACTAACCAGTAATACTTCATCTCCAACTCTCTTGTCCTTGAGAGCTATAGGAAGACTGCATAAATAAGAGATTTTCTTGGCTTGATGGGAAAAACAAAACCAAAAAGTGCGTCAGTTCGGTCCCAGGTAATGTGGGTTTTCTTGCTGTTGCTAGCTGAATTGAACATTTTAAGACTTTATTATTTTGTGCTGAACAAAATTAAATGGATATTCCATTTTCAGGGGCTCTGAATAAAAGTGAAGGGCCATGGTCACAAAAGTACAATGGTAATTTATACAACTCGAGCCTGTTGCTTAAGAGAGACTTGACCCCAGAACATCAATTTCTCAGGGGAGGGCTTTAACTACTAGGCAACGTTGTATTTTGGGGTGGGGTAGATCTCCATTTTTTTGTAACCCTGGTCCATTTTGTATGCTAGTTTGTACTTAAGTATTTACTGGAGCTGGCACTCTTGGAGCAGGAGTCTTACCCCTCAGGAGTGTGGCCCAACCCCAGCCTATATCGTAGGCTCTGGGACCAGCGTCTTGCTCTCCTGGTGAAGCTGTTCCTCTTCATATAGCAACACCAGTAACCCGTCTTCCTCCACCAATGAAGAGATTGCTTATCAAAGCCACCATAGGTCTTTTGCTGATAGAGCTTAAATTGATTCTTAAAAGAAGTAAGCTGTAATTGCAAAATTAAGATTTTTGCTGGCACAGCTATGCCAGTTAAAATTGTGATTCCTTCTCTTTCCCCCACCCCCTTCCTATACCAGCTATACTGGATGAACTTTCTAAAAGTAGAGCAAGCCGAAGTCCCAGTTAGACAATAGCAGGGATTACTGGGCTGTTTTCCCTTTGTCCCGTGATATTAATTTAGTTTCAAAGGGAATGCCATTCCAGCGGTGCTCAAGGCAGCAATGGCAGGGATTCAGCTTCTATTTGGGAATTTGTGTTTGCTTGCAAATCTGTTAATGTAACCAGCATCTTCAGGGGTGACCTTGTTGCCTCTCGCACAGTGTCCTGCTACCTCACATTCATTGCCACAAAACAAGTCTCCTATAAACATGGTTTGACTGAAACATCTGTTCACTCAGTGTCTTGCTGCAGTGATTGACCTCAAGAGCCTAGCATTAAAAATATCAGTGCTGCAAGGCTCTGAGCTCATGCTGCTTACCTCTTTGATATCTAGAAGGGGTAAAATCAACTTTTTCTTTTTTTCAGTTGTTCATAACATAGTTATGTTGTTTGCCTGGAGTTTCCCTTTAGCATGCAGAGCATCTTCCTAAAAAATGAATCACCAGTTCCAATGAAAATGAATGCCTCTATAATGATATAAAATGCCATCAGTTACAACAGTCCCCCGGACCCAGCAGAAGTGCGTTATTGTTGGGTACAGGGGGATTAGAGAATCCAGCTGCTGGCTGTGGGTCTGTAGCCAGTCTCCCCTAGCAATATTTTCCCCTGTCCCCCCCTCCAACCCTGGCCCTGTTTTCAGAATGCAGGGGCAGGGTTGAGAGGGGGAAGGGAGTGGAGGGAGCTCTTTGTAGGGCTTTCCCAGCCAGTGTTGGAGGTTGGGGGAGGGGCATAGATTGGAGCCCTCCCACTTGCGGGTTTGGGGATTCAATACATTCACCCCAACTTCTAGTGCTGCCTGAAAACCCCCCCAAACTGAACTCTTTCCACTCCCTTTCCCTCCTCCCATTCTGAAGACTGTGCAGGAGCAGGGCTGAGCTGCAGTCAGCCCAGCCCTGTGCACAGACATGTTACTGAGGGTGCTTCATTTTGCAGCATCCTCATCTGAACCCTCATGCAATGGGGGTTCAGATTTTTGCAGGGTCAGGCCCTTTTAAAGTGCTCTGCAGCTGTGCACTTCTGTTTGGTCATGGCTGTAGAGCACTTTTAGGGGCCAGATTGGGTGAAATTTGTCAATTCTGTCCATTGGTGATGTGGAGGGGGTGCATGCAGGTGCACATGCACCACTTGAGAGACCCCCTGGAAGTCCAGCCATGAAACCAGAAGTGCCGGTGGAAGCGCACTTCCAGTTTCACCACTGGCTTGTCGGCTGCTGGGACAACCTCCCCTCACTCCAGTCGGCAATCAGCTGCTGGTGGACACCCCTTCATCGGCAATCTGGTACCTCCCCAGACTTGAGAGGCATCAGTCACCCATGATTCGGCCTGCGCCTTGCACTGCAGACCCATCATATCCAAGATACAGATTCACTGTTTCCTGGTTTGCTTATACATATTGTCCTTGTGTTCTCCTACCTTTCAGGCGTGATGCATTCCAAAGAATAAGCAGGTTCAAACTTGAAGAAGGTTGCCAACCCAGTATGGAAATCTGTGGTCCTCCAAAGAAAGGACAGGCCTTCTAAGAACCCCTTAAAGTAGCATTTGCTCAGCCTGCCAGCTATTTCTATTGTGTTAGAGTGCATCTTCCACTCTCAGAGTTAAGGTAGAGTATGATCATTTAACAAGGCAGAAAGCAAAGCACATCAACCCAATAAATATCAAGAAAATATTCTGTGGAAAATGTCCCATATGGATCTTGAAATAAAAAAAATGGCAAAAGATTGAACTAAGATTTGACTCTTGAAAAAAGTCAGCCAGATTTAAGAATATAGAACCAATTGTTCTGCCATCCATTTCCAGTTGTCTGCAGTCTGATTTGCAAAACTCTTGAAGATGTGGACCTATTTATAAAAATGTGTTTACTGTGCTACATTTTTTACAATGAAGAGCGCGATGGTAAACGTAGAATACAAGAAATGGGAAGTGTATACATAACCATGACCTCATGGGTTTTATGTATATCATCATTCATCACTTTTGACCTGTAAGCAAATATTGGGAGCGGGGAAGGATCTCCACTTACACATCCTGTTCAAAGGTCAAGGATACTGCTGCATGGGGGCCACTTCCTGCATGTATACATCACCACAATAGGGCAAGAAGGGCAGAAAAGAGATGGGTATTAGAGAGCTCCCTGGAACAGACATTTCCTGGGAAAAGCACTCCTGCTGTGATGATGCAGCTTTGTGTGCTGATTACTCAGGGTAGTATCTCAAGGCCAAAAGCTAACTCACTGCATATGTAAGTGCATAATTGATCATGTACAAATAGCAATAAAAAATGTCAGTAGGGAAAGTCAAGAGTAAGGGTAGTGTTAAAGCAACCTCTGCTGTGAACTGTTTTGAAACTATGTCACTTTCTCAGTCCTACTTGCTCAGCCTCCAAGCCATGCTGTGGACAGGTCTGTCAAGAGACATTATTGTCCTGTAGCAGGCTAGGGGAAAACCTGTTCTGTATTAAAGAGATATGGAATGGATTTTGTGGGCAACGATATGTTTACATTGGTAACTTAAGCAGCTTTTCTGTCTCCTAATAATAATAATCCCTTGATTAACCTACTGAGCCACAAAGCCCTTGAGTAAACTCTCCACTAGCACCTGCTGCTCTAAAACATCTTCCCTTGTTCATTGAATCCTTGCTATTACTTCTTTATTTTGTTTTCCTTTGTTTGTGCTGGCTGGATCCTATTTTCTTATAGACACAGGGCCAAACCTTGCTCGCTGGTGCTGAAAGCACAAACCTTTCTTTAAAGACAATAGCCAAGATTCTCTGAAGTGCCTCATGATTCTAGGTGCCTCAGCTTTTGGGTGCCTGACTTGACAGCTGGTAGTGGCAAGACTTTCAAAAAAGTGCTGAGTGCATGCACTCTGAAAATCACACCCTTCTGAGGTGTTGTGAGTTGCAAATCCAAAAATCGTGTTTAGATGGGTTTGCACCTGCAGAGCCAACAGCCAAATAGGTAACATCTGGAGCCTATCGTGCGATTTCCTAGGCACTCCATAGCACTGCAGTTTCCTAGGCTCCACAATTATTCCTGTGCAACTCCTGCAGGTGCTGTGAGCCAATTCTGTAGTCCTTACAGGGGTCAAGCACTTAACTCACTGTTTTTAAGCAACCTGAATGTGAAAAACCTCAGATGCCTTGATTTAGTTTGGAAGTGCTCTTTAAAACTGTGCATTCTTTAAAGCAGCAATTTTCAAGCAGAGTGCCCTGAGATCCTTTCCAGGGGCCTTTGTACACACCACAAAATTGGCCTTTCAAGCGGCTTAAATGCCCTTTTGCACCGCTTTAATGGTGTGGCTGTTTACACTGTCAGCGATGTATTGCATGTTAATTGACTTTGGGACGCAGCAAAATAAAACGTGTCCAAGGTGTACAGCATGGAGGCAGCCCGTGCAGACAGGCTCCACTGGGGGGCGGGGGGAAACAGTGAGCCTGATCTTTTTTTTCTTTTCTCCCAGGTGCCTGTCTGATCTGTGCGGGGGCCTGGTGCTTCCCTCCACGGCTGTGGTGCCCCCCCAGGACTGGGGGAAATGGGCCTGACCCTTGTGTACATGCCATGGGGGTCTACTTCACTTTAAATTGAAGGGGGGTTTTTAAAAACCCAGTGCTTTAATTTAGGGAGAATTAAACTGAAGTAAACCCTGTGGTGTGTATAAGCAGCAGGGTACCAGGTGGTGCCTCTTAAGCAACCCAGAGATTTCAAATAGGAATCTATAATGTTAAAAACGTTTTGACTGGTTGCAATCTTTGAGTTGTTTGTAAAAGAAGCATTGCTCATTATTTTTCTATCGTAAAAAAAAAAAGGGAAAACTAAGAGCTGGCATTTTCCAAGGGGTTCCTTGAATCTCTACTGAAGAGCACTGTGACACTATATGGTTAAGAATCACTGCTTAAAGGGTAAGGACCCTAAGGATAAGGACCCACAGGTATCAGTGGCCAAAGGTGAAAATACCTGCATTTATATAGTGACCTTTTATGATTATGAAAACCTGGAGGGTATGATGCCAGTAATGCAGCAGAGTATATTTTGTGAATACTGGAGAAATACTGGATCAGGCATGTACTGGATCAGGGTGAGGAGTTAGGAACTGAGCTAGAGGTCAGATTTCATGGATGGTTGTGAAGATTGTATTTCTAACACTTCTTTAAAACAAAACCAAGGCATTCTCCTCGAAGCCTTACAGACTTTTCATTGGGGAAAAAACTTCTTAAAAGCTTCTGAGCCAGATTCCCACCTGGCATAGTCCAGCAGTGTTTCACTGAGGTCAGTGGAGCTCAGCCAAGTTATGCCAGCTGAGAGCCAGGAATTCTTGTATCCTTTTTCTAAAATCAGTGCTTGTTGAGCTAACTGAGTCTGCCAAAATTTGATAAATTCTCCTAAAAGAAATGCCAGTTCTTACTCTCTGTTGCTGGCTCATGCTGTCCTTTCCAGTCTCACTCCCATGTGATCCTGCCCCTTTAACTTCAGTGACACTATATATTATTAGGAGGTGAGGGCACTCACTACTTCTCAGCAGGTGCTCTGTAGTTTAACAGCAGGCCCTTTGTCTATACCATCTTGTCCGGAAAGAATAAAATGATCGACAGACCTTATAGGTAACACATGCAAAGTGAACTGTGCGGTACTGATTTTTGCTGGAAATACTCAGATGTCCTAAAACGTGGCGGGTTGAAAAATGCTTTCTTAAACATGCAGTTAAAGTGATGACAGCCTCCTAGAGGTTGCAGTGCAACATACTTTATTATGTTACTATTTCTCTGTGTTTCCCACTCTCATGTGCTCTCTAAATGAATGGCAAAGGAACAGATTTCAAGTATTCGTTGGAGAATAGATCATTGGAAGCACATCTGAACTTATGTTTAAAAAATATAGGAGCTGCATTATTTTATGATGCTCTTGCTACTATTCATAATCACTCAAATGCAGCTTGCTGATTTTTGTCTTTCAATAGCAAATACTTTGATACTGAACAACTTGATTTAGGTTTACTTTGAACAACTGTGAACTAACTTCAGTGGTGTTTTAAGTAGCTTCCATCAAACGCTTGAATGTCTGAGTCATTTTTATTGTGATTTTTATTAGCAGAATACTGATAGTATAGTACTTTCCAGTGAGCCATTTTAGCTTGAAAAAGTGATGTCCCTAGATATCAAAGTGTGCTAGTAGAAATTGCTAGTCTGAATAGATGATTCGAGTTCAAAAGTGCATCTCAACCTAGCAGTCCATTGGGCTACTGTGCTGAAAGGAAGAAGGTATTTAGCATCTCAGGTAGCCTCTTTGATTCCCCAACCTCAATTATCAGATAGCAACTTACAGCCTTTGGCATGAGCCCATAGCAGGGCTTACAATCTTCACTTCTGCAGCCATAGCAAGACACCTTGGTTATTCTGCTGTCATGTGCCTGAAGAGGTGAATAAATAAATACATTTCAAGATGAATAGAGAAGAAAATCTCCTTATTTACAGCATTCCTTTAGAATGTAGTGCGTTAGATTAAGTATCTTTAATGCTACAAATTCAAAGGTTAATTTTACTGCAAATATTAGGAGGAAATATGTTCTGCTCATGAATACATCCTTGTGCCCAACCAGTTGCATTATTCAAACTAAGTTTGATTCTTAAGCCTCAATTAGATCTTCATCACAAGCCAAGTTTGAAGAAAATATGTTAGATATTCAAATTTTAAAGTGGCTAAAGATTGAAAATGGGCTGACACTCTAAAGACTTTGGAATTGATGACTTGTGTTAGAAATTAATCTGAAAGCAAGGTATGAGTAAATAAGGCAGCAAGCCTGATTATCTGCACCCAGATTTCTCACTGAAGCCAACAGACCAGGAAAAATAGAAGTATATGCTATGTATAGACATTGCAGCAGCGACTCCAGTATAAAAAGGCAACTTGATAACTTTAGTGCTGTGCATTTTATGCAACATAACCCATATATACTATACTATATGTGGGTCAAAATAAATATAATTTATTTAATAGCATCTTAAATATATCATACTTTAAAAGTTCACATGATTTCATATTTTTGTAAACAGAGTATGTGAATTTCCATTTTATGTATTACAATATTTATATATAGGTTAATTTTTTATAGCTTTTTGAGACAGGGCAAGATGTGGCTTTTTTAAAGACAGGGCTACAGCTAATGGGTATATGTGTGTGGTCTAAATATCTACAAAGGCAGTAAAGTCAAAGTGGTCAAGGAAATGTCTGACGACTATCTGGTGTGATAACTAGCACGTATCCAGGAATTGCAAGTTTTCCTGAGAGATTAGAAACATCTCAATGTTTAGTTCAGGAACACTGAGAAAGAGAATAAAGGCTTGTTTCGGCCTGACCTCCTGCATGGCTGCTAATCTTTCAAAGGGAGATTTTATGTCTTCTAAAACAGAGGTTCCCAAACTTTTTCCTATTGCGTACCACCTTCCAGATTTACCAGCTGCCTGCATACGCCTACCAGCATACGTTTTATATTATATCTACATTTATAACCCCTTACGTGCCTATTATTGTTATTATAATGACAATTAAATCTGCCATTACACAATTTCTCCCGTGTACCCCCCAGAGATTACTTGCATACCCCCAGGGGTACATGTACCACAGTTTGGGAACCCCTGTTCAAAAACATCCATTGAGGACAGTTTTAATTAAATGAAATGTTAGTGAGCTCCCTCACTTTTATCACAGGTTCAGTTTCCCTTATGGCACAGCTGAATTAGTTTCATAGAGCCACTGAACTATAGCGATACCCATTAATATTCAGGATCAATCGCGTATTGTCAGTGATATCATACAAGTAGTAGTAAATGATTGAACTTAATCTCAACAGAAGCATGGCAACCCCCTGTATTATTTGATACCTTCCAGTATATAATTTTGGAACATCCTTGAGCGAAGGATTATATCTATGATTGAAGTGTCAGCACATAAATATATTAGAATCTCACAGAACGAAAGTTGTGCTTCAGGAGCAGGAGGCAAGCACATATCCTTTCTCAGCTATGTCATAGTCCCTCAGAGATGGAAGTGCTCTGGAGCAGAACCTCTGCATTAATGTGTATTCACACGATGTGAACTCTCCTGAGAGAGAGAGAATCCATCTCCCTCTTCTGCCAAGTTAAGCAGTTGATATTTGGAAGATCCCCACGGATGTGGGATGAATAAGCTTGAGAAAAAGGCACAACAGGGCTGAGCTAAAGGAAATCTTTCATGTTGAAAGCTTGCAAGGAAACCCCCTCTAGCAATGGGACATTTGGGAAGGCTAACCTCTTGCAGAAGTGTATACTTGAATTTATGCTGCAATGGTAAAATCTTTCCTGTTCAGTCAAGCCCAAACAAGCTCTTCGGCTGGACTTAATCTGTGGGGAAAGTCGATACATTTTGGAAACAGATGAAGTGTTGTTGAACTTACCGTTATCTTTCCTGGAAATTTGTAAAGGTTTTTTCAAAATACATGCTTAATGCATCTTTGTATGTATTTTTTTTTTCAATTTATAAATCTTCTACCTATTGTACATAAATACACAGAAAGAATATAGCAAACAGTCCACCTTCAGGCTTATCTGCCTGTTTTTCTGTATTTTGTGGGTGAAAGTGTGGGGTCAGAAGAATAGTTAACATGCTTGTTGGGCCTGTCGGGGTCTGGTATATATTTTAAAACTTGTTTGCACAGTTACTTCACAGAGGTACCTTTTAGAAATAGGATTAGGTATTCCCCTTTGTGTGACACATGTATGTGACTGGTTTAATACTATATGCAATGGCATATAGTACATATTTTATGTACATATATATGATACATAGAATAAACAAGTACTTTCTGGTTTGGAAACTAATGATCTGCCACTTGCATGGCCTGAGTCCAGTCTCCAAAGACTTGTGTACACTACCAGTACAGTTGTACTACTTGAAACTTACTCTGACACTTTCAACACGAAGGTGAGGGCAGGGGCTTGGTCTCAATGACCTACTGAGGTCCCTTCTGACTCTAACATCTCTGAATCAAGGGCTCATCACACCAAAAGGACTGGATTACCTTTTCACTCCCAGCCTCTCCCCTATATTGGCAGGGCAGAATAAAAAAGCCTGAACTGCTACTTGTATTGTATTTGTGTGGACAAATAGGAAACTTCAGTTGCCAGTGCTGCCAGCATGGCATTTCCTACAAGCACAAATTTAAAGAGCGCGTGGGAGTGTCAATCAGTTGACTGGCACACCTAGCCTCGGGAGCACACCATGAAAGATGTTATACATTTTTTTACACGCATTAATTGAATGAACATGTAGCTGAGTCCCTATTTAAGACATGATTAACCAGTTAATCACATCTTAAGTGTAATGTCTGTTGGGGCCATTCAGAAACATCTATCCACTTGCCCATATGTTTGAAAAGGTTCTGGACCAAAGTCTTATCTCAGTTATGCTAGTATAAATATGGTAAAGTCAGTGTAGCTATTATGGATTAATGTCGTGTATATGCCACTAATTTCAGCCCCTTTCTAGGAAGCCTTGGGTGGAAAGCTGGAGCTTTGATTGTCTTAGAGATGTTTCTTTTCTAAGTAAGAACAAGGAAAACAGATTGATTATAAGAGAATGCTTCCCTGATAATGTGAAGAGGAGGATTTAGACTACATTTAATGTGGGAGCTCAGATTTCCAGCTAAAACATCTGGGGCAGATCCTAAGGCCTGCTCCAGGAGCACAAAACAGCCTGAAAGTCAGCTTGCAAATTCCTCCTGCACAGCAAATGTAAAGGCACTATTGCGCTGTAAAAAACGAGCAAAAATAATTTCACTAGCTTTCTCTAACATGAGATTCAAGAAATGATCACCTTGATAATGGGTTCATTTAGGGTCAACAATGAGGTCATGAAGGAAGGTCTGGTTTAATACTAGCCCTTATGGCGGGGCATAGGAGTAGGGAGGCAGAAGGAGGATGGCAAAAGGGACTTCTGTATGCCTCTATAAAGGTCTCTGCCAGGCCACCATAGAGCAGCATGAATGGTCTGTGGGGCCTATCACCCTTTCCTGAGCTCCCTCTGGGAGGATGCAGTGCACCTGGTTCAGGTCATTAATCTGTTCTACTTATACTATTAAGATGAACATGTGCCCTGCTGCAAACAGTCTGATTTTGTGAGTGAACGAGCAGAGGAACAAGTATGATGAACGATTCCCCCATGTTATGTCACTTGCCTTGCTCATTTAATTTGACAAGTATAGTTTAATCATGGTCACATGTCCTTGGACAATGTGGTGATAAATGCTCTGTAATATGCTATCTAAAATTAATGAAGTCTTAGTAATATGAGCCCTCCCTAGAGCACCTCCTGCTAATAAACCTTTGCTGAGACCTGGAATGAGACTTCTGGTGGGGGGGAAACTTTTGGGAAACACTCAGGAAAGAGTGCTGAGATGACTACTGTTTTTTTGTCACTACAAGCTCAGAATGAATTCCACTTTCCCCCGGGTGGAATGCATTACAGCATGGTTATTATCAGGAATCCAGCTTTTCCATTTCCCATGGAAAACATGGGAAAAAACACAGATTTTTTCCCTTTACCAGAGGAAAATGTGGATTTCTCATTTTAACAGAGAAACTGTGGGTTTTGCAGTTTTGCAGAGAGCTGCCTGCAGCCTGGCAGGGTTCCAGCGTGCAGGGGGCTGGGGGGAGTGGGAGGAGGGTGGTCAGGCAGGAGCACCATGTGCGCATACATGCACATGGCCACCAGGCAGCCTGGAGAGCAGCTCCCGTAGGTAAGTGGTGGGGGGGAATTGAGGCCCCCATAGGGAGGGAGTTGGGCAGGGGGCTGTGGACCTGGGTCCCTGGCCCCATAGCCCTGGCTGCAAGCGGGGGGGGGGAATGGATGACAGGGGGCTGTGGGTGAGGGAGAAGGGGCACCAGCAGGGGTGTGGGGGCTGTGGGGCATGATCAGGCCCAGGGGGCGGTGGGGAGGGGGAGTGAGGAGCACCAGCAGAGCCAGGGAGGGGACTATGGGGGGGAGTGAGGGGGCCTTTCATTTTAATAATGGATTTTTGAGTTTTTATCAGAGAATTTGCAATTTTTTTTATCAGACAATTTGTGATTTTTAATTTTTTTTTATCAGGGAAAACCAGGGTCCTGGGGTATCATTACATTGCTCACAATGCTACTTCAGTAACCCTGGTGATATGCTGATTCAGCTAGCCTATAAAGAAAGGTGATACTGTGAAAGCAGTTTTAATTATGAGTGATTATTGCAAGTCTAGTTTTCTGTTTGTGTTAGGAGTTAAGGCAGCAAAGAGGCTGACTATCCCCCAGCAGGCTTGGCTGCCAGCAGCCTACCTCCCTCCACCTGGCCCCAGTTACCTGCGTGGAGTGTGGCCACCTGCATGTGACCAGCAGCCTTTCAGTGCTCAGGAGTTTACTCAACACCATTGATGGCTCGCCGGGTAGCTCCCCTGTGCCTGGCCATGCTCCAGTCCAGATCCTTGGTTCCTGCCTGCCAGCTCTTAGTCCCTAATTCCCAGACTTGTGATTTTAGTTCAGACCCTTGCTTCTGGACCTCGTCTTCTCCTGATTCCCTGGTTTGTGACTCTCTAGTGTCAGGCCCTGACCGCCCAAATCTTGGTCATACCTCTGATAATTTAATGGAGTGTGTTTTGTTTTGTTTTGTTTTGTTTTTTCCCACCAGCATCTAGAAAGCCCATTTTTTTGAGATCTGAAACTTCCCCCGACACATTCTTGTGGTGTAGGTGCCAACTGTTAGTGGTTTCAGTAGCCCCATGTGAAACAGAGGGAATCCAGACAGATAAGGCCATTGCTGATATATTACTGTTGGCAGTGCTAAGACTTTGCCAAGGAGTTTAGGGTGCACAAGAAATGCAGGCTCAGGTCTCGAGTAATTTTCACACACTTAAAGCACATTGTAGCAGCGATGGGAAACACTGGAAAACTCGCAGTATGTCAGCAGACAAGAGGAATCCCTGTAATATTTGCGTGCCAGACAAAATGACATTTCCGTTCCAGCTGTTGAAACTACATGGGTGTTTCCAACCCAAAATAGCAAGACTCACTGGAAATTACTGCTCCCATCACCCAGGAAGAAAACAAAATAGGCCTCTTGGATCTGAAAAATTCCCCTAGGAAATTTTAGGCTATTTCTATTTCTTTTGCTATTTTCCCAGAGTAGTCTTAGAATTCGGGTAAGGCAGCTTTATATTTTTAAGAGAAGGGACAAAGGGATTCCAGAAATCACTTGAATGGTGTGAGTGTGATCAAATCTGCTGTCTTAAGTCTGGGAACAATAAAAGCCCCTTTGCTTGAATGGATTAACAATGATTGTTACTTTGCCAAGAAAAAGGAATATCACTCATTTCAATAGCTTCCAATTTAAAATTCTGTAGAGTTCTTAAAACAAATAAAAATATTATTTTCCTTTTTAAATCAAAATGACTTTAAAGTTGACCCCTTTTCAAAATCAACATTATTTTAAAACTAATTTCAGCTGTAATGGGATCCAAAGCAAAGATGTGCCAGGAGCAGAACACCTGCTAGTTGGTTTGTCCGTGGGAAATAAAGAAAAAAATGACTTTTTATGCCTCTCTCAGGAACATGAAGCATCAATTGCTTTTAAAGGAATAGAATATGATAAGCTGATATTATGGCCTGAAACCAGAATGCTCTTCTTTCAATAAAAATTGTGAAAAATAAATGCCAATTTTTTTTTCATGGTTCTTAACATTAGGAATCAAAATCTATATTCATGGTTTTTAAGACGTTCTGAGCACCTAGAACTAGGTGCTGTGAGCTTCTGATTGCATTTGAAAATGAAAGCCACTTATGTCGGGACCAAATATCTATCTAGGGACTCTATATTTTAGTCTCTTGATCTCGATAGTAAACATTTTATACACATAAATTTGCACATGCAGATAAGATTTCCCGTGTGCAAGTGGTCTGTGGTACCACCTAGTGACTTTAGTGTATGGCTAGTTTATTCACACTTGTGATGCAGGTGCAAAACGAAGGTACATACTGTTATGGAGTACACTACTGGGAGAGTCATACATTTGATACTGGAGGTAATTATTTCACTTAATTCAGTTAACGATGGGGGCTTGGCTAAAGCACTGTGTCCCTTTTTGGTCACCACACATGCAGATGCAAGCAAATTGGATGCAAGGAGGAAAGGAGCAAAAATGATAGAAAGTTTGGAATACATCTTCTGTGTAGAATACATTGGACTTTTTGGTCTGGAAGGGAGACTGAGAAATAACATGTCTTTCAATATGCAAAATTGGTCTTCTAAATTATTCTTAATATCTGCCAAAGCAGGGGATTAAATCTTTGCTTTGTAGAAAAGAGTTGCTTGGGGATAGCTTGGGTGTAATTTCCCTGTTTTAGAGCTGAGGCATAGAATAGATGACGTCTTAAAGTCCCTTTCAGGCTTACATTGCTGCGCCTGTAAATCTGTGCATATGACAATTTGATTGCTCCCACACTTATGTATTTGTAAATAACCTAAACCTACAGGATTCGAGGAGCATCTGTCAGTGCTAGAGAGTTCATGTAGGAATCCCTCTGCCCTCGGCCCCCCCCCCCCCCCCACACACACATTCATTGCAACTGATGTAGAAGGCATGGATGGAGGAATGGAGCCTGGCAAATGCCTGCCAGTATCCTAACAGTCCCATAAAGGTTATAAGGATCCAAACTCGGAGCAGCTTCAAGTCTGGACACTGGGGTCCCAGATCAGGGAGATGCAAAACAGCTTTTGTCTATACCCCTGAAGTATCTTGTATGTTATTTGGCCACAGCCAGCTAAGCTATCCTGTAGATAGAAAACCAGAAGCAAAGATATGCTTGAGTGCAATAATGTCATACCAGAAAATCAAATATGATGGATTGAAGGGTATGTCTATATACAGTACCACAGTAAGGGTGGTACCAGTGGTGCACTGGGGCTGAGCACTTCAGCATGGGTGGGAAGGGGAGCAAGGCACCATATTAAATGGAAGGAAGGTTGCATAGTAGCACTTAGTGGAGCTTTGCACATGAGCTGAACTGCATGCCAAAATCCCTGGGTATGGCTCTGTATGTCACAAAATTATGCCATGTGTAGAAACTTGTGCTGTCTCTGAATTGCAGTGGCACTGTACTTTGCCTAGGCTAATTTGCACTGCTGAAAATTTGCTATCCTGAGTGTTGTGCTGTGCTAAAGTGGTTATATGGGTTCCTGTACGTAAGCCAAGTCAGAGATTTTTCTCATGGAAAAGAACTAAAGCAGTTTGGCTTTCAGCTCTTTCAGTCCCTGACTAGTGGAGAGCTTGTGGTACATTGCCTCTGTAAATGATTCTCTGAGGCACTGAATAAGCCATAAATACAAATACCAGCTAGTAAAAAATTGGCTTCTTGTGGGGTTCTGCTGAATTGGAAAACTAGACCTGGTCAAAGAAAACATGAATCTTTCGTTAAAAAAGTTCAAGTCCTTCATGATAAAAATGGGCCTTTCTGGAAAATAGACATTTTAGACATTTTTGGTTGTGTACAAATACATCAATTTAAAAATTATCCTTATTTTGTTTAAACCAGTCTTCCTAGATTCTTGTTTTTATCATTTCCTTTCATCTCTGCCTTATTTTACCCCTTTTTATCTTGCCACTGAAAAATGAGGGGGAAAAGGGAAGGAAATCTGGAAAAGAAAAAAAAAAATGGCAACTTGGAAAAACTGACACAGTTTGAATTTTTTTCCCCCCAGAAAATACACTCTTTGTAGACTTTTTGTAGTCAGGGTATGTCCTGGGACATGGAAGAATGACACTGGATCAGGGAGGGTGACTGGCTTTGTGCATGCAGAGAGACCAGTGGATGTATACCTTGATTTTAGCAAGGCTTTTGATATGGTCTCCCACAATATTCTTGCAGGCAAGCTAAGGAAGTACAGGCTGGATGAATGGACTGTAAGGTGGATAGAAAACTGGCTGGAGCATCGGGCTCAGAAGGTAGCATCAGAGCTCAGAGCATCAATGGCTCAATGTCTAGTTGGCAACTAGTATCAAGTGGAGTGCCCCAGGGGTCAGTCCTGGGGCCAGTTTTGTTCAATGTCTTTATCAATGACTGGGAAGCTGGCAGAGAGTGCACCCTGAGCAAGTCTGCAGGTGACACTAGCTGGGGGGAGTAGTAGTTATGCTGGGCTAGGATTCAGTAGTAGGGCTAGGATTCAGTGACCTTGACAAATTGGAGGGTTGGGGGACATGACTTACAGGGAATGTCTGAGGGAACTGGGCTTATTTAGTCTAGTGAAGAGACTGAGAGGGGACTTAATAGCAGCCTTGTCCTAGATTCATAAATGTAGAGTCGGAAGAGACCTTGTAGATCTTCTAGTTTGACTGCCTGCCTTGGGCAGGAGAGAAAACTGGGCTCAAATGATCCCAGCTAGGTAAACTACTTGAAGTGGGGTTTGAAAGACGATAGAGCAAAATTGTTCTCAGTGGTGGCAGATGACAGAACAAAGGAACAACCATCTCAAGTTGCAACAAGGGAAGTTTAGTTTAGATACTAGGAAGAATTTTTGTACTAGGAGAGTAGTAAAACACTGGTACAGGTTACCCAGAGAGGTGGTGGAAGCTCCATCCTTGTAGGTTTGTAGGATCTGGCTAGACAGAGCTTTGGCTGGGATGAGCTAGTTGGGGATAGTCCTGCTCTGAGCATGGGGTTGGACAAGATGACCTCCTGAAGTCCCTCCTAACCCTAATTTTCTATGGTAGTGTAGAGGGAGGGAAGAAGAAATGAAAAGGGTGGCCCTTCTATGCAAGATGTTGTGCTGGAACTCTTGCAGCAGTGGCGGCTTGGCACTGCTGACCAATTCAGGCCAGTACCTCAGTGGTGCAGTCGAATTGATGGTATACATTTTCATTTCCATGATTTTGAAACGGTGGTTAGAGCTTTTCCTGGTGAATGAAAAATGAAATACTTTTGGGAAATGGGCATTGGGGGCAGAAGTGCCTGGGAAAGGACCGTGAACTTGTAAATGATTCAGAACCACTACATTAAAGTGCTCTCTGTTGAGCTGTTAGATTATCAGAGTAATCTATAGCATATATTATGCTTTCTTTAAACCTAGTTTACAGAAAACCTATGCTCATCAAGGATTTAGAAGCTGATACATCACATCATAATGCAACAGTTCACAATTCACTGGGTTTTGCATTTGCTGACACAAGTGAGTAATTCAGCTGAACTGTGACTCAGTCATTGTTCACTCTGTGAAGTCTGAAAGGTGCTTAATTAAGGCTTACCAAAGCAGAGGAAGTATTTGAGATCAGGATCTCCTGTGAGAGAATGTCTGGGAGGAATACATAGTGGTCTATCTGTGACAGTGCCTCTGAAGATGAAAGATGGGATGTGGGTTTTCCAGTTAAATCCTGAAACCTGTGAATAGTTTTTATTTAAAACTTACTGGGGTAAACCTCCTATTGTATCCTATGAGCGAGAACATACAATGTTTCAGTGTGCAATTGAGCCTAAAATGGAATTTCACACGTTAAGGAGGCCATCTATTACAAGTTGGTGACTGGTGGGGTATTAAGAAGTAACTAGCACAGCTTTATCGAGGGTAGATCATGCTTGACAAACCTGGTGTCCTTCCATGACCAGGTAACTAACCATCTGGACGAGGGACATGAGGTTGATATCATTTACTTGGACTTCAGTAAAGCCTTTGATTCTGTTTCCCATGAGGCTCTCTCAACTAAAGTGGAGGGTATTGGGCTGGACCAGTCTACAGTGAGGTGGGTAGACAACTGGTTTAGAGGCTGATCCCAGAGAGTTGTAATCAATGGAATGGCCTCATCCTGGAGGGTCATCTCCAGTGGTGTCCCCCAGGGATCTGTTCTTGGACCTGTGCTCTTCAATATATTCATTAATGACTTGGATGAAGGGGTGGAGAGCTCAGTCTACAGTGAGGTGGGTAGACAACTGGTTTAGAGGCTGATCCCAGAGAGTTGTAATCAATGGAATGGCCTCATCCTGGAGGGTCATCTCCAGTGGTGTCCCCCAGGGATCTGTACTTGGCCCTGGGCTCTTTAACATATTTTTAATGGGACTTGGATGATGGAGTGGGTAGCTCAATGATTAAGTTTGCAGATGATACTAAGTTGTGGGGAAATACAGGCACACCATAAATAAGAGTAAGGATCCAGGATGACTTTGACAGACTGGTTTTATGGGTGGTATGGAATCAGATGTGGCTTACAGGGAGAAGTGCAGGGTTCTTCATTTGGGTAGGAAGAACCTTCACTATAACTACACGATGGGTGGTGCAGCATCTGAACAGGACCTGGGGGTCACAATCAACCAGAAGATTAACATGAGTCGACAGTGCAACGAGGTTACCAGCTGGGCAAACAGAGGTCTGGTGTGCCTCAGCTGGTGTGTTGGCAATAGATCCAGGGAAGTGCTCCTCCCTCTCTATTTGGCGTTCCTGAGGCCACAGCTGGAGTACTGTGTCCCATTCTGGGCATCACATTCAGGAAGGATGTGGATAAGCTTGAAAGGGTACAGAGAAGGGCCACCCATATGATTAGGGGCCTGGAGGATGAGGACAAACTCCAGGAACTGGGCCTGTTCAGTCTGAGTAAGAGAAGACTGAGAGGTGACTTGATAGCCACCTACAAGTATGTTAGGGGTAAACATCAGGATCCAGGGGAGCAACTCTTCAAGAAGGCATCTTAAGGGAGGATGAGGACCAATGGGCACAGGCTAATAGAGGGAAAATTTAGGCTGGACATAAGAAAAAACTTTTTTCTGTAAGGGTTACCAGAATCTGGAACACGCTTCCAGTAGAGGTGGTGCAGTTGCCATCCTTGGAGGTGTTAAAGATGAAGCTGGACAGGCACCTTGTTTAGCATATTTGAACCGAGTAGGTCCCTGCCCATGGTAGGGGACCAGACTTGAGGATCTTGCAGGCCCCTTCTGGGCCTTCAATTCTATGATTCTGATGTGATAAGATGAAAATAAATTTATCACAAAATACAATGCTCTAAATCCCCAAAGCCGCCTAATACGTCTTCCTCAGGATTGCATTTACACAGCCCTGAGTGGAACCAACTTCACTGGCTACAGCTACCACAAACCAAAAAGTCTCTGCAGAATAGGATCAATATGTGTCTGTTCTGCATGCTGCATGAGAACTAGAACTGCTTATAGAAAGTCACTGGTATTTATGAAGAGAACTGTTCATAGAGGTGCTGCAGTTCCAGCTAGCAACCAGGCCTTGTGTACACAGATTAGCTTCCTGATACCTGTTCCAAACCCCTGTAACCTGTGCTGAACCCTCTGAGTTCTCTATATGGGACATCTCCATAGTGCTTTCAAATTGCTTGAGACCAGACTGTGTGCTCACTTGTGTCAACTAAAGGAATTGTTTTCCATCTGCTGCTCAGCCAGTCAGCAGTGCCGGTGCTGCTGCAGGGCCCAGCAAGGGCTGTGCTTCCGTGTGCTGTGCTCTGAGGAGGGAATAGAGCCTGAGCAGCATTTGCACATAAAGAGGGGAACACGGAGAGACTGTGGGGAGCTGGGTGTTGTGGCGTGCAGGTGGCAGTGGGGCAGGAAGGCTGCAGGGGGAATACATGGGAGGGTAGGGGGCAAAGGGGCCACCTGACTCCCTCTGGCTGCTGCTTTCCCTGCTGTAGCACTGGGGTATATGGATTCAAGATAGCCCTCTGACTCTTAGATTCTGTACTGGGAAATTATAACATTTATAAATTTTCCATGTATAATTATTCATCTAATTATTGGGGGGTCATCTTAAATTCAGGGTCATCTTAGGTTTGAGGTAAATGTGGTAATTTTTATTCAGTTCCTGCTCAGGGAGACACCTATTGATGACAATAAAAGTTTCCCAAAGGAGGGAATGAATAAAGACTGAAAATTTACCTCAGCAAGAGCAGGATCTTTAACCATCCAGTAGCACAGGGAGGCTGAATCTCCTTTTAGTGGTAACTACTCACAGCTACATGGATGTCTGAGGTATCATTTCCTCAGAGCATACTAAGGATCAGGTTATTTTCTTCAAAAATGTCCTTCCATCTGAGAAACAGCTCATTTCACTTACCTTGCCATCCCCTCCTTGGTCTTATATACCACACAGTAAAATCCTTGTCATTTCCTTCCTATTTGCCTTGCTTTCCTTTCCAAGTGGCAGTCAGGATGAAGAGAACGTGAAGACAAAGACACTTCCCAAGAGATATTCAAGTGGGTCATGTGGGTGTAAAGTATTTAGATATCTAAACTCATCTCTGAGCCAGAACATGTGGGTGTTTCTGAGGAAATAAACCTTGGTCAGAACATTGCTTGAGCACATGCTAAAGTGCTGGCTCGAAGCAATGAGCTTCAGAGCCTATTTGTAGTCAGCAGGGTTCCATATAAATGCAGGGTCTGGCAACAGACACCCTTTGCAGGACTGGGGCCTATGCAAACAAATATTTTGGAAAAGGATAGGCATTTTCTGCATTTCTCTCTTGCAGCAATTTGTTCCCAGCTACAGCTTCAGTGGACTGAATTAATCCAATGAATGAAAGACAGCACAAGATGGACCTCATTTTTTTATGCTAATTGAAGACATGGGAATGGATGTTGATATTTTGGAAACTGTGAAGCATGCCTGCTATACTGAACTGCTTCTTGATTCTCGTGTGATTTGGAGACCAGTAAGCAGCTCTCCTTTGCCTATGCTCCAGTGGTATTTGAATTGCTGAAACTGCATGGGATGGTTTAAATTAACTCGGAACAATGGTGCTTATTCATGTGTTTGGTGAGCGTGCTATTATTTGGCTTGAAATAAAAGCTTACATTTCCAAATGAATTAATTATCCTGCCTTAATAATGATGATGCTTTTAATAATATTTTATAAACTCAGAATGTAGATATAGAAGAATCTGGTCAAATGGCCTTTCATCTGGAATTAACTTGCCTGCTTCAATTACTAACTTTCCACTTACATGTTTTTCATACTAAAATAATTAATTATCCTCTTTTATAGTCCTACTTATCAAATCAAATCTTAGAAAGCAGCAACCAATAAAGGATCCTGCATAGCCTGCATGGTGGGGACTTGGGGGAGAAGTCTAGAATGGCTTCTTAATCTGAGGGCAGTTTCCATTGTAGCCTGATGGGTAAGAGCTGAGTATGAAACATGTGCTTCTGTGAGCTACAGGCTCATATCCTAACACAGTCCTTCCTCCTATTGACATATAACATGGTGGGAAAAGTCGGTTGGTCACCTTTATACCATGCCATGCCAGTATAATATAGGGGTGCTATGAGGGCATTTAGTTGGATGATATCTAAAGTACAGATGGTCACTGAAATTCATCACCACTCTTTGCCTGCTCCATAATGGTATGCAAGTGTTGGACTATGTTTTGAAATATACTATTATTGTTTAAAATATGTTATACTTATGCTATGACTTTGCTTATGTTATACCATAATTTTGCTTATGAACGCTTATGCTAAGCCAGCCCTTTGCTTATGCTAAGTAGCCATCTTAACTGTGTCAACCATTTTCTGAAAAAGCAGCATGTGAGTCTGTGTAAGTCTGTGTGCTATGAATAAAGTGAAGTGATGGTTGAATGGAGGCTGGTACGAACCAGCTACAGTAAGTAACAAGATAAGATACAGGGGTCTTAGGAATGTGGAGATGGTACAACCTGGAACTGAAAAACAGACTGGAATGTGAAAGGGACACGTAACTGGGTGGTGGTGGATGAGTCATATTTGACTTGGGGAGAAGTGGGCAGTGGAGTCCCCCAGGGCTTGTCCTTGGACCTGCGCTGTTCAATCTCTTTATCAGCAATTTGGACGATGGGGTGAAAACCAACCTGTTTAAATTCGCTGATGATACCAAAATTTGGGGTGAGATGAGCACGCTAGTAGGGAGGGAAAGACTGCAGCAAGACCTGGATAGGTTACAGGGGTGGGCTAATAAAAACAGGATGGGCTTCAACACTGACAAGTGCAGGGTGCTGCACTTGGGCTGTAGTAACCAGCAGCACACTTATAAGATGGGAAACTCCCTTCTTGAGAGCATGGAGGCAGAAAGGGATCTTGGAGTCATTACTCACTCCAAGAGGAACATGGGCCGACAATGCGAGGTCATGGTTGGCAGGGCTAATTGGACCTTGTCGTGCATCCACTGATGCATCTCAAGTAGGGCCAAGGAGGTGATCCTCCCCCTCTGTGCGACACTGGTCAGGCCACAACTGGAGTACTGCGTCCAGTTCTGTGTGCCCCACTTCAGGAGGGATGTGGACAACATTGAGAGGGTCCACAGGAGGGCCACCCGCATGATCCGGGGCAACAGGGCAGACCCTACAATGAGAGACTGCGGGACCTGAACCTGTTCAGCCTTCACAAGAGAAGGCTGAGGGGGGACCTGGTGACTGTCTATAAACTCACTAGGGGGGACCAGAAGCATTTGGAAGAGACCTTGTTTCCCCTTGCACTCCCTGGCATAACAAGGAATAACGGCCATAAGTTGTTGGAAAGGAGGTTTAGATTAGACATCCACAAGAACTACTTCACAGTTAGGGCGGCTAGGATCTGGAACCAACTTCCAAGGGAAGTGGTGCTGGCTCCTACCCTGGGGATCTTTAAGAGGAGGCTTGATGCCTACCTAGCTGGGATCATTTGAGCCCAGTTTTTTTCTCCTGCCCTGGGTTGGACTTGAAGATCTATAAGGTCCCTTCTGACCCTACTTCTATGATTCTATGAACTGGTAACAGAATCTGAAATAAACATATGCGAAAAGGTGAATAGTAATTGGTAGAGAAGCCTCCAGAAGTTTCCAGGCTTTGGTCAAAGTCTGCCCAAAAGAAGATAAAAAGGCAGTGAAAAACCAGCCTGATGAGCGCCCCAAACACCAACACCAACCTACCCACATGTCGAGAGAAAGAGAGCTGGTACCCTCTCTTGACTGGACGTTGCCTTGAGGAAGCCTGTGACTGGCCATCACAGTGTGACTCCAATAGCTGCAGATAGGTGACTTAGTGTGAATGGTGTGCATGATGAGTGTATAATATGGGTGTGTGGTGTGCTGCTAAATAGCCTGATTCGGTTGCCCGGTACTATGCAATAAACCCTGGTTTGCTGAACCTGTGTGTCGGTTTTATGTCCAACAGAAGCAGCGGTTCTCAATGACAGGTCTGTCACAGATCCCTTTGAGGTTAAGATGGGAGTTAAGCGAGGTTGCATCATTGCTCCAACACTCTTCTTGATATTCCTTACCGTGATGCTACATCTGATTACCAACAAGCTTCCAATCAGAGTGGAGCTAAACTACTGAATAGAAGGCAAGCTGTTTAATTTCAGCCAACTCTGAGCCAAGACCAAGACCACCCTGGCCTCAGTCATTGAGCTCCAGTACACTAATGCTGCTGCAGACCTTCAGGCAATCATTGATGTCTTTGCTGAAGCATACAAGAAAATTAGACTGATGCTTAACACTCAGAAGACTAAGACACAGCGTATGCTAGCAAAAGGAGTCCTATCGGCATGGCCAAACTACTGTACCCCACTGAGCAACATAAGCAATACTGGCACAAATACTTTTTCTGACTGTGAGTTGGGCCTACATGGGAGATTTCACTGGTATAGAGAACTAGGGGAGATTTCACTGGTAATGAGAAGTAGGGGATGATAGTGTTAGGGTAATCTTGTAGCCTTGATGGTCCAGAAGAAATGTGAAAGGCAGAGATTTTTGTGAGTGATGTCTTTGGAATAAATGTAGGGAGGGGCATACAAAAGCTTTTGAGTACTGCAGTACCATTCCTCAGGTCTCTGAGAAAGAAGTAGATACAGTAGCGCTAAATAGCAGCTGAAACAAGGGCTCGTGGAAAACTCCATGTGGAAATAAAAATGAGATTTAAGAGAACTTATTAGGTAGGCAGCAGATGGGAGCAATGCAGTAGAAACCTTGATAAGTAGAAGAGCAAGACTGGTCAGGAGGGTCGTTATCATCTGTGAAGTACAGAGATTAGCAAGTGCCAGGTATATTATAATGGGCCATGAAGTCATCATCTACATTAGGTCCCTGGTTCTTAGTGTTCAATAAGCTGATGAATTTTTGTATCAGGCCCGTCTTTTGAAGATTTTTTTTAAGCGGTGGGAGTTTTTCAAACTCCTACACAGCACAGCTATGCTGGCAAAGCTTTATAGTTTGACTTTGTCATAGCTGATTTCCCTGCTTTTCTCTGTAAGAAGAGAAATAGCCTAATAATGGGAGACAATGAGAACTGAACACAATTTCCCTTTTAGTCCTGACCCTGATCCCGACTTCTTCTGTGGCCTTAGTTCTGTCACTTAAGGCCTGATACAGTGCGTATTAAAGTTAGTGGGACGAATCTATTGTATCTAGTGGACACAACAGGGGTCCCTTAAATCATCAAATGATTAAGTTATAAAATTAGTAATCAAAACCTCTTCTTAGGCAGCTATATGGAAATAGCCTATTTTTCTAGACATCCTCAGTCTCCCTCCCCCAACTCTTCCCCCACACCCTCCATCATGGAGGGTGTCTCAGACTCCACCCAGAAACAGCTTCAACTTGTACAAATAATCTGCCGTTAAAATAACAGAACTAAATCCCCTGATCTGCAAACATGACTGAACTTTTAGGTGTTCAAGGATGAAAGCCAAGTTTTGCAGACCAGTCTTGCTCCCTGAATGCACTGAGTGATTTGAGCAGATCTAGGAGGTAAAAGGCTTGATTTCTGGGAAGATGTCTAAAGCAAGCCCTTGCTTTAATCTTGCTTCCATGATATTATCACCAGATACAAGCATACCAAAAAACCAGAGCGAACTACATCTAGAGAAATAGAATACAACTGGAAAACGCCTTCCAGTCAGATGTGCACATACAATTTCTCATCTATATTAAATCCCAGAGTAAGGCACTAACCACTCACATCACACAGATTAGAGCTGGAATCTGTCAAGTAAAAATACCACATGAATGCTAGAATATTACTTCCAAAAGCAAATGTGTCTAATAATTGTCATTAGCATGACAAGACCGCCAGATCTTTTAAAACAGTTCAGCATACACAATAAGAACTAGAAGTTCAAGAGATCTTGCAGCTCTGATTTAGGTGCCAAAATAAGGGGCCAGATTTTCAAAATACATTTTCAAAATCTATTTATAGGTATCTCAGTGGGGGCTGGTGGTACCGAGGCATGTAAAAAATCTGTCCCTTATTTAGTTCCCTAGTTGGACACTGAGTTTCCTTGAGACTATGACCCTGGTTGTGTAACTGCTTGAAAATCCGGCAGCATCTCTGTTGGCCAGCACAGTGGAGTTGTGGCCCAGTATTTCTAACTTAATAGAGAATTTTGCCTGCATAATTGAGCACAGGACTAGGGTTTAAATAGTGTTGCTTGCAGAAACTTCAGCTAATTAGTCTCTCTTCTTTTTTGGCCAGAGTGGGGGACTATAATAGCTATCAGTGTCCAGTGCAACTTGGTGACAACACCAGCTGTCTTATCATGGCAAGGCCAGCTCTGTGACACTGATTGACATCCTGAAACAAGGAGCAGACTGGCCAGACAAGAAAGTTGCTCGCTGAAACAATGAGTTTCCTGAGCGAAACAGAAAAGTTTTGCGTTGTCAGGCCTGTTCCTGTCACTGGAACAATGTTGAACATTTGCATCAGCAAAATGAAGTTTGTGCTTTATGAAGTCTTCTGGGACTTTAAGTATCACTCTGGGCACCAGCAGATAAGGCTGAAATGATAACGACTGAAGTCACTGAAAGGAGCAAGGAAGGAAAAGTGAGATCTCAACCAGATATGTGAATTACTGTGATGGTTAATTAAAAATTATGTGATTGTTCCCGTGCCCTCCCAAATATTTGCTTCAACTGATTTCTTAGTAATCTATTAGTTTTACTCTTTCACTAGCTGGTATCAGCGCTGGATCACCAGCGAGGCTCTGAAGCTTCTTAAACTGTCCGCACAGTGGAGCCAAATATCTTCAGCCATTACAATTAAAGCCCTGAATACCGCATTTAAAATGTAAAATCAAAGGGACATGATAACGTTAAACAGTGGGATCAAACCACCCAAAATAGCAAGTGAGGTTTTTCAGAGTAAGGTATTATATAACTTATTTTTTTTCGATCCTGTGTGCAGTTCTATGAATGGACTTCCTGCTTTAGTCAGATAAAAATTGGGATTTTCTCCACCTGCTTAAGATAAATGGGAAGTTTGAATCAAAAACACATCCTTGCAATAAAAGAAGCAATATAACATAGGTGAAATGTGTTATAAATAACCATTGTAGTGCTTGCTATTACATGATGACTGGTCCTTCCTTGAAAAATGTATAGTAACGGTCATTCCATTAAACTATTTTAAGTTGTGATAAAAATTTAACTATTAAAAAATTCGCAACCAAACTATAACACTTACTTTGATTCCTGTAGGGAGTGTTCAGTCTAACAGGGAAACCAGAATTCATTTCAAACTTGTTCTAATAAAACCCATGATATGCATGTTTTCCACATGAAGGACTTGACTCAGGAAAGAGCAGAGACTTGCGCTTAAATCCTGTTGAAGATTAAAGTTTTGCATGCCTTTCAAAAATGCTTTCTTGCAGGAGGGTGTTTGACAGTACAATATCCTATGAGAAAAGTATATAGAAGAAGAGCCCCAGGCTAATGTCTCCTGAGTTTGCATCGGAAATTAATCTTATAATTAAAGTATTTCTATCATGCAATAAGTGAGAGGCTGGGGAGCTTTTATCTGGACAGCTTTGTTTTCTCCGGTTTGCTTTTCACAGTGCTATTGGTCAGGTTGCTACTGGGAACTTTTAATATTGTAAAACTACTGTAAACACACTTTCTCCTTCAGAAAATAGATAGCCGTGTGGAGCTGAAACTTTGCTAATTTACTCAGGAAATTATGAAATATTTGACTGGAAAATCTTCATTTTTTTCCAAATCTGTTTGCTTTTTAAATCTCTTCAAATCTTTTAGTCTCTCTGACTGATCCCAATAGACAGATCTTGAGCAGCATTGCTTGCTTGTGGTCAGGGCAGTGTTATGGTAGTATAAAGTTTTCTGTACCCCTATGGCTATGCAGAAGCGTAACTGGCTAGTTCTGAACCCTGGGAAATGGCAGCATACGATGCAGAGGCAGCCACTGGCAGAAACAGGGCAAGATAGCTGGAGGTTGCTGCTGTGGGAGTTGAAGCCACCTCCTTGTTTTGCTGCTGAACTGTGTGTCAAGCAGTGGCTTTAAAACAGATTTGCAATGGCAAAAAAAGGAGGTGAGAGGGTTAAGCCTCTCTGACACCTCCCCGCTGCATCACCCTGCTGCGCCTGCACTGTCACCGACCCTGTCACTAGCGCTTTGCCCCCTCACTGCCAGAGCCAGAGCCAGATATGGGGCTGCTGCATGGAGGATGTAGGGTATGGGATTAGGGTTGCCATCTCTGTTTGAATTTAGTCCAGGAGCTTTCTGGAGTGCCAGTGTGCCCGCGACACACAATGTGAACATGCCTGCATGTTTTCATGTATCAGTTATGGATTATGGGATGTAGATTTTACGTTAGGAAGGCAAATGAATGTTACTGTTACATTTTAAAAACCTACTGGGACTGCTGTATAATTTGGATTCGACATTTAATATTTATTTTAATGAATGCCCTCTTATTTGTTTCCTGGGTGACTCTCAGCACCACCGGTGACATTGCCACCACCGCTACAGCCACCAATGCTGCCGCTGCTGCCTGCAGGCAGTTGGGCAGCCAGACTATATCTCAGCAGTCTCCTGGAGATTTATATCTAATTTCTGGAGACTCCAGGGCAATCCTGGTGGGTTAACAACCCTATATGGCAGTGGTCTCCAACCCTTTTAAGTAGGAGATCACTTTTGGCATTTAAAAGCAACCCAAGATCTCCCATGCGCTGATGCTGCCCCCTGCCCAGCAGGTACATCTGTGGGGAGGGAAGAGGGGGGCAGATCGAGACAGAGGGAGAAAAAATCATCTGGGTGTGCACCTCCCTAGCAGGTAAGTCCCACCCCACTGGGGCCCCACTCAATTTACCCCTGCTTCAGCCTCTGCGGCACTGTCCCTCACTGCAGGGCCTCAATCTAGCTCCTACCCCTTCCCTCCCCCATGGAGTGACCTGTCTCCTGGGTCTGGGGGTGCACCCGGGGTCCCCCCGTGGCTGATCACTGAGGTGGGTGGGCACGGGGGGGGGGTGACCCTGCATGCTCAGCGGTGGACCTGGAAGTGGACTGGAAATACTTCAGATTCATTTCCAGGTTTGCAGCTGAGCGTGCAGGGTGCCCCTCCCCCCCGCACTCCTGTGGGATGCTCCATCTGCCCCACCATCTCAGCGTTCATGAGCTGTGGGTACCTCAAGGTATGTAGAAAAATCATTTAAAGCTGTGTCTATGGCTGAATAGGTGATTCTCTGAATCGGCATTGAATCTTCATATTCGGATTTGGCCAAATCAAATCGGGTCAGTGATCCGAATCAACGAATCGAATCACTGTCCCCTGAATCAGGCCGAATGTGAATTGGAATAGAATACGGCCCATTTCGCATGCCCCTACTGCCCAACAGAGAAGCCAGTACAGCTACAGCCCTGAGGAGAAGTGCAGTGTACCTCTAAAGCCTTCTGCAGTTTGTCTTGTCTCCACAGCTAAAAAGTGTTCTGGATTTTCTCCTCAGACTGTGCTTGTGGTGTCAGAGGTCCCATGGTTTTATGTGGCACGATTGTAGTTCCTAGTAGAAAAGCAATACATCATCAAATCTGCCCCCACCAGCCTCTCCCCAGAGAATCTGTATAATGCTTCAGAAAAGGCATATAATGCGAACTATCTACTTGCTCCTAAATTGTTCCCTGCAAATTAGGGGTTCCCACAGTTCTAGGGAGGCAAGAGGAAAGTCACTGATGTTGCCGTCATGTGTTTGGAGATGCATGCAACACTAATCATTAGGGCTATCAATCCACTAACAGCAATAAATCCTAATAAAACATGTTGAATATGCTTAACACAATCTCCATAGTCAATGCAGTAGCTTGATTCGCTTCTTTATTGCATTCAGCAAAAGGAGCCTAGTTCTACCATTAGTTAAATACATTAAGCGCAGAGTTATTGGAAAAGAATTACTCATGAGAGTAAGGGCTGTATAGGTGAACAAAAATATTTCGGTAAGTGCCTTAGCTCCTGGTATCCTTGTTAAGCAGATGCTTTAGTTGAATGTATGTATCTCATTGAAGTCCAATATGTTTTGTTTCTCTTTTGTGCTTAAATGCTTTACTGACTTTTGTTCTTGAAGATTTTGGATAAGTGTATTTGTAAATTCCTTTCTTTCATGCAAGTGAACTTAAAACATTTGACATCCCCAGTATTTAAAGAACACTGTTTTTTACCCATCATATTTATCTTTGTGCCCTTGTAGCCATCTTAGACAGAAGAAACTGGGGAAGCATTGAATAGTTAATATGACTTAAATATACGTTTCCACATCTGCCCACAGCTAAATCCCTCAGGCTGAAAGTGGGTGGTGAACTTTTAGGGAGGTACTAGTAGTTAAGAAAGAGAATACTGTTAAGTCTATGAACAATACTATTAAAATGTTGACAAGTGAATCACTTTTCCTGATGAAGCATGAAAGAAAATGGGACTTATGGAGGATAATTAGTTTCTGCAGTTTTCTGGTCTGCCTAGCTTTTGAGAATTTATTTGGCATTTTGAAAAGATACGTTAGTTAACATTATTTGCCTTTTATTAACCATCCTTGCCCCCTGTGGCTTAACAAGGCAGATTAGCATTTCAGTGCTTTTTGCTCTAACACGCAACTAAATTAATACCATTTTCTTCCTTTTACACTTGGTTGCTTTTGTCACAATTATGACATTTCTTTGTCATGCGAACCACAATACCCCATGAGACCTGGAGGTTTTGAAGTAAAATAGCAATCACATTTATCAGTGCATGTGACTTTCTTGCACAAGTTGGAACAACGTGGTAATTGATTTTGTGGAATGGCTGATGGTTGAGAGTCAATAAATTATATGAGACTTTTTTTTTTTCCTGGAGATGCTGATCATCTACAGCTTCCACTGAGTTCAGCTGAAGTTGCTGGTGAGGAACAATTATGAAAATGAAATAACCCATATGAAATGACCCTATGCTTGGTCAAATGAAATGACCCAAATGTGTGGGTGATGCTTTATGTAGCAATCTCAAATGGATTTCAAGGAAATGAAAAGAAAAACCTGTATGGAATCCAGAACGCAGGAAGGTGAAGACCATTCTTCTTACGGTTAATTTTATTCCTAATTTGGATTAGTTCAAGAGCTGAGTTCAGGCAGCTTTGAGCTGAGTTTCTGATCTTCACCTTTATTCCTGTAGAATTATTTCTGTTTATAAAAGAAACTGGCAGGGATTTTATTGTGCCATACTGTTCATGGAGGATTAGAACAGAGAAAAGAAGTTGGCTAAATGCTGTGCTGATTTTTACACGCTGAAATAAGTTCTGTGCACTTGTGTCCTCTATTCATGGCACAACAGTGAGTAAATTAATACCAGGAATATTGCAGGGTAGAGATGTACCTGACAGACTGCATTAGAGATGCCAGAGATCATTGCAACAGATGCTATGAGAGATTCATTCACCTGCACCACTACCAATGTCATATATGCCATCACTAGCTTACAATGCCCCTCTGCTGTCTATGCTGGACGGACAGGGCAATCTCTGTGTGAAGGGAATGAAGGGACACTGATCTGACATCAAGTTCAAAAACGCATAAAAGCCTGTGGCAAAACACTTTAGCACTTTAATGTCCTTTGTAGATATGGGCGATCGCTGAGTAGCTCTTCTCATCCCGTAAAAGCTGACCTTAAAGTCAAATTGTGGAGCACGAAATCATCCACGGACTGGATTGTGTTACATATGATCTAAACAGGGACTACAACTTCTTATCTCATTTTCTGGATTAGCTTTAGTAACACTTTTGTCCTTACTCCTTACTTGCCTCTCTCAGCACTGCCCTCTCCTCCACCCTCTCCCCTCCCTGTCTTTTTCATTCAAATCACTCCCTCTCTTTGATTGACTCATCTGGGCATGTCTTTTCATAGCAGCTGGTAAAGTGAGCTATTGCTTATGAAAGCTTATGCTTCTCTGATTCACTTAGTCTAGAAGGTGCACCTCTACCCAACCTTTTGCCTGACTTCACACTAACACAGCTAATGACCTTTCTGAACCTGAACATTTATCTGTTGTGTTGAATTAAGGAGGAATACAGTGGTGAAACACGTAAGTATAAAGTGTTACTATAGGTGTTTACATAGTGCCTGTTGAAACAGTAGTTAACATAGTAATGAGGGAAGGAGTGGATGCTCTTTTTAGCACAGTTACTCTTGTATACTGCATCTGGTTTTCGTTATGTCTGCTCCAGTTCGTCTTCACACTAACCACTAAAAATGTGATAAAAAAGTGGAGGAACTCATTTTGGTCTGGCTGCTTTCCTTAAGTGCTGACCATTGTAAAACAAAATTCAAGAGTTTTCTTTCTTACTTCTGGCCCAAAGGAAGTATGAGTCTGTAGTCTAGTGGTTCAAGTACTCGTGTGGGACAACACAAATACTGGGCTCTTGTTTTTGGTCCTAGGACTCTTTGTGTTTTAAAAAAAAAAGGTCATTACCTAAAATACAGAACAGGGCCCAACTCAGAGTTGAGTGCCCTCATAAATGGGTTACATAAAAGCTGAAGATCTAGGACTTAGGGACTAAATGTGACTGAGGAAGCATCTTTTTCTGTCTCATTGTCTCTTTCGTTTCTCTATTGTATTGGACTAGAAGGTGCTCATCAGGTCTGAAAGCCATGCCACTTATATAAACTCATTTATTAAAAATGGATGTAAAAAACTTTTTTAAAGAACCTGAGTTTTGAAAACAATGATCTGAAAGCAATTTGAAACAGTCAGACCAATGTCCTTTATTATTCCTTTTCAATATGCATGGAGAGAGCTTTTTTTACCATAGAAATGTCAAGGTGGCCTTCTCTACATTTGTTGATGGGACTTCTAGATTCTCTAGGACAGTGATTCAAAAGATAAATCCAGAGATCTGAAATAGGAATCCATAGTGTCAAAAGCATTTTGACCTCTTGTGGGCTTTCTGAGTTCTTTGTTACTTCAGACAATCTATTTTTTTCCATAGTTGAATAAATGAGTGAAACCTAAGAGCTGGCAATTCAAGGTGCTAGTTTTGATCTATAAGGCTCTAAATGGCTTGGGCCCTACATAGCTAAGGGACCATCTGTCTCGATCAGTTAGGTCAGCAAAGAGCCAACCTCCTGTAGGTACCATCAGTATGCCAAGTGCTCTTGGGAAAAATGCTTTGGAGGTTGTTCTCAGCAGTTGCTCTTAGGCATTACAGCTTTCGCTCTGATGAGGCTCTCCAGAGCCTGAACCTGGACATCATTTGGAAGCACTACAAGACTCTTCTATTTGGACAAGCATTTATCAACCAAAGTTACAGTGAGATGTTGTTTGGTGGGTCTTGCTTTATTTTATTTTATTTTATTTTATTATTTTCTTTGATTTTTTCTAGTTTCCCTTTTAAGTTATTCTATTTCTCTTACTGTAAGCCACACTGTGTCTTTGTAAGGAAGAGCGCCATATAAACAAACAAACAAATAACCAAGCCAGGAAGGGGCGCCTGGGTCATAAAGTCTGCTCATCTGCTATTACAGGCAAGTCCTTTGTATAATCTCGTTTATAAAGGTAACAGGCTCCAGCTCCATTCAGTCTTGGCCCGGTGGTAAGCTTGGAATATATAAACGTGGTACACAATAAGGCACCATGTACCATGTCCATGTAGGGCTAGAAAGACCTGTATACTACTGGGAAAGAGTGATTTGATTCTGTGAGTGATGGCGGATCTCAACACTCATTTCTAGCCTTGGAAAAGCCCAATATAATAAATTTGAAAATCATGACATATTACATTGGAGAAGCCACATAAAGTCATTTTGGAGGTTTTGAATTGAATACAACAATACATACAATTAAACTTGTGCACCTGGCTACTATAAAATTAAAACATTTAAAAACTTTATAACATTTTGATTGATAGTCTTCTTTTACAATATCACAACAGGTGAATATATTTCTTGCTGGGATCACTTGATCCTAGCTGATTTCCCACCTATGGCATGATCTCATGAGGTCCCTTCCAGCCTCTTATATCTATGAAATCTATGAAATATATTTTCCATGCAGATAATCAAGCAAAGGGCACAGCATATGTCTTCCTTGCTTCTGATGGTCTGTGTAATTCTGATATAGATTCCCCATTTACATTTATATAAAACAACCTGCTCTTACACTGCATTTACATGTACCTAGATTTCTGTTACATATACGCTACTGGTTGCATAACTGTTGACTTTCTGGAATTCTCTTCATGACACATCATGATTTACCCATATGTATGAAGTCCCTACCCTTCACATGTTGGAAAAGCTAGGGAATGATGTAAAATTAATGAACTGCATTTCAACATCCTCCATCTTTGGCACTGTGCTAGGGGAAGTTAATGAACACAGAATAATAGTTAGGATCTAGCCAAAGAAATGAGCCAGCTTGACATGATTTATTGTATAGTTCTGTTTTATGATTATTTAGTTACAGTGCAGTCAGGCCTGCAGTGCAGGGGCTTTCTAAACACAGATGAATGATCTATGCCTGGAAAACTATGAAGTATAGAATCAGAGAATCAGAGAAAGTTAGGGTTGGAAGGAACCTGAGGAGGTTGCATCTAGTCCAACCCCCGGCTCAAAGCAGGACCATCCCCAACTAGATCATCCCAGCCAAAGCTTTGCCTAGCTGGGTTTTGAAAACCTCCAAGGATGGAGCTTCCACCACCTCTCTGGGTAATCTTTTCCAGTGTTTTACTACCTTCTTAGTAAGAAAATTCTTCCTAATATCTAACTTAAACTTCACTTGCTGCAACTTGAGACCTTTGTTCTGTCACCACTGAGAACAGTCCAGCTCCATCCTCTTTTGAGCCCCACTTCAGGTAGCTAAAGGCTGCTACTAAATCCTCTCTGTTTCCTCTTCAATAGACTAAATAAGCCCAGTTCCCTCAGTCTTTCCTTGTAAGTCATGTCCCCCAGCCCCCTCACCATTTTTGTCATCCTCTGCTGAACTGTCTCCAATTTGTGCACATCCTTTCTGTAGTGGGGGGGGGGCAAAATTGGACACAATACTCCAGCTGTGGCTTCACCAGTGCTCAATAGCCTCACCATTCATCCAGCCCATACTTCCTTAGCTTGCCTAGGAGAATGTTGTGGGAGATGATAGCAAAAGCCTTGCTAAAATCAAGGTACACCATATTCCCACATCCACAGAGCTCGGCAATCAGGTTGGTCAGGCATGACTTGCCCTAGGTGAATCTATGCTGACTGTTCCTAATCCCTTTTTTCTCTTCCAAGTACTTAGAAATTGATTCCTTGAGGATCTGTGTTCGTGATTTTTCCAGGGACTAAGGTGAGGCTGGCTGGTCTGTAGTTCCCTGGATCCTCCTTTTTCCCTTTTTAAATATGGGCACTATATTTGCCCTTTTCCAATCACCTCTCCTGATCGCCATGAGTTTTTAAAGATCAGCCAACTCCTTCAGCACCATTGGTGCATCTGTCCAGCCCCATGGACTTGTACACATTCAGCTTTTCTAAATAGTCCCTAACCTGCTCTTTCACCACTGAGGGCTGCTCTCCTCCTCCCCAAACTGTGCTGCCTGGTGCAGTAGTTTGGGAGCTTAACTTGCCTGTGAAGACTGAGGCAAAAAAGGCATTGAGCACTTCAGCCTTGTCTGCCTCCTCTGTCACAAGGTTGCCTCCCCCATTCAGCAAGGGACCCACACTTTCCCTGATCCTCCTCTTGCTACTGATGTACTTGTAGAAACCCTCCTTGTTGCCCTTCACATCCCTTGCTAGCTGCCACTCCAATTGCGCTTTTGCCTTCCTGACTTCATCCCTGCATGCCCGAGCAATGCTCTTATATTGTTCCCTAGTTATTTGTCCAAGTTTCCATTTCTTATAAGCTTCCTATTTGTGAATTACTATACTGAAGAGTTGCCTGTTAAGCCGGTCTTCTGCCATGCTTGCTAATCTTCCTCCGCACTTGGATGGTTTGTTCCCACACTCTGTCAGGATTCCTGAAAGTACAGCCAGCTCTCCTGAACTCCTCTCCCGCTCAGTCTGGTTTCCAAGGAGATCATGCCCATGAGTTCCCTGAGTGAGTCGAGTCTGCTTTTCTGAAGTCCAGGGGCCTTCTTTGCTGCTCTCCATCCTTCCTTTCCTCAGGCTCCTGAACTGAATCATCTTGTGGTCACTGTTGCCCAAGTTACCATCATTCCCCACCCACTCTCCCCCATTTGTGAGCAGCAGGTCAAGAAGACCATGGCCCCTAGTTGGTTGCTCCAGCACTTGCACCAGGAAGTTGTCCCCAACACTCTCCAAAACCTTCCTGGATTACCTGTGCACTGCTGTATTGCCCTCCCAGCAAATGACAGGGTGACTGAAGTCCCCTGTGAGAACCAGGGCCTCTGATTGGGAAAAGTCTGCAAGCTGTTTGAAGAAAGCCTCATCCACCACGTCTTCCTGGTCTGGTGGTCTATAGCAGACCCCCACCAGGACATCACCCTTGTTGCTTTCCCCTCTGACCATAACCCAGAGACACTCAACAGGCCTATCTCTAGCTTCATACTGGAGCTCTGAACAATCATATGGCTCTTTTACATAAAGTGCAACTCCTCCTCTTCTCCCCTGCCTGGCCTTCCTGAACAGTTTGTACCTATCCATGACAGTGCTCCAGAAATGTGAGCTCTCACCACGTCCCTGTTATTCTGATAAGGTCATAGTTCAGTGACTGTGCGAGGACGTCCAATTCTAAGACATGACAATTAGACAACAAAGCACATGACAAACAAGTGAGATGTCTGAGGTGAGATGTGGTCAAAGGCCAAGATTTTCAAATGTGAGCTTTGATTCCTCAGTTTTTTGTCACACATTAAAGAAGCCTAATTTTCAGAAAGTTCTGAGCATTCACACTCTTCAAATTAGGCCCATTTAAGGTGTTCCAACTTTGGCACCCAATGGGCATTTATACATGTGCTCCGGGGGGGAGGGAGAGGATACCTTAATTAGATTGGCTTTGAGAGTTGCTCTAAGTAAAGCACCCAGAGTGTCACATGTATTAGTGCCCTGACTCTGAAAAACGGGGCCAGGGCGCTTTAACTAAAGTTTGTTGAATGAACTTTAGTTAAAGCACCCACGCTGCCTTTTTTTCAGCATGGGGACATTGATACACGTGATCCTGGAGTTTGCTGGAGTGCAGTAATTCTTATGCTCCAGCAGACCTGATTAACTGAGTTTGTTGTGATGCACTGTAATTACAGAGTGTCAAAGAAGCCTTGCTGCATGTGTATAGGTGCCCAATATCATAATTTATTAGTCACTTTAGAAAATGTTGGTCATTTGTCTTGTTGCATTTTTAAATCTCTTTCTCTTTGATTGCTAATGTTTAGCTGAAATGCCACTTCCCTGTATTATTCTCCTGTTTTCCTTGCCTATGCTCACAGTCACAAGACTTTGGAAATATCCACAAAGCCTGAGGTAGAAAATCCTTTTTAAGGCTGGATACTTCTAGGGCTCCATTGAGTGCTTAGACACAGTGCTGTAGGGCAGTGGTTCTCAACCTTTTTTGACCCACTTGCAAACATTGATGGCCAGTCCTGACCCAGTGCTCCTCACTCCCGATCTGCTGACGCCACCCTCAGGCCCCAAGTGTGTGGGGCAGGGGTAGATATGTGGGACAGTGTGTGAAACTCTGCCAGCCTGCAAGGGGAAAGCCAGTTTCCGATGTTTTTCTCCTTTACAGGAGATTCCATTTTTAAAGTTTATTGATCCATTTTTTAAGTTTGTTCATGACCCTTTCATATAGTCTTATGACCCACTTTTGGATCATGACCCATGGGCTGAGAAGCAGTGCTGTATAGCCTTAGTGCCATATGGAGAAACCTGAAGGACCCCCCCCAGTGGTCTCACTACATGGGATACATGTCTATCTGTGGCCGCATTTTGGAGTAGCCCCTTTTGTTTTATGGGTTGGTGTAGAGAGGAGTTGGGGAACGGGTCCCATCCCATTCACAGAGGTACGTGACAAGAGCAATCCTTTAACTTTCTTGAGCAAAGACACTGCAGTTGGCCTGTTGATTGCTCGTGGTCTCAACCACCCTTATCCTGGGTTCTATAGAGGGCAGAGGCCTTGGACCCCCTCAAGTGTGGGTATTGCTTCGTAAGTAAAGTGTGCACAGAGATGGTAAAAACTCTGCCCTCTCTCCTCTCCTCCACATCCCTGCAAGGCCCAAGAACAACCTAGATTCTTAAGAAACAAATATTTACTTTGCTACAATTTGAATACCTCCCCACAGGGTACATGCTAAACATAGTAACTAGCAAGGTAATGTTAATTTGCCAGGGTGCACACTCTTCATATCAGTGCAGTGACTGTTTTGTTATTAATAATGCTGAAGGTCATGCAAGTACCTATAAGTCAGCAGGTAAAATATTGATCCCCATGAAATCCAGGTGAGGTTTCTAACATCTGTCTGCTATTAGCATTCAAAAAGGCCAGCACTTAAATGTGTACTCTGGTTAATATTCTCCAGGACTTTAGGGTAAGGCTTTCTAAAACTATGGACTTTATGAGTAGTTATTTTAGCATATATGAAATGTAGAGGTTTATGTTGCTAGTAATTCTATTTCTAGTTAGAGAGCTATTTTCCAAAAGCAGTGATTTGATCATTTCATTTTTTAATAAGCACTTACAGTGTGAGCAGTGTGGACAGTTATGCAAAATACAATCTTTTTTTGGAATATAAGGATAGTGTTTTCAGTTTGAGGAATACCAAGAAGCTTAGCTTCTGAAAAGAGCCTCTGTAATGTGATATTTATTTACTCCACAAGCTAAGAATGACTCAATCTATTTTTTATTCATTCTATAAATTAAAGTTGCTTGGATGCTAAGACCATATGCATTAATTTCAAACCTAAGTGAATTAGTATGGGATATAAATCTCTTGGGAAGAAAAACCATAGAAAAATAGCAACACAGTTTTAGCTATCTTTATAGCTCCTGGGTAAATATAGCAGCAAATCAATGCTCATAGATATATTTTTGAATTCTCACTGCTGTCTAGTGTTCCTTTAGTGCTCACTGTGAATTTTCATGCCAATTCCACAGGAGATTGGGGATAGCTCATTTTTGTATGAACTCCTGCCACAGTTCCTAAATAAACTACAACTCTGACTCCTTCCTGGTCTCTTCAAGGTCCTAAGCCCAACTAGGTCTCAAGATTGCAGTCCTCACCGTGTTCAGGGCAGGGTCCCATGCTACCATCTACTTTCCCCCAATGTCTTGGGTTGCAGCTGCATTCCCCATGAATTCACTGAGGTTTCAATTCAGCTGTTCTGATCTCTTGCTGCTGATGATACTTCAGGCCAATGACAAGCCAGTGCTCAGGAAACAGAGTAATTTTGTTCTGAATAAAAGTTATTTCAGAGAAAGCATATCTTAGAAACAATACATAGTGTATACACATGGTTAGTTCACTGGGTAGTTAGTGGTCCACCTCGGATCAAAAGCATGACTAGTTCCAGTGATGCCATTTCATGCAGTTTCAAGGCCTGTACTATCTTCATTCTCCTGAACTCAGTCAAACCAGTCTGTGTTTTTTACACAGGAAGGTGAAACCTCAAGAAACCAGCACTCTTTCAGCACTGGAGCTTTTCCTTCATTAGTTGCTATTCCTTTGCTCAGTGTCTTTAGATCCTGCAAGCAGCTTCTGACCCTAGATTGGGATCAGTTTGCAGTATCATAATATAATCAATAAATAATAAAAATAATCAACAGAGAATTAACTCTGTATGAGATTCAGTCCTATGCAGAGAGTTAACCTGTAAGTTCTTCACAACAGAGCAAACTGGATGCTTATCTTGCTGGGATCCTATGACCCCAGCTGACTTCCTGCCCTTCAGGCGAGGGCTGGACTCAATGATCTTCCGAGGTCCCGTCCAGCCCTAATGTCTATGAAATCTATGAAACAGCAGTAATAATAGTGAATAATGTCTGTCCATCACTAAGATGCTCCAAATAGGGCTTAGATTGAATTTAAATGATATATAACCCTTTATTCTAGTCTCTGCAGAGCAGTGCATGTCACCCCATGAATTTATTCCTCCCCCAGTCAAATCAATGTTGCAGTGTCCATCACTATTAGTGTTTAAGATCAGTCACCATTTTACACCTGAAGTGTTTTTGCTCAGTTTATATGGGCCTAAGCATCCAGTTAGGGAAAAGAAACAATGCCATGGGACTTACGAGCAAATTTCCTCTCATACATGCATAATACTGAAGCCTGCTGAGTATACATAACTGCTTCGCATCCTGTGCCCAATCTGCAGGTACTATAAGTGTGTTATAACCAGATCTGCCATACTTTAGCTGAAACTGTAGCAGTTCATGCTTTTTGCTCTGGACGTTGTGTTCAGTCTCCAGAATATTGGTTAAGATGGCAACTAAGCTACACTGAAAGGGAACAGTTTGCAGACAACCTGTAAGCTGAAATATATTTGCCTGGGTGAAGTTTTCAGCAATTAAATCCATACAAAGTTTGGACCCAGGATAGATCAGGTACTTGAAAAAATGCTAACGATATTAAAAAAAATGTTTCAGTATTTTACCCATTCCTATGTGTATTAGGAGCTGGGAAAACCCACATAAATGAGTTAATTTCCAGGATTGTTGTTTTCTACTGTCAGTTTTCAGTGCAGGTTTCACCTTTATGGAATGGTGTTATCATGTGTCACCACTTGATTCTGGTCTGAATTAGCCTCTTGTGACACATCAGAGGAGGCAGTCTGGCGGGCCTCTTCTGGTTCCCAGTCTCCATATCATCCAGCACTCTGTCTGTAGCTCTGTTCATGCCAATTCAGAGATACCACCTACAAGTTTCCATTCATTACTTCCTCTACTTACTTCAGTAACACTATAGACAACTTCAGCTCCTATATTGTAGGCTCTTAAGACAACAGAACCTGTTTTCCTCAGTAGTATTTTGACAAGAGAATACAAACTTGCAGAACAAGACTGACAAAAATAAATGTGTAGACTTTGTAACAGATCTTGGTATGATCCTCATATCCTTTTATATTTTGTTTTTATTTAAAAATACTCACAGAGAGTATAATTCATTGTAAAAGTAAGTGTTATTGCTAGTTTTTTATTCTTTCATTCTTTTATCCATCTTTTTCATACAGGGGTACTATTCATGATATTTAAAAAAGCAGAATATATATCTAATAAAGGCTGAGACTCCTCATTTCCATTCTTGTCTCTGATATGATGTGGGGTGGGTCTACATGTGCAATTAATGAGCATAATGCACATATGCCAGAATTTATTGCTCCTGGACATGCCAAATACTATCCCGCTGCAGAGTTTATTTACTCCAGCCTAATAGGAGTGCATGTGTGGATGCACAACATTTACTGCACAGCTAATTAGTCTACTGTGCAACAAATGTCTTGTGTAAATGCACCCATGATATATGACTTTGAGCCATTTATAAGAGCCAGCATTAGTGATCTTTGTTTCATGCTTCACGTTATCCACTAATTTTAGGTACCTAAGTATTTTTAGAGAGGCTTTTTTAACTAGGGCTGTCTGTGCTTAGCATCCCTGAAAATTGGGATGAAAGATGGATGGGCATATATTACGGATCCATAAATTAGGGGCAACTTGTGAATATATTGACATTAGCTTCCCACTGTATCTATTAGAGGCATGCAGGATTTGCCTACTACTGAAGCATGGTGACAATTGTGTAGAAAAGACTTGACTGAGTAAAGAGTTCATGCTACATGTGGAACAGTGTATCTGTGTGGTTGTGCATGGGGGGCAATAGGGTATGTTGGGGGGTATGTGTATATATGGGGAGGTTGTGGGGCAGGGTGTGGATATGTGGGATTTGTGGGGTGTGAGGGAGGGTGGGAAAGTGTGGAGACCTTCCACACTCTCCTCCTCATGGTACGCAGCCCCTGCCAGTGGCAGCAGCAGCAGGAGCAGCAGCAGGCAGGGGTGCTCAGGCAACTTGTGCTCAGCCTAGGCAACTGCCACCAGTCATGCACGGATTGGGCCAGCACTCCACATGGGGGTGAGGGGGTGCATGTATATGTGGGTACCTCACTATCACCCTCCAGGGCAGAAGGGCTTGGTGGGCTACAGTTAGTTGGTCAACACCCTGCAGGTTGTATTTTGCCTGCCCGTGATCTATGAGTTGTTACAGTAGCCCTATGCCATTTGAGGATTTCCCTCCCACTGAGACAGTCTGCCATGGTGCTAACAGGCAGTTTAACTTTGCTTTGTGCCAGTGAAACAGGCCCAGGGTAAGTTGATAAGGCTTTTGGTGCAGAGAGCCACTACTGCCATCTTCTTACAAAATGGATTCAAGTTGGCCATGTTTGCAATGCAGTTTCAGTGTCTAGTTGAAATCAGTATTTTCCTTCACTGCTCCATGCTATGTGTGCTTAATTTTAGCTCCATTCTTCCTTATGGAATGCTAATGATTATACGGCACAAACATTTAAATTGTGCATGGAGAATATGTAACAGGCATTCACAATGGACCACTACATTCATTTTTCAGTTGGGATATCTAGTTATCATTTGCAGAAAATTGAAACTGTCATGTCATAAGCGCCTACTCTTTTATTACAGAATATTTAAGAACCCAAATAAATAAACGTTTCAACGTTTTTCTTTATTACTATTCACACTTGCCACATGGCAGTGTGTTTTTATTCTTTCATTCCTACCACATAATCTGGAAAAGCAAATTCTACAAAACAGGCCAGGAGAATATAACCGCGTTATCTCCTCTCACATACAGTCCTATACACTTCTATATAATGTTGAGCTGAAATTTTTCTTTTGAAAGAGGGCCTACTTCCGGCTTAGCTTCTAGGTATTTTGTGAGGTCTGTAAACAACCAAGTACTTGTATTACTTGAAAACTGTGGTTTTTGAAATATTACTGTGTTAATAGATGCATCACTGCTGCAACAGAAAGAGCCATCGCTTGGGCAAGTACAGTTGCTGCTCTGAAAAGTCCAAATGAGCAAGATGCACTAGATAGGGCAGGAATTTGGGAGTAGGAACCTTTTTCCTGAGGCCTACTCCATTTGACCACTTCTGTAGACCATGGTGCTAACTTCCAGATAGAATTCCAGGTTTGACAGCCTTTTACGAATCACTGCTATGTTGGCCACAGCTCCTAACTATGGTAACACTGTAAGGAAAAAAAGTAGAAGGGGAATCTATAAACCACAATTTAAAATCTATCTCTTATTCCTTCAGTGCATTTACATTCATTAGAATAGGCCTAGATATTGGAAAGGATGGCTTTCTATAGAGATGGATTTAGTATTCTTTTTTTCTGGCCAGCCAAGATACATTTCATATGGCCATATTTCAGCCTGCTGTCTAAGCCAAGAACGTATATGCAGCTACCTCTTGAGAGACCACTCAACTGAACTGGCAGTGCCAGAGAAATTTAGATAAAATCTGCATTGGCTTGGGGCAGTAGTTCAAGAAGACCTAACTTACTGGTGTTTATGTCTGACACTTTCCTATTAGCCCATGAAAATGATATGTGAGAACTGATATAGCAAGTACAAATTGCAGGAGGGATAGTAAGATGCACAAGAGGCGCTGCAATTTTGCAATGAGGCATAAGTTCAGAACATGGTGCCATCTTTGTCTAGTCTCATTATACGTCTTGATGATTACTGAGGTTAAAAGACTTGGCAGAAGGAAAGGAAAGAAAATATGCCTTGAGCCAGCCCAGTGGAAGGTCTTGCAGTAGTACTTGGTGCTCCTATACATCTCTAACGCACAGAAAAGTGAGTACAGTAAGATTGTTGCCTATATAAATAATAAGCAAGAACTCAAAGAAAATAGTTACTACTATTTTGGGTCTGGTAAAAGATCAGGCTGTCATTATTCTTTTCTGTTCTCTCTCTGGCTATTTCCAGCTGATTTTTTTCATTGCTCCTTGAAGACCCTCCATTGTTATGTTGATTTTTTTCTTGTTTGTGACATTCTGTTCCCCGCAACCTCATGCTGGTTTGTAAGTTGACAGCATGTACAGCTTTCTGGAGTGCTAGTCTCTTGTGCTGGTTTGTTGAGTAGCCCTTCAGAGATCAATGTTCTGGTTAAGTTTCACTTGCCTGACAGTACACAGATTTCAGGTATGTGACAGGATATAGTTTTGAAGGAATAGGTAAAGTATGCTATACAGATAGCACTGTGCTAATGACTTAACAGGAAAAGAAACAGACAAAAGTATCTTTCTAGAGTCATAGAGTCAATGGACTGGAAGGGACCTATAAGATCATTGAGTCCAGTCCTCTGCAATAGGCAGAAGGTTAAAGAGGTTAAACTAGCTCAACGAGGTGCTTATCCAGCCTCCTCTTGGAAACCTCCAACAATGGTGACTGTAACACCTCTGCTGGGAGTGTGTTCCAGGTTCCTAGTTACCCTTATGGAGAAGAATTTCTTCCTTATGTCCAGCCTAAATCGTCCCTCTACTAGTTTGTGACCATTGGTCCACGTCCTCCAAAGGGATTCTTCCTGAAGAGTTGCTCCCTCAGATCCTTGTGTTCCCCCCTGACATATTTGTAGGTGGCTATCAAGTCACCTTACAGCCTCCTCTTACCCAGACTGAACAAGCCCAGCTCCCGGAGTCTCTGCTCATAGGACCTATCCTCCAGGCCCCTAATCATGCAGGTGGCCCTTCTCTGTACCCTCTTGAGTTTATCCACATCCTTCTTGAAGTGCAGAGCCCAAAACTGGGCACAGTACTCCAGTTGCAGCCTTACCAACACTGAGTAGAGGGGGAGAAGCACCTCCTTGGATTTGTTGGCAACACATTGGCTGATGCACACCAGAGTTGGCTCATATTCATCTTCTGGTCAGTTGTGACTCCCAGGTCCCATTCAGATGCCGTGTCAGACAGTGGGCTGCTGCCTATCATATAGTTGTGGTGAAAGATCTTCCTACCCAGGTGAAGGACCCGGCACTTTTCCCTGTTGAACCTCATATGATTCTGATCAGCCCATACAATCAGTCTGTCAAGGTCATCCTGGATGTTTACCCTATTCTCTGGTGTGCTTTCCCCACAGCTTGGTGTCATCTGCAAACTTAATCATAGAGCATTCTCTCTCACTATCCAAGTAATTAATAAATATGTTAAAAAGCATGGGTACAAGCACTGATCCCTGGGGGGACACCCTTGGAGACAGTCCTTACAACTCTTTGGAACTGGCCTCTAAGCTGGTTATCCACCCATCCCACTATAGGCTGGTCCAGGTCAGTATCCTCCAGTTTGATTGAGAGAATTTCATGGGAGACAGAATCAAAGGCCTTACTGAAATCTAAGTAAAAGATGTCTACCTCATTATCTCTGTCCAGATGGTTAGTTACCTGGCCGTAAAAGGACACCAGGTTTGTCAGGTATGACCTACCCTCTACAAAGCTGTGCTGGTTGTTTCTTTGCACCCTGTCAGTTACAAGCTTGTGATTGATGGCCTCTTTAAGAATTTTTTCAAAAATTTTTCCAAGGACCAAAGTCAAACTGATCTGTCTGTAGTTTGCAGGGTCATCCCTCCTCCTTTTCTTAAAGATGGATACCAGGTTGGTCCTCTTCCAATCATCCGGGGCCACCCTCAAGTTCCACAACTTTTTGAATATCTTTGCCAAGGGCCCTGCTATGAGTTCAGCCAGTTCTTTCAGGACTCTTGGATGTAGGTTATCTGGCCCAGCGGACTTGAAAACATCTAATTGTTCTAAAAGGGCCCTCACCTGTTCGGGTCTGATTTCATGTTGTCTATAGGCTTCTTCGTGTTCTCTGGGCCTCTGGATGGATGCACAGCTCCTATTAGCCTTCTGGCATACCAATGTGTAGGATTCATTTAGGAGCTCAGCCTCTTTGTGGAGGTCAACTGTGGGCTTTCCCTCCATATTAAGTAGGGGTCCCACAGTGGAGCTTGATTTTTTTTTTCTTTCCCCCCATGTACCCGTAGAAGGACTTTTTGTTGTCCTTATTTTGAATGCCAGCTTGATCTCTGTGCCTGCCTTGACTTTTCATATCTCATACCTCCAGACCCTGGTTATATAAGTGAACTCTTCTCTGGTTGCTGAACCTTTTTTCCATGATTATATGCATCTTTTTTCTTTTTAAAAAATTCCCTAATGTCCCTGTTGAGCCAAGCGGGTCTCTTGGCTCCTTTTCCACTCTTTGATTGAATGGGAATGGCCTCTTTTTGGGCAGTGAGAATTGCTCTCTTGAAGGAGCACCATCGCTCCTAAACTCCCAAATTGTCCAGTCACTGGTTGCAGAGGGCCTTTCTAACTAGCCTCCTGAGTTTGTCAAAGTCTGCCCTTCTGAAATCTAGGACTTCTAGTCTACTAATTGGGATCCTAGCCTTCTGGTGGATGGTGAACCTAATTAGATCGTGATCACTGTCACCCAGAGTACCATGTCCTCCCCTTTGGTAAGCACCAAGTCCAGAGTGGCTTTACTCCTAGACGGTCCTTCAACAACCTGTGACAGCAAGAGGCCAAGAAATTGGCTGACTTGCTGGAGCTGGCCAAAGGGTTCTCCCAACAGATGTCAGGGTAGCTGAAGTCACCCATGACAAATCAGGTCTTTAGTTCTGGCTGCTTCAGTCAGTTCCCTGGAGAATACCTGATTGTTCTCCTCTTCTTGGGAGGGAGGTCTGTAGTAGACTCCCACCATCAGGTATCCCTCTCCTGGATGCCCTTGTATCTTGATGCTGAGGTTCTCAAGAGATCTCTCCTTGCTATCAAACCTGACCTGCAGGGAGGGGTACCACTCTTTCATGTAGAGGGCCACCCTTTCTCCCTTGTTTTCAACTTGATCCTTCCTGTAGACCCTATAGCCCTTGATACCCACTGCCCAATTGTATGTCTCATCCCACCAGGTCTCTGTCAGCCCAATGAAGTCAGATTCCTCATCTGCCAGGAGGAGAGCCAATTCCTCCTGTTTGTTGTCCATGCTTCTGGCATTTCCATAAAGCAATACTTTTAGTTCAGAGGACTAACCTACTGGGTGTTTATTTCCCATTAGCAAAACTCACGGGAGGAGTTTTCCAAATGTGGGATGTACTTGTGTATGTACAGTATGGCACATGCAAATAATTTACATATTATTATTTTATTCACAAATCTCCTGTGCATGTCAGCAACAGAATTTATGTACATCAAAGCCACCTGTGCATGCACATTCCTGAGTAATAGTTACATATTGGGTTGGGGAATGATAGGCATTCTAACCAAGGCCACAGATGATCCCTGGATGCAGACCCTTTTCATATTCTAGGTCATTGTTTATTGTTTATGTGATGTGAGGCATTTGTAGATTTTTTTTATCTTTTGAGATGGGAGTCCTTAAAATCTTCCTGTTTCTCATATTTTCAATGCAATGTGGAAGTGAGACAATTTCTTTTAGGACTCATTCCCTGTGAGTTCTGGGCACTGCCTACCTAAAAGATCTCCTAATTCTCTCTTCCACATCTCATCCCTCAATCAAAATAGTGGCTGAAGACATTTTCTAAAAAAAAACAGAGGATGGCATTTTTCATTTGAGACAGCTGACTCTAGAACACTTTTGATGCAAGCTACCCAGAATTTATTAGCCACTAACAGACACTGCAAGGTCCTTTGGCTTTTTGGGGAAGCTTGGGAGTCACAGTGGTTTAGATCCTTTTAGGGAGTTCATTTTCAATTGTCCTGTTGGCTGATATGATTGCCATGAATTTGGGTTTATAATTTTGTTGCCATGCTGAATTTGTCATTTTTGTTATGTGATTTATGACTTAGGCATCCAGAGCATAGGTTAAGGAGATCTTGGTGAGTGTGCGTGTCTGTTCATGTATATTTTTATAGGGAAAGAGAGACAGGATAAATATCACAGAATTCCTTTCTTGAGTTAGTTCTACACTTCCTACACTTTCCTGTCTTCCCTCATGACCTTAAATTGTGATAGAGCTTGAATTGTATCTTTTGGCATCATCCTTCCCAGCAAAAGCCAGACAGCAGAATATAGTAAAAGATTATTTTGGATAATAAGAAGCTATAATTTATGCTGACACATAGCTGAAGAATCTCCTTCCAGACTTGCTTTTATGAAACTTTCTTTACTCTCTTATTAATCAGACAGATTTGGCTTAGTAGTTAAAAAATTGCTTAAATTTTTTAATGCAGTACTGCCACCAGAAAAAGAAAAGATGACCACACAAATACATATGAATTCATGAAGAGGTCTGTTCCAAGGAGCTAAAGGTTCCGCTCCTCCTGATGACCCACGCGAGTGTTAATGCAATTCCATATGATAGAATTATAGATTTTTTTCAGGTTTTTAAAAAATAGAAAATGACATCTGTGCACATGTAGTTGTGTGTACATGTGCACCCACCACCCATGCTAGAAGAACACTAATGCTGGAAAATCAAGCACTCAGAAGTAAGGAGATGTCAAAAGTAAGGTTGCCTATACAACCTTAATTTGACAACTCTTGTACAGCTAGGAAATGTATTTATTTATTTATATATTTATTTGTGAATCCCATATTCACCAAAAATCCAATTTTCGTTCAGCTGAAAGTACTCAAGAATTTGCACATCTTATGTATAGTATTGGTTAAACAAAACACGAAACACTCAGAAATGCTAATTTTTGTGTCTGGGTTCACCAGGGGTTTTGGTACTATTACAAAATAGGCAAGGAGTGCTGGGGTTTTTTTTATCACTTATGTATGCTCAACTGTGATCTGGGAAGCTGGGATTGAAGTCCTCTCTTGGCTTTGGTTAGAGCCCCTGAAACAGTATTTTTCAGTGAATTTATTACTTGCTGAAAAAAAATCCAACAGATGTTTTGAATGGCTCTGTTATCTTTTTAAAGTTTGAGGTCCTTGAGGCTAAGCAGTGCCTTTTTTTCTGTTCTGTACAGCTCCGAGCACAATGCCAATCATTCACACATAAATAATGAGAAACCTGATGTTGAGTTAATTAGCCTCTGGTACCTGGCATGTATTCATATGACTGGTTCAAATTCTTTATTGCTGATCACAAGAATTAATCTTAAAATGTTTTTGGGGGGTGGGAGGGGGAGGGTTGGCAGTAGGGAGAGATTATTTGGATTTTTTTCTCATTGAAATGTAAAATTTTGGTAAAAATTAAACAAAGTTTGGGGTAAATCTAGCTCTGCTTAGAATTCCATTTCATCTCTGTGTTGTATGAGTGCTGCAAGATGGAGTAATGTCTTTTGGCACAGAGCACGTGCTGCAGTACCTAGACCTGATGGCAGGTCTAACTATAGGACAGATTGTCACTCTTAATTTTGAGTTTCTTTTGTTTGTTTGTGACAAAAAGCCATATACAAGACTGCTATGTAATATATCCACCTTATTAAAGTTGTGCATATAATCTGTCATCATATTATACATCTAGATAGCATTATGAATGTGCTCAGGGAAGCATACAGAGTAATTTATGGGAAGAGTTTTATATTTTAAAATAAGTTTACATGATTGTAAATAAATTGCATAAAATTTGAGCTACAAACATTGCATGAAATACACTAATACTTCCTAAATAAAAGTGCTTACTTGTAAGTATTAAAAATACAAATCAGTAATTTATGGCATGTACCATACATTTGACAGAAAAATAACTGATAAGCTTGTGTCCAAAATAATAAAATTTTAGAACCAGAACTTTATGGTACATACAACTTTCTGAAGTCTCCATTTTGAGATGTACAGATAGAGGCTGTATTAGATGTGGATGTGTGTATATTATTTGGATTGCATGTGGTTAGGAGCAGAGACCCATTTTTTTTCCATATTTGTTCAACACCACCACAGCAAAGTTCTGGTTCATGACTGGAGCCCCTAGCTACTACTACAATATGAATAATGAATGATAATCTCTACCCTAAGTCCTGTGTTGTGTGTTCAAAGAAATGCAGGACCATCACTTTCCTGACATCCGGAATCTGAGCTGCATGGGCTTAAATTGCCCTTGGTTAAACTGAAGTGATCCTGGTGGTTGCTTTGATGTGACTTGGTAGTGTTGACCAGCATGACTGCTTCCCTTCAAACATCCCCTGACTAGGGATTTCTGTAAATTGCGCAGGAAGTGCCCCCTGCAGTGGCACCTTTTAATTTTCTTCATTTTGCCACTTGCTTCCCCACCTCTTCCCATCCCAGATTGGCAGAGGGGCCCCACCGGCTGGGCCGTTTGCTGCTGATCACTGAGGAAGTGAAAATGGGTTTTAAATATGTTGTTTTTTGCCTCCCCATCGCTGATTCGTGAGGGGGCCCCATGCTGACTAGTGGGGAAGCAAAAACCACGGCATATTTCAAACCATGGTTTTTGCTTATCTGGTATTCAGCAGCAAATGGCCCAGCCAGTGGAGCCCCTCTGACCATCAGGGCTGGCGGGGGGAAGGAGAGGGTGGGGGCAAGTGACAAAAGAGAAAAAGTAAAGGCGCCTCTGTATGGACATTTCTTCTGTGATTAATATAATAATGTATATAATCACAGAAGAATAATGTTATATATTATAATAATGTATATCATTTAGGTATAATAAATAATAATATATGGAGAGCCCTATCCATGACACACCTCCCAAAGTGAGACAAAAGAGTAGTGGGGGGGTGATCAGACAAGCTATTTATGCTTATTCTGAACTATAATGGTCCTAAGATGGAGAAATATTTCCTTAAGCCTTCATTAGATTACTTATGGACCCGATGGCTGGGGACAGAAATTTTACATGAACCAGTATAAGTGATTGGAAATTGGTTCAGATCAGGAAGTTCAGATGTTCAGTGCACATAAACTGCTTCCAAAATGCCCAACCTGGTTAAGATAAATCTGGATGGATGTAGTATCAGACTTAACTGATTTCTGTCTCAGATCCCCTTCAGATTCAAGTTAACTCACAGACCCCCCAGCATCTCACGATGCTTTGCACCTCCCCTGCAAACCCTTCTTGCAGGCAGGCAGGCTAGCATTGGCCCTACCTACTTGCTCTGGTGGCCTTATTTTAAGAATTAGCAGGCAATACTCAATTGTAGACAGAGTGCAACATTCTTAAAAGGAGCAATCACAGCATATCCTGTTGATAACTTGGAAACCTTTATTGACAGACAGTAGCAGCATATGACAATTAGCAAGCAAGAAAGGCTCTTACTATACAGTGAGCCCCAGGGATGCACATAGGAAGACGAATAAGTGGCCAGCACGTGATTGTCTTCTGCAGGTCTCTTGCTTCAGTTTGTGGTGGTCTTGGCTGGAAGAAGTTGCCAAGCAATGAATACACCTTCTCTCTGATCCCCTCCAGTGTTATATCTTTAACCCATTCATTGCGTACCTAGTTAGTGCTCATTCATTGGTGGTGCAGTCCAGCGTGCCTTGTCCAGCCAATGGAGGTACTGTCCACATGTGTTTCATGCAGGAGGAGTCTGGTAAAATGAGGTCATATAGTTGGAGTGTTTCCATCCCTAATTGGGACATTTAGGTACCAGGACAGGTTAAATTCTGCAGCTGCGCTCTTATCTTTTGAATACATGGGAAATGGGGCTGCTTCTCTTCTCAAGGTTTATTAGACACTCTGTACCACTCCCACAAAAAAAAAAATCTCTATCTGGAATGTGGGAGAACTGCCTTGTTACAAAGCTGCTTACCTGCTAGCCTGTGAGAGCCTACTTTTGCTTTCTAGCACACTTGTTTGTCACATTTATATTGAATATTTTGAATGATAAACATTAAGCACCAACTAAGCACTAAAATTCTAAACATTTGAAATGTTAGGCATCATGCTCCAGCAGAACAGGGAAGTGTGCTCTAGTGCCTCCAGCTTCTAGCCTGGGCCCCTGCAAGCATGTGGCTACATTTCTGGAATCAAAAGTAAATGTCTGTTCACTCGCTTATCAGTTCAATCTATGTAGCTTAGACTAGCCTATGAAGTTTGAATTGATTCAGCTTTGAGCTTTTTGTCTGGCTATACTTACTTAGCCCATATGTCACCAGAGGGAGCATGCCCTGAGCAAATTTCAGAACTGAGTTGTCCTCTCTAGCTGTCCCTAAAGATAGGGGGGAGCTGCCCTGTTCTGTTAGTGTTGTGTAACTCAGAACAGCACTGAAACTACCTGAAGACACCTCTAGAGGTTAGGAAGCAGGATTACACGCACACACTTCCAGTGTATCCCAAACCTTAGCCAGCACTCCTGTTTTCCCTCTTAGACCACTCTACTATTACATATTGTCTTGAAACACCAATCAGTGCAGTGCTAAGTGCCTTACTGCTTACTCAGGTTTTGCTTAGACCAGGTTTACACCTGAGTTAGGGTATTTGAGTCACTGGGAATACTTTTATGCATCACAAATCTATAAAAATGATTCACAGTCACAGGACCTTACTGGGTGTGTCTACACATGCAACTAATATGAAGCTGTAAACTCTGGAGTTTATTGCCATTTGAACATGCACCCAGGAGTGCAGCATATTGAGCTTGGTTGGAGCAGCTCTGGCCTTGGAAAGGGGCCCAGGGGGTCAGCCTGTCAACCCAGGCCTGCGCCCCACAGCTCAACATGCTATGGAGTGGCTGGCTGGGGCACAAGGATGCTTCAGTGTAGGGATAGCTGGTAGGCAGCCCCCACACTGGAGCACCCTTGTGCCCCAGCCAGCCGGGGCAATGTCTATATATATGTTGCTGCAGAATTTTTTACTTTGCAGCAGTATAGTACTTGTATTGACAAGTATTACCATGTTGTGCACTAAATTAGTTTAATCCAGCCTAGTAGGGGTGCGTGTGTAGATGCTGAGACATTTACTGTGCAGCTAATTAGTCTACTGCACAGTAAACATCTCGTTTAGATGTGCCAGTTATGTTTCTTTTTAATGCTGAGCTGAACATGGCGAGGTTATGATGCTAGTCTGCTTTGTCTGTACTTCTTCATGGTGAGACAGAGAAAAACTTTGGAATGTTTTCATAGTATTTAGCACAATCTTAATACTTGTGAATGCACTTCCTGCGGTAGGAAAATGATCAGCATATCCGCTTAAGGTTATCTTCACTTTGCAGATAGGGATATCCTTTCTTTTCAAATAATCTCCTTCTCTCTGATAGGGGTAGAGAGGTTATTTGCCTCTTGCAGCTTTTTTTGTGACCTGCTTCTGCCAACAGAAAAGTTGGCTATACATTTATTAGTATTTGGCAGGTCATGTAGCTGTTTGTTAGTTAAGCCATCTCTAGTTGAAGTCAGACTGTTGATGTGCATGGAAATACAGGGAACGTTTCATTCCCAAACTCATCCTTTGGATTAGTATTTTTCCTGGCAATTACTCTTCATCTCCCAGCAACTAGACCAAAACCTTCCTGTTAGAATCAGAAGTTCTTAAATTCACAGCACATTTGACATCCAAGTCTGGAATATTTTGGTGCTTCTGTCCATTTAGTTACAATCCAGCAAGTTTCTTGCTTACTATGTATTGAGTCATTTCTGTAAGACTGAGCCTGAGCCAAGTATGAAATAAAAGAAAGTACAAAGAAACCCTGGCTGATCTTCAGAAAAAAAGAAGAAAAAAGAGAAAAAAAGAAAAAGAAACTTGACATACCATCAAATGAAGCAGGCAGCTTAAATTCATCAGCTTTATAGGCTTACACAACTGCCAGAATAACCAAGAGTTATGAAAAGTTTAAAGGCAGCAGTATGTCTTTAAAGATCTTTGCTAATTTGAATATAGTAGTCAGATTTGAAATCTTTTCTTTACCCAAGTGATTTTTTCCCCCCTTGGAACACTAGGGCTGATGATGTTTCATGCAGGTTTTTCCTTGTTTTACAAAGATATGTTTTTCAGCATGACTCTAAAAACTGGAATAGATAAAGCTGCCTCAACATTGCCAGTTAATGGATATTCATCAAAGAAAGAACAAATTTAAAATATGGTTTATTTCATGTGCTATATCTATCTATACATTAACAATAAGAATGACTTCGGAACAGTTATGTACAGTGCTGTGTATTTTGTATCTTGGTTCTGTTACAGTCACTCTGGAATCTATTCAACAAACTATGTATGTCCACTACTACAGGCCAAGACAGGAAGTTATAGATCCTGAGTCTGTAGGAATCTGTCTGACCTGTTTGACAGAGAGTCTGTCCTGCTGTGGAAGTCCTTAATTGCTAAAAGAGTTGGAAGTCAGATGCTTGTCACAAATCACTTCCCAAGGCTAACTTGAAAACCTTTACCAGCTGACTGACATTCATTTGTCTGGAGCTATATCTGTTCTTCCATTGGTGCATCTAGCTGACTCCAAAAGCAGGGCTAAAATTGAGCAAAATAAAATAAATCTTATTCACATCCTTGCAAAGCTTATGGAAGCTAGAGGCTATTTTTTTAAATTTAAGCACAGGTATGGTTCTGTATTTGTCATCTTCAAATTAATCAAAGCCCTTATGATACATATTCTGAGTGGTTTGCAGAGACCTGAATGGGTAGCAAGAAATATAAGCAGGAGCATAGCTGTAGTTATACTAACACTTTCTAGCAGCAGACATTTCAATGTGGGCTCCTAGAGAGGAGAGAACACAGGCTGCTGGCACCCAGGGCAGGACTCGGTTTCTTTCCATAGCAGTCCTGAGAGCACTACCAAGAAGCACGCTCTGCCTGCCTTCTCCTGATTTACACTTGCCAAACCTGGAAATGAGGCAGTGAATCTGCAGCTGGGAGACCCCTGTTGTCACCCCTTAGAAGATCTGTCATTAGCTTGAATGAGAGCATCATCAAGGGGTGCCCTCAGGATAACTCTCTTCTCTTATTTCCAGGTTTGATGCATGTAGAGATGGGACAGGTGGGTCCTTCTTCTCATCTAACCGATGAGTTGGAGAAGTGGCCCAAAATATGCATGTGATCTGTATGGAGCAGGATATGGCTACCAGCATACCACCTTAAATTTGGTTGGATGCTGTAGGAGAAATTGCCCAATGATATTGTGATTTAGCTTAATGCTGATGGGCCAGATGGACCTTCTTGGAGTTGGATGGAAAAAAAAAGATCAGCAGGCCTCCAGCACTTCTCCTCTCCACTTCTTGTAATGCATCTGCTAAAATAATCTGTTGTTACCTGCTGGGGTAGAACAATGTTGTTGCTGTGATAATGCAGGTACTGTGTGAGGCAAGGATATTTTGGAGGCGATATCTTTTTTTGAACCAACTGCATAGTAGGAATAACATTAGACAAGCTTTCAAATGCAAGACATTTGGGTCTGACCCAGTGAATAATGTCTGTCATTCAAAAGCTTGCCTAACTGTATTCCAACGACTCAGTTGGTGCAATCAAAAAGATATCACCCCCTAAAAAGCCTTGCTGTCCGTTATCAATCATTCTGAACATAGCATTCTCACTTTCATCTCTCCACCAGCTTTTCTTGCTCCACTGAGATAAAAGAAACTAGTCATGACTTTACATACTTAAAATCTTGCATTAGCCTCTGCCCTTTCAATAACCGAGGCTCCTTATCTAGAGCTGTGAGGGAAACCATTTTTCTGTTTTGTGAAAAGTCTACAGATTTCCATAATTTTCCCATTTGGCATTGAGACAAAATTAGTATCTTTTAAATATTTTTTTTCATAAAAGAGTAAAATGAAACTACCTTCCACCATAACCAAATGATCAGGGCACTCACCTGTGGTGTAAGGGACCCAGGTTCTAGTTCCAGCTGTTTGGCTTAGCTGGGTGACTTGAACCTAGTGGTTTCTCATCCTGTTAAGTCCCATTACTCCTGAGCTAGAGTCAGTCTGTCCTTCCTGTTGGCCCTATATAATTCAAGTTAGACCAGTTCCAGCAGGAGAAACTACCTCTCTCTTTTGGTTTGACCAGATATTTTGTTCTGGCCTGGGGAAACCTTTCCTGATTGAAGTTTTTCCAAACTTGACACATTCATATGAAAAGTTTCTCACCAACTCCGCTCTTGCCTCATTTTGATTTGCTCCATGCTTCTGTGCCATACCAAATGCAATTTCTGCAAGCCGTTCTGCTCCCTTTCCCTCCTTCTGCCACAATATCTGCTAGTAGTGATTCTACCAAGGCATTTTTATAAGACGTTTATTTTATCCATAGTGTTTTATTATCTATAACTGCCCAATCTAACTTGCTCAGTCCTGTTGTGCAGATGTCTTTTATGAATATCAGTGGGATCTTTTTCCCATGACCTCTCTTTCCTTTTCCATTTCCACCTCATTATTTTGTTTACCCCTTCAATGGTTTATGCATGAAAATGGTCTGTAAATACTTTGGAGTAGGAACAGTTTGCAGTTTTTCTGTCCTCGGTGGCATGTAGAGTATTTTTTACCACTGTAAATACAATTAATAATAAGTAGGTGGGTTTGAGCTCCCTAATTCAGAGAGAATTCAGATGACAGGTCTTTTTGTCACTAGAAAACATATTAACACCATCACAGGATTACTTTAATATCCAGATCTTCCCATTCGACTCCTTGTGGAAGTACTACAGCCATTATGAGTATGCAACCACCAGAAATGAGTTGCTAATATAAAAATGTCAGTTTTAAGCCAGGAATCCCTCATGCTGTGTGTCTCTGCAGCCTGCCCATTCTTGTGTATCTGAAAGAAGTTGAGGTTAATCAAGCCACAAATTGCTGTCAGCTTCATATTGATATTAAAACCATCTTACACCAGTACCTGATAAGCATTATACCACATTTCAGTGGATGAAAAGTCATTGTACAACATTGTTTCTCTTTATGTTAATGTGCTCCAGATCACTTGGACAGCTCACTTAATGAATCTCATTTTCCAGCCGACAGCCTTGTTTGAGGAGCTGCCAGCAGGGGATTCTCTGGGCTGCAGTTTGATGAGCAAGGTAAGATTCTGTGACAGGAGACAAGTTATAGTACATTCACGCTGACTGTAGTGTAATGAGGTGCAAATGGATACTAGATGGATCATGATTATTGTGGGAAGGAGATATTTACGGCATTTATGTTTTATCAACCTTATGGCATGTTAAGGTGCTTGACTTCTGTGTCCAGCACAGTGAGGAGCTTTATTTACAGTAAATGCTCCAGCCCATAGGAACAGAGGGCCCTTACACACATGCGGGGAGCCTGCTCCAACATGCTGGAAAACCAGTGTGTTGGAGCAGGCTTGAGTCTGCTGGAGCATGTAAATTGATGTGCTCTGGTAGCTTTGTGCATCATGTGTATCAGCAGCGCAGCGTGCATCTGCGCTGAGAAAATGGCAGCTGTGTACTTTGCACTAAAACGTGTTCGATGTGTGTTAGTTGCCATTTTCTGCAAGCACCATTTTCTCAGCACGGAGGCGGGCATATCCATGCTTCTATTCTGGGCAGAAAATCACCTTCTCTGCCTCAGACACGCCCCGCAATTTTGGAAGGCTTATCTTTGTGGAAAAGGTGAGTGTGGTAAATATGGAATGGATATAGCACCTGTCACTAAGGCAACCTGATCCTGTTTCAGCACTCCAGTTAGGATAAATATCTGGTTACCTGTGTGTTGCAAAGATGACCAAACAGTGTGACAGAGGTCAGAGTTTCTATTCTGCTTCAGTGATGACCAATAGCCGTCTCCTCAGGAATCAATGGTGATAGCAAATCTTTTTTTTATACCTAAGAGCTGGGTCTTCAGATTAGAAAGGAAACCAAGCTTTCTCTTGAGAGAAGAATGCAAACTCTCCAAATATAGATCTGACTGTGGCAAGTATTTGCTTGTCCATTTAATAGCTGTATGGCTAATGAACGGGCAAGGATTCTGTCTCATCTGCTCAATAGGACCAGACGAGAATGTTCCTGTCATTTCCTGCCCAGCTGGTCTGACTTCCTATCCCCAGCGAAACTTGAAATGGCGTCAGAACAGCTTTTCTGTTTGGATGGAACAAAATGGAACAGCTGTTTCAACTCAAAATGAAATTCGAGATGAAACACTGTTCCCTTGAACCATCAAAACTCAAGGCGAAATAGAACAGTGCCATTTTGCACAGCCCTACTGTGCAGGTGCTTTTATTGCTACTGTGCAGCAGTGTCTGAAAAAACCATGCAGGGACACTACTGCGCAGGAATGCTAGTACTTGCATAAGTCTGAAGCTCATGTAGAGGTGGCCACTGTTTCTGTACTGGCAGAAATTTGTCCAAAAGTAATAAAGAAGACTTACAGGAAGAGACTCCAGGAACAAAATCTATTTAAATGGTCAAAGAGGTTAAGGATTGATTTGTTCAGTTTGCAAGTACTTACATGAGCAACAATGCTTTGATAATGGACCCTGCATGTCAAAGTTCATCCAGTTGAATTAGAGGAATACTTTTCTTTTATGAAAGAAAAACTTGTGATGGATTTTTCATTGCCAACAATTTTTAACTTAATATTGGATCCTCTTCTAAAAAATGTTCTAGAGTTCCAACAGAAAGTAATTTAGGGAAATCCTAGGGTTTGTGCTATATAGTAAGTCAAACTGGGTGATCACACTGTTTCTTTCTGGCTGTGTAACTTATGTAAAACAGGCTCAGATTTTCAAAAGGAGCTTCTAATTTTTTATGCCTTAATTTGGGAAATAGCATTTAACATATGATTTTTTAGAAATGCAGAGAACCCACAACTTCAAGTCTAACTAATGGGAGTGGAGGAATTTTAGGGCCACTGAAAGTCAAGCATCATAATACCCAAGTTGGACAACCTAAATTATAGGAAGCTTTTCTAAGTTTTGGCCTAACATCTTCTCTCCCTTATGGGAGGTGTTGCTTTCTTAATGATAAACATTCATTTGCCATGACTTATGATTCCAGTTTTCAAGGGAACAGAGTCCAACGTACCCCAAGGCTTGCTCTTGAGTGCCACTGTAACTCACTAATGAATGAAAAAAAGTGGATGTTTCTTTGAATCCATACTTTAAGGGTGAAGCTACACATTACATTTGAACCATATTAAACCTGTGGAATGTCTAATGGTGTTAAACTTAGAATATACTGTGAACAACTGCAAGCCAAGGTTTAATACTGTTTCTTATCTGAATAACTCTGACTTGACACTGGAGGTTGGTGAACTAGAGGTATGGTTGGGGGCAGGGACACCTGGGCTCTATCCTTGCTCTGGCAGCTGGGGGTGTGTGTGTGGAAGCAGTGCATCCTGGGAGGCTTGAGGCCTGCAGATTTTTTTTTTTCTACCTCTGTAGAGCAGACTGAAGTTACTCTAACATGAGCTAGGTAGCATGGCCTAGAGTTAACTCTCAACTAAAGCAGCACAACTTCAAGATCCGCTTACCTAGTTTTGGCAGGCTGTCAAGGGCTGTATGGGTAGCCCTTGACACTCCTTGAAAGATGCCCCACCCCCTGGTCAGCATCTTGGGACCAATGTCTTGGGACTAATGTCCCAGGGCCAGCACCAGTGGGGCCCAAAGCGGGGCACAGGCTGGCAGGAGTCTGTGGAGCTGGGCTGGGCTGCACCAGCAGGGAGAGGGGGGGATCTGGCCTAGCTTCATAGAGCCCCTGCCAGCTGGGACCCCGTGCTCCTGCCACCCTGCTCTGGGCCCTGCCGGCACTAACCCTGGGGCACCGATGTGGGCCCTGTGCTCCCACTGCCTCCCCGCCAGCTCACACCCAGTGCCCCCCAGCCCTGTGGTACAGGCGGGGGGCAGCACACAGCTCCAACCCCCTGCTCGCTGGCAGAGAAGAAGCTGGTGCTGAGCGCAGGGAAAAGCGGCTTCTCACCTGCCCCATGGCTGGCACTCCCTGCTGGAGGTGAAGTGATGAGCATAGTGTAGAGCTGTCTGGAGCAGGCACAGGCAGCCCCAGGTGGGCTGAGAGCAGCTGCAGTGTGGGGCACCGGCCACATGGCGAGTGAGGGGCTGCTCTTCCCCACGCTCAGCACAAGCTTGTAACTTGGCCCTTCTGCCAGCCTGGCAGCGGGGCTGGATTACAAGGTGGTGTTCAGCATGGGGGGGAGGGGAAGCAGCCCCTCACCTGCCCTATGCCCAGTGCCCCATGCTACAGCTGCTCACAACCCACCTGGGGCTGCCTGTGCCTGCTCCAGACAGCCCCGCATGGGCTGCAAGCATCTGCAGCAGGGAGTGCTGGCCATGGGGCGGGCGAGGGGCAGCTTTTCTCCATACAGGGAAGGAGCACAGGGAAAAGCTGAGTGTGGGGGAAAAGCAGCCCTTCCCCGGCCCCATGGCCAGTGCTCCCTGCTGCAGCCACTTACAGCCTGCCGGGCTGCCTGGAGCAGGCAGAGGCAGCCCCACGTGGGCTGTGAGCAGCTGCCATGGGGCAGGGAAGGAGCTGCTTCCCCCTGCCCTGTGCTCTTTCCCTGCCTGGGGTCCCCCCCGCCCTTCTTCCCCACACTTACCTGCGGTTCCAGCATGGGGCAGCCACATGCTCTCAGGCCAGAAACCCCAGCAGTGGCTTCTGGCTGGGGGGGGCCGGCCAGGTGAGCCCCACTGCTGTTGGAGCCCACCAGGCTTCCCCTGGGTCCTACTGCCCTCGGTTCCTCTGATTTTTGACAGGAAGCAATGGCAGAGAAATATTGATTTTCTACATTTTTAGAATGGCCTCGTGGGCCAAATCTGGCCTGTGGGCTGTATTTTGCCCACCTCTGGTCTAAGTATAACATATAACTTCACCCTAGCTGTGACCAAACTTATTCTTCCCCTTACATTTGGACACTTGGGTTGAAATTTTCAAAATACCTTAAGAGTTAGAAGCCAAAGTTACAATGAAGATCCATTGAGAATCTCTTCCTTAGTTATTGATGTACAGGCAATGCATGTTTCTTGTCCTGTAAAGATACTGGGGGTATTACAGGCATCCATAAGTCTAAAGTTCCAATAATAATACCCTCTCAAGCTAATATTAGTAGTACTTTGTTAATAACATGTTGGTTAGAATTTGCAGTGCCTCTAACAATTCCTCATCCCTTCACTGCCTGAAAATATCTATGAAATAAACCTCTTCAGTCTTAAAAGATGCCAGCAGTACATCCCTTTCCCACAGGAATATAAATGTACATACTGCAAGCCCAGAGCCCTACAAAAAAAAAGTGGAGATGTTACATAGAGGACAAACTGCCAAGGACTGTTTCATTTCCTTTCCCTACTAACCTTTCATAAGACAGTTGATTTCCCCCTCCCCCCCCCCGTCTGTTGGTTCTGATTTGATTTAAGGAGAGAAAGGCATTCATAAAAAATATTTGGAAAATTGGTTGCTGCTGTGTCTACCATAAATGTGTATGCTTAGAATAAAATAATGTTTAGGATTAGTATTTGGCAATATAGTATTTGAAAGTAGGATAAATGTATAATGGCAGATTAAATTCTAGGATAAAGTCATGATGTTACTTCACAGTAGTTGCAATTTAATTGGAATGAAACAGTTAATAAATCAGATTTTTGACACAGTTTTTTAAATTTTAAATATTGGACAAACTGTTTTGTTGTAAGCAATTTTAGAATTAAGCAGTGCATATGGTACCATACACATCTCTTATGTAAAGAAGACTCAGTATATTAACTGTTTTGCCACTTAAAGCCATCAAAGGACAGTTTGGTGACAAGTATCTATGGATCATTGAATGGTCTTGCTTTGGGAGACAGAGGCCATAACTTCGGCATTTCATTTAAAAATGTATTTCATGCTAGTAGACTTCCAGTAACCGTTGTTGTCAGGAATAAAGTGGTGAAGACACCATTCTTTGTAAGATTGCCCATTTGTTTTCTGTATGAAAATAAATCATCCATACCTTGTTTTGTGGGTGTCGGTTGCAGCTTTGTCAGTCTAAGGATATAGGCAGACATGGTTCTTTGGGTAAATGTGATATATTTTATTAGACCAACTAAATAGTTGAAAAATTGTTCTTTGCAAGCTTTCAGACACAAACACCCTTCTTCGAGCATAGGGAGAGTGACAAGATATGGACAAACTGACTCTCCCTAAAGCACAGAATGACTTTTCCTATGCCTGAAGAAGGGTGTTTGTGCCCCAAAACTTGCAGAGAATTTTTCCAACTTCTTAGCTGGTCTAATAAGATATCACATTTACTCAAAGAACCTTGTCTATCCATATCTTGTAGCATTTTACAGCTTCCTACCAACCTATACTGACTGCTTTTCAGCCCACCCAAGCCTTACGTTCTACGCTATGCTCATCACTTCATCTTCTCTTCATCTTCCTTTATATCATTTAACATATACCATCATTTAAATATGCAATGTCTATGGTTTTGGTAATTTCTTCCTTAATATCAGCACCTCTTGGAGATCCTACCTACATTTGAAGTACAACACACCCAGCAATAATTTCAAAATCAGTGCATTTGGAAATGGTTTCTACATTTCTGGGGGTCTGTCGGCATTCCCAAAGCCTACCATCATGATTTTGAGATGATGTATATAATCATCTGGTGGGTTTATACCAGCTGGCTCTGGGGAAGCTGCTATGTAACAGAATGTACTCTCAGAATATATTTGTTCTGGGAGAGGAAAATGCAGTTTACGTGTCCCGGCTGTGAATTTCTGACCTTTTGTGCTTGAGACTCTAATCTCTTTTGATAATGGTAAGTCCACCCTGGAAAGTAATGCAAATACTAGGAAAGGTCCAGTCCTTGAAACAAAAGAGCAGTGTGGCCAAGGGGACAGGATGCTGGCACAGCACTCAGGAGGCCTGGCTCTGGCTGGGTGACCCTGAGTTAGCATCCCTGTATGCTCCAGGTTCCCCACACATATCACAGCAGTAAAGCACTTTGAGATCAATGGATGCCAAGGTGGAAATGATAGCGAATAGGGCATATGTGTAACTAGGAAGTACCCAAATGAGTACCCAGGAGTTGCTTACAGAGTACTTCTGCTGTATTTCAGGAAGGTAAGTCCTGCCTAGGTACTATCCCTCATTGCTATGAGTTGATTAAAATATTAACATAGTGAATTTCTGTCTGATAAGATTTAAAAGGAATACATCTTTGAAGGTTTTGAGTTAGTGCTGTTAGTTTTATGACATTGGGTGCAGCTACAAAAGACATTTACTGTGGAGTTGGCTAATTAGTTCTTCAGTTAATATCTTGGGGCACCTATACACATGCAGCAAGCCTGCTCTGATGCAGTGTAATTGCACTGTAATTACAGTGCATCAGAGCAGAATCGATTAATTGAGTCTGCTGAAACGAAGTAATTGCTGTGCTCCAGCAGAATCCAGGGTCATGTGTATCAGCATCCCAGCCAGGCATGGCTGGTGAACTCAGACTGTTGGGGTGGTGGAGCATCCCACGGGAGTGGCCAGGGGTTTTGCAGCCAGCCAGGAGTGGGGCGGTTTGCAGCCTCTCCACTACCAGCTGGGGTGCCCAGCTGGCTGCAGCCCCTGCTCCCTACTGTGAAGGGGCTGGCAATGCCCCTTCAGGAGGAATGCAGCAGCTCGAGCCACAGTTTATCTGCAAGGAGGATGACCATGCTGAGGACAGGACTCCTGGCATGCCTGGAGCTGGCTTTATTGCCTCGGCAGGTGTGCCAGATTGGGTTTCCTGGGGCTCTGAGAGTTATTTCTGGCCAGGCAGCTTGAGTAGGAGTGGAGAAAAATGAAGAGTGGGCTGGATGGACCCCCTGAAGACTTATCTTGAGAGAAAAATTTCCCCGGGAACAGGGCGGCCGGTCGATTGATCTTCAAGCTCAGAGAAGCTCATTATCCACAACAAGCATTAATTGCCACTGCCCTTCCTCAATTACTGTGGTGGCAAGTCAGTTGATTGATGAAAGCTTCAGGGAGTGTACAGAGGGAGCTGGGAGAGCCGGCAGGCTGCAGGCAGGGCAGCAGCCAAGTCTGCCGGCTGAGATTTTGTGGGTTTTTTTTTTTTTTTTAATTCATTGTTGTTTTCTTTTTTGGAGCCAAGCCCCACTGGGGATGTCTACAGCTAGATCTGACTGGGTGAATGCCACCCCTCCTGGAACCCAGTAAAACATCAAAGTCATGGCAGGAGAGCGCTAGGAGGATCCCAGTTTGGCTAAGTCCCCAAAGTATTCTCTGCGGTGAGTGTAGCCTCCTGGATGTCATCGGGGAGCAGGGAGCTGTGTCCCTACATGGTGATACACTGACACCTACTCCCGGTCGGCTGCAAACCCCACCTCACTCCTGGCCAGGTGCAACCCCCCCGCCTCTGCTCCCATGGGACACTCCACTGCCCCACCAGTCTGAGTTCACCAGCCATGCCTGGTCCCAGCACTGAACAATGGTGGCGGGGGCGCCCTAGCTAAAAATTTTTCAATGAGCTTTAGCTAAAGCACCCCTGCTGCCATTTTTCAGTGAGGGCACCCTGACGCACATGACACTCTGGGCACTTTAATTAGAGTGACTCTCAGAACCAATCTAATTAAAGCGCCCTCCTCCCCCCACAAATCCTGGAGCACATGTATAAATGCTCTCAATGTCCATGCATGCAGTGTTCTTGGGACAGAGTAAACTAATTAAGTCTGCCACAGTTTAGTACTTGTAAACACAAGTACTAGTCTATGGCAGAGTTTTCTACTCTGCAGCAATGCACGTGTAGATGTTGACACAACTGGCTGGGGCACGAGGGTGCTTCAATGCGGGGGCTACCTTTTTGCCCCAGCCAGCCCCTCCACAACACCCTGAACTAGACTGGAGCAGCTCCAGGCTAGCAGGCTGACCCCTAAGCTTGCTGCTATCTGGCAGTGCTCTAACTCAGCTAACGGGCTGTGGTCCCGAGTGCATGTTCAAATGCAAAGCCTGGGAGCAATACATTCCAGCATGATCTGCACCAGAATTTATTGCTGTATATTAATTGCATGTGTAGATGTACCCAGTGAGGAAAAATGCATCCTGCAACGGACTGTTCTAAGGAGTCTGTGTAAAAATTCACCCTATCTACTCACTCCTGCTTCAGATGCTGAAAAAATCTGTAATGCAGTTGCTTTTTGGCCCACACCCCGGATGTGCTCAGCACTGCTCTCAGGCACCTAGAATACTCGGTGCTCATGGTGGCTATATTACAGGTTTTCAGCTCTCAGTACAACCAGAGAGAGTGTTTTTGCTGTGGTGCTCCCACTATAACCGAATGTTATTCAGACAACCTCTGGCAGGATTCTTACAGACAGACGTGCTGGGGACATACAGAGAGCTGTAGAAAGGTTGGGGTATTGCCAAGGGGAAAAAATATATGTTAATTTAAAAATGAGCAGGTTAATTCCAGTTAATCAAATCCCACCTCGCATAAATGTGGAAAGGATCAAAGAGCTTGAGCGGGTGTTGTTATGGCATAAGATTAAGGCTATTAAGTGTGCTCTCCGCACCACATTCCAACCTGGATGATAGCAATCTGCCAATTATAACTCCACTGAAGTAATTTCAGTTGGATGAAGTAGTCTTCATTTCCTGTAATTTCGCCATGCACAGTTAAGCAGCCAGTGCATTTCAGTACAGAGGTTTGTGTTTCCGTGAATTCGTAGATGTTTATGAAAGGCTGTAAGGGCCAGATCCTGTAAAGCATTTAGGTGCCTTAAGTTAGTTGCCACAGTCTAACTTAATAAGCAGAATCCATCTAAACCCTGTGCTAGGTGCTTAGGTTTTCTGTACACAGGGACAGTGAGGTGCCCTTGAATGGGATCCACAACAGTTCACAGGTACCTTGAATTAGCCAGTAGGACTTTACTGAGGACAGAGGCAAACATTAAAATCCATGTTATCTTTGTTAGGGTTGCAGGGAAGTAGTACCATTTAAAGTCCACAATCCTGACCCCTCTCCTGTCAGTAGGTGTTTGTGGCTCCCGTACCACTTTTAAAAAGAAATGCATTCCTTTCCAGTGGTGATGGTACCATCTCTACAATCTGTATTAGCCTGCTTTTGACCAAGAGGTAGAAGGCTTAGGTTCAAGTCTCTACTCTTCCTGATAGAGTTCAAAACCACATCTCCCAGGTGAGTCCCCTGTCAGGCTATCAGCTATTCTTGGTTGAAAGGACCAAGAAAATACATATATGTGTATATATGTGTGTGGTAAGGAAGAGGGTTAGAGGGTGAAAGGACATAGCATTTTCTGCCCTTCCTTTAAGCTCTGCCATTGTTCAGAAAATACTTCAAAATTCAGTGAGCTGAGGATGCAAAGGAAGTGAGGAGGGAGGTTAAGATATAGGATCATTTTAGCTTAGTGGTTAGGGAACTTGGCTGGAAGAAGAAAGTCTTGGGTTCTAGTCTCATCCCCAAGCAATGTATCTTGATTTTATTCAATGATCATTTCATTTGAAAGGCATTATCCCTTTCCCTGAGGGAACTGTGGGGAAAGGCAAGCACCATTGCTGGGTCATGGGAAGCCCTGCAGCTCTCTGTGACCCAACACCCCAGCCCAGCTGATGATTTCCCTTGGAGCTGGCACCTTGAAAGCACCAGAGTGCAGCCCCATGCCGGGGGGTGCCACACAGCTCTCAGACTGCCAACATGGAAGAGCTGTCACCTAAGCTCTGTCATGAGGCCAGCATCAGGTTGCATGACAGTGCTACCCTACCACATGTTCAATTTAAGACCCAATAGGAACCTGCCACAAAAATTACACATATTTTGTGGAATATTTTTTTGTGGCTAGTTTCCCATTTTGTTGTGCCATTAGTTCCCTGAACATGTGGCAGGTTTAGTATTTATGGCATTATTAATAGGTTAATTGCATCTTTAGTGTAATGCCTGCCTGCGGCCTATGAGTAGCAGCATCCTCATAATGACACTTTAAAAGAAATTGGCAGTGACACTGCACTTGACTCGAGTCCAATCAGGATATGGGAAGTTAGGCATTGTCCAAAAGTGCTTACCAGATCAAGTCCCTAAAGGGACTGAAAGCAAGCAGCACCTGGTTTCTGCATCTGGATAAAACATGCAAGGAGGTCCACATTTTTATTCAGCATTTCTTTATCAAGAATTTAAAATGGCCTTCTATAGAAAGTTTTATTTCAAAGAAGCTACATTTGGGATGCAAAACTGTTTCCCTGAATGTTGTTTGACGCTGTCTATTACAGACATACCATGTTAAAGCTCCCTAAATAAAGGTTGCATCCTATGTCAGATCCAGAACTGTGAAAGATGGTAAAATGCAGAGTCTGATACTCTCACTTACAATGAGCAGACCCTAGACAAGAAGTTACATTGACTGCAGCAGAGTTTCTTATGGGCTGAGATCCTGTAGAACATGATGGGGTCAGAGCCGAGCAAATAATGTTAGCCACAGTTTGTGATATTTGGACCGTAGGTAAAATATCTAACATCAGGAAGCAATCTGATTAGAGAAGTTTGTCTCTTGTGGCTTAAAATGTAAGCCTTAATTCTACAAGGGTTCAAGTCTCAACTATATTTACTGGCTAAGTCAACTAGAATAATCTTCAGTGCAAGAGATCCAGGTGATGGGGATCCGCTACCCTCCATAAATGCTGACCTCGTGAAGGAACACCTTGAGAAGCTGGATACCTTCAAGTCAGCCGGCCCTGAGAGTGGATCCAGCTAACTACAGGCCCATTAGCCTGACTTCTATCCTGGGGAAGATCCTAGAAAAGTTTATTAAGGAGGCCATTCTAAGGGACAGCCAGCATGGGTTTGTTGCGGGTAGGTCTTGTTTGACCAATCTCATTTCTTTCTATGACCAGGTGACCTATCACCTGGA
>NW_017728886.1:251175029-251217386 GCF_001723895.1 Crocodylus porosus | reverse complement strand
CAGCTGACTTCCTGCCCTTTGGGCAGGGGGCTGGACTCGATGATCTCCCGAGGTCCCTTCCAGCCCTAATGTCTATGAAATCTATGAAAGAGTAATGAAAATGTTGCTTAATTGAGATAGGACTGTATACAGCTAATACTTAGCCCCTGTGTACCATTCTTCAACTTTAGAGTGCTTTACAGACATTACCTAAATGGTCCTCATAACTTCCTGCATTAGCTGTTTTTCTTTGAAGGGATTGATTTATGAGCAAAGATTAAAAGATGTGACTATGTAGAGCTTTGCCAAGGGACAGCTAAAACAGCTTTGATAATTGTTTATAAGTATTTGAAAGATAGAGCTAGAAAAAGGGGAAAGAATTCTTTGGACTGTTATATGTTGCGGTTCACCTGGGAGTGGGGGGATTAATGGAACAAAACCAACTTGAAATGGGATGAAAGAGAACATCACCTGTCATGTGGAATAATTTTCCCAAGGAAGTGATGGAGGCTACACTGTTTGAATCATGTGCAACTAGACTGTAGAAAGCACTTGAGAATACGCTGCAAGGAGGAGCCTTTTATTGGTGAAAGATGACTTAAGAGGGCTCACCGTATCGATGTATACAGTGTGGTTCCGTAGCCCCTATAAGGACAAAACACCCAGAACTGATTTTAATGTGGCTTAATTTACCGAAGGAACACTGGGTTAAATCTTTAATCACATATGAAACATTTTCTTTCCTTTTTTAAGAATGCAAAGAGAAAAAACCAAATGTCTAAAGTGTGGATATTTTTTGCCTTACTTCTGCTTAATTGAATCCATCATTAAATCCACCAGTTCTTGCATTAGGAAGAATAAATAGTTGCCTAATTATAGATAGAATTGTAATATAAAAAGAACTACACATAGGGATAGTGGACAGCTGTCTGTCAATATTGTTTTTTGGGAGAGAAAAAAACAGAGAAAAAAAATCCAGGTTTGACTTAAAAAATCATTTACATATTTTTAAAAGGTCTATATATTCTCTGGAAAAAATATTGACAAAAACGCTGTTTTTTCCCATGTCCATCAACGTTTACCATGGTTAAAACTTCATTTTCTAATGACCCCAAGTTACAAGGTATATGCATAATGTGGGGCAGGCATTGGGAAGTTAGTTATGAAGATTAAAAAGCTACATATGTATCATAAAGACTGAAAAAATAGGAGAGGAAAGTTGAGAGTTGTGATGGAATCAAACATCCAAGGGTTAAACAAAACAAAATCAAATGAAATAGAGATTTTATTACCTCCTCTTTCCTCCCTCTTTTTTTTCTGCTTTGGACCACACACTACTTTTTCCACAGGATCTCTGTTGCTCTTATACCAAGTTCTTTGCCTCAGAGATCCTCACATTCCTTAAAACACCAGGTAAGCTTATAGCTAGATACAGATGTTCAGCTACATCTGCTCCTTTCTTAGTGGCTCCAGGCAACTGCTGAGATCAGTTAGGCTCCAAACAGATATCACATGTGTCCCAGGATAAACCATTGTATCCCAGGACATTCAGACAGCCATGTCTATTGTCCCAGGACAAACCCTAAAAAGGTTCATGGGGTAAGAAGTGCTAACAGTTCGTTCTGAGACATCCAAGATGCATCGGATTGGGTCTCCCAGGATTGCATCATTGAATCACTGATGGAAAAGTGGCAGCATATTCAGTTACTGAATAACCCCTGTGTAGAAGAGTGATGTGTGTACATACCAATTCTGAGACATTTCTGCTCCAGGACAAGCAGGTACCATTTGTCCCTGGTCAAACTCCAGGGACAAATGTAATGTTTGTTCCTAGCCTTGGGCTTATTCTGGTGCTTGCACAGGAGAAGAGTTTCATGCTTACTGGCTAGCCCACAGTTTATACAATTAAATAATAGACTGTTGTTGGTTCATCCCTATAGAGTGTGAACAGTTGTTTGCCATACCAAGTCTACAGTCACATGGTACAGTTTAAGCCATGTGAACATGCACTGGGAGTGGCGTGTACAGGTGTTCACTGGTCCCAGGAGCTGCATGGATAAACTGGAGTAAGTAATTCAGGGTGGGGAAGGGGCTGGTGGGAGTGGGGGGTTGACAGGTCTGGAGCAGATTGGCAGGATATGTGGGGGCTCGTGTGTCCACCATGGGGTTGTCCATCCGAAGGTGGGAGGATTTGTGAGTAAAAATAGCCTATTCAGAGTCAGGGGATGGGAAGAGCACAGCCCTGGGGTTGTGAGTGGCTCAGATTTCCCAGACCTGGGGCTGTGCTCCATACCTGTACAGGATAGATTGGGTTAACCTGTTCCCAGTCTAAGTTAGTTCACCTTCTCCTGAGAAGGTGAACTAACTTAGATCAGACCCCCACCACTTTTTGCCCAATTTCACCCCCTGAATGCCTGTATAATTGGGCATTGAGGTCAACCTAACCTTAGTTAGGTCAATTTGAACTCCTGTACATAGCTGTATTTTGGCATGAGTGAGTTAGTAGGACTTTCTTTTAATCTATAATATTTTTCCCTGGAAAAAAAACTAATCCTAAATTCAGAATGAAAAGAATATCCCTACAATCACAAGTTTCCATCTACATAAAATCTAGTCCAAAGTCAATGAAGTCAGGAGGGCTCTTAATGGCTTTGATTGCTTTCTGTAGGTAAAGAATTACAGAACCTGGTTTCCAAACACAGGTTCAGATTTTTTTTGCCACCCTCTATGAAAGCCAAGGTAAGGCATAAACATGCTAATGGTGCTGAGCAGTACACAGAATACAATACAGATGCAAATTATGGCCTGATTCAAAAGAGGATATCTGGTTTGAAAATCAGGGTGGCACCACCTGTCCAAACAGCGAAAACCTGTGGTTTCTGTGGTGTCCTTCTTTTTTGTCACTTTTAACTTCTTTTACCTCCCAAAGAGATCAAGTAAAAAGGAGGACAAGATAGTAATGCAACTTTTTTCTTTTAGAGGTCATTAGATTACTGGTGTAAAATCAGCATAGCTTTCACTGTCCTGAGTACAACAATGCTAGTGGACACCAGCTGAGGATCTGGACCATTGTTTTCAACTTTATTCTGCTCTGAAAGCACGTGTACTTTAAGGAATACATGGCCCAGAGACTTGCAGGTATTGCTTGATGGCTGTCATGTTAAAAACACATTTAATTTGTGTCAACAGTGTCTTTGCTTTAAAAACGTTATTGTTTCCTGTTGGAGCAGTTAAAAAAAAAGTTTGTAGTTATTTTTCTTTTCACTAACATGTCTCATCAGTTTATAGCCACCTTGGTTTTTACTGCAAAGGTATCTCATCATGGGGATAAGAATGTTCACAGTCTTGCAGTTTTGCTCATTCCTGATGAAAGCAGCTTCTCAGAGGGATTGAATGCATCCAGCAAATATTTATTGATCCACTGCTGTGACATTTTCCTGGCTAGACTTCGAATTAATGTTTTTGCTGCATGTGTGTTAGCTCAGGACAGAAAAGCCATGGAGTTGAGCTCTACAACGCATGAATTTGGAAAATTATAGAACGGTATTTAAAACTCTCTGGTGTGCTAATGGGGACCATTATTTTTTAGCAAAATAATAGAAGTGCTCATAAAATTTCACTTTAAAAGTGTTTTTCTCTTCTGCATCCCCTCAATTAATTTAATGGTGATTTTTTGGAAAAACGTCTGAAAGGCAGTTAACCACTAGATGTCTGGAGTCACAATTTCACATTATTACTTATTTGTTTCATGCAGAATGTGGTAGTATTTAGGGAAAGGGCAAAGCTTTCAGGCTAACTAATACCAAGGGGTCATTGTCTAAAGGTAGTTCTCAGCAAATGAAAAGCATCTAACCTCCTTTTTTCCCCCATAGCAAGTGCTTTGTTACTTAAAAATATGATTCAGTACATCATTTTTTATAAGATTTCTTCTCAACTATGCTTCTGAAGATCACATATACTGACTGCGGTCCAAATAGTCTGAAAGACTGTTCAGATTTTTACTATAGATCCTGTTAGTGGACACTAGGTGTGACTTGTATGGTTCTGACACTGCTTTCTTCTGGCAAAAAGAATGCAAGAAGTAGTGATCTAAACAGGGTTCCACTTAGCAGAATATCAGCTTGTGCTGCCTTGGATAAGAAAGACCCCTAATTCGGTCTGTCACTGCAGTTTTAATGTTCCTCAGTTTGAAATGAGAGGAAATGACTTCATGCTTCCCTTCTCCATAAGGGACCACCAATTCCAGTGTTCTATTTACTGCTTCCATTTTGTTATACCTGGAGGGATCCTACTAATATTCTGCCCTTGGAGAAAAGAGCTCAACTCCTACGTGCCCAAGGATGTCAATGAGACAGGCTAAGTACATCACCAAAAATGAAATATTGAGGGTGTCAGCCAGGGGCAAGTACAGACAGACCTGCATGTCTGTACTTTGGTTCTCAGAGGCCTGCCAGATTTTTATAGCTGGATGCGATGTTTGATAAAGTGAGACCTCTTTTGCCAAGATGAACTTACAAGTGTTTTAATGACTTCATGTATGAAAGCAGTTTCATAGTGCTTAGGGTCAGAAGGGACCTAAACAGATCATCAGGTCTGATCCTCTGCCCCAGGCAGGAACAAGTGCGGGGTCATAACACCTCAGCCAAATATCTGTCTAGCCTTCTCTTGAAGACTCCCAATGTAGGAGAGAACACCACTTCACTTGGGAGCCCATTCCAGAGCCTGGCAGCCCTAACCATGAAGTAATGTCTCCTGATGTCCAGCCTGAATCTTCTCTCTAACAATTTGTGGCCGTTATTCCTAGTAACTCCTGGTGGTGCCTGAGGGAACAGAGCTTCCTCCAATTCCCACTGGTCCCCCCTGGTAAGTTTGTAAATGGCCACCAGTTCCCCTCTCAGCCTTCTCATGTAGAGGCCTCTCCTCGTAGGGCCTGATCCGCTGCCCCTTGATCATGCAAGTGGCCCTCCTCTGGACCCTCTCAACGCTAGCTACATCCCTCTTGAAGTGCGGCGCCCAGAACTGGATGCAGTACTCCAACTGCGGCCTGACCCATGCCACATAGAGGGGAAGGATCACCTCCCTGGACCTGCTTGTGATGCATCCGTAGATGCACGAAAAGGTGCGGTAAGCCTTACTAACCACTTTCTCGCATTGGTGGCTCATGTTCATCCTGGAGTCAACAATGACTCCAAGATCCCTTTCTGCCACTGCGTTGACAAGAAGGGTGTTCTCCAGCCTATAGATGTGTTGCTGGTTCCTTCTCCCCAGATGCAGCACCTTGCACTTATCTGCGTTGAATTCCATCCGTTCTCATCCGCCCACCTCTGTAACCTGTCTAGATGTAGCTGGATTCTGTCCCTCCCCTCCAGCGTGCCCACCTCACCCCACAACTTGGTGTCGTCAGTGAATTTGGACAGTGTGCTTTCCACCCCCACATCCAGATCGCTGATAAAGATGTTGAACAGTAGAGGCCCCAGGACCAAGCCCTGGGGGACTCCACTGCCCACATCCCTCCAGGTCGAAAATGACCCGTCCACCACCACTCTCTGGGTGCAATCATCTAGCCAATTTGCCACCCATCTGACTATGTAGGCATCAATGCCACAGTCACCAAGTTTTTTTGAGAGAATGTGGTGGGAAACAGTGTCAAAGGCCTTCTTAAAGTCCAGGAAGACAACATCCATCTTGATGCCCTCATCCAGGGACTTTGTGACCTGATCATAAAAGGAAATGAGGTTAGTGAGGCAGTATCTACCCTCAATGAACCCATGTTGGTTGGCCCTGAGCATTACTTCCCCTGCCGGGCCCTTGCAGATGTGCTCCTTGATAATTTTCTCCAAGGTCTTCCCAAGGACTGAGGTGAGACTAACTGGCCTATAATTATCTGGGTCTTCCTTTCCTCCCTTCTTGTAAGTGGGGACCACATTGGGCCTTTTCCAATCCTCTGGTACCTGGCCAGAGCCCCATGAGTGTGCATAAAGCCATGCTAGGGCTTTGTGATCTTCACTGGTTTTGATTTCAGAAGAATGCAGTCTGCTTTTTTGTGAGAAGGATTTGTGCTTCATAGAATACAAAGGTAAGCTTGACTTCATGTTAATTTGGGTAAAATATTTATTTTCTTTACATTAAATTTCTTTGATGGAGTGTATTGCATCATTTTAAAGTGAATCATATGAGTTGTAATGTAAATTTCAGGTGAAGCTACTTTTTTGTGCCTGAAACTTCTACTAATGCTATTTTGAAGACTACCTATGGGTTGTCTTGTCATCTTTATCAACAAGCGAGACAAGTTTAATTTTTCTTTAATTAGGTTTGTAGAATAAAAGTAATTGGAGATGAAAAAGGACTTTTAAGATATCTGTCTGACACGCACTTAATACTGGATCATGTACTCTCAAGCATTTTATCCAGTCTAGTAGTAAATTACTCATATGATGAGTAGCCAGTTTCACATCTACCAGCTTCTTTGAGAGACTGTTCATTCATAGGGAATGCTTCTTAATATTTATCCTGAACATACTTTTGCTGTTCCTTCATATTACTACCCCTGTTTCTAACACACAGACTCAGTTGAAATTTTGTACTCCTATGTACATCTTTAAAATAGTGTTGCCACCTAAGCCTGTATGCATTTTCCCAGCAGTAAAGTCTTCTAGGCACCTACATTTCTGTTGCTGGGCCCGTGCATATTCATTTGAGTCCTCTTGGCTGAGGATTCCCCTAGACAGAAGGGCACTTAAGAGTTAAGCATTGCAGTACTGAACCTAAGTTCCATTTAAAGATATGGTCCTAAGTAACTTGACTAAGATAACACAGGAAATGTGTGTGGTAGAAAAAGGAAATGATTGTGGGTTTTCCAATTGTCTCAAGTGAGCACTGTTACCACTAAACCACTCTTCTTCCCTTATTAGGCAATAATTCTATTTTAAAACATAAATAGTGTATTGGATACTAGGACTGTGCAGAACAGCACCATTTCATTTCAACTTCTGTTTCAATGGGACGGTATTGCATTTTGGGTTTCATTTCATTTTGAAGCCACTGTTCTGTTTCGCTGAAACTATTTCACTGTTTCAACACTGTTTCAACATTTTGTCCATAGAGGAAGCACAAAATTGCCTGTAATGTTGTAATTTCAAGCTTGATTTGGATGAAACTTGCAGGGATGGTAGCCACTTCCAGGGCCTTGAAGCCTGCCAAGTTTCAAGGAGATAAGTGCAGGAGTTTCTGGGAAACTGGACCTCAGGCTGCTGACAAGCAAACCTTGTGACATGGGTCACACTGTGTGTGTGTTAAGGCTCGCCAATGAGGGCCCCTCCTCCCCTACAGCCTCATCCTGGTCCACCACTTTAAATAACAGGTAATAACTTAGTAAGCAGCACAGTAGCATCAGCAGCATCTCTGGCCGCCAAACTGTCACAGACTAGAGCCTTTCTTCCTTTCCTGCAGGAGCTGCTTCTCTAGTGGCTGCCAACCACAGCCCTGGGGCTTAGATGGGCCCAGGGCCCTGCATCCTTCTGGTCAGGTGCTAGGGGTGTTGGTCTAAGGACATGGCATTGGCAAACAAGGTCTTTTCCTCAATCTAATCTAGTATGTTTTAGCAGACCAACTGAATGGCTAGTTACATAAATATATCTTAGGAAGCTTTTGGGTTGAAAAAACCTTCAGCAGGCTGAGGAAGCACCTGCAGTTGTGGCAGAAAACACCCTTTGTACACTTCCCTTCTGGACATTGATATAACGGAAGCCCCTTCTTGCCTGCACCCCCTGCCACCTATTTTGTGCATTTTTTTTCTTTCTAAGTATTGGCAGAGACCTAGGACACTCATTGCATGAGTGTGGCAAGGCTCAGAGCAAGCCAGAAAGCTGAACTGGCTTTCTGTAGGAGAAACCTAGAAACTACATCTACATATCAATTAAGGTCAGTGTCACTAAAGAAAACAAAAGAACTAAAATATACACGTCAAAAACTGTAAATATATCCTGGTGCTAACCTAACTCAGGCACTGTCCCCAGTCACCTATGTTCCTCACTATCTCACATTGCATTTTTATATATTTCTCACAGTGATTTTTATATTTTCTCTGTCTCGTCTTTACCATGGAATTTTGTATTTTATACTTTTAAACGCTTAAGGGATTGTACTCCTGGTAGAATGAAGTTACACCCTGGACCATTGTTAACAACTACATTGAAATTGTTATTGTAAAGTGATAAAATCTTGCTATATTGGATGGTCCCTTGAGTGAATGTGAGTGTATGGTGATCAGTAGGTAATTAAATGACAATAGCCTAGCCAGAGGAACTTACCATTACAGAACTCTACTCTGCAAGTCATTTTAGGCTAATCAAGCCAAGGAACTGATTCTTGGAACTGAGCACCCATCCCATTGACTATTCCTGTCAATAAGTTAAGGGTAGACTCCCGAAACTTCATGTACCAGCAGGCAGAGACCCCTGTGACTAACAGTTGTCATATGCTACTCAAAAACCATGTGGGACAGCAACCTCCTGATTGGGCAGCCAAGATGGTGCTGGGGGAATCACACAAGTCTGCCAGAAAGGGATAAGAGGCAGTGAAGCGTGACCCTCAGTGGCACCCTCTCATCCAGCACCTGACCTACTGAGACAGAAGGACAAGCAGGCAGCCCCCTTCTGGAGAAGACATTGCCTTGAAGGAATGAGGGAGAGGTAGGTGTGATCTCCACCCCGGCTGCTCCTCCATCAAGTACTCCCTGCATGCCTCATACAGGGAGGGCACCACTGTTTTGCTGAAGGCGGTGCATGCAGGCACTTGGTAGGATGGAGCTGCAAGCTCCATGATCTGCCTGAACCCTGGCCACTCAACTAAGGAGAAGGGCTGACTGTCCACAGCAAGCATCTCCCCAATGCTCTGGGTGATCTCACTAGCCCTTGCAACTTGCCCCCCTTTCTGTCTGCCTTTCCCCCACTGTTCCAGCCTCTGCTTTTGGGGGGCAGGGGCTTTGGAGTGAGAGGGGGTCTTCCCTTTGGGCATGCTCCTGCTGGTACCAGGCTGAGGAGGAGCAAGAGCAAGGGGGTGGTGCCTGCGGAGATACATCAGCATCCCCATGATGCATTTTGTTCCTTTGCCCCAGCCAGTTTTGGCTTGGAAGTGCAGGCAGATATCATATGTGGGATCATCTGCCAGCTAAAAATGATCCCAGACCACACTACCTGCTCACTTCTGGGGTGCAGGTGCATGTGTGGATGCTGCACTTCCCCGCCCCCCTCCTCAGCAGGCACAGGCACAGCAACAGGAGGAGCAGACTTAGTTGAGCCACTTGCCTCCACAACCTCTACCTCAGCCTCCTCTGAGGTGCCTTCTGGGGAAGGAGACCTGGCTCTAGGAAAAACTTGAGGGGTGTGGAGCACAAACTCACATGATTCCCCCTCCTTACCCAGAATTTCCTTTGCTAGGGTGCTCAGATCCAGATCCAGCTCTAGCTCTTCCTCTGGCACTGGAAGGCTCAGCATGGGAAGTGAAATGGGAGTGAAGGAGACTGTAATGCTAGTGCTGGAGCTGCTGCTTGTCATGGTGGTGGTGGGGGAGGTTGGCTGGTGCTCCTAGAGGGGATGCAGTCTCAGGCACAGGCAGTGGCACTGGTGCTGCTCCCCTTTCTTTGCTGCTTGAGGAAGCCTCTTCCCTGCTACTTGTAGGAAAGAGGCTGCATCTCAGTTTGGTGGGGTGGGGGGACTTACACGTCTCCCTCTACTGCCTTTTCCACCCCTCCCTGAAGGCTTGCCAGCTGCCTTTCCACCACGCTTCATGGTGTGTTTCATAGTGTCTTGCTTTTATACAAATATATAAATGTATCTGCATTCCTATATAAATTCTGTAAGGTATGTAGTATATGTCACAAGGTATAAACCTATATAAATAAATTATAAATATATCTCCCTTTCTATATAAATTAAATTCTATAGTGTAATATCCAATATCATTATAAAATAGAAAAGAATAAATCAATTAATATAATAATAAAATAAAAGGGTCTAGAAGAATGAAAAATATATTCTGGAATGCCATTTTCTAGGGTAAGCTAGCAAGAAGAAAATCAGTCAAATCAATGCTAGTAGCAGCCTTTGTTGTTTAACGTTCCTGAATTGCAGGAAGTACAGAGCTCAGTAACTGTCAGACCCCAAGGCAGAAAGCAGGCCAGTGCAAACAATGCCGCCTTTTATGCTGTTTTTCCATCCCTCCCCCAGATCACCGGGATTGGAAGGGACCTTAGGGAAGGATCACAGTGACTGGCCAGCTATGCATTTCAATATGAGAGCAGTCCTTCCCCCTCTACCCCCGCACTTATTTTTTGTCTCCTTGCAGGCAAGCCCAGCTTGAGCTTCAAAACTTGAATGTTTTAACTGCCCTCGTTTTGTTTTGAGGCTGTTTTGAAGCCCTTCATTTCATTTCGATTTCGCTGTTTCAAGCTCAAAATGAGTCGAAATAGTGCTGAAACAAAACAGTTGGTGAAATTTCACGCAGCCCTACTGAATATTATAAATGAGCAATTCGGCCCCCAGCACTTACTCCATACTCATCCCTCTAGTATACAGTGTCATGTAGGACTCATATGTATGGGTTAAAAGCTGTGGGGCAGTGGTAAGCACAGCTCTTTTCTATTGTCATTGTGTCTCTGTGATAAGAAGCATAAATTTCTCAGATATTTGATGGTCAGATAGTTCAACTGAAAGCCAGATAGCAGTAACAGTGTATTATAGTGGTTCGTACCTCATTTCTCAGACAATATCATACTTGTTTAGCCTAACTTTATTAAATGAAAATTAGACATTTCATCCAAGAGAAACTAAGAGACGTGGTAGGAACTTTGTTTAAACTGTAATTTGCTATTAAAGTTTCTCAATGTTCTACCTCAAAGTTTGTTTTTTTGCTTGAGTGCTTGGAGTTCTTGCCATTAGAGTAATTCACACTGGAGTCAGGGATAGGCTGCTGGACAGCTCATTTAGTGTTTCCTTTCAACAACAATGCTTCTTTCTGTAGTAAGTATAATAAAATCTGTGTGTCTAGTTGTGAGACGCAATTAGTTTTCTGCTGCCTATTGTTTTGTCTATGTATTATCGTAACCTCTGTCAGATGATTCACAGCAATCAAACACATTCTCTGAAATCCTGAAACCAAAATAACAAGTCGTTGTTTAATGGTGGATTAAGAAGGAGTATCACTATTCAGTCACCACTTTGGTTTACATAAAAAGGAGTCAGAGTCTGTATGGCCACCAACTGGATGGAAGTAATTCATATTTTAGTTCCAAGTTATTGAGCTATGTGACAGAATGAAGACACAATGGCTACGGACAGAACTTACACAAAAAACAGTATAAGTGATCAGAAACCACTTCAAATCTGGAACACAACAGGAGTTCAGAGCGCATGTACTGGTTCCAAAATGGTTGAAACCAGTTTAAAATAAATCTGGAAGTATGTAGTATCATACTTAACTGATTTAGGTTAAACTGGTTTATTGAACTTCTTTCCCAAATCGCCTCCAGAATCAAATTAACTCAGTCTCCCAGCAAGGAGTCTAGCTCCCCCTGGTTTATGGCCTAGGCCACTGCAGATATGTGGCTGCATTTCCAGAATCAAAATGAATGTCTGTTCACTTGCTTATCGGTTCAGTCTACACAGCTTAAACTAACCTGTGAAGATTGAATTGATTCAGTCTTGGGCTTTTTGACTGTACTTAGCCAATATATATTTTGACTATGGTATGCATACAGCGAATATTTATTGGTGGATATTTATATACTTATATGTATATACAATACTTTAAACACAGAGAAGACACCTGGTTAGAAATAAAGGCTAAGAATTTGAAATGACAAGTGATGTGGTGCCTCAGTTTTTGGGTGCACAATTTGAGATGCCTTTAGACAGGTCTGATTTTTCAGAAAGGGCTGAAACCCAACTCTCTGATAATCAACCCCCTTTCAGGTATATCACGTTAGACACTTGACGAGTGATACATTGACAAACACTAGTCATTTCTGAAAATCTTGAACAAACCCTTAATCAGCATGAGTAGTGACCAAGAGGTACACGTCATATGAAAAAGATGATGTGCTTTTACACTGCAGACATTTTGGGGTGGGTATGTAACATTTTCCTTCTGACCCAGTGGAAGCTTTGTACTTTTGAAGTGCTATGCTCCCAGTTGAAGGCTTTGAAAAATCACACAGAAATGTAATGATGGGGTGAATGTTGTATTTTGTAAAACTTTTAATTTTAACTGCTCACTATTTTCTGGGCCTCCCAGAGTGCTTAAGATGATTAAGGGGCACCACTACCATATCCTTGTTCAGATACAGCAGAAAGTCCTACTTCTTCTTTTCCCCAATAAGATAGTGGTAGCAGCATGTGTCCTTCTAGTTTTCATCTTAGCAGGAAGAATGTGTATCTATTTGGATAGATAAATCAAGACTTTTCCATCTTTCTTCTTTAGAGGATCCTCTGCTGGGATGGGATTATCATGGGGAGTGGGAGCAGGGGAGAAGGGGCTGAGTTATTGGAATCTGGTTATCTACTAACAATAGAAAAATTACTTGGCACCACAGCCAAATTGTTCTGCTTTATTATGCTTCATGATATGAGGGGTATGGACTAGATGACTTCATAAAATCCTTTCCAGCCCTACTTTCCTATGATCCTATGACATGACATTGCAGATATTGTTAAGGTACAGTGTAATAATGTCTGACCTGCTGTGGGACAATTTCACAAAGTCATAATTATTTACTGTTTAGCATTACTTCTAGGGCTGTGTGAAGCTTCAGTCCCTGATTTGATTTGGTAGAGATTCGGCCCAATTCGGCGGCCAAATCTCCAAATCCGAATTGAATCAGAGGACCCTTTAATTGAGGACCCTCTTCTAATTGATGCGGCAGACTCAGCAGCAGCCCTGGAAGTGAACCAGAAGTACTTCTAGTCCACTTCTGGGTTTTCCGCTGAGCATGCGGTGGGGCCCTGCACTCCTGTGGGATGCTCTATCCATCACATCATTGCAGCGATCATGAGCTGTGCCTGGTACCTCAAGGAAAGTAGAAAAAACATTTAAAGCTGTATCTGTGTCTAAATCGCTGATTTTCCAAATCAGCATTGAATTTTCAGATTTGGATTTGGCCGAATCGTATCAGAGACAGTGATCCAAATCAACAAATGAAATCACTGTCCCTGATTCAGGCCGAATCTGAATCCAAATTGAATAGGGCCCATTTTGCACATCCCTAGTTACTACCATTATCTCTCATTTTAACTGTTAAAAGACACTCTGGTCAAGTGTATGCTATTATGATGGCAACTGTGGACAAATGCTGAATGATATAAATTGATTTTTCTTTCTCTTTTGCTGCTTGTTTCTGTCACTTCATTTTTTTCCCCCCCACAGAATTTATTATGAATTCTCATTTGGTCAGATCCCACTCTTCTACTAAATCCCCCAAGTAAGATGCTTACTGCAATCGATGAACCAAATTTAAATCCCAGGGAGATCATAAGGAATTTGTAGTGGATGTCTTTGAGATTAAGATTTAGGCAAGCCAGGCTGTAAAATGAATTTTGGTTATTTTGTCACTTCTGCTATGACCATGGCTGCTGTTTTACTCTCAATATCAATGCTATCAATACTTAGTTCACTGAAATTTTTCACATTTTTCACAATGCATACATGGTGAGAGTGCATCTCCCCTTATGAACTCCAAATGCTGGATGAAATAAGGTAGGCAGATTTTTTTCTTCACATCATTATCTGCAAAATAATGGAAAATGGCTGACATTTCCAACCTTTCTATCGATCAGAAGCTGTTTAGTGCTACAAAGACTATGTTTCGTCCAGATTATGGCTTCCATCAAGATATTAAGAAATTTCATTTCACAGTTTATAGAACATGAATAACCCTTTTTGCTGTGGCAATTTTCAGAGAAAAAATGGGTAGGACTCTTATTTTAAATGAAAAAAAAATGTGTGAAGCAGTTTCTAACCTTATTAGTAAAATGTTACAAGAAATCCATGCAGGTGAATGCAACTTCCATATTATTTCTTTGTTATTATCTTTTTGTCCACATTCCACAACTTGCTCTAGTTCTTACAATATGAGGAAGTTTTAATGTGAAGTCATGTGAAGGTGCTTATATGACCTGATAGATTTTCCAGGGACAAACCTTACCTCCAGGCACAAGAAAACTCTTTTGAAAGATGCCAAAAATCCTTTCTGACAAAATACACATATTTTAATTAGCCTTGTTATTCTCAGCATGGTCATCTATTTATAAATTACCATATGGAACCAATAGATATTGCAAGTGTTCACAGCACATGCTATCCTATGTAATATATACAATAAAATGTAAATTACTTAGAATTAAACTATATGAATTATCTTTATAGCCAACTAGAGTCATAGTCCATTGGGCAACTGCTGATATTTTTCATCTGTTAATGAGGTTTAGCTGGGCCAATGCTATTAAATGAGGGAGAAGTTCGGAAAGTAGATGAATATAAAAAGTTAAGCGGTTGGTTTGGCTCAGCTGTTGATGAAACATTATCTCCAGATAGTCTGAAGTTATTTCATAATTTAATAGCACACTGACTAAAACTGAGTGGTGAATTTGATGCTTAAAAGTGTTTTTAAAAACACCGCTTCTATTTAGGGCCAAATAAACTGCCGTGTCATGCATACACTCATGCACTTACCTGCTTCTCCGGGGGTGGGGAGGGGAAGACAAGCTGCTGGCAGGCAGAGCAGTCCCTGGGCTGTATGGGGGCTGGTGCTTCCCTCCGCGGCAGTGGTGGGCCCTCCCCCAGGTGGCACCCTCCTGCAGGCACCCAGCTTTGGCAGTCCTAAGGGGTACTGCAGTCATGGAGGGAAGGACCGAGGCCCCATGCAGCTCAGGCAGGCAGGCAGGCTCCAGGAAAAAAAAAAAGATCAGGCTCACTGCTTTTTTTTGTGGGGGGGGGGAGGGGAGGCGGAGCCTGCCTTCCTGGGCTGCTCCCAGGCTGCCTGCACGGGCTTGCTGCAGAGTCTCTGAGTTGCACGGAGGCCGGTGCTTCGCTCTGTGGCTGTTAGGGTAGCCACCTAAAACTCCTTAAAGGAGTTTGCTGTGCCTCAAATCATTTAAGGCGTATTATGCCACTGAATTTGCTTGAGCAGCTGGAATTACCACGCAGTACGCCGCCAACGCATGCAAACACCAACACCATTAAAGCAGTGCAAAAGCATTTAACTCACTTTAAAGTGTTGTGCACACATGCTCCTCATTTCAACTTTACATGGTCCAGTTCTCTGAGTATTTTAACTGCGAAGTTATTACGTAATAAGTTAGGCAGCCCCCCACTTCTTATATTTTAGAAGAAAACAATGAGCGAGTTCCCTTAACTCAAAGGAACAACTGGAGATGTCCATGAAGACATTCTGGGCTGATTCCACTGCACTTGGTCTTGGGCCCTTAGTCACCTGGGCCCTGAGAGCCTCAGTGACACACTCCCAGATTTGAAGTACACTAGGAGTTATGGGTGGGATATGCTTGGGCCCCTTTCTGCCAGGACCTGCTACCTAGACAGGCAATATAGGCAAGCTCTTTGGTGCCTAAAGTAAGGTGCAGGGAAGTTTCAGCCTGGGAATCCCAATCTCACATAGGTCCCTAACTCAAGTGGTGCCTAAATCTGGGGGAGACGGGATTTCAGATCCCTCTTTTTCATGTTTCCTATTGGCAGGCATAGGCAGTCCTCGATTCAACATGCTGCTTATTGTAGCTACCATCTGTAAGCACTTACTCTCTCCATGAATTGTATAGGACACTTAGGCTCCTAATTTGGGCCTGTGAAGTCCAATCAGAAGCCAGATACCAACGGGCCAGATCCACAAGACTCTTAACTCCCAATGTTTTCAGTGAGGGCTAGGCTTCTGAACAGGAGTTAGATATCCAAATATCGTCACAGGCCAGAATACTTTCCGCAGCTCAAAGAAACTCCACAGAACATGATCAACTTGTTACATGAGGCAATAAATAAACCATTTGCTAGGTTGGTAAAAGCTTTATTTACTTTCTCTCATCTTAGGTCTGTTGGCATGGGAGCAGAGCTGGCCTTAGGGATGGGTGATGTGGGCAACCACCCGGGGTGCCGTGGTCAGGGCACTGCCCCCCCCATGTGTGACCAGCTTGCATTCACAGAAGCACTGCCCTGCCCATCCCTACCCCACCCAGGTAGATCCCTGTCCCAGGCAGAAGTGGTAACCACCCCCCTCCGTCTCCAGCCACTGCTCAGGAGGAGTCGGGCTGGGCAGTTTGGGTGGCAGAAGCAGTGCCTGGCCCCTGCCCACCTGGTGTACTATTTCACTTTGCCTCCCTGCTGGATTGTGTCCTGCATCCCTACCTCCCTGCCTCTGCAGCAGAGCCACTGATGTGGGGGAGGGGGGCATTAGAGGGGGCTACCAAATATAAGTTTGACTAGAGTGCTATTTTCCCTAAGGCTGGCTATGCTTGGGAGAGTTCAGACTGCAGGATTAAAATATCAGCATGTAATAGCATGGATTAAGATACTCCATTTTGGCTAAAAAAATTGAAGAGAATTGTGAAATCTTTTTTGGCCACCTCTCCTATATGTGTATAAATTAGCAGAACTTTGCACTTATGTTCCAGGTAGAAGCTTAGCATAGATGTGTAGAGACTAACTTAATATAGAGTTATATCCTTTTGACATGGGTTCGATCTGGCTGACACAGCTGCACTATTATAGTCTACATGTGCACAATACAGCACAATGGTGAATGACTCTAAATTGTGATAAAACATTATTTAATGGAAATAGAGTTTGACAGTTGTTTTGGCAAATAATTTAACAACAGGAAAGTACTGTTTCAGGGGGAAGAAATTGTTCTAGTCAAATTTAGTGAAGCATTTTAGAGAAAAGGAAAAGTTGAGTTGGCTCTTTTCAACATTTCTTAAATGCTTCCCCCCCGCATTTTTCTATTTGGAAAATGATTTTTCCATTGTGAAAATTTCCAAATGTAATTAAAAAATGGTGAAAATATAAATTAAGTGAAATATTTCATGTTGAATGGAACATTTTAGTCAAGCCAAAACATTTGTTTTCTTTTTTTTTTTCTTTTGATGAAAAAGTTCTTTTTTTCTTGTGGTTGATCTGTAGAATTGAAAAATCAGTTATTTGCAGAGCTGCTGCTACCTGGGAAACAGAAATGCTTCAAAGCCTTCTTTTTTTCCTCGGAGCATCCTCCAAGTTTTTAGCTATGGAAAACTGAAATGTAGGCAAACAGGACCTGGCAGGTACAAAGAAATGTGCAGATTTTTCACATAGTTTTGATGGGAGAAACATGACTGTAGTATTTTAAGAGGCATCGTTTTTTACTGTCAACATGTTATGACTTTAGTTCACTGAACTGAATGCAGACATTTACACACAATTCAAGAGCATCTATTTTGCAACTTTTTCATCACTGGCCCTCCAGAATGTTTCTTTTGCACAAAAATGTTTTATTTGTTTGGATAGACCATGCTTAGGAAAAAGGAAAGAGTAACAGTCAGCTTAAACCAAAAACATACAGTTTACTTGCTGTCTTAGGGCCAGGCTGTGGTTTGGCTTTTACAGCCAGCTACTTGTACTTCTGTTCACAAGGATGGAAGGAAAGCAGGCTTCAAGGAGTCACTGTGTCCTTTTCCACTGCCTGTAGGTGATTAGGGAAGAAGTGGGGAAGGGCTAAAGTCTTGACATGCTCTCCTCCATGCAACATGTGCTGACTTGTCAGCTGATAAATGGTGTGTTGGGAAGGGACCTGGAGTGAAATTTTGTCTGCAGAAGTGAACTGATCTGTCTACTCAAAGCAGTAGCAAGGCTAGGATGGAAGTTACATATCCTAGGTTGCTCCAAGAGAAGTGCAGGAACATGGTGCTCCTTATTCCAAGCTGACCATTATTCCTATGTGGACCAGTCCTTGCATGCTGATTCTCTTTGCTCATTGAGTCTGGCTGGATAGAAAAGGGTCACCAAAAAATAATTTCAATTGTTTACAATATTATTAAGCGGCTTGACGGATGGTGAGGATCCCTGTCTGATGTAAAATTATTATTTTCCCATTTCTTATCCCTAAGAAAGTTTTCTATCTTTAAGAAGCACATGGGATGAGGAAAATAAGCCTTCTGGCACTACGTCACCATTTTACAGATGTTGTACCAGGTTTGTTAAAGTCAGCACCATTATATGCTATAACTGTCATGAAATAAAAGTATGCAAATTCAGCATCTTCTGCTTCTCTAAATTACAAGGGTTAGAAGGAAAGAGCCTTGCCTTTCTCTGAAACTGTATACCTCTGAGAACATATGCCAGAGCCCTAACACTTAACAGTTTTAGCCGTTAAGACTGAGATACAGTCGCACAGTCTGGAGTCAGAACTGGAAGAGTTTTGAGTCTGACAGTTTTATTGCTGGTTGTGGATCGTAACAATAGTACCAGAAGATTATCACTTTGTGTTGCAGCCTTGATTCTGCTATCAGGAAAACAGTAGTTTAAGTTTAAAAAATACTACCAAACATAAGCAACAGGGCAGAAATCATACAATAACCTAGATCTGAAATATGAGCATTGAAGTTTACAGATACATGGTCAAAGACAGAAAGGGTTGGAAGAGCTTAGGTTCTTTTGGTGATGGAGACCAAGCCACTGCTAGCAGGGGGGAAAAGGTAAAGAGGCAACCATATGAGAATTTTAGGAAGAGGGATCAATGGATGGGTATCATGGGGTAGAAGTGTATTACAAGTCATTTTGCTCTATCCAATTAACATTAGATGCAGCACTCAGCTTTTTTCCAGCATCGGATACAAATGTTAAATAGGGGTTGTTTCAAACACAAGAGTCCTGAATTTGCCATAAGGCAGGGGCGGGCAATTATTTCGGGCGGAGGGCCGCTTACTGAGTTTTGGCAAGCTGTTGAGGGCCACATGACAGGCAGCCAGGAGCAGATAAATATTAATTTTCTAAATTTTTTAGGGGCCCCCTGGACTGGATAGAATGGCCTGGCAGGCCACACCTGGCCCATGGGCTGCATTTTGCCCACCCCTGCCATAAGGGCTATATTGTTCGAGGTCAAATGCTTGGAGAGCAAAACATTATTTGAGGCCCAGTCTGTAGTAGGAACATATTGCCAGTGCATTTTTGTTGGTATGGCCATGACAGGGACACCTCAGTGACGGGAGCTAGCTTATGTAAATTCCTCAAACAATCTAGGTGGCCAAAACCACTTTTAGGCAGTATAAATGAGTGTATAGTAGGAAGGTTTCTTGTCAAGTATATTGGCTAAAGAAGGAAAATCATGTGACCAAGCCCATTTATCTGTTCAGTACAGTATATTTTCTAGTATTTAATCCAGTTTCCTTTAGATTTAGTGAGACCATTATGTCTGTTTAACTTCCAGTCTGTAGGTGATGCTTCTTTCTCAATAATTAATTTTTCATATTTTGTATATAGATGATAGTAAATTGGGGAAAAAAGAGAAATAAACAGATTAATCTGCTTATAGAGGGTGCATATGGATATGGGTAAATTCAGCTATGGATAGAAGGAATTTCAGCATAAAATTAGGTTAAAATTTCCTGGTTTTGTGGAGATGTAGAACATTATTTTGAAAGTTGAGCTGTTGCTATCTATGAAGTATGTTGCTTTGCTTTGTAAATCGGGGGGGATCTGATATTGTAGTTTATAGGTTATTGTCATAAAGCATTTTTCCAAACACAGGGACTAATTCTATTTCAGTGGTAATGAAGATATCTAAAGATTAATACCTTGTTGTTCAGTTCAGTTATTTTGGGTGATATTTTCCTGTAAAGTTGAGTAAAGCCCCTCTTTACTCTCCCACTGTCTTCCCTGGGCAGGGTTTTGCTGCAAGCTATACAGATGTTTCTAAAATTGAATTACTGAACATTGTGATCAGATTTGTAATGCTTCAATAGTGCAAAATCAGGCCTTAAATATGAACATCTTGTTCAGGATTAGATGCCTCAAAGGAAAAGCAGTTATTTAACATTTGATTTTATGACAAGATGCAAAAACTACCTTATTGTAAAATGTATCAACAGGAAATCACAGAAATTGTATCTTTATAATGCAGGATGCTAAATAGAAATAAACAAATGTGGCCACCACTGGAAGCTATATTAAAATTTCATGCAATTTTGTTTCTTCAATTTTACTTTTTTTTTTAGCTCAGCATCAATTAAAAAGTAATGCTATATGTAAAAAAATGAATAAAGAAGATCCTCATATTTAAAACAGTGCGCACATAAGGGAGATCTGTCTTGTCTTCTGCTTTTATCTAGAAAAAAAAATAATTCATGAAGGGGGTTTTATTTGGGTTTCTGACAAAAAAAAAAAAAAAAAGTCTATTCCCCATGGCACTCTCTTTCCATGCATTTAATAGATTAAAAACTTCATGCATCTCTCTCCATGCATTTGAGAGATTAAAAAACTAAGCCTACTTCTTTTAAAATACAGAACAACAAATAATTTTTCAACTTGTTGCATTTTGCATTTTTCCAGTACATGCTTTTCATTAGAACTGCAGCTGGAAGATGGCTGATTCTCTAGACCAAATTCATACTTAATGTAACTATACAAAGATGTGCCCTGCCCAGAGTCTGAGTTCATTTTGAAGTTACTTCTATTGAAGAGGCCATTTCATATTTTAACTTTTTTTTATTTACTCATTTTTTTTAATGATTTCAGTTTAACACATCTGATTTTATGTGCACAATGTAATTGTTCCTTTCCATTCACTGTAATTACTTTGGGACAAGAAGTAACTGCTCCAAGGAATATCATTATCAAATGTCATCTTACAGTGTGTTGTTCTCAAAAGACCAAGGACTTAAGTTTATATCATGATAAAGCTTGTTTATTCAGAGAGCAGCACCTTGCCTACAGTTCTGCTGTTCCCTCCTGCAATCCCAAGGACAATGTAAAAACTTATACATAACACTCTTAAGGGGATCTACACATCTTCCTTCTTAACATGTAAAATATCCCCGTATACTACTAATATTGGCAGTTTAATTCACCCCATAGTTAAAGCACATTTTAACAGTCTTTGTGTTGGCTTTTTAGCTCTAAGTGATTTTCTCAGTTTCTCTGCATTCTCAGTCCTTATTGGTTCAGTTCCTGTTTGCTTTCCTTGTCCAGATGCCTCTACTTCTGTGTCATTTTCAATCTCTTCTCTCGTTTCCTGTTGCTTTGGTGTTATTTCTGTTTCCTTTGGTGAATCTCATAATGATGATGCTTTTCTCCTCTTTACGAGCTGCAAGTCTCATCTGTTCCTTCTTAACAACTGTCCTTCTGGTGTGACTATTTATAGGATCTGGTAGCTACTTAATGAAAAACTAGTGCTTTTTGTTTCCATGTTTGTCCATCAAAAATAAGCACCATATCTTTGTTGTGCACTTCTGGTAACTCCCTGGAACCTCTGTCATAGTACCATCTTTGTTTGAATTCATTGATTTTTTTTTTTTTTTTTATTTAAATATTTTCACATCTTGCTTTTCATTCTGCTGAGCATCATCCACAAGATTTGGCAGCCTGGTTTTGAAATAAAACAGGATTTCTGCTGGGGATAATCCATGTTTCATAGGTGTTGACCTGACAGGTAACCACCAGTGTGTGAATTTGTAGCTTTTTTTCAACAATTTCTTCACTATTTGTACTGCATTTTCCACCAGATCATTGGATTGTGCATATTTAGAGCTTGAACTGTTGTGACCGAATCCATATTTGTTTGCAAATTCTTTAAATGCAAGACAGTTGACTTGATGTCTGTTATTTGTTCTCACAATTTGTGGAATCCTATGTCTAGCAAGAATCAATTTGACGTATGTTGTGACGGTTTGCTGTTGTACTTTTGAGCAATGCAATTTCAGGATAGTGAGAATAATAATCCAGCACTAATACATATTTTTTCTGCATGTATGAATAAGTCAATACCCACTTGATATCATGGAGCTATGGGCTCCTCTGTGACCATCATGGGCTCTTTTATGTCTCCAAAATTGTATGTCTGGCTTAACACTTTGAGGTCTTTGACAAACTTCTCTATTGTCTCACATTCTTTCTGCTGTCTTATGTGGCAATTATATCTTTCAAAGGTTTTATTTTTTTGGGTAGACAATATTCCTCAAACATTTTTGTTACTGTGCCATAGCTTTTCTGTTCTGCTTCTGACCATGGTAGGTTATTTTAAAAAGACAGAGCTTTTGGGCCTGCTATATTTTTTTTTTTAAAAAGATACCTTGAGTGAATCTTTCTTCTCTGTAACTCCACAGACCATCATATATATGGTCAAACTCTGCTTAAATTTCTTCCAGTTTTCTGCTGCATTGCTGAACAGCTTTAACTCCTCTGGAACTCTGTGATGCTCCATTTTATTTGGCTTTCTTCATATCCCACTTCTGGTACCATATGTTGTTCTCAAAAGACCAAGGAGTTAAATTTATAGAATGATAAAGCTTGTTTATTCAGAGAGCAGCACCTTGCCTACAGTTCTGCAGTTCCCTCCTGTAGTCTCTTGGCCAATGTAGCAACTTATATATAACACTCTTAAAGGTATCCACACAGGAGGAGAGTTGAATGCTCCAGGAAATATCATTATCGGAGGTCATCTTATGGGGCAGATGGCCATAATTTGAAGTGCTTCTCTGTGGCACGCTTCAGAGTTACCCCTGTTTTATCCAGGATTATTTTTATACCATTTGGGTTAATTTAAGGTGTGCACTAACTTTTTATAGTATTTTTAGCACACTTAAAGAACTATAAATGTTATGTCTGGCTATACCCTTAGCGAGGTAAAGAAAAGGAGTGAACTCCCCTCCTCTGCATTAAGATAGCAGCAAGCTAAAGTTGAGCAATTAGACCTAGAGATTTATTGTAGCTGCTTGGTTATAATCAAATATATAAAACCTCATGCTATCTTGCGTTTCCAATCTTTAGGTAAATAAAAATGAGCTTAGAATAACAATAGGATTACATAAGCAAGTTTGAGAAAAGTGACACTACCCCCTTTGCCATGAACTTTAACCAACTTTTTAAAATCAAGCTTTTGCAAAATTTTGGAAGGATGAGATAAGTTTTGCACTTCCTGTTTTTCAAACTACCTGTTTTTCAAACTGCCAAAATATTTTGAGAAAGTATGTTTTCACAATATTTTTGACGTCTTCCAAAATCCAGTTCTTCCAAGTTTCACAGACTAAAACAACTGAGACAGTTTAAATGAGCATTTGGTACATCTGGATGCTTATCCAAACCCAAACTCTGAACTTATCTAGCTTCACTCATCACTCTTTCACTGAAAATAAAAATAAACTTGTTACTGACTTAGCTTATGAAATAATCATTTATTATATAATAAACTAAATATTTTATTAGCTGCTCATCATATCTGTACTTCAGGTCAAAGAGCTTAAATATGCAATGGATTGTAAATATTAGTTTCATCCTATCTACAGCTGTGGTTTATGGTTAGGAAAAAATTGTGGCAGTCACATCTTTTAAGTTACATATTTCTTGCAGCCTCAAAGTTTACAGAGTATTTTTCTATACAATGTGAGTGTAATGAGAAGGGGAGAATAGGGATTTAAGAAGATAAGCTTCAAACATTGATGTAGCTAGTACAAATATTGCACAGATTTAAAATGTCCTTGTTGATTAATGAAATTGTATGGAAAATGTTTGCGAAATTATAATTGACTTTTCCTGAGGAAGTAGCAGATGTTTTTCATTTTCCTTTTTTTTTTAACTTGATGGCTGAAAGGAAAAGTAAAAAAAAAAAAAATCAATAAACAACTTTGTACACCTCAGCATAATTTAAAAAGATGAAAAAATACTTCAACATATAATCCAACATTTTGTAAATACATAATTAGCTGTACCTGCTATAAGAATGCACCACATTGACATTTATATCCTTCACCAAATAGTATGCCAAGGCAGATAATTATCTTTCAACTTGAAATACCATTAGGCATGAATTAAAAATACAGAGGAACAAAATTGTTTTGGGTTACAGAAATATAAATTACAGTTAATTTGGGAAACAATGAGCTTTGCAGATGATACTCTGCATGAGAACAGTGGCAAACAAGTTTTTCGGAAGAATCATCACTCTTATGTTCATTGGTATTAAATTCAGGCAGATTTAATTTTGCTTTGTAGGCTTATCTTAACAAGAGAATTTTTTTTTTTTACTTGAATAGGATCCTGGGGGATATCACCTAGTGTTATTGCTCACCACAGTTCTTTAGTCAATTTAGGTAAGTGATTGGGTTCAGCTTCATGCCACTTGGTCATGATGCAGGATTATTTGGACCAGGATATAACCATAGGCAGCTGACACAATGAATGTATCTTAGCAATGCCTGCTGTCATTGCAAAGTTAAGGGCAACAGAGTGTTAAATAGTATAGTTCTTCAGGGATGCATCCTAACTTGTAGTTTTCTCATCAGTTTTTACCCATTAGATAATTTTCTTTGTCCCCTTGCCTATCCAGGTTTGCTATCTGGAGGATATACTCTACTTTGATCAATCTGACTCAACACATTCGTCAGTTCTTTGGGAGACCACTTTTCTTCATTGCAACACAAAATCCTCTTGTAATTTCTTTTGTTCAGTCTTGTCCCATTACTCTTACCTATAATACCCAAAGTAATACCTCTCGTATCTTGGTATTAAAACCTTTTCTTTTTTATCCTTGCATAGGATTATGATCTCAAGTGTTTTCAACTAACTAAGCAATACGTAAATCAATCCCTCCCATGCTTTCAGTTTTGTTTCTATTTTCTGACCTCTGCCTAGTTTGTAAACGCCATCCTTAGAAATAAATGCCATAATCACATTTAGTTTCTTTCAACAATTGAACAGTGGTTTGTAATGAGATGTCTCAAAGAGTACACTGAACTACACCTTAAGCTCTTTTCTACTTAGCCCCTTTGAATTTCTGTATTTTGTATTATATTGCATCAGATATATTATAATCAGGTATCATTCATTTTCACTAGCTCTGTTATCAATAACAAGAACAAAAGATAGAGTTGTCTTAAGATTTATGATAAAAATAAAGCAAGAGCATCTGCCACAAACGGTGTGATAAGCAGCTGCAAGAACATGTTAGAGGGGATGAATGAGAGACAGCCTGCATTAAATAGTAAGTAGAAAGAAAAAATTGATGGGGTCAATAACATAAAGGGAGACAAAGATCAGTTCCAGATAGCTATAGCTGACGGCTTTGTTTGTGTTATAAATGATGCACAATGGCAATGCAAAAACTCAGGTGTATTAGTTTGTATTTGTCAAAGCGAATTACATTTTGCATTCCTCATTGATATTTGCAAATAGATCACCATGATGTAACACCCCTACACCATTATGATGAGTGAAAGTGGGTTGTACCTGACACTTCTATCCACCTTGGTCATTGCAGTTTATCCATGTCATACATGGCCTGGTTGCATGCCATATATTCAGGTTAAAGCATTATACAAATCAGCCACAAAGATGTTCCTGATTAACTCTTTCACTTTATATTTGCTTTTACTAATTTTCATTGCAAAGTTTTATTGCTGACAGTTTTTCAAGTGAGCTGTCATGAAGTACTGCATCAGCACTATGCTGAACATTGATCTCTAATGACAGCAGTCTTTTGACTTAATACTTGTTCAAGGCAGTCAAAATTAGGTTTATTTGACACAATACTTTATAAACACCTAGGGCCAAATTAGTTCTCTTCTAAGTAATTGAGTTATAAAGAGATTGAATGGAGGTTCAGTCCAGTACCCTGGAGGTTTTCAAGAGGAGACTAGACAGTCACCTCACTGGGGTCACCTAACCCCAGTTGTCTTCCTGCCTAGAGGGGCAGGGGGGTTGGACCCAATGATCTGCAAGGTCCCTTCCAGCCCCTAATAATCTATGTCTCTGAATGAATGATCCCAGAATTCGGTTCACATTTCTGATTGTTCCCTTATTCTGGTGAGCTGGATCACTTGTAGATTCAGCATTGGTGGGATAGAAAGGTGTTGAGCATTATTCCTGCCCAATTGCCAGCACAGACAATAGAAAGAGGTGGCTTGAACTTTTCCAAAGGAAAATGTTTTGTCAGAAAATCTGATTTGTTGAGCCTGAGATGTTGTGTTTGAAACATCTCAGGTTTAACAGATTTTGACCTGATGAACCAGTGGCAATGTGTAGGGGGTGCATGAGGGTACATGCGCACCCCCTGCGAGCACCAGTGCACCCCCGGATCAGCCATGCTCACTGCTTAGGTGATGGGTGGCGGGGGGGAAGGTGGGAGTGCTGGTGCCCCCCCTGCAAGCACCAGCCAATCGCAAAGCTGCTCCTGAAAGTGAAACTGGTCACGGGGGGGGGGCATGTGCCCCCCCCCGACTAAGGTGGCACCAATCACCCATGTGATGAACTACCATTGGGCTACCAATGCATCAGGACACATTGCTTCCAGGAGCTCACAGACTTATCAGGCCAACTATCCCTCTACTGTGGACACTGAAAGCACTAAATCTGTGTCATTGTGGCAGATCACCTGGTGCGTCTCCCCAGGAGCTGATGATCCAGGAAGTATGGGGTACATATACCCCAGAGTAGTCTGTCTGGCAGATCTGTGTGAGCATGAGGGCTGTCTGCCTGGGGGCTTTACCAAGAGCTATGGAGAATCCCAGGCATCCCACTGCAGGCATCCCCTCACCTTGGCTTCTGCCAAACGTTAATTCAATTGTGCAAGAGGATCTGAAGAATTTCATTCCATACCCCAACATTCACACACCCTGTCACATGAGACCTTTAGTGTACTGAGATTCAGGGAGCTGTAGACCGGAGAGCTCCCCAATCCTAAACTGTTATTCATTCAACTGAAAAGACACCAGAGGTATGTGGCCAGTGGGGAATCAAAGAGCTCCCTGATCCCCAGCTCCCTCTACTACATACCTGCCATCCTAGCCTTAGGTTTCATGGTGTGGCTTTAAACGTTGCCAGCCAGAAGGGGCTGATGGGCTCCCCTCAAAAGAGGACATTTAAAGCTGTGCCATACATGATTGCATGCCACACATTCAAATTAAAGTGTGATACAAATCAGCCCCAAAGATGTTCCCTATTAAATGCTTAACATGGTTTGCCATTTTGAATGTGTGGCATGTTACAATATTTATCATGTGAGTAATGTGTTAATTATGCAATAAATGCAACATCTGTCAAGACCCTTCTTGCAGGAGCAAGTTATGTGATTCTATTTTTAGCCCTTGGAACAGGACAAAAATGAGGGCATCTTTTTTAGTTTTATCTAGTTTTGAAATCAAGATTCTTAATAAATTAAAGACATGCTTTCTCAAAGTTCCTTCAAAGGTAGACCATAAATGTTGGAGAGTCCTTGTTCTATCTCGGGCTTATTTCACTTCATATGGAATGTAAAAATAAGGTAAAACTTAGATGCTCCCCTGATTCACCCTTTGGGTCTTCTCAGTCCATACTATAGATCTTCCCCTATAGCTGAAATAAATAATGAGCCATCAAACTCTCTTGATCATTGGACCCTAAAATTCCCTCATTAAGATCAAGACCTCCAACATAATTACTGGTTTCAGACAAAAATTTCAAGACCATTGTCTATACATGAAACAGATGTATAAGTTATAGGTTCTCGACAGGAAAAATATTCTATCTGCACAGTCATAGAACTATGATGTGAATAACAGAGAGTTAGTGGAATAGCTTGCATGACTAGAGTACTATCATGGATGCGTATAAACTGTTCAGGAAGAACAGGCATGGGGAAAGAGGAGGAGGAGTTGCACTTTATGTAGAAGAGCCATATAATTGCTCAGAGCTCCTGTATAAAACTGGAGATAGGCCTGTTGAAAGTCTCTGGGTTAGGGTCAGAGGTGATGTCATGGTGGGTCTATACTATAGACCACAAGACCAGGAGGATAAGGTGAATGCTTTCTTCAAACAGCCAGCAGAAGTTTCCTGATCACAGGCCATGGTTCTTATGGGGGACTTCAATCACCCTGACATCTGCAGGGGAGCAATACAGAAATGCACAGGCAATCCAGAATGTTTTTGTAGTGTTGGGGACAACTTCCTGGTGCAAGTGTTGGAGAGGTGAACTAGGGGTCCTGTTCTTCTTGGCCTGAAACTCACAAATGGAAGAATTGATGGGTAATATAGAACTGGATGGCAACCTGGGCAGCAGCAACCATGAGATAATTGAGTTCAGGATCCTGAGGAAAGGAAAGAAGGAGAGCAGCAGAGTAAGTGCCCTGGACTTCAAAGGAGCAGGCTTTGACTCACTCAGGGAACTGATGGACAGGATCCCCTGGGAGGCCAGTTTGAAGGGGAAAGGAGTCCAGGAGATCTGGTTGTATTTTGAAGGCTCAGGAGTGAACCATCCCAGTGCTCAGGAAGACTAGCAAGTATGGCAGAAGACCAGTTCATCTTAGCACAGGACACTTTAGTGAGCTAAAACACAAAAAGAAAGCTTGCAAGAAGTGGAAACTTGGACAGATGACTAGGGAGAGTATAAGAGTATTGCTTGGGTTTGCAGGAATTAAATCAGAAAGGCCAAAGCACATTTAGAATTGCAGCTAGCAAGGGGCATGAAGGGTAACAAGAAGGGTTTCTACAAGTATGTCAGCAACAAAAGGAAGACCAGGGAAAGAGTGGGTCACTTACTGAATGGGGAGGCAACCTAGACATAGATGATGTGGAAAAAGATGAAGTACTTTTTCCTCTCAGTCTTCACAAGCAAGGTCAGCTTTCAGACTACTGCACTTGGGAGCACAGTTTGGGGAGGAGGTGATCAGCCACTAATGGCGAAAGAACAGGTTAGAGGCTATTTAGAGAAGTTGGACATGTACAAGTCCATAAGGCTGGACGCAATGCATCCAAGGGTGCTGAGTTGGCTGATACCATTGCAGAGCCCCTGACCATTATCGTTGAAAACTTGTGTGATTGGGAGTGGTCCTTGATGATTAGAAAAGGGCAAATAAAGTGCTCATTTTTAAGAAAGGGAAGAAAGAGGAAGCAGGGAACTACAGACTAGTCAGCCACACCTCAGTCCCTGGAAAGATCATGGAGTAGGTCTTCAAGGAATCCATTTCTAAGCACTTGGAGGATAAGAAAGTGATTAGGAACAGTGAGCATGCACTCACCAAGGGCAAGTCATGCCTCACAAACCTGATTGCCTTCTATGATGAAATCAGTGGTTCTATAACTGGGGAAGAACAGTGGATGTGGTATACTTTGACTTTAGAAAGGCTTTTGATATGGTCTACACAACATTCTTGCAGGCAAGCTAAAGAAGTATTGGTTGGATGAATGGACTGTAAGGTGGATATAAAACTTGATGGATCATCAGGCTCAAAGGGTAGTAGTCAATGGCTTGATGTCTAGTTGGCAGCTTGTATCAAGTGGAGTGTCCCAGGTGTTGGTCCTGGGGCTGGTTTTGTTCACTATCTTCATCAGTGACTTGGAAGATGACACAGAGTCCACCTTCAGCAAGTTTGAAGATGACACCAAGCTGGTGGAAGCAGCCAATATGCTGGAGGCTAGGGTTAGGATTCAGAGAGACCTCAACAAATTGGATGATTGGACCAAAAGAAATTTCACAAGGTTCAATAAGGACAACTGCAAAGTCCTGCACTTAGGATAGAAGAATCCCATGTACTGCTACAGGGTGGAGACTGACTGGATGGGCAGCAGCCCCGTAGAAAGGGACCTAGTGGTTACAATGGATAATAAGCTGAATATGAGCCAACACAGGTCCCAGCCAATAGGTGCCCTTTTTGCCAAAAAGGCTAATGGCATACTGGGCTGCATGAGTAGGACCATTACCAGTAGATTGAAGGAAATGATTCCTCCCCTCTAGTCAGCACTGGTGAGCCCACATTTGAAGTACTGGGCCCAGTTTTGGGCCCTCCTCTACAGAAAAGGTGTGGCTAACTTGGAGAAAGTCCAGAGGAGAGCAACACAAATGGTAAGGGGCCTGGGGGATATGACTTCTAAGGACAGATTGAGGGAACTGGGCTTATTTAGTCTGGAGAGTCTCAAGTAGCAGCAACAAAAGTTTAGGTTAGATATTAGAAAAACTTTTCACAAGGAGGTTAGTAAAGCACTGAAACAGGTTACCCAGAGATATGAATGCTGCATGCCCCTGGAGGCTGGCGGGGCACAGTGACTGCCCACGGGTGGTGGCAGCAGCAGCGTTTGCGGTGGCCTATGGTGATCGGAGACCGCCTGTGGATGCCACTGGCAGTGGTGGTTGTGGGGTCTGGGGAGGTGGTGAGCGGTGACTATCCGCAGGCACTGCTGTGGCAGTATCGGCAGTGCTTTTTGCAGGGGGCACCACCAAGATCAGGGGGTGCACATGCACCTGTGTGCACCCCCTACACATTGCCGATGCCCAGAGAGGTTGTAGAATCCCCATCCTTGGAGGTTTTTAAGATTCAGCTAGGCATAGCCTTGGCTGGGATGATCTAGTTGGGGCTGGTCCTGCTTTGAGCAAGGGGTTGGAGTAGATTACCTCTTGAGGTCCCTTCCAACCCTAATTTTCTGTGATTCTCTTTCATTAATTCTATCTGAGATCACATGGCCATATGAATATTTTCTGGTAAGTGCCTGATCATTAATAAAAGCACAGAATTAAACAATGAATGGTAAAAAAGGAAAACTGCAAAGTAAAAACCACATTTATATATTGTGCATAGAGATGAGCAGGGAAGGTTTGTGGAGGGGCATAAGAATATGGTTTGAAAATATTGTGGTAGACTGACGTTTTTGGTATGAAGAACTTCCAAGAGGCTCATGTTGCAGCTGCCTCAGGATATAATAAGAGATTCATATTCTTAATGTGCATATCATTCCTATTAAGGTTGCCAAAATCATTCATAATTTTAGTTTACTTAACCTAACAAAACTTTCAGCTTCGAGGATATCATAAATCTGTTGAAGAATTCCTCAGGGGGGAAAGACAGAGAGAAAGTTTTCTTGTGTTTGTCTGTTGGCTCTCAGTGACTATCTCTTATTAATTATGTTCATGAATTGCCTAGAATCCCCCCAAATAGCAGTTAAAAGGCACAATATTTAAATTGATTCCAGTGGTATCCTCTTCCCAAAATGATCAGCTTTTAAAAGACATTTTCACAGAAGCTGCATGTATCTCTGCCATCATGAGACTTCCAGACACTTCCAGTATTTTTGATCATCCTTCCTGGAATGCTTTACAAGAGTGTACAATCTCTTTCACGATGTGTGATTCAGCAACTGGGTTTTGTAGACCTTGGGTGCATCTACCTAAGCATGGAGTTGCCCAATTATCTCTGCGGTAATCATTTCAGTGGCTACATTTGTTCTCCTATTAGGGCACATGAAACAAACCCTGCAGAAGGGTATTTCCCCTAAATACAAGTACTTCCCCTCCTGTGGAGTTTTTTTTTGAGTATCAGTGCACATGTAGATGCTGACCCAACTGGTCCCACTCTGGAACAGCCTTGTGCCCTATGCAGCACATTGAGCCCAGCTGGAGCAGTTCCAGGCCAGCAGATTGACCCCCTAGGCTCCCTGCCAGCTGGGCCTGCTGGGACCTGTGTCGATGTGCCGTGTTCTGGGTGCACATGTAAACTGCACACCCAGGAGCTTCCCAAGAGCAACAGACTATGAGGTAATAAGTTCTGCAGTTTATTGCGGCACATTAATGGCATGTGTAGACACAGCCCTTGAGTCAAATTTGGCTTTGAGTAAGTAGACTGTTCCTCTGTAGAAATCTCTGGGATAAATATGGCAATAATGGTTGTGGCATATGAATAAATTGTAACATAGATATGAGTAGAAAAAGGGCACAATTGTGTACTGATTGTTCAAATCAGGGATGGGGCAAAAGGAAGCTGGATGTACAAAAGTAAGAGGATGCAGCATACAGCAAGACTCTGTTCTTTAATTTATTCCTTTTTCATTCCCAGTATTCCTAGTTCAGATTTGCTGACAACCAGCATAATTGAATCTGGATTGGTTCTAATTAGAACATGTTGGAGCAGAACGGCTTAATTGAGTCCGCTGGAGTGTGCTAATTTGTGCTAATTAGCACTAATTAGGACCCAGTTGTTCAATCATACATTGTGAAAGAGATTACACGCTCTTGTAAAGCATTCCAACAAGGATGATCAAAAGTCCTAGAAGTCTCTGAAAGTCTCATGATGGCTAATTGGGCAACTCCGCAGTAGATGTCTCATGTAGATGAACACTAATTAATGTGTATTTGGCATCCCCACACTTCAAAATGGCAGCAGGAGCATTTTAACTAAAGCTTGTTGAATGAGCTTTAGTTAAAGCACCTCCACCGCCATTTTGAATGTGGGATACCGAATACACAAAACACTGTCAGTGCTTTAATTAGAGCCACTCTAATTAAAGTGCTCCCCTGGCCCCAGAGCACATGTAAAGACACCTGCACATGATTTATAGAAGGATGTATGTGTTAGACCCCGACTCCATGTGGTACCCACCAACTATGGAGACAACGAATCAATTGCTTATGGGTCCTGTTACTCATTAGTCAGAGCAAGCAGGGAGCAAACACTACTTGCACACATTGCTCGCAACAGCTGTATTCAGAATGGAGACGGCTTCGGACTAGTTCCTAAAAAAACAACAAACTGGGGAGCTGCACTGAACATTAGTTCTTTTTACATTTTATACACTTTGGTTCATACATATCAACATTCACTCCACCTATGTCCCTCCTTGGGTTCCACCCATTTCTCCTCCCATTTCAAGCTCCACCTCTGTTTACTGTTTGCTTCATTAGCATGGTATTGCCTATACATTTCATTCGTTTACATGCCTCTCTGTTAAGAGTGCATGCGTAAGGTCATGAACCCAGGTACTCTTGGTCAACCACTGTTTTTTTCTGGTTCTTTGCTGACTTCAGTACCAACTTCAAGGCCTTGCTTCTGCTTTATCTTCTGATGATACCTGGTGGGCTGCATCTTGTTCTTCTTACACAATGGGCTCTAACACTATGATTTTGTTTAGAAAACTGCTTGCCTAAGCATTTACAAGGTTAGTCTTAATAAATCATCTGACTTGTGACCAGCAGCTCTGCTGAGATGCAGAAAAAAGCTTTCGTTCACCTGCACACTCAGTGTGTGCTTCCCCATAGGATGGCTCTGAATGTATACTTGTGTAATTGAAAAATCAGTTGTAGATAGCACTCGTCCACATTGCAAGAATGTCAAGATCCATTTGCTTATTCTACGTAAGAAGAAATTCACTGCTCAAGAGTAGTACCTAGGAGGAATGCCCTGCCTCCTTTCCATGCCTTTAGCTGGTAGGGTTATGGCATAAACTGAAACTTCCTCAGACCCTGTTTCCAGTCTTCATTTTTGTTGTGCTTTATTTGGGCTCATCTAGTAGAGCAAAAGCATTATTTATTACAATTTGTTTTGAAAGCCTATTAGAAACCGTATTTATGTGCCTTATGATTCACTGAAGTTGGGAGAATGTTTTGAATGGAACGAATTTAATTAAAAAATAGTTTTTTCTTGATTAACTTGTTTACAGTAAGCTATGGACATTACTGAGACTTACCTTTTTCACGGGTGACATTCTCTGATTAATTTCCAGTTCCTTGTCTTGTGGATCTGGTTATTTTCCTGTTTACAAAGTTTCTTTTTCTCAGGCAGGAAGCTGGCCAGTACCATGCGACTAAGATGTACAATCACGTTGCATAATTAATTATAATTACTCCAGGTGCAGACACTCTTTTGGCAGAGACTTATTTGCATGAAGTGCTGGACAAATGTTAATGTTAATCTGCATAAGAACTGGTGAGTGAACAGGGCACAAACCTCAGCTGCTGCCAGGGTTGGGGAGGAATGGAACTAGAAGGGTTCCTCATGCTCCTGTCCAACCCTCCCACCCTGCATCTTCCATTCAACAGCTCAGGCCCCAACAGTGGGGAAGGCAGAACATCAATGGCAGCATATGGTGCAAAAGCAGCAGCCGAGGTTTGCTACCATGGATATTTGCTGTCAGCTCCATTTTTGCTGCTGACACTTGTATCAAACAGCCATTTAAACACAGATTTTTAATCACTGAAAAAGTAGGTGGCTTCTCTCTTCTCAGCAGTGAACTCTGGCTTCTGCTCCTGCCCTGTGCATTGCCACTGCCCAGGGCACTGCATTGGCCAGTTTATTGCATGACTGCCACAGTCCTTTGCAATGGATCAGAGACAGACATGTTTACCATCTGTACTGGTGTCAAGCAGGGCTGTGTCATTGCCCGAAGCCTTTTTTCCATCTATCTTGCTGTGATTTTGATTCTTATTCATGACCACTTTCCTCCTAGTATTGGGGTTGAGTATCAAATGGATGGTCAGCTTTTCAACCTGTGGTATCTTCACAGCAAAATGAAAGTTACCAAGACTGGCATCACCAACTGCCAGTATGCTGATGACTGTGTTACCCTTGCATACACTGAGACCAATCTGCAGTCCACCACTGAACTTCTCTCAGGTGCCTATCACAGCCTGGGATTCTCCCTTAGCATTGGGAGGATTAAGGTGGGCCATCAGCCCACTTCAGCACAAACTGCTCCCCTACCCCAACAAATTACCACTGGTGGAGAACCCCTGGAGAAGGTCAACCATGTCTCCCACCTTGGCACTCACCTCTCCTAGTCAGTCAGTCTTGATGTAGAAATCGAACATAGGATTCACAGCATATCCCTTTGAAAGGTGCTTCGCCATCTCTTTACCGACCAAAGTCTGCAGATGGAAACTAAGATCCTGGTCTACAATGCAGTGGTTATCCCCATGCTCTTCTATGGCTGTGAGATGTGGGTGATATATCAAAGTAATCTTAAGCATCTAGAATGGTTCCATCAGTGTTGCCTCAGGAAGGTCCTTTGCATTAGACAGGCAGACCATTGCAACAATGCCAGCATCCTCTCTGCAGCTAACATAACCAGCATTGAGGCAAAATCATGAAATATCAACTCCGCTGGGCTGACCACTGTGTGCAGATGGCTGACACTCATCTCCTGAAGCAAGTCCTTTTTTCTCAATCTAGTCATGGTAAGAGGACCCATGGAGGACAGAGGAAGCACTACAAGGACAGCCTGAAAGCATACCTTAAGAAGGGTGGCATCAACCCTGCATATTGGGATGTGTTGGCTGGTAACAAGTCTCAATGGCTGCATGTAGATGAAATGAGAGTTGTATGTGCACAACAGTTTAAAGCAGGCTAAATGCTTTTGTACTGCTTTAACGGCATCAGTGTTTGCATGCCTCGGTGGCGTAATGTGCATTAATTATAGCTTCTGTAGGAAATTTGGCGGTGCAATGCACCTTAAATGACTTGGGGTGCAGCAAGCTAAAACTCCTTCAAGGAGTTTTGGTTTGCTGCCCCTACAGCCATAGAGCAAAGCACCAGGCTCTGTGCAGCTCTGCAGCTCTGTAAACAGCCCTGTAGGCAAACTGGCAGCAGTGCAGGAAAGCAGGCTCCACCCCAGATAAGTCGTCAGCCTGATTTTCCCCCCCGGCTCCCTTTCTGGGAACCTGCCTGCCTGAGCTGTGCAGGGGCCTGGTGCTTCCCTCCGTGGCTGTGGTGCCCAGGACTGCCCCAGCTGGGTGCCTGTGGGTGGATGTCACCTGGGGACAAAGGGGGGGAAGCACCACTGCCATAGAGGGAGGCACCAGCCCCCCCCCAGAATCAAGGGACTGCTCCACCCATTGGCAGCTCGCCCTCCCCTCCCCACTGCTGGAGAGGCAGGTAAGTCTGCACAACACGGGCATTTAATCAGCCCTAAATTGAAGCAATGTTTTTTAAAACCCACTGCTTCAATTTAGGGCTCCTGTTTCATCTACACACACCCAATGGTGCTGTACCTTACATCAAGCTGTAGCCCACTTTGAAGAGAACTGTCTTGCTCAGGAAGCCGAGAAATGGCAGGGGAGGAAGGAAAATTCACAACATCCTGGCCAACAGTTTTGTGTCCCTTCCACCCCCGAAGGCACCACATGTCATATCTGTGGAAAAACCTGTAGAGCATAAATTGGACTCCTCTGATACTTAAAACGAGAAATCATCCTCGTATGGAAGGATAGCCGAAACAGATATTGGCCAGTTATGCCTCTGGTAATGATTTGTATTTATTTGTAAAAGAGGGCTTAGCTGACTAGCATTTGGAATGAGATATATTAATCTGATCAAGTCTGAACTATGAATTATTTGACTAGCTCAGCACTCTGCCTTCACTAACTGCTTCTCTCATGGCTAGCTGAGCTCTCCCTTGTTATTTTCTGTCCATCCCAAGCCACCCTGCTTTCCCAGCGCTCACACATGGCTTCCAAACAGAATTTTAAACAATCCCTAGCTGACTTCAAAAGTCATAGCCAAATCAGCTTCTCACTTCAATTGTCAAAGCCTAAAATCTGTGCTTGCATTAGGAAGTTCTCAGGAGTAACTCATCTGCTTGTTGTAGTCTTTCGTCTGCTGCCAAGGTAAATTGTTTCCTGTACAGCTGGCCATATTTGCTCCCTCTCCCCTGACCTCCACCATCAGCAAATAGAAATATAATTTTCCTCAAATTTATGCATTGTTCAGTGAAATTTCAAAATGAAACTTTCAACCTGCTCCCCCCCACCCCCCCCTGCAAAAAAAAATAAAAAAAATTGCAAGATCATTTCCATTCTGGCTTTCTTGCCTTTTTCCTGGGAGAGTGGGGGAGAGATGAAAAAAATAAAAAGTGGATCACCCCAGCAGTTGTTTTAATTTTCCCCCATTCCGCTCTTTTTCTTTCCAGTAGTAATGAAGAGGCAGATTAAAATACTTTCCTCATGAAATTGAAACAAAACAATGCAAAAAAAACCAAACAAAGCAAAATGTTATCTATTTTATTTTAATGAAACACTTTTCTTTTTCAACCAGCTGTAGTTTGGCAGAAAATTCTTAAGCTTGATCGTCACTAAGGCCTGAGCCCAGGATCAGCTGAACACTCTCATCATCCAGTCGTTTGGTCCATTCGAGACCTAGTTCCCACTCAGATCAAATGTCCTTCAGATTGGAAACTAGTCTGCAAATAATCTCCTCCAGCCCTTGTGTCTGATGCAATTCATTTCCATGCAGGTGCTGGCTGGTACGGGGAAAGGCAAAGCAATGGCTCTGCTTACTATTCAGCCTCAGCAGATGGGTGTGGGAGGGTAAGCCCATCTACCCCAGGGCTGTGTGAAATTTCTCTGGCTGTTTTGTTTCAACACTGTTTTGACTCATTTCGAGTTCTAAACAGTGAAATCAAAATGAAACAAAAGGCTTTGAAACAACTATGAAATGAAACAAGGGCAGTCGAAACATTTCAAAAATTTTGAAATGTTTTGAGGCTGGGTTTGCTTGCAGCTAAAGAGAAACTAAGGAGAGGGAAGGGGGAGAGGGGGAAGGACTGCTCTGAAATTGACGTGGAGCTGGCCCGTGACTGTGATCCTTCCCCGAGGTCCCTTCCAATCCCAGTGCTCTGGGGGAGTCGCAGAAAAGCAGCATAAAAGGCAGCATTGTTTGAACTGAGCTTTCTCTGTGCCTTCACACTTACAAGTGATACGTTTTGCTCTGAACAGTTTTTGAGGTGCCGTTTCCCAGAAACCCTGGACCTATCTCCTTGAAACTTCGCAGGCTTCATGGGCTCAGCAAGGGCTACCATCCCAGCAGTTTTCACCCCATTGCACCTTAACATGCACACAAAGTCACACACATCACAAATTTTGCTTGTCAGCAGCCTGAGATGCAGTTTCCCAGAAACCCCTGCACCTATATCCTTGTAAGCTGGCAGACGTCATGGCCTCAGCAGGGTCTACCATACCTGCAGTTTTCACTCCACTGTACCTTAACACACACACGACACAAGTTTTGCTTTCAAGACTTTGAGGTGCATTTTCTCAAAACCTCCTGGCCTCAGAAGGGGCTACCGTCTCAGCAAGGTTCATCCAAATCAGGCAAGAAATGACAAAATTATGGGCAGTTCCATGCTTCCCCATGATAGGATGAAATGTGTGGGGATTGAAATGAAACTCTGTCCCGTTGAAACAACGAAGCGTAAGTCGAAACGAAATGATGCTGTTTCGCACGGCTCGTCTGCCCACCTTTGCAGGAAGAGAAATGGCGTGTTTCCAGTGGGGGCCAATCCGGAGGGGATGAGGCGGTACAGCTGGCTGTGCTGCGTGGGAGTTCTTTGCACCGGGGCGAGTGGGAGCCTCTGGTTTTGCATGAGTCTGGTGCCCTGGGGCTGAGTGCTGCCAATGCTGTTCAGTCCCTTATGAGGGACTGAAGTACCACACATCCATTTCAGGCCTGTTATCTCCCAGAATGAATATGATGCATCCACCTAACTGGGAGGTGGGTGCCCTGCAATGGGTTGATTGTCTCAGGGATTCTTATTGGCACTCTAAGCCAACAGAGATACCTTAAGGTGTGCCTCCATTTTTTTGTGCATACTGTGCTTCACTGTAGTGCTTCTTAGCATGGTCTAGAACCAAGATAGACAATCCCAAGAGGATGGCATCTCCCCTTTCCCCACTACTACTTGCAGCCTGGACAGCTGGTGCAAGGTCACAATGGGAAATTTCGATGTGCCTTAGTGGGTATGTCTACATGTTGCTGTATGGTGACTTTACTATGGCACAGTGCTTTAGTACTTTCTTTTGGAAATACTAAACCATGGCTCAGTAACCACCCAAACTACGGTGTTCACGTGGTGCATGGTTAGATTTTGTCACAACATCACTGTAGCAGCGTGTTAAAATGGAGGAGTGTGTCACTACAGTGACATAACTGCCCATATGTAGACCCATGTGATCAGTACATTGCTATATCACACTGTATGGTGGTGTAGCACATTGCTGTAGACGTGACCTGTAGATGCACTCTATATGATTAAAAGTATGATAGTCAGGTCCTGGCTATCTTTTGCTTGGCTTATTCAGATTTGGTTCAACCAAAACTAGTCAAACCAATGTTTTGGATGTTTTTATTTTTCAACTCACTGCAAGTAAGCTTCTCAGCTTAGCACACTTAAAAAGAGATCTTAAATGCAATCCAGCATCCTAGGCTGCAGCTCCCATGTTTCTCAGTTGTAATAATAATTGTAAGTGCTTAAGAACACATGGGTGATGTCCTCAAAAAAATGAATGCTCTTGCGTCTGAGTACTGTGGCTTCTGATTCTGTATCCTTTGTAATCTGAAGCTTCTCCTTCCTGTTTGAGCCAGCTCCCTGCCATAAACGCAAGTAATGGTTAGATAGTATTCTCTGTAAATTATAGAATTAAAGCAACAGTGCAGGGCTGTAAGTAATGTAAAGTTAGTAAAAATGGCTTTTGAGAAACCTACACCACGACAAAATGATTACATGAGAATTAAAGAGAGAGACTCTTAGACAGTGAAAGCTTGGCTTATGTGTAGTTCAAGGAATCCTTCTAGAAGTTGTATTATAAAAGTTTACAAATCATGGAGTTAAGACGCCATTGTGAAGAAATAGTCAAGGGATGAATGGGTTAAAGAGCCTTTCCGTTGTAGGGTATTTGTTCAAATGTAGTCCAGAATAGGAGGTGACTTAAAGTGGTTACCAACTGACAGCTGTTTATTGACCTACAGTATGTCAGATATGTTGGTGGTCTCAAGTTAGTTGCTAAAGTAAAAGTGTTCACCTCTCTCTCTGTTTCTCTCTCTCTGTCTCTCTCTCTCTGTCACACACAAACATACACACCATCAAGACTTGACACTAATTGGCACTCTGGCTAATAACTTCAGTAGAGAGAGCCTGGGGACCATAAGGCAGCTTTCATGAGGAAATTGTGACAGTGAAAATAAGAAAGTGCCTCATGAATGGGGAAGGAGAAATGACATGTCATTCAAATATCAACCACCCCTACAATGATCCTATGAGCTGGATTTGTCTCTGTTAGCATTTGATGTCACCCAAACGAACATCTAATTGTTTATTAAATGACCTTGGCGTTCCTGCCCCTCTAACCTTGTCTGGCAGGCCACTGCACACGTTTTATTATTCTCTGAATGAAAAGCCCCTTCCCACATCTGTTCTGCATTTGTTTTCTTTTAATTTCCTCTAACTCCCATCCCCCTCCCTAAAACTCTCATCTGTGCTAGTCTGAACGAAGTAATGTGGGCTGATGTTAATACAATGCTATTTGTGTTAGGATTTATACGTACTACGGTGCAGCCTGCTTGCCTCTCTTTAGTCAGGCCAGCATTGTGGGCTGGTATAAAAGGAAGTTGGGCTGTGAATCTATCTCCTTCCAGCTCCCCTTGGGTGGTTGGAGCCTGCAAGAGTGCACCTTGGTGCCCTACGCTTCCCTGAGGGTATTGACTGTAACGACCCCTGTCCCTAGCACGTGTATGGGGAGAGCAGTGATGCTTCTTGTTCCCTCACCAGCCCCACATATCTAGATGTCACTGAGGGACTGCACTGACAGTTTATACTGTCCTTTTTTTTTTCCCCACAGAGTGCTAGTTCTCTGCAAAGTCCTTTGACACAGGGCCATGTACTTTAAGAAATGAAGTGCAGGCATTTTAAACGGCATGGAAGAAAATCCTCAAAAGGTTTAAAAGGTGCAGAAGGCACTAAAAGGTCTGTTGAATTTCAGTGTGTTTAAATTGAATAGTCTTTGTCCTTCTTACCTACCTAGCCATTATCCCTGCTTATGAATGACTTTCAAATCCTAAGCCCTTCCAATAAACCCTTTATGGCAATGGCCTCACTCTATTAGAAAAAGCCAAATGTCAGGGAGGTTTTTTACCTGAATAAGCTTGGACAGAGACAGACCTGAAACTGCAGATTTGAACACCAGGAACATGGGAGGAAAGTAAAGGGTTCAACATCCTCCATCCTCCACTAAAACTCATATGATGGGAATAAAAAGACAGGAAAACTCAGTAAGAGAGAATTTCCTTGGGGTATTTGTCTCTTACAGTTCTACTGAGAGGGAGACTCGCTTTTCTTCAGAATGAGCCAACCAATCTGCCTACCAACCTCATGGATCCAGGGCATACAGAGATTTTCTGTCTTTACACTAGCCTTTAAGTGTCAGTATATCTGCCCCTTTTCCTCTCCCTCCTTCTCCCCGACCAACTCTTCAGACATAGCCGCTACAGGACTGTCATCTTTCCTAGGTGATTTGTAGTAGTATCTTTCCTAGGTGATCTGTGGCGATCTAGAGAGAACACAGTTCTCCCCCCTTAACCAACAGGGAGACGTATGTTCCTGACTTGTAGTCTCATTGTTCCCTTCCCTTTTGCATTCTTGTAAATCACCTCCTCATGGACAGTCCTCTATAGAGGAGAAAGTGTGTGTTGCCAAGAAACCAGCTAGCCTCTTTTCATTTCGTGTGTACTGGAAGAGATCATCCTGCAGAAGGCATGATCTGATCCTCAGATCTGAATCCAAATGTTACGATTGGCTCTGAACTTGAGGTCTCAGCGTCAGCTCTTGATCCCTTCTTTGCTTACACATTGGAAGGAACAGGTTAAAATGGCTACCATATGGCTTGACTTAAATGGTTCAGACTGAGAATCTTGCCATTTTCAGAAATCAGTGCAAAACATTTGATAGAGCTTTTCCACTACAAAAGCAATAAGAGCCACAAAACCAATGCCTTCTATAACCCCCCCCTCCCAAAAACTCTAGCAATAAGTTAACCCTACCCAGAGCAGAGTTTTCTGTGCCAGTAAAGGAGAAGAGCCACACATTCCACGATGTCCACTTGGGTATGTTGCTACTCCCACACTATTTTATGTGGAAGAAGCTCAGATATTATAGTAATAGATAGCAGCAAAACACGTGACAAGAGAGAGGCTGTTGCAAGACTGCTAATATACAATCACAAAAGCCATTCAGCACCTAGATGTTCTCTGATGTTCCTTGCCTCACTAGCAGATGACACAGTAAATGACCACCTATATCACAAGCTGCAAACAGTTTATACTCCAAGAATAATAAATGTCTGGTGTGTCTAATAGAAAATGTTGTCACTTTCTAAAGCTATCTTTTGGCACCTTTTTCTATTTACATTCTCTGTCTTAGGGAAATACAGATAAACTGAGTAACATTATTTAACATTCTATTACTCATTAAAAGCCAGTGCAGCTGGTCCCCTGCTAGGAGATTGATATGATGAAATACTATGTTTATTCAGTGTAAATGGTACATTGAATATATAGCATTAAATTCATAGTTTCATAGTTTCATAGTAGCTAGAGTCGGAAGTGACCTAGGTAGATCATCTAGTCCGACCCCCTGCCT
>NW_017728886.1:251100900-251174636 GCF_001723895.1 Crocodylus porosus | reverse complement strand
AAGATCCTTTTCCGTCTCCGTGCTGGCAAGAGGGGAGTTCCCCAACCTGTAAGTGTGGTGCCGGTTCTTCCTCCCCATGTGCAACACCTTGATGGCTTGGTTTGTGCTTTTTCTTATTTGACTTGTTGGGCCTGATTCTGCCCTCACATTGCATATATACATTGTTAAAGCCCTTCCATAGTACTTGGAAGTGTAGTGCAGGGGACATTTTGTAATACACAAAATGATATAAGAAAATGATCTGTGAATCTATATACGATATAATGGTGAAATTGCTGCAAATGTATGTAGAGCGGATGTATTGTACAAATATGCGACCGCACCCAAACATTTGCGACATATGTTCTAATGCTGTCAGTGCATTAACTTTAAAAAGAGAGGACATTTTCTACATCATAAAGATGCTTTTGCAACAAGGCTACTATTTCTCAAAGGTCCCTTACAAATCTTTTCTGCTTTCATTTAGGGCCCAGAATCGCTAGTCATATTGGAACATTTTTTCTTTAATCTCTTAGCCTCACTTTCTCCTGTGCAAAATGAGGATGTGACTTCCAACTTTGTGAAATAGAAGGCGCTTTAGGTTCCTAAGCCAGGCAACTTCAATCACAAATCCAAGCTTCATCAGTAGAGCATATACTCCAGAAACAGTGGTGGGGGACAGTAGACAACCTGGTAAAAACCTCTCCTGGTTCCCATTCTCCAGTGACATGTTCTTAAAGGAGATGGCTTCTGGATGCCAGTAACCTCCTGGCATTTTTTCTTCAACTGAGACTGAGATCTATATACTATTTGGGCCTGTATACTTTGATGCAGTAATGACAGAGTCAACATTTTTAATGATTTATTAGTAGGTCATTTTGTAACTCAGTTATTTGTGGGCATTGCATTTTTTGTGTGTGTAGAGATTATAGAGGTCATTGGCCATTATCTCCATATTCTTTTCTTTCTTTATAAAATGTCTTTTGTGCATCCGGACAGGTGCTGAGACCCTCTATTCCCACTGGAGAGTTGCAGATGTTCAATACCGCTCAAAAAAAGAGCTGAAGGTCTTGTCCTTTATAATACTCATAACAAAGCGTTATGCTAATTCAGCTTGTAAGAAATTATGCTCTGGGTCTAATGTGAGCCTAGGAGTGGGAATCCCCATGTCTAAATCTGTAATTTGTGCTTAGGTTTTGGCACTTGACTGCACCACGGTGCCAGCACCCATACGGTAAATGTCAACCACTGAGTTTCCTTTATGACTCATACAATGTCTGGAGCTTGTCACAAATAAACTTTCTGCAGAAGATTAATGTTAAATAAACAGAGATTTTGTTGATAAACTCTGGCAGTTTTCTGAGGCCTTCAGAGCCTTTCCATTACTCTCACTGCTCATTTTATTCATTAGGACTGAGTTGCTAATGGTGTTAGATCAAAATGTAAAACTCACCATTTTTCTAGCTCCCAAAGGACTATTACCTGACAGTGGCTATTGAAGGGACAGTGCTCTGAATCAGGTACCGCTCACTGGGAATATGACCAGCAGAATCTGACCCTTGTCTTTCCTTTCTCTTTTTCTGCAGATGTAGTTGGAGGTAGTATGAACTTCACTGCTTAGGAACATGGAAGTACAGCTTAGAGCCAGGAACACTGCTCAAATTTGCCAATGGGTCACAGTCCCAACCTGTGAGATCACGTAATAATAGTCTTGAAATTCACATCCAGTGTCCTAGTAAACAAGAACACCGGCCATATCCTCTTTAATCATTCCTCTGTTCAGGACAATCATAACCAAGGCTGCCCAAAATTGTTCCAGGAAAGTTCCAACAAATTCTTGCTTTTTTCGGCCATCGGTTTTCCTTCATATTAAACAGCTGATTTTACTTTTTGAGAAATACAGCCTTGGTTTGCTAAATCAGGGGTTTTAAAGATATGACCTACAGAACTGTTTCCCTCCGCCTTCAGGGCTCCTGGTGGGGCAGGGCACACTGCTGAATTCCTGTGGACAGAGCTCCATTGAGGATGTCAGCTGTGGAAGGGAAGCAACACCTATGTCATCTCCCATACCATTGCCATTCATCCTTCCGCTGGGGCCAGTCAAGTTTAACACAACTGTATTCAATCAATATTTGGAGAGAAGCTTATTTCTTCTTTGTCAGAAGAACAAATTCTTTGTCAGAAGAACATTACAAACAATATTCAATAGGTAAAGAATGAAAAATAAAACATGATGTGCAAAAGTAGTTCACATATGCAAGAAACTACAGTTCTCAGGATTAATTGTAACAATACGATTGCCTCCAATGAGCACAGAAATATGTCTGTCATGACTTGTATTTAGTTAGAGTTAATTGTTTTGGAACGTTGGTATAATGCTTTCCTTTGTTTAATCAACATAATAGACATTTGGCTGGAAACATGGCTGTTCATTTTGAAAGCAAGCACAGAACTAGCACAAAGAAAGCTAATTCTATAGCCAGGAGTGATATAGTAGGGCCTACTGTAAACAAATTAACAATGTCAGTGAGACCAGAACATCCTGTTATAAAATCTTGGCTTTAAACCTTTTTCTTCTTCTCGATGAAAATGGACACTATCTATTGTTTTGGCCAATGTTCTGATTAGTAATTTAGTTAATCCCTCTGTCAGAAAGGAAAATCGCTCCCCTTTACTATAAGAGTAGGTATTCCCCACTCCACAGGCCCTGAAGACTAACATTAAATATACTCTCAGACTCACCTGTAAGGTATTGCTGCACAAAATAGGATCATCATCATTTCACTTTTTTTTCTCAGTTGCACCAGTGTAAATCACAAGTCACTCTACTGATAGTGGAGATGTACTAATGTAATACTGATGTATAGTTAAATGACAGGAAAATCTGGCGGTCAGCAACACCCTCCTTGAGATGGAAACTGAATAAATATAGGGGCACATATCTGAATTATATATATACTGACCTAACCTAATCAACCTAATGTTAGATCAATTTAAATGCTCTAACATGTAGGCATTTACTTGACTTAGGTCATGCTAAAAATGTTGCTCATGACCTTAAGTTTGCTAGACCTAGTGAGGGTTAACCTAACCTAGGAAATGCCTGCATGGCCATGTCCAGACGTGCATGAACAGTGGGTTCCCTAGGGGACAAGTAGCGGCGGCTCACTTTGCACCACTGCTTCTTGTCCCTGGGGAATGCCCATGCCACGTGCACTTAGGTGCTTGGCAAGTTGCCCCAAGTGGCATAGGGAAGGCTGGGGCCAGCACTGTGCTGGTCACAGCAATCTTACCTGGGTGCTTGGGGCCTGCTGGAGCTGCAGCCATGGCTATCCTGCCTGGCAGAGCCTGGCCGGCAGATGCAGCGTGGCTCCAAGTGGTCTGGCTCCATGTTTCAGCAGTGCATGCTGCCCGAGCATGTGCTGCTTTTGGGTTTTTTCTGTTTTCTTTGACCCCTGGATATCCAGTGGTCAAAAAAAAGCCACAGGGAAAAAAACGGAGCAGCACACGCTTGTACAGCATGCCCTTGCCATGCAGAGAACCCCAGACTACAGTGCCACATAGCCCATAAATGTGTTTGCAGTGCCACATATTGCATGACCGAGTTTGTCTGGATGCACCCCATGTGTTCAAAGCACAGCCACAGTGATTTGATTTATGATTTGGATCACTGTTCCGATTTGATTCGGCCAAATCTGAATCTGAAGATTCGATGCTGATTCAGAGAATCAGTGATTTGGCCAAAGACACAGCTTTAAATGTTTTGTCTACATACCTCAAGGTACCAGGTGTGGCTCATGAACGCTGCACTGCTGGGGTGGATGGATTGTCCCACAGGAGCACGGGGGGTGGGGGAGGAGGTGGCGTGCCCTGCATGCTCAGTGGCAAACCTGGAAGTGGACTGGAAGTACTTCCAGTCCACTTCCAGGTCTGCTGGGGAGCACGTATCTCTCCCCACCCCCTCTGCACCTCCCAGCTCAGTGATCAGCTGTGGGGAGACCCCCCAGACCCAGGAGGCACCAGTCGTGGTTGTGGGGGGTGTGCCCAGCGCTCTCCCTGGCAGACCCGGAAGCAGCGTGATTGCAGCATGGATAAGCATATCCACGTTAATGTCAGACTTGACTATTTGGGTAAGAGTAGCAGTGACAACATCCCCAGCCAGTTGATGTTCTGTATACAGTCCATGCCGACATCTGTGTTATGGTGGTTTCACTGCTATTGCTACCCAAGCTAGACAAGGTCTAAAGTATGTTGTAATCTCACCAGTAACTGCAGTATAGATATATCTTCGGTGTTTTATTCATAACAAATTCAAGCAAAACTCTTACAGACTTCAAGGGTTTTTTTGACTGAATAGGAACTCTAGTATTTGACCTGATATGAACTAAAGTGCTTCATCTTCAGTTTTTTAAAGCCATTATAAAGGTATAAAAGCTGAAAACATGGATAACTTAAATATAAGAAAAAACACAGTTCTTCATGCATTATATAGTTTCTGGGGATTTTTCCATACTGTTTTACTACTTGAACTGTTTACATAAAAACAGGCTTGTTTTTTACAAATTGTTCTCCTCCCATCACTTATTGGCCATCTGAACTTGCCATCTGTGTTATTATAATAATCACCAGCATTTAGCAGCCAGTTGTGAAGTTTCAGTATGGACAACCTCACAACTGGCTGAAAAACTAGCACTCAGAGTAGTTATCAGTGATTTGCTTTTAGGTAAAGAAAGCATTCCAAGTAGGGTTGTGCTCCAGTGTGCCATAACTTAACCCCATTTCTACTTTTCTGTACGCAACAGTAGATATATGCATTAGGGCTGTGTGAAGCTTTGCTGGCTGTTTCGTTTCAACGCTGTTTCGACTTGTTTTGAGCTCAAGGGACTCTTCCTGGGCCCAGTTGGAGTCATTATTTTCATTAATGACTTGAATGAACAGAGAGGATGAACACCAAGCTGATGGGTGTGAGTGAATGCACAACCACTTTGGGCTCAGACCTCAAGACAATGTTGATTAAATTGGTTAACGATCTTAAATCAACAACAAAGAATTTCAATAAAGATACAAAGTACTGTACTTAGAAAGAAGCATCCATGCTCTGCTGTAAGGCAGCAGTCAGGCAGAAAAGGCCCTGTTTACTTTAGAAAAAAGAAGATGGAGAGATGCATGATAACAGTCTTCTAATATAAAGGATACCATGGGAAGTTCTTTTCCATGCCCACTGGAGTTGGGAAAGAAGTAACCTAATTAATTTGCTGCAGAAACATTAGAATTAGCTATCAGGAAATATATTATAGTTATGAGGCTAGTTAAGCACTGGAAGCAATGACCTAGGGAAGAAGATATGAAATCTTCTTCAATGGAAGCTTCTTTAGAACAGGTTGGACAAATAGTCTACCAGAATAACAATTCTACCAGCAGCCGTGTAGGTAGACTTTATTCTGTTTCAGAACAAGTGCATGTACTTACATAATCTCTTGGTGTCCCTTCCAACCCTGTTTTTCTATGATGCTATGATATACAACTCTTAGTTCAGACCAGAAACAACAGAAGCCATTTTATTCACTTACATGGATTTATAAAATGTGTCCTATCCAGGAGGCCTTTGTGCCATTTTATATTTTTACCATGTTTTGGGCATTCATTTTTCCTTTTTAAGAAAGGTAAAAGGGCATTTCTCAAAATGAACCCTATTATTTGCCCTAGGCCCCTTTAGAACAGTTGCTATTATCGTGTAAGTATGTGGGGTCTGGCTGCAGAGACCAAAGGTTATTCTTCTTTGTAGGAGGTAGAGCTCTGGACTGCAAGGTCTCAGTTAAATTGGGCATGCCTTCAGCATGCGTCCAGCTCTGGTTGCTGTATTATGTAATAGTGAAGTAGATGAACGGAGTCCTTGCTGTGGTTAAGCAGAGAACGTCGGAAGCCATAGCACTAGTCTTTCTTGAGCGGAGCACTTCCATCATGCTTTTTTTCTCTCTTCCCCAGACACAATATTTACAGCAGCAGTTGCAGCTGACTTATTTCAGTAATGGGTGAATAACGACTTGTAATATAGGAAAACAGACGTGAAACGAAGGGGGAAAAGCAAGCATGAAAACAGCCAAAAAAGCACGGAGTTCTTCCTTCAAAACTCAGAAAGGAAAAGTAGAAAACAAAACAGTTGACAATGGGGAGAATTCAGCCCCTGAGCTTCTGATTTATTCTGTGTCTGCGTTACTCTTAAATACGGTACTTTGTGTGAATGTTTCCAGTCCAGAGAAGCTGCAGTGCTAGATACAATAGGAGTGATTCATCTCTTATTGAAGTCAGTAAAAGATTGGTGAGTGTTGGAACAAGCCCCAGAAGAGGACACTATATATTTATCTTTTCATGAATTTATATAATGTCAATCACCAGGGTATCATGAATACAAGAATTTTAAGCCTGGTCTTAGCTGGATTTAGGTTCTCCTTTTCACCCTCCGGGAATATCAGTATTACTGTGGGTCTCACTATCAGCACAGTATGAACTGGTTTCAGCAGCTCAGCACGGTTTAAAAGCTGCCATCTTGTGCTTTAAATCTCAGCGCTCATTTTTTTTAAAGCCTCTAACAGTCATACTTGCAAAGAAAGTATTCAAAACATGAAGGAAGAGAACACAGTCTGCCAGAGGATGAGGACGGGTATAACAATCACACTAGTAATGAATTATAATGATATAAGCTTTTCTGATATAACTGTTATATCTGTCCACTCCTACACTAGTGGACAACACTTCTATACTAGTGCTAAACTGCTGTAATTGTAATTGTTTAAAGTTGCAGTGCTATAGGTGACTTATACCAGTGTATGAGCTGAGAAGCAATAATTAAATCAGAACAACTGATGTGTGCTCCTGATATACAAGTCACTCCTCTCCTTTTAAAATAGTTTAAGTCTACAGAGAGCCTGAACCAATAACACCAAGCACAAATTTCCCCATGAGTGTATTAACATTTAAAAGCCAAATCATGATTTTAAATTTCCCTGATCTGGTCTTAGGAGTAGAAATAAAAGAATATTACTACATCCCCCTCAAATCAGGTCTGACCATGGATAAGGTGAAATGTGCCCAACCCTAATATTCATAGATTCATAGATACTAGGATAGGAAGGGACCTCAACAGATCATTGAGTCTGACCCCCGACTCACTTTTTATCCCCCAACTATTATCAGTCTTTTAGTAGATACCCATGCATCCCCATGGTTTTTGTTGGTGTACAGTTTAAATGCACAACCTTACAGGCTTTGGTTGGATTGGAGCTTAAAATATTCCCAGGAACTACCAAGTCCAGAATGGTATGAAGAATATTCCTGAACCTTCCCTGAAGGCTTTTGTATGGGTGCAAGTATTTCACAGAGGTAACAGATGACTACACATAAATGAGGAGATAGTTTCTAGCAGGTTGAACAAGGCTCACTGTATTTTTCTGTACAGAAGAACTGTCAAGCTTTGGCAGTGACCTTGAATCTCCAAGACTTAACAAGCTGTATGGGCATTTTTACACATGCTCCAAGAGGTGTTGCAGGGTGGAATGACACTTTAATTAGCAAGCCACGCTAATTAAAAGTGCCCTAGCATCATGTGTATCAGTGCCCTCATGGTGAAAAATGGTGACAGGGTGTTTTGAACTAAAGCTCATTGAATGAGCTTAAGTTCAAAGCGCCCTGCCACTATTTTTCAGCTCGGAGACACAGATACACATGACACTGGAGTCTGCTGTGACGAGCTGGATTTCCAGCATATTGGAGTGGGCTCTCTGCATGTGTATAGGAGCTTTATCTGTCTAAAATAAACACAACTTAGATTGAGCACAGGGTCTGGGTGGCAGATGGTACAACATTTGTTAGCATTTTCCTAGAAAAGTCAGAGTGCACAGACCAGTGAGGCCCAGTTAGAGATGACTTTCTTATGTTATTCAGCATGAAATTATGCATGTTTGAGTGAACAAGTAATCTAGTCTAAAGGGTAGGATTTTATTGTGATTTTATTCTACAGGTATTTACAGAAACTAGTCTCTTATTTCATTAGGGGCTGGTTCTCAGCATGGCCACTGTAGCAAGCTCATTGTGAACTGCAATAGGAATTATGGCTGCTTGCAGATGTTAAAACCCAAAAAACCATGCTGTACTGATAAAAACAGTGCATGCCTTTGACCCGGTTCTGCAGCATCTGTATAGATTCAGTGGGGCTTTTTGGTGCTTTTGTCTAAAGCTGAGTCAATGAAGTATTGGATAAAAGCACCAAAAAAGCCCCACTTAAATCACCCATCTATACAGATGTCAGACAAGCTGGGTTCAACTAAGGCACTGCCTCTTCTGGGCATGTGCTGAACTCGGTGTGGGAGCATGCAGAGTTTAAAGTAAAGCACTGCTTTTTTTCTTTTCTTTAACCTCTGCAAGCAGCCTACGTGTAGTAAAGTAATCTTTTGGTCAAAAGTTGTTTTAGCAACACCAAGAGGATCTTTTTTTCATCCATATCTGAACCCTTGAAGTGAAGCCAAATTCAGTTTAAGTCTTTCCAGCTTGGTTGACAATTTATGTAAGTATTAGCTCCGTTATGAATTATAAACTCCTCATTCATCATTCACCAGGCTGGTGTTCCATTTTATTTATGTAGCTTGCTTAGGGTTTTTCTGCATGGCATTTCCCTTCATTCTTTTTCATACTTATGCTCTTCTAGCTAATATTAATGTCCCCACAACCCTTTATGGATCAGTGACTCCATGTCAAGAGAGCTGCACCATGTTTCATTGTTTGTCATTTTGCTGGCTCTGAGATACAGACTCCCTCTGTCACCTTGCAAATTCATTATTTACCATCTTTTTCTATAGCAGTTATAAACTTTGAGAATTACATATATGCTAAGGCAGAAAATCCTAGGCACAACTTTGTGCCATGTACTTATTTTCTCTAAATATCATACTGTATTAATAAATTACAAAACAAGGTTTTGGGGAAAAAAGCCCCTCATCTTACTTTAGCATACAAAGACACCTCATTAAATACATTGTCTATCATTAAACTGCTGCCAAAAGCAGCCTGTATTCCATAATGGAAACCAACAATGATCATATTGCACTCAACAAATTCCTGCTCAGAGTAGGGGGGGGTTGGACTCAATGATCTTTTGAGGTGCCTTTCAGCCCCTAAATTTCTATGACATGCAGCCATATTGGCTCATATTGGGCAAATATATTAATGTGAAGTGTCTGGCCCTAAAAACAAAACAAAACATGCCATTGCTCCTCCAAGAGGGAAAAAGCACTGGGCCTGGAGGTACTACAGTATCAGGCCAGCACTTCAAGAGGCCAGAGGAAGCTCCAGCACCCTCCTCTGATGCTAAACAAGGTGTTAGTGCAGCCCATCTGAGCATGCTTCCTTCAGTATCAACTCTTTTTCAAGTCGTGATGAGCAACTACATTGGATGCTCAGGGAGAAGAGTGTCTGACAGTAAGGAAGAGGAGAAGGGGCTGCAGGGGGAAGTAGTTGGGGAGGTAGCAGAGGGCAAGGGGGCTACCTGACCCCCCCCCAGATTTATTTTCCCTGATATAGCAGTGGAACTGGTACAAGTTAAAGCAAACCTTCAATAATTAGATTGTTCCTTGTATATAAAATCCAATTATTGCGGGATTGTTTTATATTAAAGTTAATATGGTATAACTGTTGCCCTGTGGGGTCAGGCCAACTCCCAGGATCTCAAAATTGCGCTACTAGACAGGAGGGCACAGTGTACAATTGCACATATACAACCACAGAATTAAATTAGGTGCATACACACACACAGTCAGTTACCAGCTTAGGCATATGCAAACCTGTCACCAACTACACACACTATATAGGCCAAAAATTAGACCAGACTCAATTATCAATACCTGCACACCCAATACACATACACGGATCACTAATTCATATATCATGCATATCAGTTCACATACATACTACTCACCTACACGCACATACAGGTGATTTCCTAACTTGGGTGTTGTGATGTATATGTATGTGTGTACTTGGGATACCTGGGGAAGAGTTAAGGTAAGAAAGCAGAAGTGTAGGGAGTGAAAGTTGCCAGGACCAGGATTAGAACTGGTAGACTAGGGAGAGCTGGGCTGAAGAACTGAGACTTCGGGGTTACTTTATGTTAATTGACCATAACTGATTAAAGGACAATGCCCAAAGCCTGCAGAAGAGGGGAGTGATGTTGGAGAGAAGCCGGCACAGAGGCTGGGACTGAAGCCGGAGCTACAGGGGAGCCAAAAGGTAAGCAGGGAGAGGGAAACTGGGACAGAGGGTGCAGGGGAGCTAGAGAGGGTGTGGAGGCAACTAGGGGCTGGAGAGGGACTGCTGGGGAGCTCAGGAAGCTACAGGGGGAGGGGCTGCTGGTGCCAGGAGCTGGAGAAGAGCTCTGGCTGCTGGGAAACCTATAGGGCAGCCTGAACGAGCTGGGGGAAGTTGGTGACAGGCCAGAAGACTATGAGGGGAGAAGGTGTGGCTAGAGAGGGTGTGGGAGAAAGCTGGAGAACATAGGGGAAAGGCGCAGGAAAGGTTGGGAAAAAAAGGCAGAGAGAGATGGGGAGAGGAAGCAGGAGGCAGAAATTAGTGGGGCTGAGAGACTAAAAAAGTGGCAGGAAGAGCTATGGGAAGACACAGGAGGGAAGCGGTGGGCAGCTGGAATGGGGCCAGGCTAGAAGCAGCAGAAATGGTAGGAAGGGCTGTGGAAAAACCCAGGAGGAACAGGACTGAGAGATGGCAGAAAGCAACAGGGCCAAGAGGCTGCAGCAGGGGAACAGAGAAGGGATAGAGAGAAGCTGAGAGGTGGCAGGAAAAGGGGTAGAGGGAGCTGAGAGAGAGAGAGAGACAGAGACTGGAATTTAAGATGGGGAAGGTGACCGGGCTCAGTAAAATACAACACAACTTGGGGTTACAAATGACAGTGGTTTTATTGAACAGGGGAGATGGTGACAGTATCTTATTGGTTCCAGACTGGAGGAGGAAATGTGCACGTGATATCTACCTATCCCAGGCTGGTCCTCAATGGCCAGTTGGGATCTCCTTCAGCTTCAGTGTTGTCCAGAGGGGCTTGCCAACAGGGCCTCTGGGGTGGGCAGGCAGTGCAACATGGAGCTGGTCTGGTTCAGATAGAAATGGTGTTCCCACTGGGTCTGTCTTCACTGCCCCTTTTTATAGGGGCAGACCTTGTGTAACCCTGGTGACAGGAGGCAAGCCCATGCAAGGGTTAGTCCCTGGCATACTGAGCATATGCGCTCCATGCAGGGATGTGCCATTTCGGGTGTCTGTAATGGTGGGGTACAATGGTAGAGTTGCTGGTTATACAGGGTCTTTTGTCTTTCAAATGCTGGGTTCTTGTCTCTGTTTCTGGTTGAGGTCCATGGTTCCTGGATGAATCAGTGTGAGGTGATGGCCTGGTCATTACAGGCCATTCAGTAGAGGCCTGCTACCATTGTATTTCAATCATTCCCAATTGCCCCCATTCATCCGGGAACCAGTTTACATGGGAGGGGTAGACATGAGTCACATTTATAACACACGGGATGCCCAGGCAGAGGACGCAAGACAGAGACTTGACATACAAAATGGAAACTTGACATTACTTTGGTTCACTTACAAACACTTGCTTAAACCATACAATATCCATATAAAACAATAAAAATCAATATGAAAATGATAATAATACAATATACAACAGTAAAAATTAATACAAACCTAGCAAAATACTATTTACAATATTAAAAAAAAGGGCTTGTCATATAAGAATTTAGCTTACCTAATACTACTAATAACTACTTATAAGGGATAGAGAGGTCAGACAGAAAGTTAAGAATGGTTAGGGAAGGGAATGCAATTTTTTTTTTAAAAGAGAAAAACTGGGTGGGGCTTGCTACAAAACTATACATAAAATTTGTCTGAGCAAAAATTATGAAACATTTTTGCACAATGTTGAATCTTATAAACTGGAATTATGATGCTTAGCTTTTACAGAGAATGCTTACAGCATATGTAAAACATTGTTTATATCCCAACCTACAAACTTAACTAATTGACCCTCACAGCATCTATATGAGATGGGTATTTATCATCATTTTTCTTTTAAAGCTGTAGAAACTCAGATACAAAGGGGAAGTGCGTACAGTTATTATAATACCATAAGTTTGTCTTATTGGAGCTGGTTAAGATTGTTCATCCAAATAATTTCCTGGGAGAAAAACGCAGGATAGCAACATTTTCCATGGACAAATCTAATCTTTTTCTCTGATTTTCTATTAGAAATATCAAAATAAAATATTAAAACTTTCAGGTTGGTCCAATCCAAAGCAGAATATTTCTTTTTGTTGATCAGGCCTAAAACATTTAGTTTCAAATTAGTTCAATACAATATTAAACTGCTTTTCCTTATGAGTGCATTGTTTTATGGCAATTGCAGTCCATGCTTGCACTCTTTCCTTTGGGCTCTGTTGTTTGCCAACTACATGTCCCATAATGCAATACAAATTTTCTTCTGATCAAATTCTACATTGTGCATCATGGGAGATGTACTGTAGACAGATGTGAAATAATACATCATGTTCATGTTTGAATTATTTGAAATAAGGTGTGTTTGGATATTTTGACAAACTGAAAGGAAAAAGTCCGATTTCAGGTTATTTAAATGTTTAGTTTAGATTGAATATGTCATAATAATATGCCCCTAATGGCTTTTGTAAAATGAAAGTTTCAGAAAACAAAGTTAAAACATCAACTTTTTTTGTCTCACTTTAGGATACAAGGAAATGGTGAAATATCTGAACTTCCCTGTCCAAACTCTCTTAATTTTCAGGACAGATGTTCCAAATTTTGCTCAGCTCTAACACTTATACAAGACCACACAGAGAGTCAAGTGACAGAATCAGAACTATTATTCTTACTCATTTGTATTCATGTGCGCGTAGGAGCCCTAATAATATACCAGGATCCTACTGTTTTATACAAATATAGAACAAAAAAGTCAGTTCCTGACCTAACAAGCTTATAATTCAAGTATAGACAAGAAACAACAGATGGATACAAGCAGGCAGATGGGGAAGTACAAAGAAATGAGGAATTCCAGTCTCCTATACATTGCCATTTGTCTAAATGGTCACAGCGTGTTTCTGAGCCCCGATTATTATTGAATATCAGAATATTGCAGTGCTATATAATTGACTGATCGCTAGTACCTGCTTTGAAGCAGACAATTTTGAAACATGAGTTGATCAGATTTAGGTTTGAGATTGTAAAAATGATGTTCTGGCTCATTGCGAGAAAATTCTAATGGAAAAACGATCATGGATCATATAGTAGAAAAGCATCCAAATGTCATTACGTACTAACTTCCCAGAAGTACCACATCACATGGCTAGATTAACTGATAGACCCAAATTTATATAAAATGTGCATTACCCAGAAGTTGGGATAATTAAGTGTCTCAAAAGTAGCTAACCATTATTGCTGCTATATTCTTGTAAAGAAGATAGCCCTTAAATTAGTTTATACACAGTCTAGTAGCATTATTCATGCATTAATGCATTATCCATGCATTAAACCACGACAGAGGGATAATATAGGCAGCAACAAGATTAGACAATGAAATCTACTTTTTTTCTGGATGAACGTTCAGTGTTTGAAAATATCCAGCTGGTTTGGTGCCTATAGGGTGTACAACATATGGTTTGGAGTTGGTTTTTCCTGCTCTTTGCCAAGCCTTCCTGTTTCCCAATGGCTGTCTGACAGGACCGTAACCCCTTTTTAATTGTGAGCAAAATACAGCTGTGTCAAAAATACATCAAGGTGCCTCGAGGTATTGAGGCCATCCTTTCTGAGATTTACATTTAGTAGAGGCTGACTCATTTGAAAACACAACCCTCTATATCTCTCCAGGCACCTACATGGTGCTCAGCCCTATGAATACCTCCCACTGTCGAAGAAGTGAACGTTCTCTTCTTTACTTTTCTTGCCACCATAATGCAGGATTAGTGTTTATTTTGTTAATCAATGAGTAAATGTCTACTACTGTTGGGAGAATCGCACCTTCCGATAACTCTGACCAGGTTTTTGGAGAGGATTTTTTGTATCCTCTTGATAGACCTGACAGCACTAGTAAGAGATGGAGTAGACCCAGTCTTGACATTTTTCCTCTTCTTAAATCCTTATAGTTGATTTTTCTGTATTTTCAAGACAAGTCAGATAACCTGTTATGACTAGCTACATGCTAATGCTGCCAGACATCTTGTACCCTGACCTTTCCCCTTTGTAGGCCTAGCTTCACTTTCCTTAAGCTGCTGATAAATTGCTTAAAAATGAATTTAGATCAACACATGGTATATGCTGACTGCACAGTAGTTGCAAAATACTGCACAGTTACATGTCACAGCACAGGCAGTGCTAATATGCTGCTGCACAGTATTATTAGGCTACTGTGCAGAAGCACCACCTAAAAGAAGTTTGCCAGCACTATTATGCAGTAACTCTGGGCACCACACATTTATTTAGTACTTGTTCAGACAAGTACTAAATAAATACACAGTAATGACTACACAGTTGTGTCTCATGTAGATGCTGCCACAGAGCCCTGTAACAGTAATTCGTGCAATTCATGTGGCTAAACCAGGTCTGGGCTGCTCAGATAACAGGTACAAAAATCAGTGTCGCAGGGCACTGAAGTGCCTGCTCCTAGGAAAAGGTACAGGTGCCGGTTGCTGGGGCAACCGCAATCGTCAACTGACCGGAAGGGGGTAGGGCCTGGCCTATATAAACAGCCTAGGCTGAGGCCAAGGAAGCAGTTCCCCCCTAACATGCATGGGAGAAGGAGCTCTGCTAGAGTATGCAGCCTAGAGCAGCTTGGTGGTCTGAACAGCTTCGGTTCACAGAGACTGGGAGAAGAAACCCCTGGTAGGGCTTTGAATGAGGTTTAGCCAGAGGGCTAGAGTTTGCGTGTTAGCCAGGTGGCTCGTGTTATTGCGTTTGTTGTTTGTTATTACACCGGAGGACAGGGTGAGGCTAACAGGGGTTGGAGGAGGCCTCATTAGGGGCTCCACAATGGCGTGGGGACCCCGGTGCCAGAGAGGGCATAGCCGTCAGGGGTACACTGACCCCAGCCCTGAGAAGGGGCCCAGTGGATTGAAGGCCAGGTAAGGCCGAGGCCGCCTGAGCCGTATAGGAATTGTAGACCCGAGGAGGGGATGCACTGACCCCAGCCCTGAGAAGGGGCACAGTGCATTGGGGGGCCAGGCACAGCTACGGCCACCTGAGCCCCAAGCGTGGAGAGAGGCCCCAGGAAGGGCGCACAGGAATAGGGGCCCCAGGGAGGGGATTTGGGGACCAGGCACAGCTACGGCCACCTGAGCCCAGATTGTGAGGCAGGGCCTCTGTGTGGGCGGGACTGAGAGAGAGCCCCGGTGGGGCACAGCCGCAAGAGAGGCCAGAGAACGTCCGCAGGGAACGCAGGCATTGGTGAGAGGAGAGAGACCGGGGAGCACTTGTGAGAGAGCGCAGGCTAAACAGCCACGAGAGAGGCTAGGGAACCCACAAGGGTGTGGGCAACAAAGATGAGTCCGTGAGGATGCAGGCCATAGCGAGGCAAGCAAGGGGCCGCCATGAGGGCACGGCAAGGGATTTGCCTAGACAACGGCCAGTACATCTGAGAGGTTTGGGGCGTGGTATCAGGGGTGGTAGGAGCCACGTGTAGCCCTTAAGTCTTTAGTGCACGGAGACAGCTAAGACAGGGCACAGACTGGGATACATCCGGGGCACCGTGTCCAAGGGGTCGAAAAGGCAGCCTCCCATAACACTAATACCATCAAAGATGTGGCGGGCGAGAACAAGGGTGCATTGACACCAGCTTGGCATGGTAGGGGGTGTCAGGAGAGATCACGGCTGCTCCTGGGACCCTGCCCCGTGACAATCAGGTTCTGAAGCAAAATTATGTTTCAAATGTTGCTCCCCTGATACAATTAGCTCTCAAATTGTGTTATTGGTTCACCTCATTGACTGGGTTCCAGCTGACTTAGGAAGTGTCACATTACTAATTAATTTGGTAGGATAGCCATAATGTGAGATATGGAGCCTTCCTGAAACAGCAGATTCCTCATTCCTACCTGCTAAAATTGTGCTTTACCTGGAATAATTAAACATCCACCAAGCCAGGAAGAAAGGGAGAGTACACTGAGCATTATCTGGGGCTGGACTCGATCTTCTGAGGTCCCTTCCAGCCCTAATGTCTACGAAATCTATGAAATCTTATATCTAAGAGATTAGAGCATGCACCTGGGAAAGGGCTGACACATACATATATACATGAGAATGCCTCGTATGTATGTGTTTAAAGCACTAACCACTGAATGCTTAGGTCAAAGGGCTGTCCTCTTGATGTGTTTTGAAAGAAAGAATTGGGTCCCACCAAGTGGAAAGAGCCTAGATACCATCCTCCAGGACGGCTTATGGCTGTGACTCCCATACGAAGCTTTCTTGCAGCCCTGTGTAAGATACTAAATCCTAGAAAGGGTTAGGATGTAATAAATTGTCTACTCTTCAGCATTTCCCACTGGCTAGCTTAGGGAGCTCCCTGGTACTAAGCACTGAGGCTAAATCCTTTCATGATATAGCCCTAGGTGCTTAAAATACTTCTAAAGCTCTGGAAGTGTCATGGTCAGCTTCCGGTGTAGCTTGAATGCTAACTAAAGGAATTAAGGGAGCTAAAGTTCCCCATTACTCCCTTGTGCTGGCTACCTACATCCACTTTCATTTCATCAGATGCTGTGAAAGGATAAGCATAGAGCAGTGTATAAAGTGGAGTGAGTGATTTAACTACAAATGGAGGGAGAGGAAGTGGAGAGAAGGAAGAGGGTAGAAAACAAGAAAAAAACCCAACTATAGGAACAAAAGGACCAATAGAAACATTCTGCCCCTTCCTGGGCCACTTTCAACATGCCTTACTCCATGCAGCACTTCAGGTCCCCCTCAGGCCCTACTCTGCACAGCACTTCAGGCTTCCCTACTGACTCTCCAGCCAGGGTACACGCAGCACTTCAGGCCATCCTCTCACAGACCCTACTCTATACGATGAATGGCCTTACGACTCAGCCGCCGGCCCTTCTCATGCACAGCACTTCAGGTCTACCGTGCACCCTACTCTGTGCAAGCCTCCATGTATTTCTGTCCCCTCACTTAGGGCCGCTCTGTCTCTGCTCCCTCCCTAGGGCCGTTGGGGTCTTCCATCCTATGGGCTCAGGTGCCTCTCACTAGGCTTGCCTGGCCTCATGCCATCAGGGTCTCTCACTCTGTGGGCTCAAGTGCCGCTTGCTAGTTGTGCCTGGCCCCATACTGTCTCTAGCTCAGAGTATCCCACCAAGATGTGGGGGCTACCCCTGCCCACCTTTCACTGAGGAGGCAACTGGCCTGGCATTTCTGGGGAACTGCCCTGTCATGGGCATTTGCACCAGGCATCCTTCCCCGCAGGGTGCAGTTTCATCTCATACCCGTGACCAGGAGCCTCTTCCATCCCCATAGCTCCTCCCCTTACCGCCCAAGATGTTCTAAGCAGCAGCTCAGCGGGTGCTTCCAGCTGCTCTGAGGGCCAGCGTTAAAATGGCGGGTGCTCCACCCCCTCCTTCAATCTCAGGGCCCTCCTGTAGTCATGTGACCACCTCACTACAGCTAGCCCACACCTGCAGGCTGCTGTTTTCAAACCTTAAAGTGGCAGGCACCAAAGGTGCTCTGCCACACCCACAACAATACTGGCCTCTTGCTGTAATGCATTTAGACATTTGCAAAATGTAAATTTGCTTGTTCTTTTTAAAAGGTATTTTCATTGTTAAATTGATGTCGGGTCAAAAAATAATGCTGTAATCAATCTGAAATGGAAATGCAACTTTTCATTTTAAATTAAACATTTTGGTCAACCTGAAGCTATTTCTTTTTCTTTCTTTCTTTCTTTTTTTTGGTTCAGCCACACAATTGAAAAATCCATTATTTACAGAGCCCTAAAGATCCTGTCTACAGACTGTACTCAGGCTCAAAGCTAATTAAGTAACCATGTGCCTGCTTAACAGGCAAGAACAATGCACAGACAAAGCAAGGGATGATAAAATTACCACACATTTCAGGAGTCTGCCATGTTTGAGAGATTTACCGCACGTCACAAAGCGGACCAAGTAGCCGTATGCATATTCTAGAGTCCCTTGTGTTGCTTGGAATGCAGTGGTTAGCAGCAAGCCTGTGCCAGTAGCCGCATTGCATGGTTGGATACGGACATGAAACATTTTAATTAAGCCATTGTAAGGTAAACAATCTGGTTGTGTGTTTAACAATCCAAGGCAAACAGCTGCAGTCTGATTTGTACTTAAGTGCGTAAGGCCTGTGTGGCTTAGCTTTAATAAATGACATTCAGGGAAAAATATAATTTTGGGGGGTTGGACAGTGAAGTTACTGAAGGTAAAGTTCAAGATACATATTTCTCCAAGTAGCATAATTAATTTTTGAGCAGTTGAAGTGAACTTTTATTGGTCTGAAGTTAGGTATTAGCAGTATCAACTCACAAACTGAAAAATTAATGTTTTGGGGTTGGGTTTTTTTTTTTTTGAGGCGTATGAATAAAAACGTTAACTATTGCTGTTGAGGTATGACCCAGAGACCTTAGTTTTGTTACTTAGAAAGTGGGCTGCGTGGAAATGGCTGTCTACTAAAACTGAGCATACATAGGGAGTCATTCTCATATGCCAAAGGCTTGCCTGTCTCAGCAGTCTGCATCACCTGATATCCCCAAACCTCAGTTGTCACATCAGAGTCGGTCCTTTTCTCCACTGCCACTCATTAGACTGTAACCCTTGGGCATCATTTGGCCCTCCAGTGGCTCACTCTCAGCCTGCACCGTGCAGTTCTCTACACATCAGTGTCAGCAAGAACCAGATACTTCAGAGGAAGGAGAAACCTAGTTACAGGGTAACCTGCCTCCAGGGAAAGTTCCCAACTTCCACCCTCTACTCCCTCTGTGCAAAATGAAGTTTCTACCTAGCAGGACTTTTACAGTCTTCAAATTCTCCCCAGCCTGAAGAAGGGTGTATGTGCCCAAAAGCTTGCAAAGAAAGGATTTTTTTTTTTGCTACTATTTAGTTTGTCTAATAAAAGGTATCGCTTCTGGCCCAGGAGCTTTGTGCAACACCTAAAAGGGAAATTCTCATGGCCTGAAGCAGCATGGGTTAAATCCTTTCCAACCTCTTGCTTTTTATGTTTAAATAAAATCCTTGCTTTTTAAAATCTAATTGTTCTTGTGATCTATAAAAATATCCAGTTCCTTTTCAACATTGCCAAACTCTTGGCCTCAGTGATACCATACGGAAATATGTTCCACAAGCCAGTCATGGAAAGATGCATGAAATATGTCTCTCTTCCTCTACCAAGAATATTTTCCCTTGCCCACTCCGGTTCTCATTTTGTTGTGATCTCATAAAATGCCTTTGTATTTATCTCTAGGGCAGCAAAGAGGCAAACAAAGCCCATTACATATAAAAGCTCTTCAGTTTTCTCTCTCTCTCCAAAAAAAAGAAAGGAAGAAAGAAAGCCAAAAAATGCGAAAAATATGTAAAGCTTTGCTTGCAATGGCTTCTGATTAGCAGCCTCCTGTCCCAAAGCTTCGTTGTGTGCCAACTTTCAGTGTATCCATTTGTTATTGTTTGGTTTCCAGTTACATGCGGTGCGTTACAGGGGCCCGACTTGTTTTTGTATTATCAGTTTACAGCTTTGGTTTTGGTTCCATAAACTGTTGACATTAGATGGACTAGGAATCCTTAGACCGGCAGGAGGTCTATTGCCTATGACACTGACGTTGCCACTGGAGATTAGCCACTTCGTCTCTGCTAGGAGCTCTTTCACGTACAGAGCTAAAAATGGTCATACAACCTGTATCTTCTCCCATGGAGGGTTTAATGGCTTCCCCTCATCCTCCCTTCCAAGAACGAGGCTAATGGAAAGCAGGTGGCAGGCTGTGATGGCTGCTAGCGATTTGATTACAAATTATGCATTCCCTAGTATTTCTAACTGCTTGAGAAATTGGCTTAGCTTTTTCTCAGATAAATGGGATTTTTCATTTTTTGTTGTAGGTTTTATGATTTTTGTTTTTTAAAAAACCCAAACCTTTAAACCAGGATTTTTTCCAGCAACCAAAAACATTTCAGTTTTGAGCAACAAATATTTTTCAGTTGCAAGACAAGAATTTTTCAGTTATTTGGAATGCTTTTTAAAATGACAACTCAAAAATAGTGTAGAAATTTTAAATGTTACCGAAAATAATTTCCTGTCTGGAAAAATTGTTTTGAGAAAATGTTCACAAGCTGCTATCATTTTTGTTTTCCTGTCTCTGCCACATCCGTGCCAACATACATTTTAACTTACACACCTATTTCATCTGTCTACTAGACTGTAAGCTCTTTGGAATAGGAAGTAGAATTTATTAGATATACAGCACATCACAGAGTGCTGTTCTGCCAAAATTTCTTCCATGATATAACTGTTAAATAATAATAATAATACCTACAACAGCAGCAGCAACAGCAATATCTTTTGGGCAAGCGCATGCACAGTGCATCTAACTTGTTCATCATATGGGTAGATTGGAAGCAACTAATCCAGTGATAGGTAAAGCAAAAAAGAAATGCCTTTTTGCAAAAGTAAAATTACCAGAGAAGCCCAGGGTCCTTCTGGAGAGTTAAACACCCATAATTTTCTTGCAGTGATTTTATATTTGCTTCTTTGTATTCTGGCATCCTGTATGACACTTTATTTTTATTTCTTTCTCCACTCAGTGCCAAGCCATCAAAAGACACTGATGGTGGCTGAAAATACACTGCTCACCAAGCATTACCCCACACTCCTCCCTTTCTCTGACTATTTAAGGAATTTTGGGGGGAAAAGAGGCGAGGTGTTTAAGGACATGAGGATGCAAGCTGTAGCAGAATAGAAAGCAGAGCTAATGGCAAAAGGTAATAAAAAAACTAGAGACTATGATGCCTAGTGCATCAGTGAGGAAGCAATGGTTGGAGAGAAAAAGGGAAATAAGAAGCCAGTAAGAACATAGGCAGTACATCGAGAAAATGTGAACTGGGTTGGGATGGAACAAAGAGTAAGAGACAGGGCAAAAGGGAAGAAGTTAGTAGCAGAAAGTAAGACTGTAAAATTCTAGGCTCTGATACCCTGTGCTGAGATGAATAATATCTTATTCCATGTATATTTTTTATTGTTGTCCATTCTTATTGTTTATAATTAAATGGCATCTACAGACTGAAATCAGCTTCCATTGTATTAGGCAATGTTTATATGTGGTGAGAAACTAAAGAACTTACTTTCTGAATAAACAAGACACGTTATGTGAGGGGAAACAGGCACACAGAGTAACTTGTCCAGGGTCACAGAGCAGGTTAGTGGCATATTTTACTAGAGAAACTAGATCACCTGAGTACCAGCCGTGTGCATCTCCACAATGGCTTTCTATGTGTCAGTATGCCTAGTTGTAGAGTTTAGTGCCAGTCAACGTAGGTCTCAAACCCACTGTTTTGAAGTGAAGTATCTTCTCAACTCTGACTCCTTCACCATGGGTTTTGGTGTGAAACCTGTAGCTTGTGTAGATTATTCCAGACAATTCAGTGACAAAGAATTCTGAATTCCTTCAACACCGGAGAAGCCACTACTCACACCAAGAGTGAGGAGAAGGCCGTTTACTATACTGGCAGAAATGGAATATTAAAGACTGAGCAGCAGGACTTCTGCTCTGAATTCCTCTACTTTCATGGGTTTGTATCAGATTTGGCATATTTGTTTTAATGCTGGATTTTTTTTTGTATTTAATTATATTCCAAGAAAGTCACAGAAATTTAACAGAAGTATGACTTGTTGCAGGCTCTCTTAGTAACTGCTGAGTGGCTATCTTGATCTCCTGTTATTATGTAGAAGGAAAACCAAATAAACGCTTAGCAGACGTGTTGTCTTTGATTGTGTGAAAAAGAGATAACAAATCTTAAGAAAATATGTTGCTTGTTATTTTCTGTAATGAAAACTGCCATAATGTACATTAAGCAGACCTATTGCTGATATTTATGAATAACGCCTCTTAATGAATCTGAGGGCCTACTAGTTGTTCCTTGTTCTAGCAACTGGGAAGTTGAGGGATGTGTTTATTAATGTTAGTGAAGAAAGCCAATAGCAACCAAATGGAATGGGTTTGCAATATTATGAGCATAAACAAGCTGTTTGCAACTAAGATCACACTGTAAAGTGTTTCAAGACTTGGCATATTTTCTAGGTTGGTGTTATAATGGGGGCCAGGCTAGCATGGGAGCATTATAATGGGGGATAGGGCTGTGCAAAATTTCACTGGCTGTTTCATTTTGATGCTGTTTTGATACATTTTGACCTTGAAAAAGCAAAATCAAAATGAAACAAAATGCTTCAAAATGAAACAAGGGCCATCAAAATGTTTAGAAAGTTTTGAAACATTACGAGTTTCAAAGCTGAAGGTGGGCTTGCTTGCAGGGAAACAGAAAGTAAGGAGAGGGACGGTAGCGCCCTCCTTATATGAGGCATGCAGGGAGTACTTGAGGGAGGAGCCATGCAAGGCAGGTCTGCAGGTGGCCTTACACTTCACCTTGGACATCTGGAGCAGTTGGGGTGGAGATCATGCCTACCTTTCCCTTACAGGGCACTGGTGTGACCAGTCAAGCTGTCACTGGGCTCTTCTTCAAGCTGAGGTGATGGATGAGTCCCAACCAACAACAGAGATCACAGGGGCCACGAACAGCTTGGGGCAGGGGTGGCTCATTGGGCAGGGTGAGCTCACCTGTGGATACATGGTCACCAACAATGGGGCCAATATCGTCAAGGTGGTCTGTAATGCCAACTTTGTTGGCATCCTGTGTGGCACACAAGTTGCACCTCATAGTCAGGGACCCTTTGGAGGGGGACAGGGCTGCTAGTGATGGCATCAGCACCACCAGCATGCTCATTTCTAAATGCAGGAAGGTGGTAGGCTACTTCCACTGGAGCATCAAGGGGGGCAAGATGCTGCGGGACAAACAAGCAGAGCTGAACATCCTGGCGCACAAAATCATGCAGAATGTGCTGACTCGGTGGAACTCCACATACCTAATGCTCAAGGGGCTGGTGGAGCAACAGAAGGCCGTCCATGAGATTGCCTTGCTTGGGGAGATTGGGATCAGCGGCCCCCTTAACAGAGCTGAGTGGGATACCATCTCCCAGATCTTGGTAGTCCTCGAGGCCACTGAGACCCTCAGTGGTGGTGATGCCCTCCCTAACCAGGTGATCCCTGTAGTGAGGGAACTTCAGAACCAAATGAAGAAGTTCCAGGGGATTGATGTTCCTGGCTGAGGCAAACTGCTCTCACCAGATGTTCAAGCATCGGTGAGGCAGCTGAAGGGGGGGCATCAAAAAACGGCTTGATCCCTTGTGGTCTGGTATCGTCTGTGGGCTCCATGGTTCACAACATATATGAACCAAGGGTCATGGGGAGTGTATGTGGTAGCCAAGCCTGCGTCAGTGGACAGAGGTGCTGGTGAAGAGAGTCAGGGAGGCAGAACAGTGGAGGTGAGGGGGCGTGAAAGAGGGGGATCCACTGTCCCATGCCAGCATGCCATCCACAACCCAGTTTCCTCTTCCACCACAGGTGCTGCCAATGTAGGCCAAGTGCATGGCTTCCATGGTGGGGTCCAGAGGCACCAGACCCCACCATCAAGCAGTTAGCGCTCAGGCCTTGGTGGCTGCCTATCTCACCGAGAACGTGGAGCCACTGCTGTGCAACCCCTTGGCCTACTAGGCAAGCCACAGCCAGATGTGACTGGATCTGGCCACGGTTGCTGGGGAACACCTATCCTGTCCACCGACCAGTGTTTCAACTGAGAGGGTGTTCAGCATTGCTGGTGATACAGTGACACCCCCCCACACCTGCTTAGATCCTGGTTTGGTGGAGCAGCTGGTGTTCCTCAAGGTGAACCTCCCGCTGCCGGGCTCCCCAAGCTCCATGTGCAGATGGAGTGACTGCCTCCTTCCTTACTCCATCCACACCTATTTACTTTTTTCATGTTTTTAAAACCATTAAATGCCCTGCTGTCAGAGCTGTGTATGTTTTGCACAGCCCTAGTGCTAACTTGCATAGTTAGCAGCCCCAGATGTTGCAAGTTTGAGGCCATAGCAGAAGAGCTCATGGTGTGCAGCCTGTCAGATTGCAACAAACCTGCACATTTTGCTAAATACCTTATCATAAAGTTTCAGATTGAATTTGAATATTCTTAAATATGGTTTTATACTGAACTGCAGCATTCCCCTAATTTTTCAGTCATCAATTCCCAGTTTAGTCCAAAAGCTGCATGGTCCTTATATTGAAGGAGTTAAAAAAAATAGTTTTCTTAATGGCAGTATTTCCTTTGAATAAAAAAATGATGTCATCTAGTTTCCCTGCTGGACTAAGAGCATCTGAATTACTAGTATGGGTTTATGTATTTCTATCCACACATGATATATGTGGAGATGTGTGTGTTTATGTGCGTGTGTGTATGTATGTGAGTGTGTGAGATGTGTCTTGATCCTGATTTAATTCTCTTTCATCAGTTATATGTCAGTGTAACCCAAGTGATTTCAGTGTATTTTGTCAAGTTCCGCCGTGAGTTCAGTAGGGTTATTCTGAATATATCAGCAAAATACTTAGATTTTAATATTATGTTGAGAGATATTACCAGTTCCAGTTATGTATGGGTCTGTCTACTTTTAAGGCATACTTTTGCATAGAGGAATACTATTGTGAATGAATTCCTTTTACCATTACTTTGCTCATTCATATAATTCCAGCCATAAACTATTGTGAAATCTATTTATGGATTTTATTTTTGGAATACTGCCCTTTTTATAACTCAGTTTACCATCTCCATTCCTAATTTATGAACTACTTACATGCTTAAAGTTAAGTGCCTCCATTAATTGATTGGTTGAATCAAAATCTCAGTGAAGATTCTGGACATCAGCCAATTTAAATCAGTTTAGTGTCATTTAATTTGAGCCAGATATACATTCTGACCAATGAGTATTTCTCATTGGAGTGAATGTAATTCATCCAGCTTCTGAAGTCTTTGAGGCTTCTTCTGAGATTCAAACTTTGTTTAAGTTCAGAAAAAAAGTTATCATACCCACATTGTGAAAGCAAATGATGCTGAAGTCTTCTCCAGATTTCCTCTTTACTAGAAATCATAATAGTTTGGGATGGAGCGGTATGATAATTCCATTGTTCTAAGCAAGATGACTAGTTCATTCTGATCTCAGTACTAAATGTATGGGCAAAAAAAAATAGTGATCCATAAATGAATCCTATTGCCATACTGGGAAATGTTGGATGTGGTCTGCAAGATCCTTTTTTTTATTTGTGTTCTTAGCGTTATTCAATAGAAACAGCAGAGGATATGAAGAAAAGGAGATAGGTCAGAAGGAAAATATTACTGTTGAAGGCAAGTTTGATTTGGAATACCATATATTCTTATTAATATATACTATATTATGTACATACCTCTTTAGACTAGAGAGACACACACACATTTAGGAATGCCTTTCTGTTTCAATGGAAACAGCTTTCTGTTATCTCTTCAGTCGTCTGCACTGGGGCACATGCACACACACACATACACACTCCTTTATTTTGTTTTCTATTTTATTTCTCCTGTTTCTAGACCTGAGGTCTTAATTACATAGAGAATACCCTGGCTCCATTGAAGTCTCTGGAAGTTTTGGCATTAGCTTCAGTAAATCTGTGGGAAATTGGGACATCTAAAGCTCTGAATGACTTTTCCTGATTCAGTAGAAAAAAAGGAACACTATGACTGTGAAGGAAAAGGAGATTTTGATCTAAGTCCACAATTTTCATACAGCAGTATGTAAAGAACTAATGGCATACTCTGCCACCTGAAAAATGGCCTGAATGCCCAAGGAGCTTAGCACTCAGCATTTTTCATTGAAAGGTGGATACCGGTAGTTCTCAGTGACTGAAATTAATACATATAATCATACAAAAGAGATGTTAGTAGAGAATGGAAGGGCAGCGAGTGGCTCTTTAGGTCTTCCTGAAGCATGGTGCAAGTGAGGAGATGTCAGCTTCTTGACTTCGAAGAAGAGCATCAGAAGGGTTAACGTGGAGGATATTCAATATGTATAATAAGAGGGCATGAAAGACGTATGCATGGAGTTTTGGTTCTACTTTGGCTCAGGTGACAGAATTGTATGAAATTACCTTATTTTTGTTAATAAATAAGATCACAAAAGAGACAGGCTTCCTATTACTGATTGAACTGGATAGGAAATCCACATGTTTACTAGAACTCTATCATGTTTATGAACACTGCGGGTACTGACTTATGCAAATATTTGCAGAGACCATATCCTGCACCTCACCCCACCTCTTCTTGTTCAGTAATTCGCCTTATGCTCACACTAAACTGCAGTCCCTCTCGGTCAAGGGCTGTCTTTGCGTAATTCATTTGTACTGCATTTATATACAGTAATAGACTCCTGTAGAGACCTGTTGCCTGAATTCTTATTGCATTTGCTAGATCAGTGCTTGCCAACCAGACATATGCATAGCCCTAGGGGTATTTAAAAAGGTTGTAGTAGGTACCGGGGGGGGGGGGGGGAGGGGGGGCTCCTGCTGCTGCATGCACCCCAGTGGAGGCCAAGGGAGCCTGTACTCTCCTGATTTGTGTGTGGGGTGGAGACGGCTGCTGCTATGCACTGGGCTTTGCGCACCACTGCAGCTGCCCCAGGAGTGGTGCAATATCATGGGCCTGCTGTTGCCAAGCTCTGCCACGGCCCTTGCCTGGCTGGTGGTAGGACACATGCGGCATTGCACTGCTTCCAGGGCAGCTGCAGTGGCACACAAAGCCCAGTGCACAGCAGCAGCTGCCTCTGCCCTGCACACAGATCATGGGGGGCATGTGCCCCCAGGTCTCCGCTGGGGTATGCACAGCAGCAGGAGCCCCCCCACCGCTGGATGAGCCACCTGGGCTCCAATTATCGCACAACCTGGCTCAGCTGGGGCCCCATTCACCCCAGCCCCTGCCCCTGCCTGTGCCCCACTCCCTCCCTCACTGTGGGGGCCTCAATCTGCACCTCCCCATGACTTACCTGCTGAGGGGGTAGGGGTATTGTGTGCACGTGCTTAGCTCCGCCCCCAAATAAATTTAATATAAAGAGGTACATGAGCTGAAACTTTGAGATAGAAGGGGTATACTTGTTTAAAAAGGTTGAAAACCCCTGTTCCAGATCCTTGCCATAAAGAGCTGGCTCTGATCTCTAGAAAGGAGAGCATCCCATCAAGAATCAATTAAATAAGACCAGAGTGGTAATAAAACAAATCTGAGCCCAGTCCCCCCTCCCTGACTGACCTATTTCTCTCTCTGTCTCTTCCCTCCATTGTTTTGTGTATTTTAATTTCTCTTTTCTTCTTATACTCTGCTTTCTGCACATCTGTTCACAATATCTGATCAAGTGAACTTGAGTTCACAAAAACTTGTGCTCTCTCTGTATCTGTCAGACTAAGACACAGGCATGGGCTAACTGGGTGGCTGCCCGGGCCTGGATAGAAAGGGGGCCTTAAAATGGGGGGAAAAAAATTACAATTGCAAAAAAAGTCTTAAAATTCCACATATATATAAACAAAGGGGGCCCAATCCTAAAAGTGTGTGCAGGGCCACTAGGAGTCTAGGTACGGTACTGATATCTATATCTTAGTTAGTCTATAAAGGTGCATATTTACCCACTCTTCTGATAAAAAAGTCCCCCATGTTTGGGTATGTGCATGCATATTTGCTCAGATATCAGATGCATTGCTGAGGTGCATTCTGATCTGATGTTATAGGCACAGTGCTGTATGACTCTTCCATTGAACCACTTGGAACTTTGAAAACGATACCCAAAAGTTCTGGTATTTTCCAGCATTTAGTTTGCAGGACCTAGGAGTAATTATAGCAGTATTAGGTAGATGTTGCTATTACAAGTAAATTGGCTACCTTGTCATGTTGCAGTATAAGGTTACAGCCCTACAATTGTTACTAGAGTGAGTGATCCTTACTCTCAGGATTGCACTATCCCTTGGACATTCAGGTGAATAAAGGTTGAGAGATTAAATGGTCAAATCACAAATGTGTGTTTTGCCCACCAACAGCTACAGTGCAACAAAAGTTTCTACATAGTGCTCATGTTTATAAAGATGTGAAATATGTCTTGTGTCTTTTTTTTCCAATAGCCAGTGAACTGATTGGATAAAATGGCCCAACTACCCAGTGCTCCATCAAGATACAATAATAGCATCAGAAGAACGAGTTATTACAAAGCTCTGCCACTCCTTTCTAACAATGCAGTTCATACTAGTTCCCTTTCCAAATTAATTGTCAAGACAATTATGAAGTACAGACCCTTCCTCCATTTGTGCGATTATCATTCGTGGCATGAAAAGAAAGCATGGTAAATGATATGTGAGAAATTCTCTTGGCATAATCACCAGCTGTGGACAAAGTGATGATAGGTTGTGAAATCCAAATGAATAGCTCATTATGAGGAAAAGCTTTGTTTAAATGTTATGCAGCATTGAGGAAGCCACACATTATTTAGAGGGGGAAGAAAATGTTCTGTGTCAGTTCCTTCAAAAGATTTCCCCCATTGCTTGTGGGCACTCACTGCAATATTATCAGAGCTGAAATGAAGCTATGTTAAAAATGTTGAACTTTTCAAACATCCTGACCACTATGTTACATGGACAAAGATTACCACAAGGAACATTTTTGGGGAAAAGGAAGAAGAACCTTTTCTTTTGTTGCCCAGAGCTTAGCTACATGAGGGCGTTTTGTTGCTTCAGTTACATCATATGAAAAGCAAAATAAACATCACCAGGATAATGTGTCTTTATATTTATGTGTAACTGTGTTCACATAAAACCATCTATTTTTGTAATTCCAGTGATAAAAAAACCAGACTTATGGCTGTTATGCTAATTTAGTCTTTCCAGTGTGTACAGGAGTGCACAGGAAATGGGTACAACAGAGACACAGAGTGGATGTCTCTTGAAGCTGAAAGGAGTTTCGACATTGACTTCGGGTGAAACCAAGATTTCACTTTACAAGACTGTGTAAATATTAGAACCAGGAGCTGACTTCTCTACATACTGCCAGTGACTACCCTGGGTCTTTTCCCCTTAGGCTGAGCAATTGTTCTGTATATTATAAGATAGATATTGCTTGAAAGGACATTTGATAGCAAATATTTATCATGTGCAATGGTGACACAACTTTGTTTCTGAAATGCTACAATGATATTTGCAAGATATCGTGATACCTGCTCTGAGCCTTTTGAATAAGCTGGTTTATAAATCAAAAAAATAAATAAATATTTAGCCTTGTCTATATTGGAGTATCTTATGACATACAGGATTACCAAGTAACTGTATTTTTCACAGTACTTGGAAAAATCAAATTGCTGTATCAGCATGAAAAATTATCTTTAAGTTGAAATGAACTTGTGACCAAACCATACTAGACAGTATTATTACCATCCTTTCGACATGATATTCCCAAAGAGATGATGATGGTGTTCTTTTCAGTTTTCTTGGTAGTATGAAGGATGCACTTCTCTCTTCTGTTCCCTTCCTTATCTGGAGGACTGCTTGCAGGTGTTTCCATTTCCTCCTCCTTTTGACCTCTCCTTCCATTGGGGCTTCTTGAACTTTTTCTTTCCATGCTGTCTGTACCTCCTCCCAAGAAAACACCACTTTGGCACCATCTGATTCCCTTTTCTTTTATAGTACTGGCATTTCTTATCCTGCCTGGTATTTTTTATTGTCTCCTTTCACCCTTCCAAAAGCATGCAGATGCAAAAAAATTCGGAAAAGATGCTGATAAGAAACCAAAATTTTATTCAAACTTAGCCCAACTCTAAAACCTTAGAAGCTCTGCCCACTGTTGTACTTTTTCTTTGTTTTTGTACCCAGTCTCAGTTCTTTGAACCTCCATTACTATGGTCTCCACTAGTCTCCTTGGAGGAATCTCTCCCAATAATATAAGCACATAAAGCAGAGGAACATAGTATAGCCAGGTTCAGAAAGGGATTAGAGAAATTCATTGGTGACAGCTCTATTAATGGCTACTAAACAGAACAGTCAGAGATGTTCTGACATCTGTAAACCAATGATAGTGGATGCCCAAAAGGGTGATGAGCAGGGGATAGATCACTCTAGATATACCTGGTTCACTGCTCTCCCTCTAAAGCATCCACACCTGCCACAGTTGGAGATGAGTCTATTTGTTATGCCATGGGAAACATGGCCCTAGACCAACCAGGAGAATTATAAGGCTCCCTTAATTGAGGAGGCCACTAGGGGCATAACAATTGATTGCTTGGAACAGCTGAGAAGAAAAACAGGAATGGGAATGATAGTCACATGTTTACAACAAGATTTCCAAGTGGTGGGAGGGGGGAGGAGGGCACCAAGCAAAGCATACCAGCCAGTGCCCATTGCCCCTCGAGGAAGCCCAAGAAGCTAGTGGACACCATCTGGTGAAACTTTGTGTGGAGACATGAATGGATAAGGGACAGAAAAATAGTCCTACAGTCGCTTGGGCTGCCCCTAGCCAGAGCCTCCTTCCTGGTCTGAAAGATGTCTACTTTAGGTAAAGCCAGGAGGCGGTTGACTGGGAGGTCCCAGGCCATGGATGGGAAGTGCATAAAAGAAAAGGTGAAGGGAGAAGGGCAGCCAGAACTTCAGAAAGAGGTTCCTGAAGAAGCAATACAAGGGCTGCATCCTGGCACATTCAAGGTAGGTGTGTACCATGAATGGTCTCCCTCTGTTGACAAAAGAGGCAGGTAAAGCATGCTAGATACACACCTCTGGAGATGGCTCCATGCAGGAGCACCCAACTAAGATCTTCAGTGGCTCATAGGATCAGGTCAGAGAATAGGCTGATCCACCAGGGAGGTCCTGGCCAAGGTTGTCCTCCTACTTAGTGTCTGGGGAGGATGTGAGGAAAGGAAGGTAAAGTATACAGAGAATGAGTGTCTAGGGCTGACAGTGGTGGGCTGTGCAGATGCAGAGTGGTATCCTCCAACCTGCTGAGGTATAGTTTCATAGTTTGTAGGTTTGGAAGGGACCTGAGCAGATCGTCAAGTCCGACCCCCTGCCATGGCAGGAAAGCGTACCGGGGTCAAACGACCCTGGCAAGGTGTTCATCCAGCCTCCGGGGTAGGAGCCAGCACCACTTCTCTTGGAAGTTGGTTCCAGATCCTAGCCGCCCTGACAGTGAAGTAGCGCCTCCTGATGTCTATTCTGAATCTACCCTCTACCAGCTTGTGACCATTATTTCTTGTCACTCCTGGTACTGCTCGGGGGAATAGGGACTCCCTCAGTGCCTGCTGGTCCCTCCTGACCAGTTTGTAAACGGCCACTAGATCCCCCTTCAGCCTTCTCTTGTGGAGGCTGAACAGGTTCAGGTCCATTAGTCTCTCCTCGTACGGCCTGCCCTGCTGACCTCTGATCATGTGGGTGGCCCTCCTCTGGACCTTCTCAATGCTAGCCACATCTCTCTTGAAGTGTGGCACCCAGAACTGGATGCAGTGTGCCAACTGTAGCCTGACCAGTGTCGCACAGAGGGGGAGGATCACCTCCTTGGACCTGCTTGAGATGCATCTGTGGTTGTATGACAAGGTGTGGTTGGCCTTCCTGACTGCCTCCCCACACTGCCAGCCCATGTTCATTTTGGCATCAGTAATGACTCCAAGATCCTTTTCTGCCTCTGCACTGATGAGAAGGGAGTTCCCCAGCCTGTAGGTATGCTGCTGGTTCTTACTCTCCAGGTGCATCACCTTGCACTTGTCAGTGTTGAATCCCATCCTGTTCTCGTCCACCCACCCCTGTAACCTGTCTAGGTCCGATTGTAGCCTATTCCTCCTTTCTGGCATGTCCACTTCTCCCCACATCTTAGTGTCATCTGAAACTTTGAACAGGGTGCTTTTTACCCCCTCGTCCAAGTCACTGATGAAGATATTGAACAGTGCGGGCCTGAGGACCAAGCCCTGGGGAACCCCACTGCCCACATCTCTCCAGGTTGAAAATGATCCATCCACCACCACTCTCTGGGTGTGGCCCTCCAGCCAGTTAGTGACTCATTTGACTGTGTAGGTGTTGATGCCATAGTCCCCTAGTTTTTTAATGAGAATGGGGTAAGAGACAGTGTCAAAGGCCTTCCTAAAGTCCAGAAAGACTACGCCCACTGCTACCCCTGCATCTAAGGATTTGGTGACCTGGTCATAGAAGGCCACTAGGTTGGTCTGACAGGACCTGCCTCTAATGGACCCATGTGGGTTGCCCCTAAGCATAATCTCCCCTGCTGGCCCCTCGTGGACATGCCGCAAGATAACTCTCTCAAAAAGGAACTGTTAAATAGCTTAGCTTTGCTGTCTGGTGTGACGACTAGATTTGCAGAGGGCCCATGTTACCCAGTACCTCCTTTTTACCTCCTATGTATTTAAAAAAGGCATTGGCCTTGGTTGGGCCCAGTGAGAAGAGTGCTGTGTAGAAGGCTCTCGCCTTGGTTCTCAGTTTACCAGAATCCATGGGAGAGGTGCCATCATCTGCTAGGAGGCAGGTGATGTACTTCTTGGTACACTGCCTCTTCTGCAGAATACAGAAAAAGAAGGAGCTCCAGTCCAGCTCTTGAAGGAGCCAAGAGTAGACAAATGTGCCATGGGCAGTGCTGTAGCAAGGTGTGTGGGGCAAGTGGAGTGACCACTCTGTGCTCTGAAAAGAAGGGGTGCCAACAGGTGCTGCCTAGCCATGGAGAAGCATGGGACAGAGCTCATTTGGGGGTGGGGTGCAGGGATAGGGGAAGGGTGGCTCCCAGCACTGTGTGCACATGTACGCTTCTGGGCAAGTGTGGGGGTTGTGTGCCCCCCTGGATCAGTGCACAGGGTGAGGGCAGGATGCTGCTGTGGGCTTTACCCCGGGTGCCAAACTTCATTGTAATAACACTGTCCATGGGTCTGGCCAGAGCCCATTACTCTTCCTGCTTCTCCCAAAACTCTCTCTAGAGGGACGGGCTGTCTGGGTTGGTGGCCAGGTGCCTCTCAAGCTCCAACACCTTCCTCTTGAGCTGCGATCTGGCTGCCTCCCTGACAGGTGTGTCCCTGAGTGTAGGAGAGGCAAAAGAGCCTGACATGTACTTTCCCCATCCCAGTGCTTAGGGAAAGGTGCACCACTGCTTGCACCAGGCCAGCTAGAACTCCTGGAAGGAGCCCACATCCTCCAGTAGATGATTGCTGAAGTGCCAGTAGGCCAGCCCTGGGCACTCAGGCCACAGAGTGATCTAAGTATAGGATAGGAAGTGATTGCTGAAGGGAGCCAGCCTAATGCTGGAGGGATGGACTTGGGTTGTATTTGGATGGATATGTAGACTTATCCAGGTGGAAGTGGTATGCCTGATGTTCCTCCACCTTCACAAAGGTGAAGGTGGTAGTGTCATCAGTCTGCTGGGCACACCAGACATCCATCCTTTCTGCAACAGGATGCTGGGATGGATGGAGCACTGGCCTGATCCACTATGGCACTTCTTATGTTCTTACTAACACTTCAGTATCATAGCTCTTTTGTATATGTCTAGAAACTAGGGCTGTGTGAAACAGCACCATTTTGTTTCAACTTCTGTTTCACCATTTTGAAGGGACAATGTTTAATTTTGCTGTCTCAAAGCACTGTTATGTTTTGCTTCATCAAAACTGTTTTGATGTGTTTTGACGTTTCACCCATAGGCTATAGTGGGGAATCGTGAAAATGCATACAACTTTGTCATTTCTAGCCTGATTTGGATGAAAATTTCAGGGATTGTAGCTTCTTCTGCAGGCATGAAGCCTGCCAGGTTTTAAGCAGATAGATTTGGGGGTTCTGGGAAACTGCACCTCAAACTCTTGAAAGCAAAACTCTTGTCACTTGTAAGTATGAAGGCCCAGGGCGTGAAAACAGCAGGCATGGTAGCCCCTGCTGAGGCCACAAAGCCTGGCAATGTTCAAGGAGATAGGTGCAGGGGGTTTTGTGAAAATGCACCTCAAACTGTTCAAAGCAAAACTAGTATCACTTGCTGGCAGCAGCAGCATGCTGTCACCCCGCCTGCAGATCTGGGGGCCTGTGCCCCCCGGGAGGAGTCTGGCACAGCCCCCCCAGTCCTCCTGTGAGGTGTGGGCCCCTGGATCTGCATGAAGGATGACAGCAGACTGCCACTGCTGGCTAGAGCCAGCGCCAGTGCCAGCTCCAGCACTGGGTTCTTCCTGGTGCTTAGTGTGGGTTGCACAAGGCAGGCTCAGGTGCTGGTGCTGGCCCCAGCTGGCAATGCCAGGATGCTGTCATTTACATGCTCCACAGCTGGTGAGTTCAGAGCTTTAAAAACAAAACAAAACCCTGCACTCACCAGATCTGGCAGCAGCTATTGGGGCATTCAGGCAGTGGTGGCAAACCACCCCCTGCCCCATGCACCTGCATGGTAGCTGCACTATTGTGTGGGTGCAGTGTGGCTGAGCAGGACACCACATGCTGTCCCAGAGCTGCGATTGATCCACCTGTCAGCTGGAGCTCTTGGTTTGATTCCCCAGCTCTCTGATAATTCCCCCAGTCTTCCCTAGGGGGTTGGCCCCCAGATCTGTGTGTGGGGTTTCAGCAGGCTGCTGCTGCTGGCTGGGGAAATATCCCAGAGCCACTGCCATTCCCAGCTAGCAGTGGCAGCCTGCTGTCATCCCACATTATCCAGAGGCCCATAGCCCCTGGGAAGAGCTGGGGGAAGCAATCAGAGAGCCAGGGGAAAGATCAGGGAGCTGGGGAATCAAACCGGGAGCTAGGGCAATGTTAAGGTCCCTGATCCAGGGGCCTTGCGGTCCCTGAACATTCTTCCAGTTACCAGTTCAATTCCCTAGCCTCTGGTTGGATTCTCCAGCTCCCAATTCGATTCTCCAGACCCCAGTTCAACTCTCCAGCTCTCTGATCATTTCCCCAGTTCTTTCTTGGGGGCACGCGCCAGGCTTCAGCAGGTTGCTGCTCTAGGCTAGGACCAGCAGCAGCACTGAGGTGTGCTCGGCATGCGCTGCAGTGAGCAGCTGTCATTGGCCCCAGACTGCAGCGGCAGCCTGCTGAAACCCTGTGGGCAGATAGGGGACCTGCACTCCCTGGGAAGAGCTGGCGAAATGATCAGAGAGCTAGAGAATTGAACCAGGAGCTAGATGTCAATATTTGAGCAATTCTTCCCCCTTCTTCCTCCTCCCTCTTCTTAGTTTCTGTTTAGCTGCAAGCAAGCCCAGCTTTGAAACTCAAAACATTTTGAAACTTTCAAAACATTTTGAGTGCCCTCATTTCATTTCAAAGCTGTTTCAAAGCCTTTGATTTTGTTTTGATGTCACTGTTTCAAGCTCAAAATGTGTCCAACCAGCTTTGAAACAAAACACCTGTTGAAATTTCGTGCAGCCCTAGTAGAAACGCAGCCCTGGTAACTGCCTGGACTACATTTCTCACTATACAGAGACTAAAGAAAGGGATTTGTGGCATGCAAACTGATGTTGGAGTAACTGTTTGAATCTGAGATGAGCCCAAATGAAATTTCTGTATTCAAACACTGTGAGAACCTTAGGGGGAGGTAGGATCTGGATTTGAAATGTACTATTTACATTCATCTCCATGACATCTCTGCTTATTATTATGATAAACATTGTTAAATTCATAATTAGTCCATTTTACCTGAACAAATCATAAAGGATATTACAGTACACATATTTAAGTGTAGCTGGCTTAAATTAAAAATTTCTCATCCTAGTAATTTGTTTCTAATGTTTATATCCCCAGGATAAGATCGGAGCAGATGAAATTTGTGGTACTAGCAAAAACCAATGAGTGTAGGAGCCCACTATTTTAAGGGATTTTTTTAGAGCTGTAATATGTTTAACAAGCCTCACTGGACTAACATTTAACATGTGTGCCCCATAGAAACCTATAATTTACCATGTGCCATCAATTTCATATAGACCAATATATGGCTGCCGACCAGGTGCAGCTCTGTGGGTTTCATGGGAGTAATAGTATTCCAGGATTTTAGTAAAACCTTTGCTGGCTTCAGTTTCCTAAATACTTAGCTGCTCTCCTGCTTTGTTAAAGTTACGTGGTGAAACCAAAGTTGGTACTGCCTGCAAATTATTTCTCATCGTATTCCCTCTTAACTTGTGTCAAAAAGCTAAACAACACTTACTAATAACCACATAATAACTTGATGTCATGTGGATTCAATATATTTTACCTTTGCAGTTATGAAATATGGTAGGAGTGGTGGAATTTAATATGGAAGAAGTATTCTGATGTCTTAACTTCTAGCTTTAAGACTGGGAAGTGACCAAAAATCTGGGCTCTCATTTGGCACATTTTTTTGCATTGCGGAATATTTCCATGATGAGCAAACATAGGCTTACACAGCAGTCTCTGTATGATCATGAAAAGAGAGAACAGAACTAAAGTTGCTTAGCTCTTGAAAAGAAAATGCACCTAAAAGTGTCCACACTCTTTGTTTTGGCTTCCTTAAAGAAATGGATGCATAAAACATGATGATTTTTGTCTTGAGAATGTTTTGTTTGATAATATTATTCAGCTTCTTCCCTGTCTAATGATCGAATGGGAGTATGTATCTATTGGCTGTAGTTGTCAGGGGCTGAAAGAAAGCAATGGGCAAGAAAACTGGGGATTTTTCAAAATAAACTGCTAGCATAAATGGTTAGAGCTCAGGGATGTTGTGTGTGGAGGAAAATAGCCATCTGCGACACTGATATTTTTGTAGGGCTGGGCGTTCAGTGGAGTACAGCAAAGACCGCTCTCCTCTGAAAAGCCTTTATTGTTGCAATCTTGTATTACTTAGGAAAACTTTACTGTAGAGATGGTTGTACTGTATTGCTGAAGTGGGTGGGTTTTGACCTCCCTTTTCTCTAGTGTTGCACTGTCTTCCTACAAAGTTTATTTTTAAGGAAACATTCCATGTTGGTGTATAGGAATCACCACTTGAATATTGTTGTATGCACTAATCACGTATACACAAAGTCTCTTCTGAGCCTTAGTGGTTTAGTTTGGGTACTTTACTATTTGATTTGTTTATGACATATGATGAATTACTGTTTGTTTATTGGGTCAAATTAACTTTTGTGACATCTCAGCCATGTCACACATTGTACAAATATGCCTTCATTGCCAAAATGTAGAGCAGTTGAAGTTGAATGAGAATCTTATTTTTTACATAGTAAATTGGTAGGTATAAGCCCACAACTTTCATTGTTATCTGCTAATTCTAATGCAAACCTCCATACATTGTCCATTTTGAAGTCACCTTGTTCATCATGGACAAATGTTTTCATTGGTGATGCTTAGGGGATGCATGCGGGTGCACGTGCACCCCCTGAGATTGGCAGTGCACCCCCTGAAAGAAGTGCTGCCAATGTGGGTGGTTGTCACTTGCCACCTCCCCACCTCGCTGCTGACACTGCCACAGCCACCTGTGTGAGCTCGCCACTGCTGCCGCCACCTGCGGGTGGTCACCACGCTTCCCCAGCCTCTGGGGGCATACATTATTCCTAAATATTTTTTCCTAAAAAAATAATAATCCAGATTTAGTTTGATTGCAACCACTTGCAAATTCATAGTGCTTAGTGGTGGAAGGACCTAAACAGATCATCAGGTCTGACCCCCAACCTGATGATCTGTTTAGGTCCCTTCATGTTAGAGCCAGCAGGACGTTTTAGCTGAAAGGCTGGGGGTTTTTTTAAACTGGAGAGATTCCTTTCAATATTTTCAAAACAAAACAATTTGATTCTTCATCTCAAAGCAATAGTTGAATAAAAAAGTGGATCTTCTCCAGTTTCTCTACATCTGTCTCTTGGCGCTCCTGCAGAGATTCAGGCACCATGAGGTCCCAGGGCCATGAGACCCAGCCACTTCAGCTGGCCAGCCAGCTCTTTCAGGTCTACTAGAGATGACTGCTGCTGTGGTGGAGAGGTTGGCAAAGGAGTTTTAGATGTAGAGGTAGGTATCACATTATACAGTATATATTTGGAGCATTTGATCACCCTGGGTCTTCAGGCATCATAGGATTGCTGGTCTTCGAGGCAGCAAAGGCTTTCCAGATATCCCAGGCCAACCTGGAATGGATGGGTCAGATGGACAGCTGGAATCTTCAGAGTTAATAGGACCACCAGGCATACAGGCTTTCCTAGGGCTTGAGGAGATCAGAGGCCATAGGGACTTTCAGGTATGAATGGGATAGAGGGTTTATGTCAAAAGGCAGGAGCTCTGGGCTTAGCAGGTGCAATAGGAGTTCCTGGTCAAGTGTTTGGAGCTGAAGGGTACCAGTGCCAACCAGAAATGGAGGATTATTGCATGCAGGTGATTCACATTAAGAGCAATGGAAATGTGATTACTGATGCATGAAAGGGAGAGGGGGCTTGAACTTCCCTGGATCTCTGGCTGCAGTAATCCAGCTCAGTTCAGTTTTCAAAGGAGGGAGAGATGTGATGAAGTGGGCTAAGTTGTAGCCTGCAGTTCTGTTAGGGAACACTTTGGGGGCCTCAGTAAAAACATGCTTAGCTGCAAATAGTTGTAAATAGTTTCATAAGTAGGACATCTAGATGCCCTTTTCACCCCAGGAGAAAAATAGAAGTCTATTCCTGGCTGCAAACTGCAGAGACTGCTCTCTGGTTGTTTCCAATGACTTGATGTTTCATTATATTAAGTGAGTATTGTCCCCAGGTTAGTACTGTAGCTCTGTAAAAAAAATTGTCATGAATATGGCTGATCCTGCTTGAGAAAAAAGAGTGAGACTCTGAGAGAGCTGGAGAGAGAAGAGGTAGTTCCAGGGAGAGCACAGAGCTGGAACTAACGGAGAAAGAATTACCCCAGGGAAGACAGAGAGGGGTCTAAGGAAGGACAGGGGAAACTGTAGTGGACAATAAAGACTATTTCTTTGGAAGCAGAGGAGTCTTGCTATATTATCTGGGACTTCAGATGAAAAGGAAACATCACCCCCTTCCCAGAAGGTGCTCTCTGAGGTGGGGGTGCTATGGATCACCAGGGAAGCCAGGGACAAAAAGGAGCTTAGGGTCTTGAGCTGGGCGCCTACTCTTCAAGAAGCCATGCAAAGGCTGGCTTCAAGGGGTCCTATGGAGTGGGGCAACCAAAAAAACCTGCTTCTTCGGGAGCTCCACGGCAGAACTGCCCCTTGAAAGCAGCATCTAAAAAGTACAGACTGGAATCCTGGGGTTGGAAGGAACTTCAGGGATCATTTAATCCAACTCACCAAACAAATCCAGCATTACTGTTCCTGAATCATTCTAAGCAAATCCTTGTCCAGCCTCTTGCAAACTTCCCGTGAAGGGGATTTCACAACTTGCCTAAGCAGCTTGTTCCATTGTCCTACAGTTTTTACAGTGAAGAAGTTGTTTTTCTTTTTCTTTTCTTGGTTTTTTTCCCCCCTCAAGATTCAATCAAAATTTGCTTTGCTGAAAAATAAATCCGTTGCCTTATGTCCTGCCTGCTGTGGCAAGGGAGAGCAGTTATTCTCCTTTATGGCAGCCTGTCAAATATTTTAAAAGTTCTGTGACATTCTCCCTTAGTCTCCTTTTCTCACAACTAAAAGATACTTAGTTTTCTGAACATCCTGTCATGTTTTATATCTCAACCCCTTTATCATCTGTGTTGTTTCGATGTGCATCCATTCCTGTTTCTCTATAGGCTTCTTAAAATGCAGAGCCCAGAACTGCAAACAATTGTCCAGCTGATGCCTCAAGTGCAGAGTACGGTGGCATTATCACCTCCTGTATTATGCAGACAATAATTTGTTAATAGAGCCCCAAACTGGATTCTTTCTTCTTTTTTTATGTTTTATTTTTTGCAACTGCATCATATTGTTGACTTATGTTTAGTTTCTGATCAGCTGTATCAACCCCTCAGATTCTTCTCAGCTGTGCTATTGCCTAGCTAGTTATCCCCCATTCTGGATTTGTGCTTTTCGTTTTACTTTCCTAGGTGTCTGACTTGAATTCTTTTTGTCAGCTCCACCCCAGGTCTTTAATTTATCAAGATCCTTTTGAGTTCTAATCCTATCCCCCAAAGCGTTTGTATCCCCTTCTGGTTTAGTTCATCTCCAAACTTGATTAGGAAGCTCTCTCTTCCTTCATCTAAGTTCTTAATAAAAATCTTAAGCAGCACCACAACAGGCCCCAATGGGACCACATTTGAAGCCTCCTGCTGTTCTGACATTAGCCCAATCAGAATTACTTGCAGTTATTCAGCAGTTAGTAATTCTAAGTAACTCACATTTTATCAGTTATGAGAATGTAAGGTGGGGCTGGGTCAAAAACACAACATGCCCCTCATCCAGACATACTGTTAAAGAAGAAATTAGGTTCAGCTGGCATGATTTCTTCTTCAAAAAAATATCAAGTTGGCTACTACTAATCACCCCATCTTCCCACAGGTGTTTATCACTGGATTTTTTTATGCCTCGCGTCCAAATTAAAATGAAACGTTTCATTTGTGTATTTTTCATTCCCTAGAATCTTTTTACCTAGAGAACTGAGGAAAGACATTACATTTACTTTGTTCCAAACCACCTTCCTTTTTAGAAAATGTCTGTATTTGGCTACCAAACTGAAAACTCTGTTATACATAGAGTTCTGCCCTGTGCATACGCACTTTTGCTGCTTTGGGGATATTATTTTAGTGCGAGATGGGGAAAGATGCCCTAGTAGACTGGGTCTTGTCATATTAACATGCCACTGGCATGTATGACATTTCAACTCTAGGACTATTGTCATTAATGGTAGGATTTTTCAGTTGTTTACCATAATGCTCCATTTGTTTAGCTCCACCACAATGATGAACCATTTCTCAATAAGACAGAGACTGCACTAGTTTTCTGCCTAAATTAGCAGGAAAAAGATGTTGTCCTTTTAACCTGTAACAGCTATACATTCTCACATTGCAACTATCATGTTAACATTAAATCTGATACACTATGTAACATACCAAAAGTCTTTACCAAAGATGCATTGTTTCATGAACAATGCCTTGTACGAGGGAAAAAAACCTTTAAAATAATTGAACCTGATGTAAAGTTCATATAAATAATTTATTTTGGTGACTTAGATGTTGGATCATTGGAAGGTGTCCAGGTATCACAGGAGGGAATTGAAATTGAGTTGAAGAGATACTAAAAACTTTATAGTCTTGGATAGAAATGCAAGGGTCTTGTCTGACATATGTTAGAATGATCCTCACCTCCTCTCTCTGAATAACTGTAGCCATGAAGTAATATTTAATATTTTGTGCTCTATGGCAGTGATATTCAGCCGCTGTGGGTTGGATGACGGGTGCAGGGTCAGTCTGCAAGCTAGATCCTGTATGGGGCAATGCATGGGGGCAGCCCATGGGTGCTATTTGGCATGCTGGCTTGTTCCCATGTGCCAGAACTGGCGGTGTGCCTTCCCAACCTTGATCCAGTCATGCAGTGATCCCACATGCTGACATGATTTAGCACACAGCGTCTTGTCATTTGGCCCACAGGGCCCCTGATGAGTCCACAACATGGGCAGCAGGGGAGCGGCAAATAACATCGCCACTTTTCCCCACAGCGTCAAATTTCCAGACCCTGGGGAGGCCCAGGGAGCCAGATGATGTGGCCTCATGGGCCAGATCTGGCCTGTGGGCTGGAGGTTGACTATCACTGCTCTATAGAAAGTTACATTTTGGTTTTATTTTTATTTTTCTTAGAGCTGTTGAAAAAATATTTGAGAGAATGTGGTGATAATGCAGGATACCAGGCCACCTCTATTAAAATAAAACGGAAAAGTATTATATGGTCTTACAAAAGGTTGGTGACTGATATTTCTTATCAGATTTTAGGGCTGTGCAAATCTTTGGATCATGACGCGGATTCAGAGATGATTCAGAGGACGAATCTATGAATCTAAATTGAATTGCTGGAAGCTTTAGGCTTTCTGAATTGATTTGGAGCTTCCAAATCACTTTGGATAAGATTCAGAGCTGATTCGGTGACTAGGACATAGAGAATAATAGGGAATCAATGAAATATCTATAACTTAGTTGTTTTTTGTCTAATTTGGATGAAACTTGTGGTGGTGGTAACCTCTGCTGAGAGCATAAAGCCTACCAAGTTTCAAGAATATTGGTTTGGGGGGAACTGCCCCCCAAATCCTTGAAATCAAAACTTGTGTCACTTGTATGTGTTACACCACAGGGGGATAAAAACTACAGGGGTAGTAGCCCCTGATGAGGTCACAAAGCCTGCCAGGTTTCAAGAAAATTAGTACAGGGGTTTGGGGGAACTGCACCTCAAGCTGCGGACAAGCAAAACTTGTGACATGGGTGACACGGCGTGTATTAAGGCATAGCAGGGTGAAAGCTGCAGGGATGGTAGCCCCTGCTGCAGCCGTGATGCTTGCCAGCTGTTGAGGAGATAGCTCCAGGGGGGTGCTGGGGCCCTGCACCCCTAGCTGCTGACAGGCAAAACTTGTGACATGGGTGCTTGTGCAACTGACTGTCTCTGTCTTGGGGCAATCGATTGTCTGTATTGATTACTTCCTCTCCTCAGTCTGTTTTTGTAGGTGTTAATTGTTGCTAATTAACTGGCTACATTAGCTAGCTATTGTATATTGAGTTGGTCCCTGAGTGAACCATGATGGATTGGTAACTGGTAACACAGTAGCTTAGCAGCCAGGTCTGCAGTAGTGTCTCCCCCCATGCCCCAAGACAGTCAGTTGCGCAACCACCCACATCACAAGTTTCGCCTGTCAGCAGCTAGAGTTGCAGGGTCCCAGAACCCAGAAACCCTGCACCTATCTTCTCAACAGCTGCCAGGCTTTGTGGCCATGTCAGGGGCTACCATCCCTGCAGCTTTCACCCTGCTGTGCCTTAACACACACAGTGTCACCCATGTCATGAGTTTTGCTTGTCTGCAGTTTGAGGTACAGTTTCCCCCAAACCCCTGCACCAATCTTCTTGAAACTTGGCAGGCTTTGTGGCCTGAGCAGGGGCTACTACCCCTGCAATTTTCAGCCCACTGCACCTTAGCACATACAAGGTCATCTATGTCACTAGTTTTGCCTGTCAGCAGCTTGAAACTTGGCAGGCTTTGTGGCCTCACCAGGGGCCACCACCCTGGCAGTTTACATCCCTCTGTAGTGTAACACATACCCATGACATGAGTTTTGCTTTCAGGAATTTGGGGTGCAGTTCCCCCTGAGCCCAAGCACCAATTGTCTTGAAACTTGGTAGGCTTCATGCTCTCAGCAGAGGCTACCACCCCTGTAAGTTTCATCTAAATCAGATAACAAACAACAAAGTTATAGATATTTCCTTGATTCCCCGTTATGCCCTGTGGCCAGATCTCTTAGGTGGCTCTGAAGATTTGGACCCGGTTTGGTCGGATCAAAGCAGAAACCTGGTCTGGAGCTCCGGACTGGATTCCTGACATCCAGAGTGGACAGATCCGAAGTGAGATCAAATAGCTGCCTACTCGCACAGGCCTATTAGATTTGTCTTTATGAAAATGCCTCCAGGAATAACATTACACCAGCAAAAAGTGCTGAATCACTGGCACCACTATCATTACTGAGCTTCTGCGACTGCTATTTCAATACCAAGCCAGCTCTCATATTTCTGTTACACACAGCCAAAGTCATATTTTAAATAAGCAGAGACAACTAACATGGAGAAAAAATACAAAGAGGAGAAAAACTAAATACTGACTGGTTTTTTTTCACTTTCCAGTTGAGACTAGAAGGTAAAAGAGCTTTTTGAGGATTAATCCTAAAACTGACTGGACATTTTATGTAACACGTTGCTATCTTTACACCCATCTTCCAGATTAGCTGAGCACAGGGTGGAGCAGTAAACCAAGAATCTTAAATCTTTTTTTCATAACAACTAAACAATAGACAATAGCTGGACTTATAACTAAGCACTGTCAAGAACTCTGTGTGGGCTGAACTTGGGTTTCTTATTGCTAAATGTGTCATCTGTTTGTGGATTCAATAACCTTTCTAACAGATTAAGTGAAAGAGATGGATGCCTAAGAAAGATGAATCAGACTCTGTAGTCTGTATGATCACTTACTGACTTACAGCATGCTGATTTGAATGAAGTCACTTCCTGGCATGCAGCCCCTGCCTCCCTTTCTGGAAGAAGGTATTTTAGATATAAAAAAAGTCTATTGGTATATCAGTCTTTCCTGTACATGACATTCCTTCCTAGAGGAAGAGGTCCTTTAGGAAATGAGGTCCCAAAACACAACTTCCCTTTGAAGGTTCTCAGAGATTTAAGTATGAATGTATTTACTGTGCTATAAGGTCTGTTTTTTTGTTTCTACTTTGTAGTTTTGGTACTCCATAAAGATGAAGGGGATTAAATGAGTAACTAGTATTGTTCATTGCAACTGTTTTGGCAAAGAGTAGATAATAAATAGGATCTGGGCATCTAACTCCTCTTTGCACCATTGACAGTATTCCCTCTAGTCCATTCAAAGAGAAGAAGGGAGCCACTTAAATATACAACTCTTTCTAACTTTTGTAGAGACATATCTCATATCAAACTGCCTTAGGTCAATGGTACCTTTTGCATTAGATACTTTTCTATCTGCATGGGAATTCTGATCTTTTTTTTATTTGCATGGAAGAAATCATCAGTCAGTGAGACTGGTGTAATTTCTATGTCACAGGTAGGTGGGACAGTAATGCCATCTATTGAGGTTGACTAATACTTAATATCATAAGGCCATCTTTCCACTTGTTCATAAATTTATCCAATTTAAATGGTTTTGCCAAAATTTTCCATGACAGGCATTTGTCTGAAGCTGATTTTTCTTTTTTGAAGATTTCAACCAAAAGGATTTCTTAGAACAAGTCAAGAGAAAATGCATAAATACAGAATCTACGTTAAAGCAATTTCTCTATATATTTAAGTCTCTAATGTCCCAATGCATTGGAGCCAGGACTTGAAATTTAAAGGGATATGGCCACTGTCAGAGTTATGCCTACAAAATCAGTCTCCCTCAATCTTGTTCTCCCTCTGCACTTATACATAATTCAGGGTCCCAATTTAAGCAGAATGGTGAAAGGTATCCCATCTACACTATTTTATAACCTGATTACTACAGAAGATGGAGATATGTGTCTAAGTTTCCTGTGGCTTAAAACCCAGTGTAATGACCTGGGCAACTGTACTGATCAGTGTGGGCAGGTGGGGTTAGTCACTCAAATGACAAGATGGGGTTTGGGAGCTGAAGACAGGAACCCAAGAGTTAGGGTATAGAAGCCAAGGACCAAAGAGCCAAAGTCAGGAACTAGACAATCAGGAACCCTGGAGTCAAACCAGAAACCTGTGTTGGGTATGAGGTCCCATCCAGACAGGTAGAATGGTATCATGGTCTTCACCCAGACAGCCTGGTCCTGTCAGTGCTAGGGTTTTAAAGGCCTGTGTGGGCAGGACTCGTGTTCTGTAACCCAGGGGGAAGACTCAGTTTAACTGCTTCTAGCTGGGACCAGAGGCTGAATCCTACCCAAGTAGACCCAGGCTCATTACACCCAGATCCCCTGACCACAATGAGATGCATCCCCACTGGGTGTTCTGGATATTAGTGGAAGTGTCTGTTTGGAGAGGTGAAAGGGAACTCTGCCTCAAAGCACTGTATGGATTGCCAGTTAGCAAAGTCTCCTGAGAAATGTGAGTCCAGGTCCCTTCATATAGAGGAGGGATTTGACCCTACATTTCCCACATTGTAGATGGGTGCTCTAAGCTCTGAAGTATTAGTTCTGTGGGGTTGGCCTTTCTTCCTGCGTGGTTTTTATTTTTGTTTTTGGAGTTTTTTGCATGAGAAGGGAATTACCTGACTTAGTTTAAACTTCAGCACAAAGTTCACACCTGCAGATCCTCTATAGGGTTGGCTGTCTCCCTGCAACCTGGCGTTAAGTACCTAATACACTTGGGGGTGAAGGATTTCCTATTGAATAGGATAGATCAGAGGTTCCCAACCGCTGGGCTGTGGCCCAGTATCGAGCTGCAAAGGGCTGGCTGCCAGATTATGGCACAAGTTTTAATCACTGCTAGCAACATTTCTATGTCCATGTCATGCCTACACCATGCTGATGGGCTGGGCGAGAATGTCCTCACTTGGCCAATGACTGTGATTTTAGCTTTTGAAATTGTACCATGGTAACTGTGGCTAGTGACTTCCATATCAAATGTAATGGCTAAGGGATGATTGAGCAAACTTCAATGGATAGTTTTTTTTGGAAAGAGTGCTTCTGCAAAAAGGGGCAATGAAATTTTGAACGACAGAGAGGAGGACTGCGCAGAGGATGTACAATGCCAAGAAAATGCCAAGGAATGAAAAAAAGCAACTTTCAATCACAAGTATGATTCCTTGTACATAAAGTATGGGTTTATCCTGTGGGGTGATTCACAGGCTCTGAAACTGCTGGGCAGTATAGGTGCAGATCTGTTTTTTACTGTGCCGCTGCCTATTGAGTTCATTTTGTGTCACACACCGCTTCTGATCCACTACCCTCCTTCCCCCACCACATAAAAATTAAATTTAAATATGTAAATTAGATTGTTTCTGTACTCAGTCTGCCAAGATCCTTTGAGTGAGTTTACTACCTTTCTTCAGTATAAAAAAGGGTGGGAACCACTGGGATAGATAGCTCCCCACTCAGTGTGCTGACTTTCATGGATCCTATTCTTAGGCAAACAGCTATCCCTATAGGGGAGCCTAAACTTCTAATTTAGGCTTGGGAATTCCATTAAGTGATAGGCATTATTAAATTAAGCATTGCAATGTCAAGTTTTGCAGTGCCTAGGCCTCCTCTATGAATCTAGCCCAAAATCGTTAAAATGCTTTTGAAAATGGGACCTATACTCTTTACCCTACTTTTGAAAATTATACTCTGACATACTTTGATTATACTTTGAAAATATAACCACTACCTCAATATCAAACTAGTATAATGGTTCAAAGACTGCTGAAAGTCTATTTTTCCTACACAGATCACCAGCTTAGTTAGGGAAGAATTTTTCCTATCATATATGTATACAAAAGCAAAATGAGATAAACTTCCATGTTTTGCAAGCTTTCTCTGAAATATATCTGGCGTTGACTGTTGTTGGAGCCAGGAGACCTGACTAGATGTACCATTGGGTTATTTCAAGATATTAATTCTGTGCAATAAGAAGGGACATCTGTATGTAATATGAATTTGAATTAACTCTAGAATAAGCAGTGTTATTTGCAGGCTCACAGCACATTGTTAATTCCGCACATTGTCAATTTGGCAACCATGTCTCTGATATGTTTGAATTATTTTTCTTTTGTATTTCTTTGTATTGATTAAGTATAGAAAAGTCTATCGAAAATTATGCAAGTGCTGCAGAATTTCTTAGAACAATCACAACTTTGGTAGGATTGTCTTATTTTTTTAGCTCAGTTTTTATGATGATACAGTTTGCTTTGCTGCAGGGCTGAGAAAATGTTTGTTTATGCTAGATCAGTGTTCATCTGTTTGCTTATGTCATTTAAAGAGCTTACATACACAGGCAAGGAATCCTGTGATACCTTCCTGAACCCAAGAAAATATGAAATCCTCTGGACTCAAAGCACAAAAGACATCCAAAAAGCCGATTTCTTATGATAAACTGAAGTAAAACACAATATGCTCCATACGGTGCAACTTGGTGCTTGTAAGCAAAAACATGATTTGCGATCAAATATCATAATATAAAAATTCCCAAGGAATTATCACTCATGGCATAGTCAACTGTAGGGACATGGGAGTGGAAGGGGCCTTCTGAACAACTGAGTCTATTCTGAGACATTCACAGGCAAGCAATTTGTCTAATGGATCCACAAGGTGATCCACTCCAATCTCTCTCACATGCCATGGTCACAAAGTACGCTATGCAAGAACCCCGCCCCCACCCCCCAAACCAAAAACGCACTACAATGTGCCACCAGGGAGACGAAACTACTCCTAATGCCCTGCCACGGCAATGGCAGGAAATCTGTTAAATTAATACATGCTGAGATAATCCTTTAAAATAAAATCAAGGGGTGTCAGACAGAGAAGATATTTCTTTGGAAGCTGTGCCCTTGAGCAGCGGGAGATAGTTTTGCAGAGGTGACATGCTCAGGTCCACTGTGAAGTGTTACACTTGCATCTTCTCTCCTCCTCAGGTGCTGGTTGGAGTCATACAGATAAGGATAGGGGTAATTAATTTATGCCAGGTCAGGAGTGATTTTTCCCTCTGTTCTGGTCCAGTGCATTGCACAATAAATCTATTATGCATGATACACGATAGCTTGCTTCCTTTCTTAGGCCTGTGCAAATGCTTCATGGTTAGTTTGAGAAGACAGTGCCCAGATATTCCTGAGAGAAGTGGACCTGTGAAGGCAGACAGAGGGAACCTATCTAAGGGAACAGGTTTGGAAGCCTCCATGAAATATGGACCATCTCAAAACATGCTCTCAGACTTGTAGGTTTTGGGTTGCAAGTCTGCCCTGAATATGAGTAGGCCTGAGTACTGGTGGATAAATGTACTACTGTGCAAAGACTCAAAACCTATGCACTACTTAGATGCAGTATTTTAAAGAAGGAGAAGTAAAGGAGACAATGTGGGACCACCTGAGCCAAAAGTGGCTCAGGTGTAAAGGGAAGGGATTCAAGTAAACTTCATAACTGATGAGGCTTCATGTTGTCTATTTAAATCTATGGAAAGACTGAATGAAGCCTTTATATCCATTGAGGTACCATTCACCACATTTCTTGTCCCTGCCATAAGATCAAGGGGTTTAAACCATTTTTCTAATCTATAAAATTTTCAATATTCTCCTGGATTTTAAGAACAGCAGACAGCTAGTTAGTTATTGTGAATTAAAAGACTGGTGTAAAAATGTCACCAAGCTTTCAGAGAAAGAAGTGGCTTATGTCTCTGTTACAACTCTTAACTGGAATAGATGGGGAGATGCTAGAAATGTTAGTCCTGATTTCAAACTGTGCAAGAATCAAGAGGTTGTTCCATATATGTGTTTGACCCTCCACAACCGGATTCATGATAAAACAGAACATAAAGAGCTAAAAAGAAAAACTTAAGATTTATGGTGTCTTTAGCATAAACACTGGTTGGTACCCCCTGAGTAGAAAATGAAAATAGTCTGTTTTTCTCCTTTAGCCCAAAGAGGGTTTTATAAGACACCTACCTATTGAGCAGGAAAAACAATTCTTTAAAAATTAAACTGCATTGCCAAACCTAATTTTTATCTATCTATCTATTGTTTTTTTACTAAAGACAAACATAAAATACCCTACTGTTTGACTCTGACTGGACATCTGGGCCTTTGGATTTAGCATGGAAAGTGCTTCCAATTGTATTTTTGTAGGCCCAAAGCATTAATAAAAAGAAGAATTTCCAAGCTTTCTAATGGGAATGCTCCTCAGAAGAGAGAAGTTGCTTGTTGTTTTCATTATTTTATTTTGCTTCCATTTTTATCACTCAGATAATCATGCAGTAGGTGGAGTTGGCTTTGAGTAAAACTACAGCTGAACAGGCTGTGCCATGACTCCCTGAACAGTTATGAAAAAGCCAGCTCTCTCCTGCAAGATACTGAGCAGTCAGAGTGTCTTGTTTGGTTTTAGAGGGAAGCAAGAGAGATTCCAGAGTCCCAGTGAGCCCTGCTTGGCATCTGGTGCTGGTTACTCATCCAACAAGAAGCAAAGGTACTTGGCAGCAATGAATTAGGGAGGAGAGGAAGGTAAACGAATCAGGATAAGAGAAATTGAAAAATAGATGCAAATTGAAAACATGAACAATGAGCACAGTTATTTGTAATCATGGAGACAGACAATGAGAATTATAATTCCTCTTAAGAAGGTAGCATAAAATTAGGGAAGTGTAGGGAACACACAATCAGGCTTCAGATCAAGGCATGGCAGAGAGATGGCTGTAGTAGCCCTGATAGTTGACCTCCTTGTTGTGATGGCTGGAAGCCAATTACAGTGCTTATAGTTCTGCTAGACTTCTTGGAATCCTTCAGTACAGTTAATTACAAAATGCTGCTGAACTGACCCAATTGAAAGACCTACAAAAGACCTATATGGAATGGATAGTGTTATATCATGATGGCTTCAAGCTTTTCTCTTATATAGGCTCCAGAGGGCCCTGATGGTCAACCGTAATCTGTCCCTTTCTTCACAAATTTGGTTGACCTCCCACTAGCTTAATTCTTACCAGAATGCTGTTCTGGATGACAGTTCCCTTGGTTGATGTAATATAAACCTTACTCAGGGAGCATCTAAATGTGCAAATGCCGTGGGGTAGCTTTACACTATTAGAGTAAACCTATCCCACGCAGGAGTCTACACATGTGGGGATTTGGGAGCAGATTTGCTGCTCCTGGCAGCTGTCTTCTCCTTTCCCTTCCAGCTCTGCAGGGGCACCCTGCAGCAACCAAAGTTAGCTCTAAGCTCCCCCTGGGTAGTAGCCCAGGGCCAGGAAACAGCTGTCTCCTGGCGGGGCTGGGAGGTTGCTTCCTGCCCTTGGGAGCTGCCGGTGCTGGAGCTCAGGTGGAGGCAATGTCCCTCTGCTCCAGCAGTAGGGAGCTCCTGGCCTTGGCTCCCTGATCGGGGGCAAGGGGCTTAGAAAGAGCTGCAGGGGAGGCCTGGAACTGTCCTGGTCAGGGGCAGGTCACAGCCAGCTCCAGACTGGGCGGGGAATTCTAGCCATGCAAAGAGCACCCAGTCCCTGCTCTGCAATCATGGAGTGGGGGTGGGAGTTTGTTCTAGGCCCCATCTCCACAATTGCAGAGTGGGGGCTGGGAGCTCTGTGCTGCTGGGGCAAGGGGACATTGTCCCTGCCTGGACTCTGGTGGCAGAGCCTGCTCTGGAGCAGGCAGTTTCCAGGGTCAGGGAGCAATCTCCCTCCTTCTGCTTCCTAGCTGACCAGGAGCAAATTTGCTCCTGGTGGGTCATCTCCATGTGCCATGCCATACTGTAATTACTTGGCAGTTAATTTTCTACTTGCATTCTGCAGGTAGCAAATTAACTGCCAAGTAGAGGAAATTACCAGGCAGTAAGTAGATGTAGATGTTGATACTTATTATGTAGTAATTAGCTCTCCTGCACGGTAAAGTGTCTCATGTAAACATGCCCTCTGTCTCAGGAGGCTGCTGCACTAGTTATTTCCTTAGTCTTTCTGGTGACTTTCCTTCTGTGTTTGATACTGCTTCAAGGAAATGGAGCTGCCCTGGGCCTCTTAGTAAGGGTTTTCTACAGTGTAGGCCAGGGGTGGGAAAAATATGGCCCATGGTCCAGATGCAGCCTGCCAGGACATTCTATTCAGCCTGCGGGGCCCCTAAAAAATTTAGAAAATTAATATTTATCTGTCCCTGGCTGCCTGTTATACGGCCCTTTCTGGCTTGCCAAAACTCAGTAATCAGCCTTCCATCCAAAATAATTGCCTGCCCCTGGTGCAGGCAGTTTACATTAGTGGTTCACACTAAGTCAGGGGTTTACCTGAGTGGAAGCCATGATCAACATCTGAGGACAGTAGAGTAGCAGAAGTGGAGTAACTAAGTACTTGGGTGCCACCTTTGTCATGGGACGGAAAAAGGTTTTGCTAGCAGTGGCATCTGACTGTGTCACTTCAATTGGCACTGAAGCAGCTGATGCTGCCTGGGGCATCATGCAGCTGCCAAGCTACACAGCTGTTCCAGAGTGTCAAGCCAAGGATTAGGAGGTGGCTGTGGTCAAGGTAAGCAGTAGGACAACGCCAGGAGGTCCAAGACAGGAACAAGACTAACCAGGATCAAGCAGGTCCAAAACAGGTTTAAAGGTCCAAGGCAGCACCACCCAACAATGATGTTTCTGGAACAGGGTCCTGCAGGAAGTGGGCAGGTTTTATAGCTTTCCAGTCACGGTTTGACTCCTCTGCCCAGGTCACCTGGTCCCCCACTGGGAACCTGATGGGAGGTCCCAGACTGAACTGGGACTGGTATTTAGCCATATCCCTTGTGGTGTTGCAGCCTGGGATTTCACTTGTGTATGAGAGGCAGGTACCTCTCCAATTTAGGCATAAGTGTTCTAGATCATAATTTACTTCGTTAGTGGCACATGGTAGTTATAAATAGGAATCTACCAAATTTGTGCTTGCACAATTTTAATGGAAAACATGAAATCAGGAGAGAGCCATGAAAAATGGCAGGCTCCACAATTTTGAGGCTTGCCATGCTCACAAAAATGTTGGGCAGTTCCAGAATGTGCCCATAAAACTGGCTGCCCACCTCCTCAAGTTCAGTAGACCCCTAGATATAAAGTCAACTTTCCCATTCATGATCCACCAAATGGTTGTGAGTCTGAGAAAAGGAAGTATTCAGTGTTTGCAATATTCGCCAAAAAAGATATTAATGGATTACTATTTGGTCAATAATGAAATGTACTGGTATCAGACATTATTAAACTTAATCTTGTTTTATTATTTAAGGAGCATGAACTAAAGAAAAAATGGAAAAAAATATTTCTCTATTTTTTCAAGTACTTAAAAGCTTGTTCACAAAGAACAACTGTTAACTATCAGCACCAGAATTGCAAACAAGCCACTAGGTCCGTTTAGATTGCTATTGCACATTTAAACATCATGCTATCATTTGGCTGTTTGCTAGCAAAACAGCAGTAACAATCTCTGGTAAAACATGAGGCAAGCAGGGGAGCAATTTAGGTAAGTAAATGGCTTCCATCTGTTCTGAAAGATTAAGTAGGAAAGAAGCTTCATTATGCAATTATACGTTTACATGTAGCTGCTCCAGTTGTTTGTGTTCTGTGACAATTGGTGCAGTCTCCAAATATTGCATTGTATGTATTTTTGAGTGACGCTCATATTAAAGAAGTAAATTGCTGTCTTGGGATGTTTTAATGGCCATTATACAATAAACGTTCCTTTTTTGTGGCCTGTTTAAACAGCGCGTTGAAATCAACTTCCCTCAGGTTTGCGTCATACCCTCTCATTGAAAATATATAGGTTCTTTCTACTCCTTCATATGTTTTGAGTTTGCTAACACATGTATTTGGATTCTATAGAGAATTTTCTTTTCTAGAAAACAGATGCAAATATTTTCTTGGAGCTCTTTCTTATTTCCAGGCTCTTTGAGTCAATTTCCACATATATGGACAAAATGACAATTCTATCTCTCATTTAATACCATGGATTTCAGATTTATAGGGTAAATTTCATACAAAAATCTGAAAATATATGTAAAGATGGGTAAAATATTAAAATCATGAAATATTGAACATAAGGTCTAATAATCAGAAAATACCTCCTAATTTTGGGTGCTTGATTTAACACTTTTACTTTATATGTCCCGATTTTAGATGTCAAGTATTTTTACTGGGATTTTCATTTGGAGTAAAAATTGGCACCACAAGTATTTGGCTTTTCTGGAAGAATGAAGCCATTTAATACCACATATCTCAGCAGACTTAAGATTAAGCCAACATTTTAAAAAAATGTTAATTATTTTTGGTGTTCCAAGAAGTCACTTTCCTAGTATTACAAACAGAGTAAATAGATAATGTAAATAGAATAGAACTAGTTGAAAATTAGAATTTCCCTCATATGGGTAAAAAAAAAGATGGCACCAATTCAGGGCAAAAAGTAGAAAATCTGAAATGTCCTGTGGAAGGGAAATATTGCATTGAATGATTCCAATCTTATTTAGAAAAAAAATGAAATAATTTTCCACCTAAAAGCCCAGAGATGAGGTTCCTAGGCTCCCCTGGCTTCCCTTGTATAACGGTAATACTCATGGAGCTGGCTAGGTCAGTTTTGCAGGCAAAGCCACTGAGAATTTGTCCACTGATAAACCAGTTTACCATAGAGATAACCAAGAAAAAGAAAACAGCAAACTACAAATATGTTAACAAACCATTTAAACTTACTGAGGTGTTAATTTTTCAGGGGCTTCTCATCTTGGTTGTTGCAGAATTTACTCGTATCTGTGCTCGCAAATCTTCCATTTGCATATGCAAATCAGGTTGATTGGTGCAGTTTTGGGTTACAAATCTAATAAACCAATATGGGATTGAATGATGTTCTTTTAACAAATATCTATTGTATGGAGAAACAGGAGCAGGTGAGATGCATTTGCAAAAAATAGACATGCTCACAAACTAGAGTTGCCAAAAAAATTGTCCCCTATGGCCAACTGACAAATTTAAGAACACGGAACACCTCAACTTTTCTGATTATGCCACATGACATATTTGCTGGATATGCTGGTTCACACACTGCAGACTTGGCATATCATTGTGCTGCATTTAGTTTATAGGCAATTTTCCAATTTTAGGAAAAGGTCTTTTAAGTTGTTGCAGATGCATATCATAACAGATATTTATACTCACAGTAGTATCAAGAACCTCCAAAATGTGAATTTTCTGGTCAACTGGGACATCTCTGTCCAGAATCTTGTCTGCACAAACAGCACCTTATGTCTTTGAATATGATCATCTTCTTGGATAATGCCAAAAAGGATAGAATAAATCTGTTCAGGTCTTCCCAGAATACCGGTCACTGTTTCCTTTAATTTTGGCGTTGCCCCTTCTGTTGGTTGCCCAATATGACCCAAAGAATATTGTTGGGGAAGTATGAATGAGTGAATGAGAACTCTGCAATTTGCAAGGGTTTTTCTTAGGTTTACATGGCTCTATTAAGTGACCCTTGGCAAGTCAGCTGACCTTTTCTGTAGTTCTGTTTATCACTGTTTTATCACACTTGTCTGTTAGAATGAAACACAGGTAAAAGCAGTTATTTTGGCTGGAGGGCTGCTTAATGAGTTTTGATGAGCTGTCAAGGGCTGCAAGGATAACCCCATCCCTTGACCCCTCCTCCTGGTTGCCGTCTTGGGACCTTGAAGTCCCACCCCCTAACCCCTGATCTTTGCCAATGGAAGGCCTCCTGCCCTGCCCCTTGCCCCAAGGAAGTTCTTCTTTTGGGAGGAGAGGGTTTCCATCTTCCAGGAAAAAAGCCCAAATCATATACTAAAAATCAAACACCTACTATAACATGTTTTAATTTTAGTACAAAAAATATTTTTGGCATGATTTATGTTTGCATATTGTATACAACGGTGATTGCATAATAACTAAAAATAAAGTCTTACTCTTGTATATTGTGTGGGGGGGTTGTGGTTGGGAGTGGGGGTATGTGTATGGTGGAATGTGGGGGTTGCGCAGGGGTGTGGCTGTGAATGTAGGGAGCAATATGGTTATGTTGGGGGGGTGTATATGTGTGGGGCCTGTGGGCGCAGGGTGTGAGTGTGTGGCATTTGTGGGGTGTGAGATACGGTGAGGGTCTGTGGAGACCCCCCACACAGTCCCTCCCATGTTGCACAGCCCTTGCTGCTGGCAGCACCGGGCAGTGAGCACTTGTGGCCTGTGCAGGCACTGACAGTGCTGCTCATGGTGCTGAGGAACAGGGCCAGGCTGGCCCATCTCTATTATGTGGGGCTCTGTGCAGTGCACATGCAGGTGCTGGCACTTGTGCACCACTGGGGGAAGCCCCAGTGATGTAGCCAGCTGCCTTCCCTGCCTTCTGCTCTGCAGATCCCAGGAGTCCCCTGGGAAACAGGGGGCAGGGCTCCCATCACCCAGGGGTGCGCAAGTGCCAGGAGCTGCACATGCACTGCATGGACCCCTACTCAGAAGCTGTGTGCTGGCTAGGCAGGGCCTTTCTATCCATGAGGATGTGAGTGAGGCATGCAGGCCCTGTGGGCTAGATAAAATTGTCTGATGGGCTGGATCTGACCTGTGGGCTGTATTTTGTCTGCCCCTGATGTAAACATCTTCTGGGCTTGGACTCTTATTGTTTGTCTGCACAGTGTCTAGCCTGAGTTGCACTGATTTTGACTGTGTCCTCAAGGTGTTTCTGTAATGCAAGTAAGTATTAGTAGTAATAATAGTATTACTGAATAACTACTGCATATCTCATCTATACTAATATTCCCTTAACAATTGTGAGATACAACACCTCCTCTCAGGTCCTAAATACTCTTATTTAGGACAGTGATGACAATGGAAGAGAACAATCACCCCACAAAAGTGGTTCACCGGGCCTGAAAATATTTTAACCCTACCACTTATAATTTGCCTTCATAATGTTAATAGATATTTCTATTTGGTATGATTTTTTTTTTTATGTAGAGGCTTCTGTAGACTGTGAGAATGTAAGTGAAAGCCCGTCCCTGTGATAACTTGAACTACAGCCATAGGCCAGCAGTAGGATTTGAATTACTGTTGTTTATGACAATATGCTATGTACATAGTCCACATCATTCTTGAGTTCAAAGAGACATTTGTGTACTATACATTTAAATACAGTAGGAAGATGTTACAGACCAACATTCTGAAAGATGCAGTCAAATTTTTCTCTGCATACTTATTAGCTGTCAATTAAGATGTTGTTTTCAACTTTTAACTTCAGAGAATTGTTAAGAGAAAGCTTAGAGTTGTTCCCTTCTGGCAATATCACGGAAGACGCTGGTTAATGTTTTATTCCTAAAGTACTGATAATTTGCTTTATTATGGGACCATTCTATACTAACTCATCTAGGAAATTGAAATCACTCTCTATGTTTTGGCACAAAGGTTTTTAGACAAAGATATTCTGGGGTTTCTGTTGCTGTTTCACAAAAATTCCTATAATACCTTATTGGAACGAAATACAAAGCTGACTTACTAGCAAGGCTTGGTGAAATCTGGATTCTGGGTTCATTTTAGGGGAATAAAACTGAATTAAAATAAATATACAACAGTCAACAATTATATTTTGTACAAAGCCAAAATGAGTTTGAACCTCAGCATTGTGAGTTATCTTATAAATAAAGAAGCCACTATTTTCAAGAAGGTTCTAAATTCAGCAAAATTATTTTTTACCACCCTCTGAGATTATTTTTTAAAAAATTTCTTTTGAAAAAAAAAAGATTGTCCTATTAATTTACATCAGCTTTCTTTCTTTTATCCAATGTTCTAGCCTCTGCTTGATTAGCATTAGCCTGTTTTACATGAGTGACGAGTAACAGAGAGAGCAAGCTAGCTAAGGCTGTATAAACATCACAACTCTGTTTTATGAGTCCTGTTCGATTTTCTGGAATCAAATCTGGCAAGAGGAGTGCTATTCTGTTGGCTAACACCTTTGTAAAGTATGTTACAATCTGCATTTATAAGCAAAATAGGTCTATGTGTTTACTGCTGTTTCCCATGTTTCTGCCGGTTATAAGGATTATTGATAGTTTCAGATTCCACTGGGAAGGACAAAGCAGAAAGCTGCCTGGTTTAAGTGCTATATTTTATACACTGTACATGATTGTTTTCTATGTTTTCTTTAAATATTGAATAAAAAATGACCCCAGTGTGTTCCCACTACTTTCAAAGCATCACTCTTATCTCTGACCTTTACTGGAACAACTTGTGATCTAAGCTAGGGCTGTCAAACATACAGCTTATGGGTCAGATACAGCCCATAGAGGTGGATCATCTGGCCCACAGGGCTTCTCATGGACTGGATAGCTCACCTCCAGGAGCTTGATTCAGGCCACAGAATTCATAACTGCAACTCCAGAACCCAGGGAGTTGCCATTGGTGACTTTACAGGAAGAGGAGCATGCGAGCATCCTTATTTCCATTTCAAAGATGCTTCCAAAAGAAATACAAAGTAAATGAACTTTAAGCCTAAAAACTGGAAGAAGACTGTTGAGGATTGAAATGCTTGGAAACAGTCCATCAAGCATGGAATGAAGGCTTTTGAGGAAAGAAGAGCTCACATGAAGAGGAAAGACAAAACTTCAGGAAGAATCAGGTACCTCATTCAGGACTGTTAGACACAAACTTACATGTCATAAGAATAGAAGGAACTGCCATTTAGGAAATAGGCTCTACAGCCACTCTCACAAATGTTCAATAAGCTGAGCCAGTGCCTCACTTGGCACAAAACTATTGTCTTACTAGGCTCTGGGGGGTAATCTGAAGGAGACAGGGGCACAGGTGGTCTTCTCATCTGTTCTTCCAGTGAGCGGATGTGGACAATGCCATGAGACCTGCATCAACTTGTGCCTTCGGGAATGGTGTCTTGAGGTGGGCTTCAGCTTCTTGGACCATGACCCATAGTTCAAGATGAGAGACATACTAGGGTGGGATGGGCTTCACCTCTCCCCCAAAGGTAAGCGTGTGTTCTCTTTCAGGTTGGCTGATCTTCTCTGGAGGGCTTTAAACTAGGCTCGTTGGGGGAAGGGAAGGATGAGGGCGGAGGGAGCCTCGGAACACCAAACCAAGTGTCACCCACAAGAACAGCCAAGCCAAGACTGACGATGAGCACAAGAAATACCCAGGTAAGAGACCCGGATAGTCCTGGGACTGGGGGGGTGGTGCATACACCTTCAGGAGGCCTTAAAATCCTGTACACTAATGCTTATAGTATGGGGAACAAGCAAGAGGAATTTGCCGTCCTGCTAGCTAACACAAACCCAGATGTAGTGGGGCTCGCTGAAACATGTTGGGATCTAATCCATGACTGGGCGGTGACCATCAAGGGCTATAGGCTGTACAAGAAGGATAGAACAGGGAGGAAAGGTCGGGGTGTGGTGCTGCATGTCAAAGAACAATTCACATCCTTAACCAGCAGCACTGGTTCAGAGGAGGGGCAGACTGAAGTGCTCTGGGTCAGAATAGAAGGGGGCCAGGGGGAAAGGGACTTAATGATGGGGGTCTACTACAGACCACCCAACCAGGGAGAAGAGCTAGACCAGGAATTATCAGGTTAGCTCGCAGAGGCAGTTTAAATCAAAGGACGTGGTCATCATGGGTGACCTAAACTATCGAGACATTTGCTGGGAAAAGAAGTTAGCCAGGTCTGACCACTCACGTAGTTTTCATAGCCGTGTTACAGGACTTCCATCTAACCCAGGAGGTGCACAGTCCCACCAGGGGAAATGCCTTGTTAGACCTGGTCCTGGCCACAAGCGACAACCTGGTGAGGGGACTGTGGGTGCTCGATCACCTGGGCGATAACAATCATTGCCTATTGGAATTCTCCATCCAGCGCAGGGTGGCAAAGGCCTGCAGCAAGACAGCAGCCCTGGGCTTCAGGAGGGTGGATTTCATTGAGCCAAGGAGACTAGTTGGAGGGGGGGCACTGAGGTCCTGGAGGGGTGGGGAGTTGGGAGTCCAAGAAGAGTGGTTGGTCCTGAAAGAGATGATCCTCCAAGCCCTAAGGGTGGCAATCCCAACACGGATCAAAGGGGGCAGGAGTGCTCAAAAGCTGCCATGGCTCAATAAAAGCATCCAGGAATGTGTCAAAGCTAAAAAGGAGGCATACACCCAATGGAAGGGAGGGGCCATCTCCAGGGAGGACTATACCTCCATTGCTCGGGATTGTAGGAGGGCTGTTAAGAAGGCCAAGGCAAAGATGGAATTGGGACTAGCAACCCAGATCAAGGATAACAAGAAATACTTTTTTAAATACATAGGGATAAAAAGAAGGCTCCGGGTAAGGTGGGACCTCTGCAGGACACGCTTGGAAATCTGGTGGTCTCACCAGATGACAAAGCTAACCTATTTAACAATTTTTTTGCTTCCATTTTTCTGAGCAGGAACCAGGTCATCCCCCATGCCCAGATCCTCGATGATCCCAGGGAATGTGCAGCCAGGCCCAGGGTCAGAAAGGACCTAGGAAGGTCTTCGACACTGTCTCTCACCTCATTCTAATTAAAATATTAGGAGATTGTGGTTTGGTGCCTACACAGTCAGATGTGTACCAATTGGCTGGAGGGCCGCACGGCATTGTGCCACTCCCAGGGCAGCGGCAGTGGGGTGCAGAGCCCAGTCCAATGTGGCAGCCTGCCTCCACCCTGTGCACAGATCCAGGAGGCACATGCCCCCCAGGCCTCTGCCGGGTGCGTGCAATGGTAGGAGCCCCCCTGCACCTCTGGGCTCTAACAGTCCCATGACACAGCCTGGCCCTGGGGCCCCATTTGCCCCTGCCCCTGCCTCTGCTCCACTCCCTCTCTCACTGTAGGGGCCTCAATCTGCCCCCCGCCCCTTCCCCATGACAGACTTACCTGCTGGGGGTGCTGTGCATGTATGCACACAAACGTGCACACGCTCAGACCCCTCATATATTATTTTCTCCCTCCACATATGTCTACACTGCAACTTCAGTGTGTCCAGGGAGAGACACTCCTAGCCACACTCAGCCTACTTGCTCCCCACTCTTGCTTACATGCATCAAACCTAGAAATACAACAGTGAGTTGACTTATCTCCACTCATCTGCTTTCAAGACTTAAGTCTCCAGAGTGCTTGACATTGGCCATAGGAGATGATTGTCAGAATGTGCTTGGGATGCACTGGATACTCCAGGGACAAAGTGCTGCAAGTGATTCTGACCAGAAAAAATAGACTGTATTTAAATAGTTGCTCATGGTAAACCTGTTTTGTGCACTGCCTCCAATACCAGGGATCTGGACTCAGTGACTTAAAAAGTCCCTTCCAATGTTATGATTCCTAGGGGATACATAAAAAGCTGAAGGGCTGGAGAAAATGCTCCAGAAAGGAATGTGTTGAACCACAGACAAACGGAAGTCTGGAGAGCCTGCTTCCAGAAAACAGTAGTAACCTGCTTCTGCACCATTGTGGACTCCCATATTTGAGTGACTGGCTAAATAGTTGGAGCAAACTCCTCATGCAGCTGCTTGGAAATTTGCTTCCTTATGCAAAAGTTCTAAGACAAGGGTTGTCAACCTTTTTGGATCAGTGTATCCCCGGTGGCTGGACATGAAGTGTGGGGTGAGGGGAGGGGGGTGTTGCAGTACAAGCTTCCCCCATTCAGCTGGGTGGGCAGCACTTGAGCAGCACTGTGGGATGGTGCATGGCAGCACTTTGTCCCCACCTGCCTGCCCATACCCCCTGGGGCCTTCTCAAGTACCCCCGGGCGTACAACCCCTGTTCTAAGGTACTGCTGGTCACCTCAAGTCTGCAGGAAGAGATGATCCAGCTCCAGAAGTGCCAGTGTCCACATGGCTATTGTTCAGCAATTGCAGCATTCATCATACTGTCCCCTCTGTCATGATTACACCCTCCATGTTTTCTGAGTTCTGCAATGTTCCATGTTGCAGAAAACCCAAAAGAGTGCATAAAAAGTACACAATGAAGGGCAGCTCATCTAACAGATCCCTAGCGTGGCCAAACAATACAAATCTATAGTAGTGAGGAGCATGAAGAATTGAAAGGTCCTCATATGACAGTAGCTAAATTCACTGTTACATCTGAGGCCTCAAGTGAAAGACAAGGTGTCCCACCATGCACCTCAGGCCAGTGCTTAGGAAGTTCTCACTTTATGCGATTCTAAGAAACTCTACAAATCCTAGTATCAGACGTGTGTACCTAGAGAAAGAATGCAGATGTGGTATACAGTGTGTTGCTCATCTATAGCAATGCAATGTGAATGAGTGGATGTGATTCTTGTCTGGCTTCAGTGAATATGACTGTATTCTGGGACACAAGCATACGTGGTAGTGTGGACATATCTATAATTTTATTTGCCTTTTTATTTACTGCAGAAGGGGACACTTGGGTTGGCGTAAGAGATAAATTGCCCAAGTCTGCAATGCACCTGGAGATAAGTTGTGAGAGGAAACTGAGCCTGCATTGCAATTTAATGTTGAGAAGTGGTAAAATAATCTTATTACATCCCTCACAGGCTTAAAGGCATACAGACACATATTTGGGGGTTAGCAAGGATATTGCTCAGTTTATGTTCTAAAATTCACTCTCTGGATAACTCACTGTCTGAGTCCAGTAGGTAAATAAAGCATTATTGTTTAACTGAATGACAATGAAACCCTCATTTTAAGGTAAATGATTCAACGTGATTAACCAAAGATTGATACTTGTTAGAAAGCCGCTGACAATTATTCCACAGACCAAAATGAAATAGCACCCAGACATCTTAACATATATCACTTGGAGAGTTATTTGGATCTGAAATATTTTGTCACCTTATATGACCCTCTGTTAAGGGTATCTTCCAAACCAGAGCCAATGATATTCTTCATGGGGGGTGTGAAGGAAGACAGCAAGTACATTTTGTCCTAATATTCACTGGATTTTGGTCACAAATTAAGGCAGCCTTTGTACTAGTGAGTTAAGTTCATAAAGATTTTTGGCACCCGGTTTAATAGTCTTGTGAGACTGCATTGGCGAGGGTTATTCTCCTTTGGCATACTCCTTTTTTCTTTTACATATCATTATTTCATCAGCTACATGCGTCAAATATGATTCCAATCTTTTTCTCCCTTGTTTGTTGGACCATTGAACCTGGGTAAATGAAGGCACATGGCCAACCATATGGTAACAATAACAGCAGTACTTCAGTAGAGGAAGATCAAGAGTCGCATATACATAAGGTAATATGGAGTATATTTATACAGTTTTGAAGAATATCACTAGTCTGTTTTCTTCAATGATATTTATGTTTTCTGGGGTGACAGAATGAGGTCATATCCAAGATGTATTACATACTTGTCAAAAAAAACTTTTCTCTTTCATCTGTTCCAAATTTTGATCTTGCTTATAACTGTATAGAGATTATAGTATGTTGGGGACTGTGGTGCTTGCCAGGAAAGTTGTAGTTTTCTTAACACTAAAACTATACAATTAGAATAGTGGTCTAGGAGACTATTTAGTTGTTTAGTTTAACAGAACTGGGAAAATGCTTCAAGAACGTCCTCAAGGCCAAATTGAAAAAATACATTGACAGCAACTCATGGGATACTATTGCCCAGGACTGCCCCAAATGGAGGGAAAGTCTGCTCTAAGGATCTCAGTACTTTAAAACCTTACAACAACAACAGGAGATGGAAATGCAGGAGTGGCAGAAACAGTGTCACAGACTGAATCAAGAGTCCAGAGCCACCCACCCCCCTCATGGAAACACGTGCCTGAGTTCCAACAGTCTGTCGATCCCAGATTGGCTTTGTTATCCACTTTCAGACCCGCAGCTAAGACGGTCATGAAAAACAATCATCCTCCAGTGCAAGGGATTGCCAAAGATTGGCAAAATGCCAATATTGATGGGTGGGCAGTGAAGACAATAGCTGTGTATGGAGGTCCCTTTCTGTCTCTGGTTTTGACCAGAAATTCCAGTATGGAACTGAGGTCTGCTCAATGAATCCTTTGTCAAACTTAGCATATTTGCTTTGTGGTGGAGGAATCAACGTTCTTTTTTTTTTTTTTAAAAGCCTTTAATGGGAAAATTGATAATTTTGAGGACTCTAATTATAGTCCCTGCATTTAATATACCCTGGTTTATTGGCTTAAACCAGGGTAAACTTACCTAAAAGTAGTGTTAAAGCAAGGGGAAAAAGGTAGTCTTCGCTACTGGTTTTGGGAGTTATTTTCAGTGCATAAATACTAACACTGTAAATGGTGGCAAGACCCCAAGATTTCCTCCTTCCAAATTTATTTTATAGGTAGAAGTTGTCATTATCTCCCTTCCTGCTCCCCTTCTGTTTTTGCAATGGTACATCAAAGACAGTCGTTTTCTCACTCTCTGGCCAGAATGACATCATGCTCACTGACAGATGGAGGGCCTCAAGCTACAGAATCATTCTGTTTAAAACTTGAAACTTATGGTTTTTCTGGTACTTTTACATTTATAAAAATCAGCCCCAAATTTGATCTTTAGAAAAAAAAGGAGATACTATTTAACACTTTAGGGCAACTTAGCATATACCAGATTTAATAGCATTTAAGGTACAACTGTCCCGCCAATCCGTCTGTCAGGAAAAAGGCAAAGCAGTTTGGTGTCTTAGAGACTAACAGAACATGGAGGAAATATTAACTAAATTATTATGAGTTGGCATAAGAAGGGGGATATGAACTAGGGAGTTGATGTGGACTTAAAATAATAAGAGGTATGGAAGTAGATTACTACTGCCTTCCATGCATACGTCTTCCTGTAATGGCAGAAGCACTACACCTCAAGTGAATATAATGGAAGTTTGAGGTCTCTAGCACCTTTCAGGATCAGGCTCTTTTTAGAGGTGTTGGTTTACTCTGTTCTAATCTAACCAAATCCTACTGGAATCAGGATTTAACTCTTTTGGGGGACTTAATGGGGTTAATAAAGCTTTCCATTCACTGAACTGATTGAAGGAACAACCCACCAAATAGAAAACCTTGTGCTTACACAAAATTAGAGTAGGTTTGTGTCATGGAAAATTTGTGGGTATATGCTGACAACACAGAGAGCTGGAACTGTCATGCGCCTACCAACTCTGTGGGTGGAAAATTCCAGGGCTCACCCAGCACGTGCCCCCTGGGTGACCTTAGGACCTGTCAGTCATCGCTGACCTACTTTCCTCACAGACGCATGCTCAGTAACAGCAGGAGCATGAGGTCATCACTCCAGAAGCTTCTTGAAGGAAAGCAGCCTGATTGGACGAGGCTGCCATAAAGACTTCTGGGCCCCTCCCTCGGGGGAGGAGAGACTGGAGACAGGAGAGAGACCCGCTCGACTGGTGGACAGAGGCTGCTTTAGCAGGGACTGGCTCACCAGGAGAGATCCAATCTGAGAGTAGAGGCTGTGCATACAGGGACTGCTTCTCAGAGGGCTTCTTAGCCTATTGGTCTCCTCCTTGCTGCAGTTCGCAGACCAATTCGATTCTATTCGTTTTCGTACCAATTTGATTCTTTTGGCTTCTGACTGAGTTGGCACCGGCTACGACCTCGACTTCAATCTTCTCGACCTGACCCAGGAGCTCTCGAACTTACCTCATCTTCTTGGCCTTCATCTTCGACCATCTGGTTGTCCAGTTGGACTGGCGTCACACCACCTCATTCTTCGTTCATCGGTTCATTGTGTTACAGTTGTATCTGTTGTTCGTTTCCCGTTAATGAGCTGTTGACCAGCCCTGGGACTAGCGAGTGGGCAGCCGCCCCTAGCCCTCTGGGGCTAGAAAGCAAGGGCTCACTCATGAACCTCATGGGCCAACAGACCCCTTTGTTGTTTGTTTCACTGGAACTGGAACTGAAGAAAGGATTGTGCCTCCACTTCAAAGTGTAAGTAAATAAAATCCATCTTGTTTTGAAACCACTATGAGTCCTGTGCTGCTCAGAACTCCTCGCCGCTAATCCCATCTGTTCATATCCAACACCACCCTCAGCCCACTGTGACCTTTGGGGCTTTGGCACCCAACAGTTTGGAGTACAGTTCTTTTGCTGGTACATGTGATCTTTTACAACTTGGAATTAAGATAACTGGACTACCTGGGTACATCCCCACATGCAGGGGCATGCACAGGGCTGTCCTTTGGGGGTAGGGGTTGTGAATCAGGGCTACTGCCCCAGGCCCCATGCTTTGGGGAGGCTTGTGCTATGGGGGGCCCTGTGGAGCCAGGTGGGAGCCAGCTTTGCAATGTTAAAGGGGCCTCGCACAGGCTGATTTGCCTTGGGCCCCACATCCCCCTATGGTTGTCTCTGGAGATGTGTCCTGGAGAAATAGCCATCCAGCTAGCAGGGGGAGTATCTGTTCCAAATACTCTTCATTTCCTCAGATCTGTGCAGACTCTAAACATTGTTTTATTCATACAAGTCAATAATTTATTGCCATGTTTTTGTCCTCTACTGAATTTTTTTTTAAAAATAGGGGTTTTGGGTTTTCCCCAAAAAGTTTTGGAAGCAATGGCTAATAGAACACATACCTTAAAGTATAAAAACATTATTTGATTCTTTTTATAAATCCAAATGCTGTTGATTTATTCAAGAGAATACAGGCCTTAAAACTTTGGTGTTAGTGGAGAAAAAAGGATCTCAAAAGCTGTGTAATGGCTGCAAAGTTTTATTTGAAATGGGTTTACCATTTTATGTCAGAACTGGCTTAATGTGGGGATAATAGATTCTGAAACCTGAATCTATTTTCATTCAAATGAACTAAGTTTTCTGAAGGGTAAATTGTGCACCTAACCCATAAGCAACGTCTGAGTCTACTGCCATTTGTGTGAGGTTCCTAATTTGGCTGGATTGGGAAGGGGACTCACTGACTTGTTGAGAAAAGAATGTGAATTCAGTGTTTTACTCTCTTTCAAAGCATTTGACAAATATGAAGTGATCTTCCAAAATACCCATGACATTAGGTACATTGTGCTGTTTTCACAGATGGCTATTTTTACAAAGCAGAAACACATTTACGCCTTGAAATGCAGTAATAAAGGAAAGGTTCAAAATATTCCAATAGAGAGGCAAAACAATGGTGTTCAAGTGTGACCACATGTTTTCTGCAAATCACTGCTAGTTGGTGAACTCCTGTATTGAGAATAATTTCTAGTGCATCTGTGTTGATCAAATGATACATATGTAGCTACCAGAACAATCTAGCAGCAGATCTAACCCCCAAAAGACCTGGGTCAAAGCCTGAACTTAGTCTTCAAGCTTGGTTATTAAAGCAAACCTGTGGGGGTACTTTCTTTTATCATTTTCAATCATACTTTCCAAACATAAAAATTTACAATTACTGTTTCTTGTAGGGGACATCTAACCATTTTTTGCTAGACAGGGTCTTGTCACAATGTGTAAGCTTTTGAGAAAAGGACTAGAGTTAAGTTTGATCATTTTAAAAGGGATGGGGGTGTGTTTGAAACATATTCTTCCCTTGCACAGGAGAGAAATACCTTGCAACAATGAACTAACTAGAATTTGTTAGAAGTTTTTCTTTCCATATCTCAATCTTTGTTACTCAGTGCCACAACACAATTGGATAGGCTGGACAGTAATATAAGATTGCTCTGTTAGATTAGATTATGATGGTTACTACTACTTAATGCTTCAGAAGAAGGCAAAAAATCCCAAACCGTAAATCACCAAGGGGTCAAATTCTGCTATGTAAACCCAGAGTAACTGCACACTGTTTGACTTTTAAATGCTCAGTACTAAGCAACAGTTATTAAATATGTATTTTCCCCATCACTGTTTCTCCCCCTTTGAATACAAATGAAGGAACCATTGAGTGAAATTAAAGAACAGCATATTTTGGTCAAGATCTTGAATATTAATCCTGTAAATTGGCTTTATGGGGAGAATTCCAGTAAAATTCCTAAACACAGATTACAGGATTTGGCCTATAACCAATTTTATGAAGGTTAACAATGTAAAATACTGTACAGTGTTATGCATAATGAGAGGTTAGATTTTAGGCTTCAAGAAGAGTAAAACCACTGACACCACTGAAACTCTGGAATGTATTGTTAATTGTAAAAGTCATAGAATCTGGCCCTTAAAGAATGCACATTGTATCCAGATGAGGTATATGCATGTTATACTGTTTTTTGTATTATAAATTGGTCTTAAATAGAGATGAGAAGAGAAACTGATGATTTTGTTAGTGTTCATTCATTCTCTTCTTCAAAACTGTAGATAAAAGTATCAAAAGTCAACTTTTTTTATTAGTTTGTATATATCACTGTAAAGTTGCCTTAAAAAATTAAAGGCATTTTTCCTATATTGCAAATAAATATTAGGGCTGTGCAAAGCTTTGGTCCCTGATTTGATTTGGCAGAGATTCAGCCTGATTTCATGGCCCAATCTCTGAATCTGAATTGAATTGGGGGGATCTTTTAATCTCTCTGAATCGAATCAGAACGCCATAAATTGATTTGGAGAGATTCAGAAAGTTTTGGCAATTTGGACATAGACACAGCTTTTTTTCTACATACCTCAAGGTAGCAGGCAGCTCATCAATGCTCCGATGCTGCGGCAGATGGAGCGTCCCACAAGAGTGCAGTGGGAGGAGGGGGGGAGGGGCTCCCCAGCATGCTCGGCAGCAGACCTGGAAGTGGACATTAATATGGATATGCTCATCCATGCTGCAATCATGCTGCTTCCAGGTCTGCTGGGGAGTGCGCTGGCCTCCCCCCTCCCCCCAGTGCCCCCCTGACTCAGTGACTGGTGCCTCCTGGGTCTGGAGGGTCCCCCTGTGGCTGATCACTGAGTTGGGAGAGTGCAGGGAGGGGCAATGTGTTCCCTGGTGGACTCTGAAGTGGACTAGAAGTACTTCTGGCCCACTTCTGGGTTCACCGCTGATCACGTGGGGGGCCCCTCCACACTCCTATGGGATGCTCCACCCCCCCCAGCATCACAGTATTCACAAGCCATGCTGGTACTTTGAGGTATGTAGAAAAAATATTTAAAACTGTGCCTATGCCTGAATCGCTAATTCTTTAAATCAGCATCGAATCTTCAGATTTGGGTTCAGCTGAATTGAATCAGGGACAGTGATCCAAATCAATTAATTGAATCACTGTCATCCATTCAGGCTGAATCCAGATACGAATCCAAATTGAACAGGGCCTGTTTTGAACACCCCTAGTAAATATATGATTTCAGGATTGCTCATGGAGGCCTGGTCTTATACAGAGTCCAATTCTTTCATCCTGAGTCAGACTTCAGTAATACCCAACTCTAACAGATCCACAACATTTTGTTGAAAAGAAATCAAGCTTGCTCTCTTTTTGCTGTGCTCTTTAGAGATAACACAATTAAAAAATAGTAATCTTTGTTTGCTAGAGAAGCACAGTTCCTGGACCAGCTAAGGTAAGTGCCATGTGTGCTGAATCTGGCATGCAGGGGGTAGGGCAGCACATCTGTGGAACTGATCCACCTGTAGAGCCAGCCATGCACCATTCATTTGGCCCATGGACTGGCCCTACACCACTCCTGTGGCCTGTGGGGTAAGATTGAGATGCTTATTTCATTGGTTTGACACTCTGGGTAAAGTATTATACTGTATAAATATGGATGATTGAATTAATTCCCCATTTAATATAGCTGTTTGATATTATGACATGCAGTGTTATGAGCTTTTAAAAATGTTGTTCAGGTACATGATTTTTTGCAGTCCTAGCTGTGAATAATTCTAAGGCAATAAAGACCCTCATTTGAATTTAGAGTGGAAGCACAGTCTTGTAGTCATGGTACTGTAGTATGAAACACAAGAGAAATCAGTTAAAATCTTTAGTGTGCTACAGGCTTCCTATATGATCTTGGACAAAGTACTTAATCTATCTTGTACCTCCGATTTCTATCTGCAAAGCAGAAATTTTTCTACCTTTCTACCATTGTCCTTTCTTCTGTCTCTTCCTTCTAGATTGCTAGTTCTATGGGGAAGATCTTGTCCCTTAATGCAGAGGTGTCAAAGACACAGCCCATATGGTAAAATCTGATCTTCAGAGCCTCATCCTCTGGCCCCCAGTGCTGCCTCTGGGTTTCAAGTTGACCTATACACCACACTTACTGAGCTCTAGACTGGCCCCATGCACAGCAAACAGGATGCCCACCATACAGAGAGCCCACTCTGTCTAGCCTGCGATTCAGGCTGCACTCAGCACTTGGCTGATCTGTGACATGTGCAACACCTGCCCTAGCCAGTCCATATTGTATACTGCACACTGTGCCCACTGTGGCTGGTCTGGGACCTGCACTGCATGCAACAGCCTTGCCTGCTCCAGGGCAGCCACTGAGCTTAGCACAGTTCCTGGACCAGCTAAGGTAAGTGCCATGCGTGCTGAATCTGGCATGCAGGGGGTAGGGCAGCACATCTGTGGAACTGATCCACCTGTACAGCCACCATTCATTTGCCCCATGGACTGGCCCTACACCACTTCTGTGGCCTGTGGGGCAAGATATGCTTGACATCCCTGCTTCGGTGCATGTTTGTCTGGACCCTTGAACAATGGGGCTCCAGTTTCAGCTCCAGGTATTACTGTAGCACTACTACCATAAACGTGTTCCAGTCTGTAATGTTTCATACAACCCGCCCTCTCCCCCCACCTTAAAGTACTGGCTGAACAAAGTAATGGTCTTAATTTCTGACTGACCTGACTGTTATTTTTTATGCTGTCTCTAGCTATAATACTAGTATATGTCATGTTCTACTTGACAGTTTACATTCCCAATCCACATAGTAATCATATAGAAACACACCCTGCTAGTAAATTCTATATGGAATCTGGAGCCCCACCTAAGTGAGGTTCAAAGTTAAAAGTATATTCAAACCACCTGTGAGGGATGTTTTTAGAGGAAGAGGATGAAGCCTGTTCATGGCACAAACCCAGAAAATGGTCTTATTACTTTCAACTAACTTCTGGTTTTGTGCAATTTTTGTACAAATATATTAAACTTAACTTTCCTATTTACTTATTTCAGTATTTTTAAGGAAAAATCACCCATCTCAGTCCAGGTCTTCACCTTTGCAGCAGAGTCCTGTGGGGAGTAGATCCAGGCCAGGCTAGCTTATGTTAAAATCAAGTCAGCTTCTCTAGGGTAGATGATTTCAATAACTTTGCTTTATTATCTAGTTGCAAAAACCATATCAGTTATCTGTTTGCTCCCTTTGGAACTACTGTTGTAGACTCCTAAGTGAGATTTATGTTAGAGGTACATAGACTGATTCAATTAGTTTGCACAGCTGCCTCCTCTTCTTTGTAGCCACAACTGAAATGTCTACACAGCTTTTCAGGCATTAGTAATACATCTGCAGAGGAGCACAGCCCTGCTTACCCATTCCTAGTCTACACACACCAAACCTAGAAATAAGGCTGTGAAGGTACCCCAGAGGAGACATCCCCTGCCAACTGCCCTTGAGCTATCAGTCCCTGGAATATGCAGTACTGTAGCAAAGGGCGGGGGGCAAACAGGGCGACCTCCTGGGCACTGAAGCAAAGGGACACCAACAGGCCTGCCCAGCTGGGATGAGGTGGGGACGGAGCCACAAGTGGCTTGTTTGGGGGGGACAGGGGGGACTGGGGAGGCTAGCCTGTGCACTGGGGAAGGGCAGGCTGCTGTTGCAGGCTTGCCCCGGGACCAAACTTCCTGGCTATGGTACTGGGAGAACGTGAGTGGCAGTGGGATAGCCCAGTAGCAGACTCACTGCCTTGTTTCTGGGTTTAGCATGGGCAAGGCTTGCTTCTGGACAGTAGTCTCCAGAGTGCTAAGGAAGTAATATAGATCGCCTCAAGAAGGCAAAGTAAATGGCCACCTGCACTCTTTTTTCATTAGTGGCTAGCTTGATCACTCCAAACCTGCTTTCCAATGACAGAAGTAGCTTCCATAAAGTTCAGTAGAAATAAAGAGATCTGCCTGCATATATATATAAACATGCCCCAAACTTAACCTCAGCTAAAACCAGGAATGTGGCACTTGTTTAGTTATGCTTTAAAGCACCGGATTATGCCCAAACTCTGACATGGTACTAATACCATTGATTTCTGCTAAGAATGACCTATACATCATAGTCTGGTAGTGGTTCTTATTAGGTCTGATTTTTTGGGCACTACAGTGGTACCTCCAAACAGAAGAATGTTTTCACAAACATTTGGTGCCCTTGATACATCCTTGTTTGCAACTTTAATCACACAGAGCAAAAATCTTACTGGGACAGGAACAGCCAGTCATTGAGCCAGTTTTATTTACATGATGGATACAAGGGCAGATCTTCAGCTGGTGTAAACTGGCAGAATACCATTGGCATCAATGCCTTTTTTTTAAAGCTGAGGATCCGGTCTTTGGCTTTGAATCATAGAAATTATACTTAGAAAAGGTCCATTAAGCTACACCCCCAACAAATGAAAAATTGTATTGAGTTGTACATATACCAGCATTCAGCCTAGTTTTGTTTAAATGTCCCAAACAGCAGAACTCCATCATTTCCCTTGGGAGTCTGCTCCACTTCCATGGCAATTTGCCCATTGATGTAAATCTTTACCTTTCATTCAATCCATTTATGTCTGTATTTAAGTAACTATTTTCCCCTCTTTGCTGTTCACGCCCTTTAGATATATGAGGACTGTGGTCATGTTCCAGACTTTGTCATCTAGCCAAGCTGGAACATATTTAATTCTTAGTTTTTCCTCAAAAGTCAGTTCCCGTCAGCTGAATCGTTTTTAAAAGTACTTCTTGGAGCTGCCTCCAGCTGAGTAGGATCTTTCTGCTGTCCAGACCAGAACACCTCATCCCTGGTGCAGGGGAACACGTTGGTGTAGGGGCAGACTGGTGGTGGTGTGCAGCAGCAGACAGACTGCCTTCTACCAGCACTCGGCCTGGCACAGTTCCTGTCATTGTGTCAAACAGATAATTGCTCCCCCAGCAACAAAGTGCGATTACCTGTTTTGTGAATCCAGTTCTTTGTATCTGTCAGGACATGAGGGTTTGATCAGAACTTAGCTGCACTAAGAATCCCCAGTAGCAGAAACTTCTTGGTTTGCTTATACCATAGCGATCAGCCAGTCTCAGGGAAGATGCTGGGGCTGAGCATTCCTGCTTAGGCCCCACTTGCATGTTCCAGAGCCAAAGGTCACCTGTGAAGCTGCTCTGGGCTTGTCCCTACTACCTGATTTCAGGCCCTCCACTGGGCGCTCAAGAGTGAGTGCTGGAAAATGTCTGAAGCAGCCTCATGGGCAAGCTTCCAGAATCAGAGCATGTCACTAGATGCGGGTGGGCATTGTTGGTTTAGCCCCGTTACTCCCTGAGACGTATCCTAAAGATAGCTACAGAATTAAGTTGCAGTTTTGTCAGTGATGGTCAATAATGCCTAGATTTGGACTTAGTCACTTAAAGAAGTCTTTAGTTGCCTATGATTCCCTTGTAGCCCCAAATGACATGTAACATGATGAAATCGCATGGATCGGCAATGCTGACATTATAAGCTCTTTGTGACAAGACCTTCTCCAGCTTTGTTTTATGAAGCACCAAGCACATCTAACATGCTGTTTAAATTCTACAATGCAGCTAGTTGGACATGCAGATCTGGGCTATGAAACAGATAGTAGCATCTGTAGTTTGGCTATGATCTGGGAAAATCCAATAAAATCAGATTTAAGTGAAAGCAAATGAAAAAACAAGGATCATAGAAGCATTCTGAAAATACCTTGTAGAAATGTATATTGTATTGTGGTACACTCTATAAATGTCTTGAACACCAATAATAATATAGTCAATAAATCATATTATCTGGGGTATGAGGAAATGATTTAAATAGGAAAATAGAGCTCAAAAACAGAGGGTTTTTTTAAAGAAAAAATATAACATAAAATTGTAGGTAACGATATTCCTTTAGGTGAATGTTGCACATTTCCACTTGAAATGGCTGCCATTATATCTACACTTGCCATTATATCTACACTTCATAAGAAAATGTTAAATTACTTGAAAACCCATTACTAGCCAGCTGGCTGGGAAGGGTCATGAATGAAAAGAAGAATAATGATCTGTTGTAGGATACAAGCAATAAATGTGGTACCTCTCAGCATACAGTCCAATATGTAAATGGGGCGAAGGGAAAAGAACTAGAGAGAGAGACAATCTGTATCCGTATTAAAATTATGTATCTATTACACAGTTAAACAGAGGAAAACACAACTGTGCAAGTCTACCTAGCTCTTTGTTTTATACTTGGCCTAATTTTACTCGTGTGCTAGTCCTTGTCCCGGGGTGGGGAACCAAACCCCAGAGTCACGGTGGGCC
>NW_017728886.1:251093251-251100065 GCF_001723895.1 Crocodylus porosus | reverse complement strand
ATGGAATTTTCCACTCTCAATCAAACTGAGTTCATGCATTGGCAGCACCTATACTTAAAATTTTGCTCCAACAGTCCTGTTTTTTTAACTATGCACTTCTCTCTATAAATATATTCACCAATGTAGTGTAAATGTGAATAATTGTAACATTAGGCATTGTTTTTAAAAATCCTGTGTTCTCAGGGTACGTATATAGAGCTCATAATGTAGGTTTTCTTTGTAATCTGCTGCTTTATTCATGTTATTTTCACTATGGCCTGGATCCTGCAAACACTTATGTGTATATTTTAAGCAATGCCAACTTCAGGTCCACTGAATCCAACAAGATTATTCACATTCATGAGTTTTGGGGTTCAAGGCAAAATTTCAGTTTATCTGATGAAGCCAGGTATTCTAAGAGGTTGTGTATGGGAATGGCATTGAGAAACTCCTAAATTCCACTAGCAATCTACTGTGTAGGTTTGGGTCTAAATTTTCTCACACATGAAATAGAGTTTATAGTACTTACAGACATCTCTCTCAGCAGTTTTTAATTAATTCATCAATGTCTGTAAAGTGTTCTGAATGTTTTATAACAGGGCTCACTTAAAACAGGGTTATGGCAACATAGTCATTGGCCACTGAAAATCTTGCAAATGTAAGGGTCCTGGGGTTGATGGCAGAGCACAGAGAAGAAAGTTGCGCTTGAAGACTTAATTCCGTTTACAAAAGAAATAAAGACTTATCAAATCATGGAAGACTGTACCCAGGCTTTTGTGTTAGAGTGCAGATCAGAGGGTGGCAAGAAGGCTCTTTTATATGTGCCTGAGTGTGTAAGCTACTTCAGGGAGGTAAAGCAGAACTGTAGTCGTTCACTCCACTGGACTGACTCATACAGCTGACCAGACATAAAACGTGCAGCCTGCATGCTCTAGGTCCTCCTCTGGATTTAGTCAGCCATACACACTCCTACAGTCTGTCGCATAGAGTCATGTCTGATTCTATTGGTCAAATGCAGTGTTGTCCCTAGAAAGTCATTATTTCTACTACTATGACATCCAATTACTTACCTGCATTACTGAGGTGTTTTGCCTCCAACGTAACAAACTTTTAATGTGGTGCTAGTAGATTAAATTTGGTAAGAGAAATAATTGAGGCCCCCTCTACACGTGCAGGTAAAGGGACAATGGAGCCGAATGCATGATCCACATGTACACGGCAGGAGGTGGGATTGTGGGATCGCACATTAGATCCCATTGTGTCTCATTGCCGGTGCAGGGGGAGCCACTGCGATCTTCCAGCCCTGAGGGTACTCCATATGCCCCTGAGGCTGGGAGATCACAGCAGCACCCTGAGGGGGCCAGGACCCAGTGTTCACAGCTTCTAGGCACTGCTGGAGTCGAGAGTCCTGTCAGCTGTGGGGACTCTCAGCCCTGGCAGCCATGGGGCAGTGCTGCAGCCTCCCAGCCCTGGGGGTGTGTGAGAAACCCTGAGGCTGGGCGATCACAGGCACTGCAGTCTCTTAGATATGTGGGACTGCCTACAGGTGCAAATTGAAGCCGAATAGAAACCAACTATAAAGTTATTACATGTTTTTGAGCAACAGCTTTATAGCTGGACTTTTTAAGGGTGCTATAGTTAATTTCCACATGTAGCTAGTCTAAATTTATTGTGCAAATAATTGGGTAATAGATAATAGATATAGTATGTAGAGGGGGTTTGAAAGGAACAAAGCAAAGTACTCATTACCATTGTTCTTTTTAACAAGCAAATGCTTCTCATAATTTATGATGTGGAAGCACTAAGTTTTGGCTCTTGAATGTTGCAAGTAAACTTAGCTGGGAAGAAAGCTGCTGTTTTTGGAGGTAGGACATGTTAGCCAAATAAGGAAGTCTTGCTGTGTACTCAAAATTCTTTGTTCAGCTCAACTACTGCTTCATTTCACTAAGATATGTTGCTATGAGGACTAGCACCATAGATTCTCTGATAGTATGGTTTTCCATTTCCTAAATTACATCCCAGAACTTCACGTTCTTGATGAGGAAGGGGACTAATATTATATGCAAATTAAATTTTTTTGAACAAATCTGATAGTGTCCAACATTGTTTACATCTGCACTCACATCTGAGACAGGCTTGAACATCTAAGTTTTTTGTATTAAATAAGGCCCTGGATAGACTTAGCTCTACAATGTTACACAGTCTACTTTCTTCATCCAGCAGGCAATATGCCACCCAGTTTGGAAACATTAAAGGGACATACTATAGTTTAATATTTATGTTGCCAGAAGATCTCCTGAGCAATGACTGGCAGTAAGAGAGTTAGCATCAGTTACTAATCAGAGTTTTCAGGACTCCAAGATTTTCATGTGGATCTGCATGAAAAGTACATTATGTTGGGAATATAGTCTGAAGCTGGTAATGGAAGGCAAATTCTACATGGTTGTGGATTACCCGAGCTTATTCATTTTGTGGCCTGATTCTTCTACTGTATTAGGAGGAATGTCTTCACTGGCTTCTCATCACCTTTAATCTGAGAGTTTACAAATATTAATGAATGTGTTTTTCATCACATTTCTGTATACTTACAGAAATGCATACTTCTCGTCCCTTCTGTATATATACAGAAAGCAGCTGTGTTATCCACATCTTATTTGAGGAGCTGAGGCACTATTAGACCTACCCAAAGTTGTGTGGGATGTCCGTGACATAGCTGGGAACTGAACCTAGATTTCCAGAGAGTTGTGTATCGTAAACATAAGAATACCCTTTCTGAGTTGCAGGACTACAAGTGAGAAGTGATTTATGCCCATGCTATTAATGAAATAGAGTTGTTTAGCAATGCTAAAACTGTAACCATCAACCTCCTAGTTTCTCCACCAATTCCACACCAAATTTTGTCTAGGGAAGTGTCACGGAGCGGGGTCCTAGGAGCAGCTGTGATCTCCGGATGCCCCCTACCGTGCCAAGTCCGAGATAAAGCGCCCGCCACATCTTTGATGTTAAGTATTTTTACAAGGTAGGCTGCCTTTTTGTCCCCTTGGATACAGTGCTCTGGTTTATCCTGGCCCCCGTTCTGTATTGACTAACTTGGTGCACCCCAGCCTTATGGGCTATGCGTGGCTCCTACCACCCCTGTACCACGCCCCAAGCCTCACAGATGTATCGGACGTTGTTTGGTCAATCCTATCTGCACCCTCCTGGGCGTCCCCTGGCTCCTCTCGTAATTGCCCGATCCCTCACGGGTTCCCTGGGCTTGTCTCAATTGCCCGCACCCTCATGGGTTCCCTGGGCTCGTCTCAATTGCCCGCACCCTCATGGGTTCCCTGGCCTCGTCTCAATTGCCTGTGCCCTCCCACGGATGCTCCCTGGCTTCTCTTGCAGCCGTGCCCGCTCTGGGGCCTCTCACAATTGGGGCTCAGGTGGCCGTAGCCGTGCCTGGCCCCTGAATCCCCTCCTTAAGTCTTAAGCAGGTGCCCTCTGGGGCTTCTCGCCTGCGCCCACTCTGGGGCCTTCCTCATGCCTGCCCGCACTGGGGCCTGCTCTCGCGACCGTGCCCGCACTGGGGCCTGCTCTCGATTGGGGTTCAGGTGGCCGTAGCTGCACCTGGCCCCCAAATCCCCTCCTTGGGTCTGCAAGTTCCTGTGGGGCTCAGGCAGCCTCGGCCTTACCTGGCCCCCAATCCTCTGCGTCCCTTCTCAGGGCTGGGGTCAGTGCACCCCTGAATGTTGTGCCCTCTCTGGCACTGGGGTCCCCACACTATCGTGGAGCCCCTATGAGGCCTCCTCCAACCCCGATTAGCTTCACCTGGTCCTCCGGTCTTATAAAACTACAAACAGAAAACTCAAGCCCCTGGGCTGCAACGTAAACTCTAAGCCATCTGGCTAACCATCATTCAAATCCCTACCAGGGCTTCCTCCACCCGGTATCCTCAAACAAGCTGCTCAGGCCATCAGCCTTCTCTACTCTGCTTACTCCAGCAGAGCTCCTTCTTCCTCGGCTGCTAGCGGAGCACTGCCTCCTTGGCCTCATCCTGATTATGTTTATATAGGCCAGGCCCTGCCCCCTTCTGGTCAGCTGACCAAACTGCGATTGCCCCGGCAACCAGCACCTGTACCTCTTTACAGGAGCAGGACACTTCAGTGCCCTGTGACACACCTCCCCCTTAAGTTCAGGACTCACTAGGAGCAGGGCATGGAAGTGTCCTGCGACAGGAAGGAAATAACTTAATGTCAATTTCTCATAAACCAGGGAACAACCATCAAAGTAATACAAGTTTTGACTAGGACGGACTTAGAACTGATTTGAAGTAGTGATTTTAGGGGAAGAGCCCATAGTTCCAATTTATATCCATTAGCTGCCCATTGTCCTCCAGTATTGAACTCTTACATTTTTTTTTCTTTTGGAAAAAGAAAATCAAGTTCACTTTTCAAATAATTAGCAGTGTCTCACCATCAGCTATTTTGGGGATCTCTCTTTCTATCAAAAATTGGGTTTGAGAAGTTCTCACTAGTTACCCACAACATTTACCTAGTTTTGACTGCTGTATTCCCCACATCCTACATCTATCTTCTCATCAGTTAGAGTTTTTCAATTCAGTGGGTGCATCTACACATGACATTATGTTGCCATAGCAAAGCACTACAGTGATGTAGTGTCAGCAGGCAAAAACCATAATGCCACAGCTATGTTGCTGTAGCGATGCATTCCCTCAGTATAGGGCATCGCTATGGTGATGTAGCGGTTAAAAATAACTGTGCCGTATGGATGGCACAGTATGGGCTGTTACTGTGCTGTCATGTAGTACTTTTAGAAGTACTAAATGATGGTCCAGTTAGAATGGTGCCGTAGGGGCACTTGTAGACATACCCAGTATGTACCCAAGAGATTTGACTGGCCCAGGTTCAATTCCCATTGCTAAATGGTTTTATGCCAGACCTGTATAAAAAGGAAGATATAGAATAACCTGAAGAAAAAACTTTTGATAAAATATGCTAATACTTTCAGCAGAAAGTAGATACATTATAATGGGGCAGTTGTGCTTGATTTTTTAAAAGAGAAAAGCTAATGTGACATCAGCCCACCCCTGCTTCATTTTCATGATCAAACAGGGACTCAATGACTGAATTTATTTTATGCACCAAAAAAAGTATCCCAAGCTGTAATAAAGCAAAAAGTATGTTATTTCCTTTCATGTGTAAAAGTCTCTCTGAAGTGCAATAACGCACGTTGTTAATACATTTCGTAACTCCCAGCCTGTGCTTTCTCTTCAGTGATGATCATAATGCAGACCTTGGACCATTCACCATGAAACAAGTGTTCCCTGCAGATAAATGTGCAATATCAGTTAAACAAAAGAATCTCTCTATTCATTGTAGGCATAACTGGATTTCCCAGTCACTCAGTCACGGACCTCTTTATGCACTTGGCATAGCCATACAGTTTTCTGTCTTATGTAAGGACTTTTCCATCAATCTTAAATTAATGGAAAAATACTGAAGAATAGATTTGGATCAGAATCAACCCTGCTATAACTCATTGAAATTACTGGACAATTACAGCAATAATTAGTCTGATGTGTTGATTCTTCACATTTTGTTTACAATAAAATGAAAACGTTTGGTAATTTTTTCCCTGCTGGAGAAATGTTGCTCATTAACATGTAGTCCAGGTAAAAAAACAATATTTGTTGGCTCTATACATAGGAGTAATGGGAAACAAATGAGATTGTGCGCCATCATCCAATATGGTCTATAAACAGACATAGAAAATAACACAATTGTTCTCCTCAATGTATTTGCGAGTGCAATTTCCAGTCTAGTTTTAAATGGATATTCTGCCCCTTCCCATGGTTTCATAACTTAAAGCTGTTTATTCATTACAAGTCATCTGGATTTGGAAACATGTAGAAATAAGTAGCAAGTTAATCTATTTTCCATTGTTGATAGAGGTCCACAGGCACTTTTCTTTATTTCTTGACATAAGCAAAACTTTCTCTGAGCTTTGCATGAAGTTCTGTCCTGGATTCTCCAATCTCCTGGATCACCTATTTCTCTTAAATTGAGGAATGCCCTGGCCCCTCAAAACCCAGCCCAAGGTGAGATCCAGAAACATGGTGAGAGCAGTGAGAACCATTTTTCTTACCCTGACACTACTGAGTTGGTGCTAGTCATCTCCCTTTACCACCCCAAAGAACTGGAAATAGGGCATTTGACCTCCTCATAGGCCTCAAAGTTTATGGTGGATAAGTCAGGCAGGATTGTCAAAGATACAGCCCATGAGCTGAATCTGACTGATGGAGCCACATTATCCAGCTCCTAGTGTTGGCTGTGGGTCTTGCCACCCATGTGGTAGGTGCCAGATCATTTATGCACAGGTTCTGGGATGTATGCTGCACACAGAGTCCACTCCAGGACCCATGATGCATGTGACATCCATGCAGGGCCAGACCAGGAACTCTCTCCAACATGTCAGATCCAGCACCCATAGTGCCACTCTAGCTGATCCAGGACTGGGCCACATGCAGCACCTGCTCCAGCCAATCTGGGACATGAGTTGCTCACAGCACCCGCTTGCCAGTCCAGGAAATGAACTGCATGTGGAACACTCCCAGACCAGCCACAGCAGTGCTGGATATAGCATGTCAGAAGTGGCAGGGGTCCATGCGTCTCCCCACATGCCAGATCCAGGGCCCATACCCACCCCCAAATACCCCCACACATGCCCATAAACACCCCCAATGAACCCCTCACACTCACCCACCATATCCACATATGCCCCCACACCCTCTCCTACACCCCACATCCACACACATACCCACAGCCCTCTACAAACC
>NW_017728886.1:251086944-251093151 GCF_001723895.1 Crocodylus porosus | reverse complement strand
CTCTGGGGGGGAACCACACATTGCTACACACACACAGCCCACCACACATGCATCCCACACACACCAGCCACCCTCCCCCTCTACACATTACAAAAATGTACAAGAGTAAGACTTCATTTTGAGCTATTATGCAATCACCTCTATATACACAATGCAAATGCACACAAATCAGAACAAACATATATTTAAAAATACAATTAAAATATGTTATTTTCAATGTTTGATTTTTAGTATATAACGTGTTTTTTTTTTCTGGTTCCAAGATGGCAAACCCACTTCCAAAAAGGAGTACTTCTGGGGGGCAAGGAGTGGGACTTCTGGTGGCAAAGGTAAGGGGTTAGAGGGTGGGACTTCTGGTCCCAAGATGGCAGCCAGGGGGTAGGGCTGCCCTTGTGGCCCTCAACAGCTTATCAAAACCCATTAAGCAGCCCTCCACCCAAAATAACTTCCCACCCCTATTCTAGGAGTTTCCCAGCCGGTGCTGGAGGGTGGCATGGGTGAATTGGAGTCCCACACTTGGGTGCAGGGGCTCCAATATGCCCTTCCTACTCTCCAGCAGGGGCCAGACGAAGCTCCTTCCACTCTCTTTTCGCCCTCCCATTCTGAAATCAGCTTGGAAGGTGGCAAGCAGGCAGACATAAGATATAGAAAATGCCCTGTTTTGAAACGTCTTCCCCTGAGCCCTCATGTAATGCTGGTTCAGATTTTTACCCAGTCAGCTATGTTTGAAGTGGTGTGCAGCTGTGCAGTTGTGTTTAGTCATGGCTATAGACCACTTTCTGTGGATAGATTGGGAGAAAATTGTCACTTCTGTCTGCATCCCTTATTTTCAGCAGTGCTGAGATGTAGCATAATTCCATGAGATTGATTCAACTCAGGACAACAATGTACACACATTTACAAATGTGTCAGAATGTACTTTTCATGCTTTATTTATGAAGCATTATTCAGTTTTAGCACTGGTTTAATCCTGTTTTAACTTCAAGGTAACCTAGTACATTGCAGAATTCTGTAGGGGGCCCAGGCTGAAGCTGTCAAGTAAAACTGTAGGGAAAATACTAGTTAAATGCTTTTAAAGTGTTTCATACCAAGATCTTAATCTTGAATCTTCATTTGCAGAAGCTAAAGTTGTAGCAGCTAAAGTTGTTATATGTTTCTAAAGTTGTAAGTTTAATGAAGTCAGTCAGATTCAATGGCTTTAAGTCTATTTGTTGCCTAATTAGAGCCCCATGATTCCTGATGATTCAAAGTATAGTCATTTATCTCGACATTTCACTGTTGAAGCCAACAAAACTGGAGAATTTTATTCATTTCTTTTATTAACACACATTTTATAATGCTACCTGTGCTTAAAGCGACCACTCTTGGAAGCCACCCACATTTCTGGTCATCTGTTACACATCAAAGTTGTCAAAAGCAGAGTATAATAATTCGTACTCTGGACAAAACTAGTCTTATGATTATGAAGTGCTGCTGGGGACAAAGAATGAAAGCGTCTTTATTCTTTGCTTGTATATAGAAGAGATGTGCATTCCCATTCACCCTTTCTTGCTTGGGCAGTCAGTCAGGATAGTGAAAACCCTTGGTGAGGAACATGAATCATCCAGCCACTTAGTTTAGTTTGGCAGCTCTGGTGGCCCTGTCTGTCCTTCTGCTATGAATAGCAGGTGTTAGCAACACACCTTGTAAAGTTCAGCAAAAGGCTTTCTTTATTTTTCTTCATTGTGTATGAAGAGTTTAGAATAATGAGCCACTTTCTAAGTTCCTAGCCAAATCCCCCCACTAAAGATTCATTACTGCGTGATTCATAAACACAGATCCACTCCAGGCTTTTACCCAACATTGTAAAAGAGACAAGAAAAACAGCAGCTTCTCTCATGTAGATCTCAAAGTGTATCTTATCTGTATCTATCAAGCTGTCCCTGTCTTGGAGCCAGGGTATCTGTGTCTTCTACAACATTGAACCTATCCATCATGGGCACTTTCCCACTACTTTAGTGGCATCTTCTGCTGCCAGCCTAAAGCTGTTTCTTTATGGGTTTTACTAACATTATGTGCTGAGGATTTTCACATGCTAGCAGGCATATTTAGTTGGTTTTCTTATACAAGGTAAACAAAGTTGAGATTTGTGGACCACCTCTATATAGTCAATATTTAAACAGATATATGCATCTGTCTTTGGAGCACTCAACCCAGTTCACATTACTGAGAGTTCTCTATTGTTCACTTACATATATATAGGTTTTTAGGGGGAAAGCATGGTTTTGTGGTTAGAGTATTAGTATACAATTTGGGGGGATCTGGATTTAGTTTTTTCCTCCAACATGTGTTTCTGTAAGTTGGAACATATCTCTTAGCCTCCTGGGGCATTTGTACACACCACGGCGGTTTACTTTGTTTTAATTCTCCCTAAATTGAAGCGGTAGGTCTTTAAAAACACCACTTCAATTTAGGGTGAAGTAAACCCCTGTAGCGTGTACATAAGGGTTGGACCTGATCCTTATCTGCCTCTCCAGTGGTGGAGAGGGGAGAGTGAGCTGCTGGCAGGCTGAGCGGTCCCTGGGCTATGGGGTGGGGGCTGGTGCTTCCCTCTGTGGTGGCACCTCCCAAGCAGCACTTGCCTGCAAGCCTCCAGCCTCAGTGGTCGCATAGGGCACCACAGCTACAGAGGGAAGTACGGGGCCCCCATGCAGCTCAGGCAGGCTCCGGGAAGAAAAAAAAAAAGATCAGGCTCGTCACTTTTTTTTTTCTTCAGTGGAGCCTGCCTGCACGGGCTGCCTGCACAGCCCCTGAGCTGCAAGGGGCCTGGTGCTTCCCTCCATGGCAAACGAAACCACCTCAGAGAGGTTTTACTTTGCTGCGTCCAAAAGTCATTTAACGCGCCGCAGAGTCATTTAACATGCTTTATGCTGCTGACGTGTGCAAACAGCCACACCATTAAAGCGCATTACACCACTGACGCATGCAAACAGCTGCACCATTAAAGCAGTGCAGAAGGGCATTAAGCCACGTTAAAGGCCAATGTTGTGGCGTATACAAATGGTCCACGTTCCTCACTGGCAAAATGAGAATAACAGTACTTTCCGACTAGGGTATTGTAAGGTCAGCACGCTGCAAGGTATTCAGATTTTGGGTTCATAGGAGGCATCTAGGTTCCTGAGGTGTCAGAAATGTAATGTCCACTGCAAGAAGCAAGGGCTGAAATGCCTTGGCCTAAGTTATGTAGAGAGTAGATTTAGCAGTCTCTTCTATACGCTGTCAAAGTTTGTCTCCTTGTTCTCTTTCATTTTCAATATCCTTTCAGAATGTTAAAGCTGAACATTTATTTCACTGTTAATATTATTCTGTTTCTCTGTCTGAGAAGCAGTCTTACATCCCTCCTTGCAGCTGTATTTCAGCACAAACCGTGATCTCTTTTCAGAGTTTACTTCCTCCTTGAGAAGAATCTTGATGATCTATATAGGCAAAGTTACAGATTCAAGTTTTTCTTTTATCTTTTGCCCCCTCTGCTGGCTGTTTGCCTTAGCAGCAGTGGAGCAAAATATTCATAGACTCATGTGGTGGGAAAAGACCTCAAGGGTCACCCTGTCCAACCTCTGTTGGAAGCCTGTGTGTTAATAGTTGCATTATTTTGGTTTATATGAGATTGCTTAGGCAGTCAGTAGCTCTTGATAGCATTAGCAAAATTCCCTTGATAGAGCTACAGTAGATATTGTGAGTGACTGATTCCTGGACGAGGAGGAGTGAGTTGTTTTTTTCCCCTTGTTTTGTCTTTCTGTTTCCCAGCTTTTACTTCCCTCTGTTATGAGTGATAGTATGACCCCTTTACATGTTAGAGGTAGCACACAATTAACTGATTAATTATGCAATTACCTTGAGACTAGCTACATGTGCAAAGTGCCTATCACACCATAAAAAGCTCCAGACAGTTGTGAAGTTAGACCTCAAAAATGTGTGCTAACTTTATAGCTGGTTGCTACTGAGCTTTAATTGGCATGGATAGCAGGGTCTTCCCTGCATCTGGAAGCCCCATCATCTGACAGGGCTCCAAGCCACAGGGGTGCACCATGCCCAACTGGGGCCGGGAGACCCGCAAATGAGGGGACTCTTGGCTCCAGTAGCTGCTGACTCTTGGTCCTGGTAGCCCAATCAGACTCCCCTTGCACCAGCAATGAGGCATGATGGGGTCTAACGGGCAATACCACAATCATGCCTCCATACATGTGACCTGGCATGGCAGGAGGCATGCTTGTATGAATTGCACGTTAGATCCTATTGCACCTTTACCTGCATGTGTAAAGGGGCGCAGAGAGTTCTGCTTTGTGCATTTGCAGTCAGGATTCAGTTACAACTGTCGCTCCCTAAAACAGACTAGAAATGTTGAGCGAGAAGCCAGTGTCCACCAGACTGGTCAGTAGGTGAACTTTTGACTTACTCTTTGAGGTGACCTACTTAGAGATGGTCGACCTACTTAGAGAGAGATATACCCAGCCACAGCTGAGGTGATGGGAAAAACATTGCAACACCTTTGCAAGGCAATGCGAGGGGCAATTGGTGTAGAAGGTGAAACGACTGCCAGATGTCAGTCTATATAAGGTGATCATACTTGAGAAGGGTGAGGTCGACCGGGTGTGCGTGTCAGCGAATGTGTGAGAGAGCAAGCAACTGTGTGCATCTGTGAGAGATTGTAAGGTGTGTCAGAGTGGGTCAGAACAAGTGACGACCAGGACAGTCACTATCTCGCCTGAGTGTTGGATTTAAATGAGCAGTCATCTGAGGTTGAAATGAGACTCAAGGACTGAGTGAGTTTGGATCTGGTGTGTTTCAGTGGGTGCGGACCGGGGCGGTCAATCCCCTCTGTGTGTGCTGTGTGTGTCCATGCAGGCTCTGAGCCGAGTGATTGAGGAGTGTCAGTGTGGTACACGGAGCTTGAGAGTTTGTGTGAATGCTGCTATTCCCAGCACGAGTGCGTCCGCGGGTGAGAGAGCCTGATTGTTCTTCAGCACCACGTAGGCTGAGGCTTGATATTGTTGTTATCCTTTGTAATGTGTTAGGGTTGATACTGCTTCATCACTATTGGACCTTGTATTTTGTTTTCTTCTTGTTGTATTGTTGTTTGTGCAATATATTGATGTTTACCCCTTTCATTGTGCCACTTAGATTTCATAGACGTCATAGATTTTTGGGGTCGGAAGGGACCTCATTAGATCATCAAGTCTGGCCCCCTGCCCTGGGCAGGAAAGAGTGCTGGGGTCAGATGACCCCAGCCAGGTGCTTGTCCAGTCTCCTCTTAAATACCCGCAAGGTAGGGGAGAGCACCACCTCCCTTGGAAGCCCCTTCCAGAGCCTGGTAACTTTCACCATAAAGAAGTTCTTCCTGATGTCCAGTCTAAATCTGCTGTCTGTCAGTTTGTGGCCATTGTTCCTAGTTACTCCAAGGGATGCCCTGGTAAGCAAAGTAGCTCCCATCATTTACTGCCCCTCCTCCCCCACTGAACTTGTGGATGGCCACTAGATCACCTCTCAGCCTTCTCTTATGGAGGCCAAAGAGATCCGGGTCCCTCAATCTCTCCTCATAGGACCTTACCTGCAGGCCTTTAACCATCTGAGTGGCCCCTGGACCCTCTCAAGGTTATCCACATCCTTCTTGAAGTGTGGCGCCCAAAGCTGGATGCAGTACTCCAATTGTAGCCTCACCAATGCTGTATAGAGGGGAAGTATCACCTCCTTAGACCTGTCTATGATGCACCTGGTAAAGCATGATAGAGAGCTGTTAGCTCTATTGAACACTTCGTCACATTGTCAAAGTCATACGTGTTTTATTACTAATTAATTATCGTTGAATGCTAGGTGGGACCAGGCTGCAGGCCAGTGCTTAGTGGGAGCAGCCTGCCCACTTTTCTTTTTATTTACTGTTTGTCAAGTAGCTAATTAATTTATTGGCTAAAGACCCGAACATGGCTACTTAAGATTAATGAGTGATGTATAGAAGAATCAGCTTTACATCTCAACTTCGCTTTGTGGCAAAGCCCTTCAAAGCACTGGGATGATTCGTTCCCCAAAATGAGCATAACCTTGTGAAAAAGAGTGTACAGTGTTTTCATAGTTTCATAGTTAGTAGGGTCAGAAGGGACCTGAGCAGATCATCGAGTCCGACCCCCTGCCATGGCAGGAAAGAGTACTGGGGTCAAACGACCCCAGCAAGGT
>NW_017728886.1:251066574-251086238 GCF_001723895.1 Crocodylus porosus | reverse complement strand
GTGTTGAATCCCATCCTATTCTCATCCGCCCACCCCTGTAACCTGTCTAGGTCCAATTGCAGCCTATTTCTCCCTTCTAGAGTGTCCACATCCCCCCACATCTTAGTGTCACACACTGACCCAACACTGACCCAACAAAGAAAATCTAAGAGATGAAGAAAACCAAAGCATCTTTGCTGTGTAGAGGATAATATTATTATGGAGTGTAGTAGGACTGAATGCAAGCAGACTTCAGTGAATGTCCCCTGAGAATATGCACATGCCTAAACTGCAAGGTGGATTCTGATGTAAAATCTACCTAAGTGGTACTAAGTACCAATTACACATCTCCAGGGATACTCAGTCAAATCTTAAATATCTGAGTACAGCGTAGATGTTTAATAGGAAAAATAGAGTCTAACATGAAATGTCCAGTGTTAAAAGTGAATTGAAACAAGAGCATAGGATCTCACTGCTCTAGCTGAGAAAGGGGGAGATTGCTTCCTCCAAATTGAGTAAAGAAGGTCCTGCCCTGCCTGTAAAGCAGAAAGGGCAACTCAGCTTGATAGTCTGTTAACCCTTTGACATGAGACAGTAGGCACCAAATAAAGAACATCCCTTTTAAAATGGGATGGTCACCTTGCTGCTTTCAGCAGAGCCACTCCATGATTGTGGATGGGTTCAGTAACAGATATCGTATGCCAATTAGTGTAGGGGTACCCTGTCTTGTGAGCATGTGGTATGATCCCACAGTGTTCACTCAGGCAAAGACCTGTCTGCCTTTAATAGGAGTTTTGTCTGGATAAGTCAGAACAGTGCAAACTCACATTACAATGAGAAGCTGTGAGAAAAGGAACATTTGGCTACCCTCTGTAAAAACTAATGACCCAGTTCATAGATATTCCTCTACTCACGGTAAGTGTATCTCATCACCCTTGTGCTGTCGCAAAGTCTCTTGTTAACATTTCACTCTGATTGTACAGTCATTCAGGTATATGGGATTATCATCTTAAATCTCTCTAAAGCTAGCTGTTCAAAGCAACAAAAAAATCCCCTAAATATGGAACAGATGCTCAAGGGCAAGTTGGAGATGGATGTGTTTTGCATGCAGAGGCATCATCACACCCTTTCACAATCTCATCTTCACCTGGGCTCATGTGTTACACATCTGTGGCTTGTTTGAAAATCAGAAAATTATAGTGTGGAAGACTCTCAAGTTCAAACGTGACCTTTTATCTTACATTTCCTAATATGTATTCAGTTCCTTTCTTTTCACTATTTCTGTGGTTAAAGGAAAATGGCTACAGAATAAGGCAGTTGTTCCCAGACTGCCACTCCACCAGTGGTTTGCAAGGCTACAGGCTCTACATAACTTCACAGTGCTTATAATTAAAAGCCTAATGACAAGAGTACATGAAGGTCCATGAGAAAAGTTGATAGTGGCCCAGGTGTTCAAAAAGTTTGGAAACTGCTGAAATATAAGGATAATTCCAACTGATCCATTTGTTCATTAAAAAGAAGAATAAAGGAAATGATCTACTTCAAAAAAATTAAACTGTCCTTTATTTATGGTACTCATGGGCTAAATGTTCAAAAAATGCCTAGGTATTTAAGGAACATTCATTTTTTGGGTTGCCAGCCTGACACATCATAGATACACCACATCTATGCTTAACTCTTTTAAGATATTAGTCTTCTTTAAGCGTATCTTAAATTGAACACACAAAAACTGAGCCATTGGTGAAATCCTGGTTGCTCTTAAATGTTGGTCCTAGCTCTCATTCCTGCTCTAACACCCACCATAAATATGGGTGGGTGGGGAGAGAAACAAGTAAACCAACAGCTACCAGCTAGAAGTGGTTGGATATTAATTGTGAAAAGCACTTGTTGACAAAAGTTTGCTATTATTTATTTATATATGTATTTAATCAGTTATCTTAGAGGTGAGCTTGGACTGTGGGGTGATATTAAAATAAGAGACACTTGGAAATACCACTAGATTGCATGGGGAAGATCTACATTCTCAGTCATGTTGAATAAAGACTTCAAGATAAGTTTATTATAAATAAGTTATGTGTGTATATGTATGTATGTATGCATGCATGCATAAAAAACAGGATATGCCAATGTAGTTTGTTAGCAAGGGTATTCCAAGATGTCAAAATATGAAATTTTCAGAATGAAATGTTTCATTCCAGAAAGGACAAAGCATTTTGTTTTAATTTTTTCAAAATCAGACTTTTCATTCTAAAGCATCAGGGTTTTTTGTTTTTTTAAAAAAAGAAAACAATTTTAAAAAGGAACAAATAATAAACAAATCATTAAAAAGTGAGTTGTATGAAATTGTTTGTGTTGACCCAAAGTGAAATTTGTCATTTCACCATAAAACCCTAAGGTTCATGTTTTAGTTTGACCCAGACTATTTCTCCCCCCAATTTTTTGGTTTAGATACTGAACCAAAAAGGCATTATTCCCCTAGTTCTAGTAATCTAATCACTGAAATTTTCCTTTGATAAAAGGCAGAGCCCCATATCACATGGTCAGATCCCATGGCAATGGAGTTGGGGAAATGCCATCTAAGAAGTTTTGAACAAATGCCTCTGTAATATAAGGTGCTGCTAGAAAACCACATAGCAAATGAGAAATAGTCTGTTTGGAGAGCTATTGAGTAGAACTTTAGTATTGAATAAGCACAGTTATTATATAGCACAGCTGTTTCTGCTCTTATTAATATAAAAAATCAGACTGAATGTCCTTTAGACTCCTCCTTGACTTGCACTGGTGTTACAATGTCAGTATGCTCAGTACTAATAGCAGCATATACAGGAATACAGCGGCTGATTTAATCAAAGGTGGTTGCCTTATATTACCTGTATACTGTATTTTTTACCTATTGCATTTTTATAGCATTCAGAGAAAGAAACACCTTTTAAATTTAGCAATGGGTGTGAACCTCTAAAGAGTTCTAGTTTCATTTAGTTTTCAGTCTGCAAACCACCCAACAGTACAAATGAATGTCCAAACCTCCTATAAAATTCCTGGCTCCATGACTTCAGGCTGGAAACCTGCATAAATAATCATTTCTTTTGAAATCATTGCATCTCTCTGCTTCCAGTCAAACTGAAATTATCATGAGAACTGGCTAGAACTTGGAGGCACATCAGAGAACGAACCATTTCCAGGGCTCCAAAAAAGTGGGAGAGTTTTGTTTGAAGGCTCAATAAGGTCCTTTTTGTCCAAAATTGCTAATGCAGCCTCAAGTAACATACAGAGTAATTAATATTCTAAGCTAGCATTCTCTAATGCTGTAGACAACTAAGACGAACCAGGTCAATTGAATAATATCATAGTACTGAGGGATTTGGTGACCACAGGTGTAACAAAGCAGCTGGACACCTGGAGCAGCAGGATGGTGACTTCTGGTGGCCACTGTGCCATTGGTTTGATCATGTGGCTGCAGTGGCAACTGATATTTTTCTACCCCACACATCCCAACCCAAGTCAGCACTCAGAGCAGCTGTTCTGGCCACCCCACCATAGTTGTGCTACTGGTGGTGACATTTTAACACTTATGCTGAGGTTTGCATGAAAATCATATCTATGGCTCTAATATAAAATCCTTCTTTTAGTGTTTTCCTGAATGAGGATGGACTTAAGCACATACAGTATTCAACTGAATCCAAGGCAACTTGGAATTTAACAAAGCCCCCCAATAATTAGATTCTATCCATGAAAAAATTATAAATTTATTATTATTTTCCATGGATTGACTCTAATTATTGGAGGGAAGGGAAGTAGCTACCTCAAATATAGCAGAAACAGTCCCATTACTGTATATCTATTTTAGCCAATGAACATTAAAAGCAAGGTACAGAAAAGCCACTAGAGGTAAGGACCTGAACCCAGGGTCTTCTCACTCCCAAGTCAGAAGCTACTTCATTCAATCTCCATCCATATGCCTTGCCTCCTCTTGGCCTTGCGTATCTTCCACTCTTGGCTGCCAGGGCCATCCTGTCCTAGCCTGAGAAAACTGTGGCTGTAGGGGGCACCACAGCTAACGGGCCCCCTGCGTCCAGCCGCTCGCCACCGCACCTCACCACCTCTGGCTTCATATCCAGCCACTTACCACCGCCCCCCTGCCGCCACCACTGGATTCTTCGGCCACTTGCCACCCGCTCTGCTGCTGACGCCACTGCTGCCACTCGCTACACCACTACCCCCTGCTGCTGCTGCTGCTGCTGGCTTCTTCAGGGCAGGGGGCTCCAAAAATTGTGGGCCAGCCCTGTTGGCTGCCTAGTGGGCCAGCTTCAAGAAAAGGACTTGAGAAAGCTTAACTTCTTTATACCTCAGTGGAGTCTCACACAAACCAAACCATGTTTTAATATGAATGAATCGCTCTCACTTCACAACCACCTCCAGTGTGGTAGTTTCTCCCATTTATGAGGCACATACTTTAATAAAATCTTATTTAGAAATCTTCATTGAATCTTGATGAATAGTTTTCTCTGGAATAGGATTCTTCTCAGATCCATACCTGCTCACCTTGGGGAATCATTGCATGCTGATATATAATTTCTTGGTTCATCTTCAATACTGTGCGCAGTTCTATTCACCCTGTCTCAAAAAGCATATAGGACAATTAGAAAAGGTACAGAGAAGGGCAAAAAACATAATGAAAGTCTGGAACAAAGTATGTATGAGGAGAGAGCAAAAAGGTGCTGGGTGTTTTGAGCTTGAACGAGAGACAACTGAGTTGGGATACAGTAGAGCTTTATAAAACCATGTGCACTATAGGAAAAACAAATAGGAACCTATTACTTATTATATCTCATAAGACAAGAACTATAAGACACTTGATAAAATTGAGGCAGCAGATATGGAAGAAACAAAAGGAAATACTTTTTTACACAGTGCTTAACTAACGTGTGAAACCCACTGGACAGAATGTTGTTGGAGGCCAAGGGGATGCCTGGGTTCAAAAAGGGTTTAGACACTTTTTACGGAAAATAGTTTAATCAGGGGCAAACAGACAAGTAACCTCCTGATGGTGGCTGGGAAGGAATGACAGGTGATGGTTTACTCTATTTATGCCCTGCTTTTTATTTTCTTCCTCTAAAATAGGTGTGCTCAATAGGGGTGTGTGAAGAGGGCCCTATTCAAGTCGGATTTGGCCCGTATCACGAACAGTGATTCGATTCGTTGATTCGGATCACTGTCCCTGATTCGATTCGGCTGACTCTGAATCTGAAGATTCAATGGTGATTCAGAGAATCAGCAATTCAGACATAGACACAGCTTTAAAAGGTTTTTTCACTACCTCAATGTACCAGGTGCGGCTTGCAAACACTGTGTTTCTGGGGTTCATGGAGTGTCCCATAGGAGTGTTGGGGGCCCTCCGCGTGCTCATCGGTGAACCCAGAAGTGGGCTGGAAGTACTTCTGGTCCACTTCTGGGTCCACCAGGAAGCCCCCCCCCCCGCTCAGCAATTGGCGGCAGAGGGACCCCAGGTGCCCCCCTGATGCAGGAGGCACCAGTCACAGAGCTGGGGGTCTGGAGGGAGCCCCCAGTTTGCTCCCCAATGGACCTGGAAGTGGCCTACAAGTGCTTCTGGTCCACTTCCGTGTCTGCTGCTGAGTACGCTGGGGAGGCCCCCATGCTTCTTTGGGACACTTCATGTGCCCCAGAATCACAGCATTCACTAGCCCTTGCTACCTAGAGGTATATAGAAAAAACATTTAAAGCTGTGTCTATGCCCAAATCTCTGAATCTTTCTGAATCTCTCCAAATCAATTCGGAGGGTTCCGATTCAGAGATATTAAAGGATCCTCTGATTCCATTCAGATTGAGAGATTTGGCCACCAAATCGGGCTGAATTTCCACTGAATCAAATTGGGGACTGAAGCTTCACACAGCCCTAGTGCTCAACCCCTGGCATGCAGATCTGATCCAGCCTCCGGTTCCATGTAATTCAGCCTTTAGGGCTTCCCACAGGTCTGGTAATTTGATGGTGGGGAACCAGTAGTAGCATTAATTGCCACTCCCCTGCTGCCAAATTTCCCAACCTGTGGGGAGCCCTGCAGGGTGGATAATATGGCATTGTACACACCAGTGTACAGCCAGTTCTGGGAGTGCAGTGTCAGGCTGGTGTGCTGGCTGAGGCCAGTGTACAGTTGGATCAGGGCATGTGGGATCAGACTGGCACATGGATGGATCTGAGTGTGTGGGGTTGGGCTGGCATGCTGGATGACACCCACAGACTCACCCCATGCAACCCTACATGGGATATAGCCCCCTTACTGACCCCACATCACTCATCTAGCCCACAGCACTGGAAGTTTGAGTGTTACTGCTCTAAAAAATCTGCTGCTTGGCACTGTTGGAGACAAGATACTGGGCTACAGAGACTTTTGGCCTGACCCAATATGGCAATTCTTATGTAACCACCCATGGTAAATCTGCCATTTTCATGTGCCAGAACCGTGATTGGCAATGTTTTGGTCTCAAATTCTCTGCTCAGGCAGATTAGCATAGTTGTCCTGACTTCAATGACACACTTTCATTTTACAATGACTGAAAACATCGCCTTTTTGTGTTCTATAACAGCCAGCACTTTTCCTCATGGATATAGATTTACCCAGATACATGTGGGACTGTGAACTTCTTCCTAAATATTAGCCCTAGCCTGTAAAAATGTATGCTTCACTCCAGACCCTCAAAGACATTTAGAGCTTTTATACACATGTTCCAGGAGTTGGGGCCAGGAGTGGGGAGGAGGGAAAGCTTTAATTAGAGCAGGTCTGAGAGCGGCTCTAATTAAAGCATCCGGAGCATCATGTGTATCAGTGTCCCTGTGCTGAAAAGTGGCAACAGGGGCACTTTAACTAAATCTTGTTGAACATTTAGTTAAAGTGCTCCACTGGACTCTCCTTGAGTACAGTAATTTCCACACTCCAGCAAACTCGATTAATCGAATCTGCTCCAACGCACTGTAATTACAGCGTGTCGGAGCAGCCTCCCTATCGGTTTCTAACTTCCATTGAATTAGATACCTAAATAGTTTTGAGACTCTGCTGCTTTGTGCTTAACTTTATGCACATGACTATTTCCACTATTGGTTTGATTTGCATGCATAAAGTTATTTAAAAATGCATATATTTAAAAATGCATGCGAGCTCAATTTCTTACTCAGGAAAGATGTTTTTTCTTGTTGAGAAAATCAGTGATGAAAGTTAAGGCCCATGTCTTTGGAGAAAATTGTTTTATCAAATGCATCTGTTCTGGCTTTTACAGAAAAACAAAAAATAATGAAAATACTGCTCAATTCATTTGCAGTCTTTTGCAAGGAACTTGTTACAAAGGCACAAACTTCTCTAGGGCTGCAGAAGGGAGCAATTAGTCCTCTATATTATCAGCAGTTTAGAGTGTTTGTAACCAAACCACCTGGTGAGCTGACTTCCTTATTCCCACAAGACAGAAGAAGTTGTGTTGTATTCAGTCAGAATCTCAAAATTGGGAGCATAACAGGAAAGCAAGAAAAACAAAATCAAATTGACACTGGGCCTAGTTCCAGAATCACAGAACCAAGCACACCTGAACTTTGGGGATGCTTTGTCCATGAGTGACTGGTGCCTCCTGAATCTGGGGGGGGACCTGCAGAAGATGCTGATGGTAGCATCTCTGTCGGGGGGGCACCAACCCTGTCGGAAGCGTTGGTGTCAGCCATCGGGGGGACACGTGCACCCCCATGCACCCCCATCCAGTCACCTATGCCTTTGTCCCAGATTAAAGTTTAAATCTGAACTTTTCTGACCCTCTAAATAACCCCCATATCCTTGAGATGCTTCCCTTCCTTTACCTGATTTCAGACTTTCTGAACATACCGAAGTGCCTTACATAGAATTCTGGCCCATGCTGGCATGTTCTCTCCTGTCTCCCAAGTCGTTTATGACCTACAGATGTCCAGGTGCTCATTTGAAGTTTACTAAACTGGGGTAACTCTACAGATTGGAAAAGTCTGAATTGTTTGTGATTCTGTGACTGTCTTATGAATGCTGGGGTACAGCTTGTCCTTCCCTTGCCTACTGAGTGATTGTAAGACCTGTTAATGCATGCATGCTACATGCGCGCAGTGAGAGGGGCAGAATGTATCCCGATGTATTTTTCTATCATCCAGCACTGCTCAACCTATGTTCTCTTATCTTTTTCTCGTCCCCAACCCTGGTGGGCAAGCCTCACGATGCACACCAAAACAATCAAGTGCAGAGGAAGATTGTAACACAGTGGTCTCCTTGTGAGTGTTACCTTACAGTTTCAGCAGTCCTGTCATCTCCTGGGTTTGCAGAGTTTGAATTTTCTGGCATCCTGACTGCTTAGTGGCTTGATTTTTTACTCTCCCTTCATTGAAAGGCTAACTATCTCCATATGTTCAGCAGTTTTTGCAAGGGAGCTGGGTAGAGCTTGATCACCAGTTTGTGTGTCTAGTAAGCAGCTTGCTGCAGTTCTTTGTTTAGGCATCTAGTTTACCAGCAGCCAGCATGCAACATATCTTTACTCATTAGCACGGTGAAGTGTTTAAATACTTACATTCAGCATTAGTCCTTGCCCCCTCCTGTAGTTCAATTAGATCTAGGCAACCAAAGAGAAAAGTAACAGTGTATCTTTGGTACTGAGAGTCTTAAAATTAGATCTGTTTCCAGAAAATGCACAACAGGAAATGTCATGTGTGATATAAGCCAGCTCCAGATTAGTGGAGTTGCCACAATTATTTAAAGTGATGTAACTTGTATGTTGGTATGTGCAAAAACCCACCCCAAAGCCTGACTTTTTAAAGACTTAATGCCAGCAAATGAAACTATGAAATATTTCAGCTAATGAAAGCCTAATTTTCAATGTGAGTGAACATTTAAGTCATAAGAGTCTTGGGAACTTCCATAAGCCTTTGTATGAGTTTCTTGGACCTAAATTTCAGCCCTGTAGGGCAAAGAGGGCATTATGAGCATGGACAGAAAATAATCAGAGCTTTAGTCCTGTCCTTACTACATCCATCCCACTGCAGGTGAGTTAAAATAAGAGTAAAATTTTGTCCTAATGCCTTTGGCAAATTACTACCCATGCCACCAGAGCAGGAAGAAAGCATGATTAAGAGACATATCATTTGTCATGAAGGGTGCTGACAGACATGCAGGCCCCCTCTCTAACCCATTGTGTTTTACACAAAGTGCCAAGAGTTAGAGCACCATTCCCTCCATGAACCCACCAGTTGTTTGCTTCTTGGTTTGGTGTGGAAAGGATTGAGCTCTACTGTGGAGCTGATTGAGCCCTAGGCTGCTGCCTCTCTCCCCCATCACCCCTCCCAGCTCAATGGTGGTCTGCAGGAGGGGAGGCAGGATGGGGGAGTGGGGAGTGAGCTGTTGGCTAGGGTTTGCCCAGCCTACACTGGAGGGGGAGGGGGTTGTGAGGTGGGGAAGCTCCAAGCCACACCCGCTCCCCTGGTCAGGGGCACTCTGCAGTCATACATGTGTGTCATGGCCATCTGTAGAGCATTTTCAGGGGACCAATTGCACGACAAATGTAACTTTTGTCTGCACCCAAAGTATCCTGGACTAGGACAGAGCCTAGCCCAGCTTCATTTGGTACATTATAAATATCTGAAGCAGTATTGCAATACTGGCAGGGTTATCAAAATTGCTTCATGCAATAAGGAAAGTGAGTATACACCTCAGAACTATGATGTGCTGCTAAAGCTAACTTCCTCATGAAGCATCTGGAAAAATGATGGTATATTCTCTGGAAATGAACAATTAAAAAAGTCTGTACCACAAAACATTTTCTTTCATTTCTCTGTCTGTTTACTAGCTTACTTTTAAATGTTGTGGACATGGAGCACTAGAGGGTATTTATGATTAACGCAGACATGAAACAACCTTTTCTCACGAATGTCTCAATGGCAATGTTCTTGAATATTGGGTTAACTACTGAGACTGAGAATATAAGTACAATGGGCTAGCAATACACTTACTATATGCCTATATCGCTTCAATTCAATATAGCTGATTCCAAAAAGAAGACAAATAGGCCATCCCAACACCCATTGGAAAGCAGTGGAAAACATTAGTTTGAGGATGCTATATCCTGTCTCCAAGTTGCAAGACTCCATTTGCCAGAGCCAGAGGCTCACCGAGGACTGTAAATGCATGTAAAGTGACTTTGTTCTTGTGAGAGGAGCATGAACCAAACAACAGGATTTAGACATACTCCCTGAAGCAGAAAGAGTGACCTGGTTTGAGTTAACAGAACAGACTGCCACTCAGATCCTAGAGGTCCTGGGGAGGCATGACCTACCAAGACCTCCATGTGGAAGATAGAGAGATACCTGGTAAGCTAGACATGCCTTTATCTTGTATGTTATTTTAAGATATTTTTTTCCTCAGAAATGTGTTGGATCTCAATAAAGAGTACTTTACTTTAAGAAGGTCATCTGGTCACACGTCTAAACTCCCAAGGAACAGAACTGCAGATACTGAACCTGACTGGGGCCTGCTGAGATAATTCCACTTCACATGAAGGGACTGCAATCCCAGGTCTCATCTAAGAGTTAAACAATCAAGTTATTCCATGTGGAGAGAGGTGACAGCCCAAAGCCAGAGGCATGGAAAGAGTGAACTCAAAAAAGCAGAAGGTGTTACAGCTGCAGTTAGCCTAGCATCTGTCAGATAATGTCCTCAAAATATATTCTAAACCCATGGTATAGATTTGCTACAATAGTAAAAGACTGATCAATTAATCCATATTTCAGCTATTATATGAGGAATATTGGAACCCTCTTTGTTGGTTTTGTAGGGGACTGCCTACCAATTTTTCTCAAATTACGGAAAAAAACAGCTCACACTGCCAGACATTGAGATTTTGAATGGACATCTGGTATGACATTTTGTTTATCATTTAGTAACAAGGCAGAAAACAAAATAATGTGAAAAGTGTGAGTGTTGGGGTGCGGGGCTGGGATGGGACGAAGAAGCTTATATTAAAAAAGAGTTTTTCCAGATAGTTAATACCAAGTCACATAGTTTAATATTTAGGCATATGATGTTTGATTTGCTTCCTTGACTCCGAGCATGTAAAATTGATATCTTAATCATGTAACAGGAAGATAAAGCAATTAAAAATCCATAGACTCATCTCAGCTGGAATAATAGTTATCAATGGGAATCAAATGAGCTTGACTGAGTTACAGAAGATGAGGATCTGGCTCCATTTTCAGAGGGAAACCTCCAACAACTTGCTGTAAGACAGAACTGTTTTTTCCCCAGCAGACCATGATCCTAAACCGGCTGTAACCCTGGGGCCAGTTCCACTGGGAGGGGGGAGACCTAGCTTCTTGTCCCTCTTCCCAGGAACGTTTATGTTTTTCACATTAGATCATCACTGAACACAAAACTGAAATAACCCTGACAGCAGGGTTGGGAACCCAGGAGTCCTTTTTCCCAAGAGAGTACTCTCATCACTGGGCGAGAGAATCATGTTCTCTCTTGTTCTCTTTCTGGCACCATGGTTATTGCATTCTTGTCTGGTGGTGAATGTGTTGCCCTGGGAAGTGGGGGATATGGTTTTGCATGTCTCTGCCTCCCCCCCACCCCCCAGGATGGGAGGTGCTAGGCTTTTTGGTGAGCTCAGTAGTCTCAGTGTAAAGTAGGTAGAAGTCCTAGTGGGTCAGGGACTTAAAGGAATGAGATGTCTCCCAGCTCCAATCTGGATGAGAATGGAGCTAAAGTGGGAGTTAGGTGCCTAGCTTCTTGAAAGGAATTGCTTCTGAGCATGCTCAGAAGCTCAAATATAAGTTTATGGGAAATTTTTCAGGTCAAAACAGTAGCCCTAGGTGTCTAGGTGGTTTTATGGCTGCTGAAGCAAGATCAATCTGGATGGCTTTTTGTGACTTAGTCACCATCACCTGTCTTTACTGAACCTGACTAGGGCCTGCTGAGGGAGGAGGGGGGACTTTAATTAGAGCGGCTCCAAGAGCCACTCTAATTAAAGTGCCTGCAATGTCATGTGTATTCAGGATCCCGTGGTTCAAAATGGTGGCAGGGGCACTTTAACGAAAGCTCATTCAATGAGATTTAGTTAAAGCACCCCTGCCACCATTTTGAAGCATAAGGATATTGAATACACGTGATGCCGAGACTGCTCACGTGTGCTAATTAGCACACTCCAGCAGATTCAATTAATGGAGTCTGCTGCAACACATGCTAATTAGCACACGTCAGAGCAGACATCCAGCATATGTATAGGTGATCCTACAAGAATTTTGATTTGGATCTGGCCCTATACTTGTAGGATGAAGCTGAGCATTTTCCTATGAGCACAGATGGAAAGAAGATAGTTATAGTTGGTAACTGGATGTTGGAGGGTTGTTATATAAAAAGAAAACTAAGGGGGGTGGATATTGAGTTTTCAGCAAACTACATTTTTGTTAATTTATATATATTTACTTTGACTTTTAGACTGTGAGCTGTTTGGGGAGTAACCTATGTTTTCTGTTCATACACTGCCAGACACAATGGAACGCATGACTGGGGCCCTTAAGTACTACCAAAAGTAAAACAATAAATAATAATAAACAAGAGGGAAAATCTTAGCTTGTCTCACCGCCTATGGCTGAGTTATTCAGAACTCCATTGTCTTCACTGGAGCTCATTCCTCCTGGAGTCCTCCACAATGGGGTTCCAAAGCTGCAAACACATAGACTCACTCACTTCATGCGTGTGGCACTCCATTGTAGTCAGCAGAATCTCTTCCATGTGCAAAGTGAAGCTCATGCATAAACATTTGCAAGTCTGTGGTGAAAGCAAGACTAGAATCAGCCCTGTTGATTCAAAGTAACGCACAGATCAATGCAAGTAGAAGTTGGGCTCATTCTTCCCCGGCTTCTTTGCCTCATCCTCACCCTTGTGCAAACATCATTGAGTAGGGACAAAACACACTTGTAGCTGCTTGAAAAGGGTGGACAACCTGAAATAACCCTGGCATCAGGGATAGGACCCCAAGGATGGAAACTCAATGATGGGAATATGGTCACACACAGGAGTTAAATTGCTTCAAGTTTGATCTTGGATGAAGCTGAGTTAAAGTCTGAGAGGTTTTTGCTAGACTTGTATCACTACAGAATCAAGCAGATATAACACAGGTGGTATCCTTATCCTTGACAGCAGCACCATTGTTATATCTGTGTATGTCCTTACCCTTCTGGCTGTAAAGTTTCACAGTAAGCGGCAACTCCAAAGAAAAAAATATCTTGGCTTAAAAGTAAATACTTCAATGTGTAACGCAGGAAATATTTTCACTCTACGCTGTGCTCCAGACTGTGCATGTAAACGGGTTACAGAAAATGAAAAGGTACAGTCTAAGAGGAAGAATGGCAGCTTTTTCTTAGTTAAAAAAAACCAAACCCCACATTTGGGCATTCTAGCAGGGAGTCTGGAAACTTAAGTCTTCAAAAGGACCCTGAGAGAGACAAAAAAGCAGCATGTCATATTTTTCTGATAGCTGGAGTGTCTCCGTTTACATCTGTTTCCTGTACAAGGAAGCACAAGTAGGAATGAAATCACAAGGAATAATAATGCCCATGCTCATTCTTTTTTTAAAAAACAGAATCATCTCAGTTAAATGTACAGTTTGTGTCCATGTAGCCAGTAAAAAATTACTAAAATCACAGTTGGGAAAAAGGTTTTAAGTGGCTGTGTTAAAGGGGCAGAGTTTAAATCATACTTTTACTACTGAATGAACTATAGACTGGTGGGATTTCCCAGAAATTTAGAGGGCATGTCACCCATTGAGCTCATTCCTGTTTCCGAGTGCAAACCTCAAAGCTCACATGAATCAGAGTCTATACATGTTCCTGAGGATGACGAGGGGTCTCCGTTTGCCAGAGGAATGGAGGAAGCAGTCAAATTAGTTTGAATAAATTAAATTACACCCACCATGCAGCAAATAACAAACGTATTTGTGAAGTGAGAACAGAAATAGGATGGTCTTTCAGGACATTGACCCCACCAGGGAGAAGGCTCTTTTTATGTCTGAAGGGACAATAGGAATAGTGAGAGCCATACTGACCCCTAATTAGCATCATCCCAAAACAGCACCAGAAACATCCCTAATATGGCTCTGTTGGCTGAAAAAATATATTGTTACTTTGTCTTTATTCCAGACAACTGAAAGACAAATCTATGAAGTGGGTGAAATATAGAAAGATTTCATAGATTTCATAGACATTAGGGCTGGAAGGGACCTCAGAAGATCATCGAGTCCAGCCCCCTACCCCAGGGGCAGGAAGTCAGCTGGGGTCAAAGGATCCCAGCAAGATAAATGTCCAAATGCTCCTTAAAGGAGTCCAGAGTAGGTGCTTGCACCACCTCTGGAGGCAGTCTATTCCAGGCCTTGGGGACCCAGGCAGTAAAGAAGTTTTGCCTTATGTCCATCCTAAAATGGTCTTGGAGGAGTTTGTGACCATTGGACCTTGTCATCCCTTGGGGAGCTCTGGATCCTGATGCACACCCCTGATGTACTTATAGGCAGCCACCAGGTCACCCCTGAGCCTGCGCTTTTCCAGGCTGAAGAGTCCCATGGCTCTCAGCCTCTCTTCACAAGGCCTATTCTCTTTCCTCTGATCATGTGTGTGGCTTTCCTCTGGACTGTCTCAAGTTTCTCTACATCCTTCTTGAATTCTGGAGTCCAGAATTGGATGCAGTACTCCAGCTGTGGCCTCACCAAGGCCAACTACAGTGGGAGGATGATATCCTGAGATTTACTTGAGGAGTATCTATGGCCAGAGTTTGGTCTGCTTTACCAGCTGCGGCATCACATTGGTGGCTCATGTTCACCTTGTGGTCAATCATGGCCCCCAAGTCTCTTTTGGTCATGGTGCTAGCGAGTGCAGCACTGCAGAGCATATAAGTGTTCTGTGGGTTTTTTCCCTCAAGGTGGAGTACCTTGCATTTGTCAGTATTGAATGTCACCAGGTTTGTATCTGCCCAATTTTTGAGCCTATCCATAGTTTCATAGTTTCATAGTTGGTAGTGTCAGAAAGGACCTAAGCAGATCATCTAGTCTGACCCCCTGCCATGGGCAGGAAAGGATGCTGGGGTCAAATAACCCCAGCTAGGTGGCTGTCTAGCTTCCTTTTGAAGACCCCCAGGGTAGGAGCACGTACCACTTCCCTTGGAAGTTGGTTCCAGCTCCAAGCCACCCTGACAGTGAAGTAGTGCCTCCTGCTTTCTAGCCTGAATCTACTCTCAGTCAACTTATGGCCATAGTTCCTTGTTACCCCCGGTAGTGCTCGGGGGAACAGGGACTCTCCCACTGCCTGCTGGTCCCCCTTGGCTAGTTTATAGGTGGCCACCAGATCCCCCCTCAGCCTTCTTTTGTGGAGGCTGAACAGGTTCAGGTCCCGTAGCCTCTCCTCATAGGGCCTGCAGCAGGCTTAGTTTAAAGCCGGGTCAAACAGGTCAGCCATTCTGTCTGAGAAGAAGAGTCTTCACCCTTCTCCCACAAAAACATCATGAATGTCCCCAAAACACATAAAGAGTATCTGAGGCTGTAAATAGATGCCTCATTTGATGCAGGCCTGATTGTCTCAGGGTTTGATCATCATTTACACATGTTGCCCTTCCAAGCTTCATTGCTGCTCCTCCACCAGAAAGAAGCATGCAGTCTGGCTGGAGCCTGATAATCTTACAGATGCACACAGCCATGTCCTAGGAAAAAGCAATAGCACAAGGGTGGCCAACCTGCGGCACTGGCAGTGGTGTAGCAACATGGCTGTGTGCCTGGGACACAGGGGCAGTGGTGACACCACTCTGCTTCTCAGTTGTACAGCCATTTCCCCCTTCTCCCACAACAAATTGGCACTGGGAGCAACTGCTCTGGTCACCCTGCCCTTGTTATACCACTGGCATGTGTGCTGCAAGTGGCACGTGTAGCCTCTGTGTGTGGCCCGTAGCAGACTGGGGTGGAGACAGGCAACACACTGCCAGATAGGTCAGGCAGCAGAAAGCAGAGCATCAGATCAAACAGGGTGCACAGGGCAGGAAGCAGAAAGCAGGGCAGCAGTTTGGGTAGGGGAGGAAAATTGGAGTGGTACCTGGGGAAGGGGTTGGGCTAATTTACGACACACCTGCCAAAAAGGGTGGCCCCCAACCTGTTAGCTTATTTCTTTCCACATACTTCTGAGAAACTTGAGAGGGGAGAGTGGACTTGTATGTCTGTAGAATCCCTGGATTAAAAAGGCTTTCTTCCAGGACAAATCCTGAGCCTAGTTGTGAATGGACAACTGAGATTGCATTTATTTTGAAATAAAAACAGTCTTCCATGAAGTCTGAGGCCTAACTTCAGAACATCCTCTGTTGCTGACAGCTGGCTATAGTTTCCTTTTGTTTGCCAGCCATCTGCAAACCAAGATGAGGATGAGGATGAGGATGGGAAACACATTACATACTCTTTAATGTTGTTTGACCAACATTATTTGGTCAAACATTTATGGAAACAAAAAACTTTTGGAAATAATCATCAGATTGTGGAAAAAACTTGTTATGCCAGATAATCTGAAAACCTGGATTATCTGAGTGCTTCATTTTGAGTAGATGACTGCAGTCAGAGTTTTCAAAAGTAACCAGTAAGCTTTATTGCCCAAGTGTGTGATAACTGAAAGGCAGATGTTGTTCAGTGCTTTCTGTAAATGGGGCTGCATTCAGATGCACTCTCAAAATCTGGACCAGGACCTGTAAATTCTGCAGAAACTACAGCAGATATCAGAAGAGTGCCCACAGCAAACATGCATCACAGTAATGACTGCTAGATGGTTAACAGCAACTGTTTCTCAAACTTCCCTCTTCCTGCCCTGTCATGCCTCTGATGTAAACCACACACAGGGGCAGTGTATGTGTGGGGGAAGAGTGGGTGGTATATCATTCAGCTATATTGGGTCTGCAATACCTAGGGACTTTTTCTTGCTGGCAAAAATCCCAGCCAGGGAGATAGAGTGCTTCCTTTGCACTGTGCAGAACAAAAGGAGTGAGAATCTGGCCCCTGACCTCCCTTATCTGGCCTCATGGGGATGTTCACAACAGCCATTTAATTTTTGTGTAGATTTGCTTTCCCCCTTCTCCCCCCCTAAAGTCAAGATAAGAATGCTCAGCCAGTTTGGAATATGATTAAAGCTATTTGGGGTTGAGGGAGATATTGTTGCCATTGGGAAGACTTGGTATATACATTTCTTTATCAAATGAGCACTTATTTTGTAATAATTTAGGATTTATTTTATAAAGTATGTTACCACTGTTTATTCAGCGCTGGCTAGTATGTCAAATTAAAGCTTCGGAGACGAGAGAAATTAGCTCCTCATCAATAACTGGTTATATCTATTCTGCTGTCTCTCTGTCTCATTCCTTTTGTAATGGAGTAAGAATGCCCAACAGACAAGTACACGATGTAGCAGCTGAACATAAGTCCCTGATGCATGCTTTTCCTGTGCTTTTCCTGTGCTCATCAGACAACTGGGCTAGTGTTTCAGGAATGCCCTTTGATATCAAGTCATTAGAATGCTGAGCCCATAGCTGCTTTGCCGTCCCCCCAGCATCATTACCTTTGACTCACCTTTATTCTTGAGGATAACTTGCATTATCTATAATATCAGTTCCTGTACTGATTCCTTATGATAATATATGCAGGATCTCTATGTCATCTGGCTAAGTAGATGCACGGGCTTTTGGGATCACTCATATCCTGTTACAAGGGTCACTTGTTCCTCAAATGTTTCTTTCTGGATGGTGAACTTCACAGCTTCTGTGTATACAAAATATTGGGCAGCTTTTCCCTGCCCCAAAATTGTTACATGGGAAATTTCTATGAACAAAGAGATTGACGACGAAGGTTGTTTAAGGCCATGTGCAAGTTAGATTGGACACTTTGCACTCTTTTGTCACAGGCCCTGAGACTGCTTAACCTGCTTAGAGAGATTGCATTATTCTGTTACTTTCCCAGAAGCAAAACACATCCATTGCATGTTTGTGTTGCCATTTCCCCCCTTTCATTTCAGTTCAAGCTAGAAAGAGCTGGAGGCAAATTTCCCAACCGAAGGGAAAATGCCAACAGCAAGAGTAAAAAGTAGGAATGGGAACAGAATAATAATGGTGAAATTGGCTATGGATCCCAAATAAAAACCTGGACAGGAACATACCCCAGCTTTGTAGCTTGCAACTATCTCTAACATTTATGGGGGAGGATTAAAAACTACCCAGACATCAGCTGCCATAGTGTATGCGTTTGCAGGCACACACACACGGCAATCAGGCTGTTTGCAACTCTCTGATATCTGCAGATAATTTCCTAAAGCAACATATGGGAGAAAGCACTACAACCTTTCCTTTTAAGCACCAGGGAGGATGCAAGTCACAGAAGTGAAGGCAGAAAAAATCTTTGACTACAATGAAATAAGGTTCAGAGTAAATACTGGGGTTATCAGGAGAGAGGATTAGATGAGATCATTACACTTCAACAGGGCAAACTTCAAGAAAATGAGGGTAGCATTTGAAAGAGCTGCCTGGGATGCCAGAATGAGGTGTATAAACAGCTGAGGAGAAATGGAGGTTTCTAATAGGAAACATATTTCTCGCTCAACATATTGCTCAGACAGTGATATGAGAAGGATGAATAAGATGAGTTCTGATGACAAAGTATGCTAAAAATACTGAGAACAGAATATGATTATTGTATGTAAACTAAAGGATTCTGAAAGTCAGAAGGGTGGAAAAACTGATGTGGTAAATTAGCACAAGTCACATACAAAACTTTCCAATAACTACCATACATCTATTCTTTTAATCAGCAGGGCAGAAGTCTCAGATCAAACTGTCCAGGCCCCAAGCTAGTCAACAAATACATTGATAGCTTTGTTAAATGCTACTAGTGCTACAGAGGAGTACTACTACTAAACTCCTACTAAATACTACTAACCTTTTAGCTCATCTTTAACTTATTCCTTCTTCCACGCTGCTAGCTGCCTGATGCGCTGGGTGATGGAATGAAGGCTCTATCCAGCCTTTCATGCCTTGTCGACCTGTCTAAGGAAAGAGTAGTCTCATAGACCCTGAAAAAAATGGCCATACTCCCATAGCTTTGATCCATGAAGGCCAGAGGTGGGGACGGGAAGAAGACTCTTAGCTTTAGCCGGCTGGAGTGTTTCACAGTCTCAGTATGTGGGCATATTTATAGCTGTGTATGCTGCAGCAGTTCAGAGTGTGTGTGTGGGCCATCATCACCATACATAAAACTGGAATCTGTAGGTTATTTCCTAAGCATTATGAATTATTTTTTAGATCCATTCCTGAAGGGGAAAAACACTACAGCATAGATTTGGTGACAACTAATCCTGTTGGCCTGTTAGCAGCTCTGCTGTTATCTAAATGTTGGCACAAGCTATATACATACAGGGGGATTAGCTTTAGGGTCTGTGCAATTTAAAAAGGAAGATGTTTTTCAAATACACAAAAATGATTTTCTTAATGTGCCTCACAATGTAACCTACACCTCAGTAATTGGATGAGTGCACCGAGTAGCAAGTGGCCTGATGAAAATGCAAGGTGTAAAACTTTCAAATGAAAAATTTTTCAATTAAAATGCATCTATTCCAACAC
>NW_017728886.1:251050602-251064897 GCF_001723895.1 Crocodylus porosus | reverse complement strand
TTGGGCAGGGGGCTGGACTAGATGATCTCCCGAGGTCCCTTCCAGCCCTAATGTCTATGAATCTATGAAACTGTGTTTATCCTTTGCACTTGCTCAGGGTATTATTGAAGTTGCTCTTTGAACCTTGACTCCTTGCTGTTTTGAAAATCAATTTAATGTAAAAATGAATGCATATTGTACATCCTTCCTTGATTAAACTGGGCCCTGATCCTCCAATAAGATCCTATCAGAGCTCTAGGAGGATACTGTGGAAGTCTAAATCAGTCTGTGGTAGGCAAGTGGCTGGTAGAAATTAGCATCTTTAGTTTTACTCAATTCATATTGGGCTCAACTACATGGGATGTTTCCCTATGGAGTTCCCTAATTAGCTCAGCAGTAAAGTCTCAACATCTATAGGTGTAGCCCAATTAGGCCACAGGAAGCTGCTTAACTTGCCCTCAGGTTAGTACTTATAAATACAAGTACTATCCTATGACAGAGAGTGTTAAGGCTGAAGATACACCCAATAGTTATGCAGTTACAAATTAGCAGCATACACTTAACACCTTCCACTAGGGAAGCTTGTTGCTATCTGGAATTGTCTTGATGTTTATTGCTATAATGTGAGTACACTGGAGTTATGACCTGATCAAGGCTCTTACACATGATGGCAATACATGGGAGATAATGAATGAAATCCATGGAGTTACACTGGGACAGAGACTTTGTGGCAAGTTTCAAAACTTGGGGCTAAACTATTTGCTTGTTCCCTGAAACTGAAAGCATGCCAAAGGAATGGCCGGCTTTGAAAATGTTGAAATAACTGACATAGAATGAGTCAGTACACAAAGAAATGAATAAAACTGTACTTTCTTCTGGACTCTTCCCTTTGTTCATGTACTGTTCCTTTGAACTTGCATTTCTAGTTATTTGATTTTACCTTTGCGATTTCTGTGCATGTATTTTAATTCAGGTGGGGCAGCAGGAGTAGGAGCAGAGATTATATTGTTGCTTCTGCTCAGTTCCTCTGGTATTATGGTAATATTATGGCATGTTGCCTTGTTCTTATTATTGCTTTTTGTGTATTTTGTTAAGGTGCCTGGAGGTCTCTGGGCATTTCACGCCAAAAAGATTAAAAATTATTACTACTTCTGTGTTGATTATTATTACATTTCCTCTCCCACAGTACTGTAGGGTCATGATCCCCTATTCAATCACTGTCCCACTTTTCTTAGCTCCAAAAATAGAGGGTGCAGGAAAAAAAAATTGAAGACAAAAACAAACTGTAGTAGCTTAAAAACAAGGTACTTAATGATTTTTACTGGGAGAAACTGTCCTAAAGTAAGAGTATTATACTATGTAAGAGGTTAGTGTTCTGTGTGGTGCATGTGACTATTGGAATTGCACAGAAACTAATGTTTCTATATACTGTAAGTACTAGACCTTGGGCCTCAGACTTGTAAAGTAAATTTTACAAATGGGAGCTGAAAATAACTAAACTGGGTCTGCAGGAAACAGAGATAAACTGCCCCATTAGCATTAATCTTAGTTGAATACCACCAGCATTCAAGTCTAAACCAGGGGTTGTATGGATTTACCTAAAAGTGTTATGTTCCACCCGTTTAACTAAATCAATATACTTTTTTGTGTATGGATATACTTATAGGAAAGTTAAAACTGCCCTGCAGAGTTTAGCTTGCATCAGTAACTTTAGTCCCAAAATACCATTTTGCAGTTACCATGGACTATTTAATTTTGCTGGGGAATGGGGTCAGAGCTAAGAGGGAAAGAGAAGAACTAAGGAAATGTACAAAGATTGGAAAGAAGGGAAAAACAGAGGATGGAGAGAGAAGAGAAAGGAAAGACCAGAAGCATATTTGCTTCTCTTGACGAGGAGCATATTTCCCTACTCCGAAATGCTGAATGTGACAAAGTACTGAAATGACAAATAACAAACTAATTTCTTAACACATAAAAGCTACTCTTTAACTATGTGTAGACCTCCCCAGGAAGTCAGTGGCTATGTCAATGTAGACTGAGAAAGGTGTGGTGGCTTAAATTCAACCTTCAGGCTCTTGAGAATAAATGCAATTGGAATTTGGTGAACTCCATAGATTGAATTTGATACTCCAGAGCAACTGAAGTTCCTAGCTGATGTATATTCAAGGCATAAATAAACAGGGTGTTTTCCCCTCTCAGTTCTTCATAAAGCCAGTTAAACTGCTTTTTGTGAATATGTTGCCTAGTGAATTTCACACTCTTATAGTTTTTTAGCCTATTTATCTATACAACCCCTCTGTGAAGTAGGGAAATATAATTATCCCCATTTTATGAATGGAGTTCTGAGGCAAGGAGAAAATAAGACTTGCCAATGGTACACAGGACATCTGTGGAAGGGAAAGGTCTCAGAACATCAGATTGGTACCTTACCTTTTGGACTGTACATCTTCTCTGCAATGGCAGGACTTTTATTGACTTTAGTGGGAGCAGGACTAAATCCTTGGATGATGGTGACACCGTGGACGTAATCTTTCTGGACTTTAAAAAAGCCTTTGACACCGTCTCTCACCCCATCCTCATCAATAAATTAAGTGACTGTGGCATTGATGCCTGCACAGTTGGATGGCTAAAAAAATGGCTGATGGGGCGCACCCAGAGAGTAGTGGTGGACGGGTTGTACTCAACCTGGCGAGATGTGGGCAGTGGGGTTCCCCAGGGCTCGGTCCTCAGGCCTGCACTCTTTGACATCTTCATCAGCTACTTGGACGAGGAGGTGAAAAGCACGCTGTCCAAGTTTGCTGATGACACTAAGATTTGGGGCGAGAGAGCCTTTTGAAGGCTGCAACTAGATTTAGACAGACTACAAAAGTGGGCAGATGAGAATAGGATGGGGTTCAATGTAGACAAATGAAGGATGCTGCACCTTGGAAGAAGGACTCCACAGCACACATACAGGCTGGGGAGTTCCCCTCTTGAAAGCACAGAGGCAGAAAGGGATCTTGAAGTCATTATGGACTCCAAGATGAATATGACCTGCCAATGCCAGGCAAGGCCAGCCATACCTTGTCATGCATCCAAAGGTGCATCTCAAGCCGATCCAGAGAGGTGATACTCCCCCTCTAAGTGGCACTGGTCAGGCCACAGCTGGAGTACTGCGTCCAGTTCTGGGTGCTGCACTTCAAAAGGGATGTGACCAGCCTGGAGAGGGTTCAGAGGAGGGCCACTCGCTTGGTGCGAGGGCAGCAGGACAGGCCCTATGAGGAGAGGCTGAGGGACCTGAACCTGTTCAGCCTCAGCAAGAGGAGGCTGAGGGGGGATCTGGTGGCTGCCTACAAACTCATCAGGGGAGATTGACAGCAAATAGGTAGAGCCCTTTTCTCTCCAGCACTACCTGGGGTGACGAGGAGCAATGGTAATAAGCTGATGGAGAATAGGTTTAGGTTAGAAATCAGAAGGCAATATTTTACAGTTAGGGTGGCCAAAATCTGGAACCAACTTCCCAGGGAAGTGGTCCTTGCCTCTACCTTGAGCAAATTCATGAGAAGGTCTGATGATCACCTGTCTGGGGTCTTGTGAACCCAGAATTCATTCCTGTTTGTGGCAGGGGGTCAGGCTAGATGATCTGTTCAGGTTCCTCCTGACCCTAGCTACTATCAAACTATGAAACTATGAATTTAGGCCCTAATTCAGTAAAAACCTTAAGTTTGTGTTTTTGTTTCATTGGTGGCAATTGCATTCCACCAAACATAGCACATGAAATATCAGAACCATGAATCCTAAACTGTAAATTGAACTGAGCTGTTTGAACAAAGGTTGCCTTGGGGTATTGGAGTGGTATTAGTAGGCAACTGTAGGTCAGCTGTAATCATTTTTAAGAAATGCAATTCTTAGAACTCAAAATCTGAGTTGACTTTAGTGGGAAAAGAATTAGGTCAATTCATAGATTTATAGATTGTAAGACTGGAAGGGACCTCAGAAGATCATTGGGTCCAGCCCCCTGCACCAAGCAGGGAAGACAACTGGGGTCAAGTGACACCAGCAAGGTGACCATCCAGTCTCCTCTTCAAGATCTCCAGGGTAGGCAATTGCACCACCTCTGGAGAAAGCTTTTTCCACAGTCTGGACACACTAGCTGTGAAGAAGTTTTTCCTAATGTTGAGCCTGAAACAGTCTTCCAGGAGTTTGTGACCATTGCTTCTGGTTTTCCCCAAGGGTACCCTGGGGAACAGTTGTACACCTCTGATATAGGTGTACCAGTTGTACACCCCTTTCCTCATATGGTTTGCCATGCAAGTTTCTGATCATATGGGTGGCCTTTCTCTGGACTCTCTTGAGCTTTTCCATATCCTTGTTGAAGTGCAGTACTCAGAACTGGATGCAGTACTCCTTCTGCGGTCTTACCATGCCAGGCAGAGCGGAAGAATCACCTCCTTGGTTTTGCTGGGTGTTCATCAATTGATGCATGCCAGGGTATTCTTAGCCCTGCTGGCTACAACATCCCACTGACGGCTCATTATTACCCCAGGTCCTTTTCATTTATAGTGCTGGTCTGATTGGTGTTGCTTAGCCTGTAGGTGTGCAGGAAATTGTTTGTTCCCAACTGGAGCACTTTACATTTCTCGATGTTAAACCTCATCTGGTTCCAATCCTCCCAACTTGCCAGCATGTCTAGATCCACCTGTATCTGCAGCCTATTTTCAAGTGTGATCACACTTCTCCATAACTTGGTGTTGTCCGAGAACTTGGCTAGTGAGCTGTTCACCCCTACATCAAAATCATTGATGAAGATGTTAAAAAGCACTGGACCAAGCATCGACTCCTGAGGGACACTGCTGGCTACTTCTTGCCAAGACGACACAGATCCATCCATTCAGTAGAACTCTCTGGGTCCTACTCTGCAGCCAGCTTCCTACTCACCTGACTGTCTCACAGTTAAGCTCACGATCCTCCAGTTTTCTGATGAGAACTTTGTGGGATATCAGATCAAAGTGGTGAATTATCTGATTATAAAAGGAGATGAGGTTGGTAAGACAAGACCTGCCTGTGATGAAGCCCTGCTAGCTGTCGTTCAGAATCTTACCTTTTGCATATAGACTCCTTGATGAATTTTTCCAGGATTTTCCCTGGGATAGAAGTTAGGCTAATTGCCCTATAGATACCTGAGTCCTTCCTCCTCCCCTTCTTGAAGATGTGCACAACATTGGCCCTCTTCCAGTCCTCAGGGACCTCTCCAGAGTGCCATGAGTTTTGGAAGAGCTTCACCAGGGGTTCCACTATGACTTTAGCCAGCTCCTTCAGCACCTTCAGACGAAGTTAATTCGGGCCTGCTGATACATATATGTCTAACTTTTTTAATTGGTCACACACCAGTTCTATGGTGATAGTAGGAAGGCAGTCATTCCTACCTTGCTCCTTCTGTACCCTGTCTGGCATGTTTTCCCCCATGGCCCTGTGAAAGACCGAAGCAAAGTAGTCATTCAGGAGTTCAGCTTTCTCCTGAGCACTGGTAACCAGCTGTCCTGAGTTGTTGAGAAGTGGTCCCACACTCCCATTTGTTTTTCTCCTGTTCCCTACATACCTAAAGAAGGACTTCTTGTTGTCTTACCCCATTAAACCTATTCCCTAGAAATACAGGCCATTATTGTATAGTCCTTCTTGGGGCATGCCCCGAGTTTCCATTGTTTGTATGACTCTTTCTTCTTTCTTAAGAGGACTGTGATTTCCCTGTTTAGCCAAGAGGGCTTCCCAGCTGCCTTTCCTCCACATGGGAATGAACTTCCTTTGCGCTTTAAGGATTGTGTTCTTAAGGAACGACCACCCTTCATGTAATCCTTTTGCCTTCAGTCCCTGGTTCCACAGCACTTCCCCTACTAGTGACATGAGCTTGTAGAAAGTTGCATTTTTGATGTCCAAAACTTCAGCCCTGCTATCTGGTTTGTCTGCCTTGTGATGGACAGTGAACATGATGGTTTCATGGTCACTGTTGCCTAGGCTGCCTTCTATGTTTAAGGCAGTCACCATGTTGTTTCCTTTGGCCAAGACCAAGTCTAGAAGAGCATTACCTCTGGTTGGCCCTTGCACCTCCTGAATCAAAAAAAGCTCTTTGATGCAGGTCAGAAAGGAATGCAACTGAGCCAACCTGGCCAAGTGTTCCTACCAAGAGATGTCCGGGTAATTGAAGTTACCCATGACAACCATGTCCCATGCACGCACAGCCTCTGTCAGTTCTCAGGCGAACTTAGATTCATAGAATAATAGAATCATAGAAGGAGGGTTGGAAGGTACCTTGTAGATCTTCAAGTCTGAACCCCTGCCTGGGCAGGAGAAAAACTAGGCTCAAATGACTCCAGCCAGGTAGGCATCAAGCCTCTTCTTAAAGACCCCCAGGGTAGGAGCCAGCACCACTTCCCTTGGAAGTTGGTTCCAGATCTTAGCTGCCCTGACTGTGAAGTAGTTCTTACGGATGTCTAATCTAAACCTACTCTCCAGCAACTTGTGGCCGTTATTCCTTGTTATGCCAGGGGCCCTAGGGGAAACAAGGTCTCTCCCAAACCCTTCTGGTCCCCCCTAGTGAGTTTATAGATGGAGCTGAGTTCCTCCCCTTGGTTTAGTGCTCTGTAGTACTCACCTACAGTTAGGTCTCTTTCATCGTGAACCCCTCCAATCTTTACTTTTCCAATAGCACCCAAGAGGTTTTGGAGCTAGAAATTTAGGATTTGCTGGATAAGATCTAAGGTCCATCTACTACAGTCTTCTGCCATTGACCATGGTCAGCACCAGGTATTACATGGAAAGATGGAAGGAATGCCATAGTAGGCAGATGTGGAGAAATAAGCCCCTCATAAAGGCTGCACCCCAATCCTTAGTAAAGATTGGTTTATACCTATCCACAAAGTTTTGGATCTTCTCCAAAATCATTTTTCACAGCAACTACTATATCTATGGAGATTCATGTCCTCCATAAGATATATTGTCTATTCTAATCCTTCTTTGGCTCTTACTTAATTCTTAGCTTTAGGATTGCCATTGAGGCTAAGAATTTAGGAAGAGCCAAGAAGGATTAGAATCCTGTAATCAGGGGAAGATCAGAGGGAGGGTGATCACACCCCACTTTAGCTGTTTGGTTGTGAGCTCTCTTCACTGCATGTACACAACACCACTGAAGGGGGTGTGACTACACCCCCCTCACCAGGACCCTGGATCCACCAATACCTGTGACGATAAGTGGCAAAATCCAGTTCCACCCTGTGTAAAAAAAGACTTTCTGGCTGTGTCCAGATGAGCGCAGTACATTCAGACATTCCCTGCTCTGCTACCTTGCAGTGTGGCAGTTTTTTTTAACCCTGAGGTCAAAAAAACCCATGCAGAAAAAAAAGTGGGGTGGCGCATGTGGCAAGTACATGTGCTGCCCAAATCCAGAGCCTGGCTGGCCAGAGCAACACTCCAGCTGCTGGCAAGCTCTCAGCTACAGGAGTGTCATGGCTGCAGCATCATGACTGCACCCAGCCCCCAGGAACCCAGATAAGGTTGCTGGGACCAACACAGTTGCTGGCCCCTGCCTCCCCTACCCCACCGGGGTAACATGCTGTGCCTCAGAGCACGCATGGCACAGGCATTCCCCAGGGACAAGAAGCAGCAACACAAGGTGTGCCACTGCTTCTTGTCTCCAGGGAAACAAACATCTGCCCTTGGGCGGACACAGTCTCTGTGTCCATTTTGGATTTTCTACCCTTCAGTTTCAGTGAGTGCATCTACACAAAATGCTTACTGCAGTTGACTAATTAGCTCTGCAGTAAAGTGTCACTGGTCTACACATGGAGGTCTATACGTAGGCTGGAGTAAAATAATTAACTCCACTGTAGGTTAATATTGCCAGATACTATCCTATGGCAGAGCTATTTACTATGCTACAATGCACATGTAGATGCTGATGGGGCTGGCTGGGGTATGTGGGTGCTTTAGTGCAGGGACTGCCTGCCAGCTAGTCCTGCACTGAAACACCCTCATGTCCCAACCAGTCCCTTTGAAGCATGTTGAGCCAGGTTGGAGCAGCTGTGGGCTGGCAGGCTGACCCCTGGGCCCCCTGCCAGCCAGGGCTGCACCACCCTTGCTCAATGTTCCCAGGTGCACGTGTAAACTCCGTGCCCAGGAGCAATAAACTGCGCTGGAGTTTATTGTGTCACATTAATATTCACATATAGACATGTCCAGTAACAGTTTCCTTGTCCTTGTGCTGGACAAGGAAAACATGAACTTTTGATTTATTGACTTCATAGTCGTTTAAGCTGGATGAGCTGAGTTGCATGTCTAGGAAGAGAAAGTTCCATATTTTATGAGCCACAGTGGACACAGCTACACAAGATGTTTACTGTGGAACTACCAATTAGCTCTGCAGAAAATGTCTCTACATCTATATGTTCAGCCCTATTTGGCCCCAGTAAACTAAAAACTACCCTTCTGCAGGTTTTTTTGTTGTGCAACAGCACATGTGTAGATGCTGACCCAGCTGGCTGGGGCACAAGGATGTTTCAGTGTGGGGACTGCCTGTCAGCTAGCTCCACACTGAAACAACCCCATGCTCCAGTCAGCCCCCCTGCCGCATGCTGATTTGGGCAAGAGCAGCACCAGGCTGGCAGGCTGACCTCTGGGACCCTCTGCCAGCCAGGGGTGCTCTGAGCTGGCTCAATGTGCCGTGGTCCCAGGTCCACATTCAAATGACACGCCCAGGAGCAATAAAGTCAATAACATGCCAGAATTTACTGATTCACATTAATTGCATGTGTAGATGTGCCCAGTAGCAAATAATCATTCCTCCATATGCTTTAGAATAGAAGAAAGGTGGGTTGTGCCAGCACAAAGAAATTTAAAGATACAGTCTTGAATCACCTGGTGTTAAAGCAGCAACTGCACTTTTGTAGGTTACCATGACCAAATTATTTCCATGCTACAGAAGCAGCCTTTCCAATAACAATTTATTCATAGGAGCAGAGGATAGTTGTCCTCATCTGGCATATACATTAAATACATTTTATATTCTGGTTGCACTCCTTTCAGTCTGAATTTAAGTCCCAGTGTGGTGTTTAATCTAAAAGTGACAGTGTTTCTGTCTGTACCTCAGCCTTGTCAATCCAGTTGTTGATAAGCAGGAAAAACTGAATTGGAGAGTCATGCTGCTTCATTTCAGTTGCTTTCTCAAAAATAGATATTGAAGTGAAGTAGCCGTGAAAGGGCTTTTTGTGTTTGGCTTTATCCTGTCATAGCAGGGGTTGCTGTAATGAACTGAGGAAATGTGAGATGAAGTGGGAATACAGGCACGGGGGAAAAAACTGACCAAAATGTCAGGAATCCTTTTCTTTGTAAATCTAAATTTAAAACTGAAACCAGAGCTGTAATGTATTAAATAGCTGGCAAGCAGAGAATTAGTCAAAGCTGCCTCCTTTCATTCTGCATATAAGATGCCTTTCCAAATACTAAGTAGCTCTTAGTAGCAGCTAAGTGGCCATAGCTTATGCCTTCATACAGCATATATGGGAAACTGATATAAACTGACATGGTGCTAATGACTTTTGATGGAGCTCACACCAATTATTGCCAGTTTAGGCCCTAGTCCTGAGCGCTGAATAGCAACAGATATCTTAAAAAAGAAGTTGTATAAGGAAAGGACAGAATTTATGAAAACACACACCTACACTTCTCTAGTGTTTGAATAAAAGAAGAATATAAAGAAAAATGAAGGCAATAGGATCCCACAGTTTTTGTATGAATATGATGGGAGTTCTGTACGCGAGAGGACTACTTGGGAAAGGCTTCCAGGAAAGAATATTATCCTCTTTCCTTCTCACACTGTTAAATTTGCACTAGACATTGACACAAGCAGTGAGAATGCTGGCAACTATGGCTGATAAGCCATTGCACCGATGACCTAAAGGATTATTACAGCCAGCTGTTGTCCCTGGCTTCTATGCAGTGCTCCTATCCTCACAGGCTTCTCATGTGCTCCCATGAACTTCTGCAGGCAAAATATATGGATTGGAGTTTGGACTAGTGCTTCTTCAGTTGTAGACTTCTTTCTGGTTTGAGTCGTGCCTGCTGGGTCGGTGCACGTATTGTTGGTAAATGCAGCCTGGACTGGTATTTTGAAAAAGTAACGTATCAAGATATGGAAAAAAGAAACACTGGAGGAAATCTGCACTGTCAAAGAACCGTGCTGGGCAACTTTTCAGTGAAGCTTTGGCTGGGATGATCTAGTTGGGGATGGTCCTGCTTTGAGCAGGGGGTTGGACTAGATGACCTCCTGAGGTCCCTCCCAACCCCATTTTTCTATGACTGTGATTCTACAGTACTCCCTTCCACATGCATTACTGCCAAAATGGATGTGATGTAACTGCTTAGAGTGATTCACCAATAAGCACACATGAAGCAGTAAGCATTTGCCCAGTGACGTTCCAAGATCATCACTGCAGTGGTATCTACAGCAGTCTGGAGGCCACGTAGATATGCCCACAGTTACAAAAAGTTTCAGATTGAAAATGTAAGGAAAGCAGCTTTATCAGTTTGAGTTTAACACTGATGCCTGAAACCAATGTGCCTTTTTTGGAGTAGTATTCTCATGCTGCAGCACCTACAAGCTGTGCAGATATTTCAGGGAAATCACAGAAAAGGTCCTGAAAAACCTGTTGATTGTTTTACAAAAGAAAGCAATTAACTTTGCAAACCAAAAAAATTACCTCTGACACAAAACCTTGATGGCATCGTAAGCTAGGTCCTCCATAATCACTGACTGTAGAAAGGTTTAGGAATTCAGCAAAGAACTGCCACCAAGAACTGCTATGGCTGGGATTGATTCAGAAAAGCAGAAAAAAACAAGGAACAAAGGGGAAAAGCTTCCTTCTGTCTGACAGCACTGTCATATGCCCGCCTAAGAAAATGACATTCAATGTGATGTTATTTGAAATATGCCTTTCAAGAACCTTTGCCCCTTGATTTCACAAGTCACCTGCCATTGCCCAGACTTGTTGAACTTATCACATTTTGAAATTTAATTGATAAAAGCAGGGGTGTAAAAGCCCTGCTGCCCGTGTACAGACTAATCCCAAGATAAACCACAGGTAGCGTGGCCATTCATCCATTTTTATAGAGGACAGCCCAGTTTTCTGCTACTCTGTCCTCTGTCCTATTGATATGAAACCGGATGCCTTTATATCAGACTGGTGGAAGTCTGCAGAGAAAAACAGAGGACATAAAGGCATCCAGTTTTGTATCAATAGGACAGAGTAGCAGAAAACTGTGCTGTCCTCTATAAAACCAGACAAATAACCACCCTAACCACAGGTAAGCAAGACTTCATCTTTGTAGTTTTCAAAGAGCATGCTATTGAATGGGGCCTGTCTCCTTTTGCTCCAAAGACACAGCTGCTTGGTGGGCAGAAAGAAAGGGTCTTGTTGCAAGAATCAAAAGGATTGTGCTGCCTGTAAAATTGCAATTATTGCATCATTCACAGAAAACCATTTGCAACAAAACACTCCTTGGTGTTAGGCAAATCTGTGGAAGTGGTTAAATATATCAAAGTAAAGCCACACAATGACTGACTATTTGGCATGAGCCAGAAGGTGCTGGATTCCAAGCATTATCCAGACTGAAAGCAACTTGTTATCAGGAAGACAACTTCTGAGTCGGCTGTGTGTGGCCTCAGTCTTATGGAGCATTCTGTTATTTGCTTTCCATTTTGCTTGCCCATACTAAACCTTAAACTGCAGGAACCAGAAGGGGAAGAAGAAAGGAAGAGACCATCCCTGATGCTAATTTGCAAGCATTGTCATTAAACATTTGTTAAGAGGCTTGGGTTGTTTCATTTAGCCCAGATTAGATGTGCCTGCCTTTTGATCCCAAACACACTACTTGAACAGATTAGCATTTTTAAAACTGCTAAATAATATTTGATTTAACTAAGCCTGGAATGTGATTATTTTGACTTAAGCAATTAAGAGAGCGTTTCTTCTGATTAAATTTATAAGATGCACTTGTAATAAATGGATGCAAACAGTTGTTTTGAAGAGAAATGGGCCAAAACTGGGAATGACTGCAGTTCTGGTGACTTTTCAGCAATTTGAAATCCAGAAGAAAATCATGTGTGAAAGTTTACAATTTATCAGAATGAGGAAGCAGCCACGTCACTTCCAGCCAGGGCCAGGGAATATGTTTTATCCTTAATTGCCCCAGCTTTTTGTTCAGAGGTTGCTTATCTACTTTCATTTTGACCCTGTCTACATTACAGAACTACGTCAGCACAGCTGGGTTGGTAAAGCCCCTAGAAGAGACAGTGTATGCCAAAGGAAGGAGTCATTCTGTGCTTCATTGTCAGCCCTCTAGTGTCAGCATGGGGGTGTCCACAACAAGGGATTGCAGGCACAGCTATATGAGCTACAGTGTCTGATTTTTTTCATACTTCTAGCTGACAGAACAATTCTGGTAGGACTTTGTACTACAACCCAGCCTGTGTTACTTCAGTGCTTGTTTTTCCAACAACCTGCTATTAGATTAGATCAATATATTAACATAAAGTTACTATATGTGTTAGAAATTCTAACACATATAGTAACTTTACCTCATTGACCAGGTCACTTGCAATCTACATATCATTATTATGTATCTGAATTCTTAGATTAGGATGTAGCAATGTCACATCAACCACAACCCCCTCTCTGAAATAACCAGGATATCCTGTACAGTATCCCTGGTCATGTACAGACATTACATTTCTACCATTCTCCAGGTAGAAATGACAAGCATACAAGCACCCACTCAGTTTCTCCCAAAGGACATGTTCCCCTTCCAGGATCTTCAACATGTCAACCTGGAAGGTCTCCCTTGCAAAAGAGTTGCTTTCTCAGGAGTGAATGCTTATATGGTCCCCTCCTGGTCTAGTCTGGCAGGGAAGTGAGGAAGTGGGGCAGTGCTTCCCACACTTGCCCAGATTGGGACTTCCCAGCTGGTAGAATGGGGTTGGGGACATTGCTCCACAGCTCCAGGCCCCTCCAGACCTGTCTAAGAGGGGCCTGGAGCAGTGAGGGTACTCCCTGCTCTCCTGGATCATCTCCTATCCAGGATCCCTGGTCAGAGGATCAGGGCAGACTTTGCCCTGCTGTTCATTGCACTTGTTTCCCAGGCACCCCATTCTGCTGCCTGCTCTACAGACCAGGGCCCCCTGTCCAATGAAGAGGGTCCAAAGAAGACCCACTTGCCTGACTAGAGGCCTGCAGGGAAGGCCCTATAAGGAAAGGCTAAGATAAGGCTGAGAGGGGACCTTGTGGCAGTGTACAAATTCATAAGCGGAGAGCAACATGAAGTAGGCGATGATCTGTTCACCAGGGCATCCCTGGAACAACAAGGAACAATGGCCATGAGCTACTAGAGAGAAGGTTTAGGCTGGGCATTAGGAGAAAGTTCTTCATGGTCAGGGTTGCCAGAATCTGGAATGGGCTCCCAGGGAAGATGGTGCTCGCCCCATCCTTGGGGGTCTTCAAGAAGAGACTGGACAGGCACCTGGCTGGGATCACATGAGCCCAGGGTTGGTGACACTTTTCTTGCCTGCCAGGGGCAGGCAGGTGGTCGGACTAGATGGCCCACTGAGGTCCCTTCCGACTCTATGAATCTATGAAAGCATGAAGAGCAGGGGAGAAGGGGCAACTGCAGGATGAACACCTATATATTCCCTTTCCTGGAATGATTTTAGTGGTGGAAATTTCTCAGAAGTTTCTATTGAGAGAAATGAATGCCTGTGACCTCTCTGTGCTGGGTGTTGTAGTGGGTGTGATTTAATGGTGGCTAAATCAGTAAGTGTGTATTGTTTAGGAATGCTTTATACAAACTCCTGGGTTTAAGTGACTGGTTTAATTTTGTTCCTATTACTTATGACAGGAGCATCCAGAACTTTCAATAACCCCTCTTTTTAATTATTGCCTTTACTTAACTAAAAAAAAAAGTGTCTTTCCCCTAGGGTGAAGTTGTAGCCATGATGATCCAGGAATTATGCAAGAGGCAAGGATTTCTTAGAGTGATATCTTTATTGAACCAACTGCATAGTGGGAAAGAGTTAGACAAAGTTTTTAATGTAAGGCATTCTTCATCAGGGCACTCTAATGCAGTGCAGTAAATAGTATCCTCCTTTCTTCTGACACAATGACTGAATCAGCCTAGCCAGGTACTGGCCGTGTCTACAGAAGCTGCTGACTGAGCAATAGCCAGAGATTACTGCACAATAGTGTTGCATGGCAGAAGCCATGACATGATGCTACTGTGCAGTAGTCTTGGCTACTG
>NW_017728886.1:251045967-251050502 GCF_001723895.1 Crocodylus porosus | reverse complement strand
AGTAACAACTGTGCAGTCCAGTGCATGTATAGATGCGCCCAGGGTGCCACAGGCCAGATCTGGCCCACAGGCCACAGGTTGAACACCCCTGGTGTACCCTATAAAAACGATTTTTTTTTTTTCAATTTTATCCAATGAGTTTTAAACATATAAATGTTTATACTTAATGAGACATTAACAAAATTCATTTTGGTATTATATACATTAAAAATGCTGCTCTCAGAACAGTTTAAATGAGGAGGAACTTCATTGAAATGAATAGTTTCTTGGGCTAAAATGATGTAACTCAGAGCAGATCTTGGCCTTGTGTTGGTATGTATATGGCATCTACAAACTACTGAAACATAGGTTCCCATGAGCCATTTAATAATGGTTTTAATCAAGAAGTTTGTATTTCTATAACTTTATACTCTTAATGTTTCATTTTTCACAAAGTTTTTGCGGTTTAGTAGAGAAAATCCAAATATGCTAAATGATGAGTAGTGAGTTAAATTCGCTTGCAGCAACACTACATATAAAATCTTATCCAGCTAACTGCCTTTTTCATACATCTGGAATGGCTCTTGGTTTTATCTGGTAGAGTCTTACAAGGGAAGTATATTATAAAAATAAACATAAGCATGTAAGTGGTCATAGAAAGTCTGAATTGAGTATAATCTTACAAAAACAAATCCAGTCTCAGTACTCCTTTGTTTGGTGCCTTTTGGCACTATCATTGACTTTCTCATGTGTACTGTATAATCATTACTGCACTTTATCCTAATATGAAACATGGGCACAGTGATCTGTAATAGACATATTGGCAGGTGGAATACAGGGTTCTCTAAATGGAAAGAGGGAGCTTCTACATGCATTTTGTTGTAGGGAGGACATAATTTCAAAGCCACAAATAGAAGTTAGGTGTATAATTCACATGCTTTTCAGTGGGAATTGAAACCTAGCTGCCATTTATGCCTTTGAACCTCTTTTCCTAGCCCTACCAATAACTAGACCTGGGCAAGTGGGAGATTCTCTCTTCTTCTGTAGACATAACTTGGGATCTACTTAAAGTCTGGCATGATTTTTACAAAAAACACAAAAAATGGTGATCTCCATGATTGCTTTGAAAAATGGCATTAAGCCATAATTTCCTGTGGCATTGCCCCCTCCCCCCATGTTACTGGAATACAAAGAAAGCATGGCAATCACTGCAGACATAGAGCATGTGATATGAGTGAGAGCTAGTGAGAGCCTTGGCCAGTGATGTAGACCATGTAAAGGCACCAGTCAGGAAAGTGAAAGTGTGTTGGTGCCAATCAGCAGTGAGCAATGAGGCCACTGGGGTCACTCCATGAATCAGCAATGAGGGGTGGGGAAGCTAGAAAATGTTCATGAGATTTTCTCTGCGCACAGTGAATGGGCGTGAAAAACCCTGTCTCACCACAATTTAAGTAGGTCCCTAGACATAACCTTCTATGACAGATACATTGCACTGGAAGAATATTATTCTTGACCAAGATGGGTAGGCTTGGGAGTGACTGTGGAGATGGACCGTTCCCGAATCAGACTGAAAACAGTGAACTCATTAAATACAGAGTTTAGAATACCTGCTAACCTCATCATATTCCGAGCCAAATGTAAGACTCAACTTCTCACACAAAAATAACAATCATATTGTTTTTCAGTAACCCTAATGTTACTGCTTAGTAACTAGGGAAGAAGAGGGAGGGAATTTTATCATTCTTGTACAAGAGGAAGCACTGCTATTATGACTAAGTACTGAGATAGATAGGCAGATGCTGCTTTTGTCTCTGAATTGTTGTCATGTGCATGTTGCTATGTAACATACCAGGTAAGGAAATGATAGAAGAAAAGTTATCCAGGGAGATAATTACTGAATGTATTGGCTACTAAATAGTATGTCCGTGATAATATAATGGCCCTGAGAATTATTATTTCAATGCTACTTGCTGTAAAACTCAAACAATTTAGATCAGAAATGGTAATCTAAAGAAAACCAAACTGGCTGTTCCTTTTTATTTATTGCAAACTTCTTATCCTTATTGATTGATCACTCTGGTAATGTAGTAACTTATTCAGCCAACCCTAACATAGAATAAATAGTTTTATAGAAATTATACTTTGAGAAAAGGAGGACAATAATTTCCGTTTTTGGAATTGTCTCCTTTCCCCCATTCTACAACAGGCAGGCGTTTGGGAGAGGTAGAATTAAAGTGTCAATGAACGGTGATGCAAGGAGGAGAAGGAGAAATTGTAAGGTTCAAACTATACCTATGTTCAGAACTACAAACCTTTGTTTAAAGTACACTTGCTGAGGGCAAGTGAACTTTAACTCCAAACTGTGAAAATCTGAAATGCACAGTAAGTTCCTCATCCAGGCAGCAGCATTTTGTGTGCCTGCTATACTCATATGCAACAGTCTGGAAATCCATATAATTCCTTGCAGGATCAGGGGCTAAAGCTGTGCAACTACATGCATCACCTCTGGTGCATACACAGCCAATCCCACCATCCCTGTCCAAAGCAAATCAACAGTTACCATGGTAACACTCACTTTCACAGGACACCCTGCCTAGCAACCCTGCCGGGTTCCAGTCTGGCGACAGTCTTTGTTGTAGTTTAGCACTAGAGAGATCCTAGAGGCCCTTGGCTGCCCCTGTTACCTTCATCCATTCCATCTGTTGCGTGCCTTTGTCCTTCAGATGTCCTCCTTTCATTCCTGTATGATAGGATAGGATTCACAACATGACCTAGGCATCTTTGTCCATGTCTTCCCGGTGGCCTTCTCTTCTCTGGTACTCGGAGGATTACCTTCTTTGGTGTGTGAATCACTTCCATTCTTTCAACGTGGCTCAGCCACTATGGTCATTGTGCTCCGATTTCCTGTGTCAGGATGGATGGGGTCTCTGTACAAGTGATATAACTCATTATTAATTCTAATGTGCCATTCTTGTCTGGCAACAATCAAAGACACCTATTAGATTATGGTGAATGTAAAATTAGGAGGTAGAAGATGTACTGAAGTTTTCTAGGCCCTAGGAATTGTGCTTGGTTTTGCAGGAGGGACACCAGTTTAGACAGCTTCTTACTTACTCAAAACAAATGACCCGAATTCTACATAACATGCAAGTCAGTTTAAACGATTTAGAAAGCTGAGTTTTTGAAGAAACATCATTTTGGAAGGGTTTTGTTGTTCCTCTGGACTCTTGGGATGTGAGCTGAAATACAACCATCAGAATAATTAGATCTCTGTGTTTCTTTGTCTGAGGTTTTGCGCTGCTAACAATCTCTCTACTCAGCATTCTAGATCAACCTTGTCATTCCAATTTGTCACACATTTCTTTAAATGTTCCATATTGCCATGAAGTTTCATAACTCCTGCCCACTGCTGAAGGCCATAAATATGGAACAAGGCTTCTCAGCAAGAAGCAGGGGAAAATTAACAGAATTGAAAAAGGGAAATGCAGTAGCTCACACACTAGCATGCAGCAGTGGATCCAGGGAAGTGCAGTGGTGCATCTGCACCTACCTTTGATTCCTGGTTCACCTACCTGCCTGGGTTTAAAACCAGCTTAAAACCTACTGCCTGGAAGTGGCAGCAGCATTTCTATTCAGGCAGCAGTGAGGGAGTCAGTTAGCTTCCTGGCTCATTGTCATCCATCTGATTCTTTCTAAACTCTTCATTCCACAGGTGTTAATGATCCTCTCTCCCTTTCAATGACCTTTAATGGTTCTGCTAATCAAGCTATCCTTTCTTTGGCAGTTCTACTGTCTTTTAGCTGCTTCTGGTAATGTAGCTTCTATTTCACAGCTGTGAAGACTGTTTTAGCTAGAAATTAGGGCTGTGCAAAGCTTTGGTTGATGATTCGATTTGAAGAAGATTTGGCCCGATTGGGTGGCCAAATCTCCAAATCCAAATCAAATTGGGAGACCAATAAAAAGGTCTAAAAAAGGTTGAAGCCTCTGAATCAATTTGGGAAAGCTTCAGAGAAGATTCGGACCCCCCCACCAGGCCCTATCCCCTGCCTGCTCCCCCAAATCCTCTGAGTTCCCCCTGACCCCAACCCACTCTCCCAGCCCCACCAATGGCTTCCCCGCCCAGCCCCAGCGTCCTGGCACTTTAAACAAAAAATAAAAAAAGGCCCACACTCACCGGCTGTTGCAGCAGCCATCACAGCCTCTGAGGGCTTGTGGCAGAGTCCTCCCCATGCAGTGTGGGACGGTGGGGTCAGCAGGGATTGCCCTTCCTCCTGGCAAGAGTCAGTGAGTGTGGGGCTTTTTTTTTTAAGTGCCAGGATGCTGGGGCTGGGCAGGGCAGCCATTGATGGAGCTGGCAGAGCAGGCGGGGGATGCAGCCTGTTCAATTCAGAGATTCGGCCAATTTGGCGGCGGCCTGCTGACACTTGCCTGCCTGTACACTAATGCCAGGAGCCTGGGCAACAAACAGGATGAGCTCCTCCTCCTGCTCAGTGCAAAGAAATATGATGTCATTGGGATAACGGAGACCTGGTGGGACTCCACCCATGACTGGACCA
>NW_017728886.1:251029578-251045867 GCF_001723895.1 Crocodylus porosus | reverse complement strand
ATAAGGAAGAATTTCTTTACTGTCCGAGCCCCCAAGGTCTGGAACAGTTTGCCAGCGGAGGTGGTTCAAGCACCTACATCGAACACCTTCAAGAGAAAATTGGATGCTTATGTTGCTGGGATCCTATGACCCCAGCTGACTTCCTGCCCCTTGGGCAGGGGGCTGGACTCGATGATCTCCCGAGGTCCCTTCGAGCCCTAATGTCTATGAAATCTATGAAATCTATGAATCAGATTCAGCTGAATCGATTCGGGACTGTGATTCAAATAACTGAATTGAATCATTGTCCCCGGAATCAGCCAAATCCGAATCTGAAATGAATACTAGCTGCTTTGCATGGGCCTACTAGAAACATTAACACAAGTGTGGGAATTTTAACTCAGCTGAACGTCAACTGCATTGTCAAGATCCTCAAGAAGGCTACATTTTGATTTATGAATCTGAAATAAATGTACATTTAATTCTAATGACTACAGGACGAATGAAACAATAACTTTTGATTATTTTCACCTAATTTGTTGTGTTTTTATACATAATATATAACGCAGCAAAGTGATGTAGATTCCAATAATGTTTTCTTTCTTTTTTTGGCTTAAATCTTAACCTGAGTAATATAGGAAATAGGCCCCTAGCTTATAAGTAAAGCTTGGAGAAAAATATGAGATGGATTATGCAATGATGCACCACACCATCTGCACTCCCCTTCTCAAAATTCAACACCTGTCCATGCCAGTATCTGTCCTACTCTTGGAAAGGTAGAAAGATTTTTTTGTCATGGTTTTCAACTGTGTAAAAGTAAGAAGATACAATAGCAGTGACTACAGTGTAGTGCAGATATATTGAAATTAGCTCCAAGTTATCTGGCTTGGATACCAGTAGCAAATTGGCTATGGCAGCACAGAGCTCAGTGCTAGCTACTAGGGGTGTGTGAAGCAGGCCCTACTCGATTCTGATTCAGCCCAAATCAGGGACAATGATTCAATTAATTGATTCAGATCACTGTCCCTGATTCAATTCAGCCAAATCTGAATCTGAAGATTCGGAGATTCAGATAATCAGCGATTCAGACATAGACACGGCCTTAAATATTTTTTCTACATACCTCGAGGTACCAGGAATGGTTTGTGAATGCTGCAATGCTGGGGTGGATGGAGCATACCATAGGAGCATGGGTGGTGGGGGGTTGCCACATGCTAAGTGGAGAACCCGGAAGTGAACAGGAAGTACTTCTGGTCCATGTCCGGGTCTACTGGGAAGTGCACATGGGGCCCCCCCATGACCTCTTGGCTCAGCGATGAGCCATGGGGGAACCCCAAGTGCCCCTCTAGACCCAGGAGGCACCAGTTGCTGATCTGGGGGGGGGGCACAGGGCAGTCCCCCCGTGCTCTGTCCAGCAGACCTGGAAGTGTACCGGAAATGCTACTGATCCACTTCCAGGTCTGCTGCTGAGCATGCTGGGGAGACCCCCATGCTTCTGTGGGATGCTCCATCTGCCCAGCATTGCAGCATTCATGAGCTGCCTGCTACCTTTAGGTACACAGAAAAAACATTTAAAGCTGTGTCTATGTCTGAATCACTGAATCTTGCCAAATCTCTCTGAATTGATTCAGAGGGTTCTGATTTGATTTAGAGAAATTAAAGAGTCCTCTGATTCTATCTGGATTTGGGGATTTGGCTGCTGAATCAGGCTGAATCTCCACCGAATCAAATCAGCGACCAAAGCTTCACACAGCCCTACTAGCTACAAGATCTCCCTAAGATGTAGGCAACTAAGGAGAAGTAGTTAGCTGTGTTAGTCCAAAGTCAGGCAGAAGGTGGGGTAGATTTTCCCTCCCTCACCTCCCCACCCCCATGCCCCACTCCTACACGTGCCAGTTTTTTTGTTAAGCCTTCCTCAGAGGCATTAATAGTGTGTACATACATGCTCTGCACAGGTTTTACAGCAGTGTAATTTAGATCACTTTTTATAGCACTATAAAATTAAAGTGCTCTTAAACATGGCAGAAGTGCAGTGTTTGGTGGGTTGGGGTCTCTGAACCTCCCTGCAGTTTACAGGCTAGGTAGCAAGGGGCACTCCACAGCCTCCTGGGGCTTCTCCACTGGTCAGAGATTTGAGCAGCATGCAGAAGTTATTTAAAGTGTTGTAAAATACAGTGCTTCAAATGTAATACCTCATTTAAGTTAATTTAAAGCGTGGCATCCATTTTTAAAGTGTTGTAAAAATGTGCACTTCTGTTAAGTCATAGCAATAAAGCTCTTTAAATGGTGACAAAAGCAACTTCTGTACACACCCTGGGTGTTGTCTGTAGCCAAGGCTGGGGAGTTTGCCTGGGGTGTGCCAATGCCCCTGTTGGGACTTTAACCCAGATGTTCCTGGCTAGAGGGTCTTGGCCCTCTCTTCCAGGTCAGACCAATCTCCATATTTGGGGTTAGGAAGGAATTTTACCCCATGGTCAGATAGGGATTAACCCCCATGGACTGTGGGGTTTTTGCCTTCCTCCATTGTGGGGATGCAGCCCTCTTCCTGGGTTCGATTGAACATATATTAACAATTTTTGCAGCATCAGAACATTGGCCACCCTGGTCCCCTGCTTTACCTGTGAAAAGTTAGGATGTTATGTCCTATGTTGTGTCAGGGTTCACTGTAATTTTGCTAAGAGGTTAAACATTAGAGATGTATTGGATGTTTGGAGAGGGATGATCCTGCCCCAGGCAGGAGGTTGAACTAGATGACCTCTCAAGGTCCCTTTCAGTCCTACTTCTCTATGATTCTGTAATTGGAACTTTCAACTTTGAAAAAAATGGAACTTTTTCATTCAAATTTCACTTGTAACTGGCATTTCTTGCAGTAGAAATCTTGCTTAAGGAAATTGTCAGTAAATACAATAAGCTAAAATGCCCTCTGAAACAGATCTTAACCCTGTATAGCTGTTCTGGTGATGTTTCCTCTGATTATATACCAAAGTATTTCTAATGATGAAAATACCAAACAAAACCAAACCTACTTTTCTTTACGTATGAAACAGCCCTGCCCAAGCTATAACCTCCTCCACCCCACAAGCCCGTTTAGCAGTCTGACTCCTCTGAGGCTAGCAGGCTAGCCTGATCCTTACTAACACCACACACCCCTTCAGAGTGAGTCATTTTTATATGGCCCCCTTGGGTACACTCTTAGCTCCTGATTGCTCTTGGTTAGAAACCCTGCTTCATTACCCTAGCTCTTTCCACCTGTGTGGAGATGGGTCTCTAGGGACTTGAGCAGATTTGAGTTACCTCCCTGCTTGCCAGATGCAGGGTGGGGTCTTTGCAGCCCTCACGCTCTAATATCAGATGATGCAAAAATTACTTTTACAAAGAAAACCCCATGTTCACGTTTCTTTCAGACCCGCTCCCCCCCCCTTGCAATTTGGATTTCTTGTCCAACTCTTAAGTGCTTTCTTTCTGAATAGTGTTGGTTAGGAAAACTTAAATGGCTGAATTTGGGGTTTTTTGGATCTAAAATGTCGATTCAGGTGTTGAAGTCTAAACCTAAGTCCCACTTTAGGCACCTAAGCCATTAGTCAATGTAACTGATCCAAAGCCCATCAAAATCAATGACTGCCTTTCACTGTCTTTAATAAGCACTGAATCAAACTTTATTACAGAGAGGAAGGGCGGGAAGCACTGTTTCCCATCCTTTTCCCAGAGGGTACCACTGTTTGGGATTCAAATCTAAACAGCTTTCAGGCACAAATACGTTTGTGAACCTTTAGATGGTCACAGAAGCCAATTTTTAAAGGTTTTAGTATCATTGAAGGAATTATATTCATCTGTAAAGCAGAACATCTTCACTTAATCATCAGTTTTGCCTCACAAAGCTCTTTTTTTTTTTACTATGTAACAAAAGCAGGGAAAACCCTTTAAGTGCTCCCCTAATGGAAAGCAATCCAGAGAGGGAGAAATGTTGTGACTCATTTCCATGGCAACCTGAAAATGATGACGTGAGTGGAGCTCTGGATTATACTTGTTTAGCAACAAATGTACAACACATCGATACATATTTAGTGACCAGAGGATTAAGGAGACAATGATGAATTGTCCATAGCTCTTGAGCCTTCAGAATATTTCAGAAAAATGGTGGGTGGTAATGTCTATCTGAAACTGATGGTCCTCCCATTATGAACTGTTTGCTCATTTGTTTGTTCTTTACCTTGTAAACTAAGGTTCAGTGAAAGAGGGAGAATTACATTGATTTTTAGAACTCACTGTGCTTTGAATATGAAAGCTAAGCCTATGCACCACTCCCTGCCTTGGACTGTCAGCAAAGGATGAAAAAGAACCTTTATTTTCAAAGCATGTACCTCTAATACTTGAACTGGCAGCAGTTGGCAGTGGCTGATCCCTGTGCACCAGCCACCATGCAGATTTTTCACCATGCATACCTTTCCATCCCGAATACCTTCATATGGAAGCTACAGATTTTTCACAGGTGAACCCTGTATTTTTCACAGGTGAACCGTGTACACTAGTCATTACAGGAAATGTCCTATGGAACATTTTATAGATGGTGGTCAATGTTTTGCAGTGTTCTATTGTATAGAACAGGGTGGGCAATTATTTCGGTTGGAGGGCGGCTTAATGAGTTTTGGTGAGCTATCGAGGGCCACAAGGTAGCCCCACCCCTTGACAGATGCTCTGCCCTCTGATTGCCATTTTGGAACTTTAAGTCCCACCCCTTAATCCCTGACTTTGGCCACTGGAAATTTCTCCCCTTGCTCAGAAAGTACTCTTTTTTGGGGGCGGTGGAGGTGTTGCTTGTATATTGTGTGTGGGAAGACGTTATTTGTGTGGGTGGGGTTGGGGGAGTATATGGTTGGGGGTGTGTGGGTGTGCATGGGGTGTGGGTGTGGTGCAGGTAGGATGTTTTGGAGTGTGGGAGAGCTGTGGGGGGGTGAGGGGTGTTGTGGGGGGTGTGTGGGTGTAGGTGAGATGTGGGGTATATGGAACTGCTGGGTGTGTGTGTGGGTATGGTGTGGGGTGGGGGGTATGGGGAGTATGTCTGTGTGGGGTTTGGGTATGGTGTATGTGTGGATGTGTGTAGGGGTGAGGGATGTGTAGTTAGGGTGTGGGCTGTACCACGTGCTAGGTGTGTGTATGTACTCTTACAAGTAGGTGAGACACTACTATGTTGTATTTGTCTACTGTTGCTGCCTTTTGTTGTGTGAAAAGCATTCAGTTAAGCCAGTGGTGACCAGCCTCTTTTGCCAATCATGCCATCTGCTGCATGAGATAGTGCCACCGTAATAATTAGCCACCACTCTCTACAAGTGGCACTGAATCCTGTCAGCACTGGGATGTGGCAACACTGAATTTGACAGTGCCTACCCCTGCAGCTCCTACAAGGCTAAACAGTAGAGCCAGCACCAACCTCTGACTCCTCTCCCCTCCCTGACTGCCTCTCTGTTCCCTGCCCACTCCCTGAGTGCCACCCCATTTCCTGTCAGCCGTGCCCCGTTTAACTGAGCAACCAGGGTTCATGTGCCAAACACACTGACTGTCTGTGCCACTTGCGGCATGTGCAGTGCAAATTGGTCACCACTGAGTTAAGCCTTTTCTTTGGAGAATAAAGGTGGTTGCCCTCTTGTTCCTTATGTGATTTCACTGGGACAAACAAACCCCTGCAATACTCAAAAACTTTCCTCTACTAGATGCAGTATCACCAGCCTGCAGAATCTCCATCGTCTAGAAGTCTGTGATAGAATAAGTTAGGAGACACTTCTCCATCAATTTTAAAACTGGGAAGTAAAGCTGAGAAAGTGATAGCCAGGGAGTTTTCCAGAATTAAGGAGGGTGCATCACATAATAAAACATAAACAGTGCAAAGCCTTCCATCACAACAGGAAGAAGATAAAATTGCCTCTAAAATGAAGCCGTCTCCTTTCAAATGAGTGTCTTGGCAGTTCCGCTAGACTGAACAGGTGCTTGGCTCTACAGTGATTCCGAATGTTTTCCCCCCGTTTGTCTGGCATTTGGCAATACAGGGAAAATTTTGTTGAAAAGGATAATCATGAAATAGTATTGGATTTTGTATCTTAAAATTAAGTAAAAGCAACAATCCTCTCATTATTGAGTGTCTACTGTTCTTTATTTGAAATGCAACAAACAGGTCTGGTAATAATTACTGCTTTTTCAATGGGTACCCACAAATGGAATATCTAGATAACTATAAAGATTAAGGGTGACTAACGAATCTGAAGACCTAGACAACAAAAGTTTATCTCTAGCAATCTTCCAAGAGCCTGATTTTCAAAGGCTGAATGCTTAGCACTTTTTACAAATTAGACATACTTCAAATTGGGACCTAAATACCGAGGCATTACTAATCAGTTCTTTCAAGTATAGGAGTTTCTCTTCCAAATTAGGAGTCTTTTCTCAAAAGGTGACTTCCTGTTTTTTGGTCTGTCCTCTGATTTTTGTTTATTCCCCATGTCTGTGGCAAATAATATTTAGGAAGAGTCTGATCCCTGTTTCACAGGCTCTTGCTATAGGATCTATCTTGAGATCAGATGCTACACATTTGCACAGAAGTCTGTCTGCCAGTGCAGTGTTCAGCTTTTCTTCAAATGACAATTCTGTACTTCTTAACCATCACCACCAGGAATATGTATTACTGTACTGTTTGGAGAGGTGGTTAGCTGTGCCAGTCTGATGTCAGGCACAATTAGGGCAGGATAGCTGGCACCTGAGGGAGCCTACACACTTGTTCAGAAGTGAGGAGTGGTGTTTTTATTATAGACCTTCCTGGAGACCTGCTTTATTTAAAATTCCCCAGTGTGATGTGTAGTAAGCCCTCACACACTAAAAAATGGCCCTGGGATGCTTTAACTAAAACTTATTCCAGTGGTCTCCAAAGTGGGGTGCATGCACCCCAGCGGGTGTGCAAGACGATCCATTGGGGTGCGGGAAGAAAATATTAGAACTTCTATTTCTGTTTATATAAATATACATATATTGAGGGTGCATGCTCAAACATTTTTTACTGATAGGGGTGTGCGATCAAAAAAGTTTGGAGACCACTGGCTGATTCAATGAGATTTAGTAAAAGTGTCCCAGTGGCCATTTTTAAACTCATGGGGGCTTATACATGTGAGGCTGCAACGACGCTAGAGCATTCTAACTAGAACATGGAGCAGCCTCAATTAATCAAGTCTGCTCCAATCAGAGCTCATGTATAGGCACCCCAAGAGAATAACTGGTTCAGCAAAGTATGACCTTACATATGCAACAACCTCCATCTGATAAAGCAGGTTCTTGCATATGAAAACTCATGCCTCTCTGAATCAGTTAGTCCCTATGTGCAGAGGGATACATTTCCAGGGGCAGAAAAAACAGTGGCACACATCTGTGTGGCTACTTTGTGCTCCAGGGCATGCCCTTGCAAGTGCTCTCTAGCGCATGTTAAACTGTCTTGGATGGGGTAGGGAGGCTGAAGCCAGCACCTGTGCTGGCCCCAGCAGCCTTACCCGGGATCCGGGGGGGGCTCCCAGGGCAGCAGCGGTGCCGATCTGGCTGCATGGAGCCTGGCTGGCAGCCGGAGCATAGCTCTGGAATGCCAAACTCCATTTCTGGTGGTGCACACTGCTGCCACATACACCATGCTGCTTTTTGTAGTGGTATTTTTTGATACCGGGACTTTTTTTTTTTTGATACTAGGATATCCCAGTATCAAATTTTTGGCACTACAGTACAAATTCCAGTGTGGCGCACAGTTGCACATTCACTGCATGTGGTTTGCGGTGCAACAAACAGGTTTAAGGTACCACAAACTGTATGTATATGCTTGTCTGTGCATGCCCTAAGGTGCCACTCTGCCCTACCTTCTGCCTGTAGTGCTTAGGAGCCCAAGTCAAAAAACAAAATCTCATCTTGATAGCCACTGTCCAAACACAGAAAAAATGACCCCTCCTGCCTGAAGAGTTTATAAGCTAAAGAGAAAGCAAGACATGACAGATGGCTATCTGTTGTCAGACACAGCAGCACAAGGAATGTGTGAGAGTACCAGCCAGTGTGATCGGAGTCATTGCACAGCATCAATCTAATCATCGACAAGCTGTTTGACATCACGGCAGAGAAAAGTTTTAAGACGGGCTTTGAAGGAAGACAATAAAGTAATTTCTCATATGCTTACGGGTGTGGCAGACTTACCCATACAGCTCGGCACATCCGGGCGTGGAGAATCTCCAGTATGATTGGTGGAGCCTGTCAATCAATCTGGGAACAGCAGGGAGGGGCTTGCCCTGCCCCTACCCAGAGAGCCCTGGACATGGTTTAAGCCTGTACTCTGTAGTCCTGGCAGAACTTCGGGGGGCGGAGCCTCCAAAGAGAATAAAAGGAGCTGCGTGCCCAGCATGCAGCAGATGCATCAAGGGACGGAGATGAGAGTGAGGCTAAGAAGAGCTGGGGAAGATCTGCCCAGTGGGTGGATGCTGCTGCCCTGAACAGCCCCTGTGAACACCTCTCGCTGGACAGGAGCAGCGGACGGCTTCAGCCCCAGTTGGTGCGCAGTGGGGTGCACAGGGAGAGATCCTGGAAGCTGTGTGAGACAGCTCAGGTCTTCAGCCACTTGGTGCACACAGCATGGTGCACAGACACAGACCCTGGAAGCAAGAGGCTTGGGTCTGCAGCCCCTGGTGTGTGGCCAGGGCTCCTTGTGCGCAGAGCCAGTGAGACTCCGGGATCCACCTGCGGCGGCTCGAGGTTCCATCTCCTGGCATGCGCTGGGAACCCGGCGCAGGAGTTCCTGCACAGGGGTTTGGGAGTGGACCAAGCTCCGGAGCCACACAAGGTGGTCTGGGCCTCTAACCTTGAGCAAAAGCCAAAGTCCCCAAGAGCATGTGATGGTGCTCAAGGCTTTAAATGGGGGAGTGGCCCAAGAGGAGCCAGAGGCTTGAGAGGCTTCTGCAAATAAGGAGCCACTCACCTGAGGGGACAAGAACCGCCCACCTGGGCACCAAATTCATGAGCTGTTGGGAAATAGGGTTCCCACAGGGGAGGGGAAGTCCTTCTTAGCTAGAAAGGGGCTCCTGGAGAGGAGTTCTGGGGATGGTCCCTTCTGAGTTGGTAAGCTTCCTAGTGGGCTTGGCATGAGGCTGAAGGGGCAATAAGGTCTTCCTTCACAGGTCACTAAAGTATAATCCAGGCCCCAGGGATGTGTCAGGGCCTTGGGGACCCTTTAATAGTTTAGGTTACTTCTATGCTTATGTTAGTTTTCTTACTCATACAGGAGCACACAATTCACAGAACATAATATTTCAACATAAAATACAGTATTACAAAATGTAAGGCACGATATCACAAATTGCAGCTGGGACGCTGCAAGCACTGCACAAGACGTAATGGGTGTAAACTGCAACAAGGAGACGCTTTTACATATAGTATTTGGAAGTATAGGGTCTCACTAGGGGGGAATGCCTAACTGGACTTGATGTTGGTTACAGGGGATGACCTGGTAGGGGAGCTGCAGACCCGTGGTCACCTTGGGGACAGTGACCATCCATCAATTAAATTCACCATAAGCATAGGGTGGGAAAGATAACTAGTACAGTGGAAGTGCTTGACTTTAGGAAGGCTAACTTCAACGTGCTCAGGAGTTTAGTCAATAACACACTGCAGGATAGGAGTATTGGTTAGATGGGAATCCAGGAAGGGTTGTCGTTCCTGAAGGAAGTAATCCTTTGGGAACAGAGGGAGACGATACCATTGTGAGAGAAAGGGACCAAAAAACCTCCGTGGCTAAATGGAGAAATCCAGAGGAGCACCTACATTGAACACCTTCAAGAGTAGATTGGATGCTTATCTTGCTGGGATCCTATGACCCCAGCTGACTTCCTGCCCTTTGGGCAGAGGGCTGGACTCAATGATCTCTCGAGGTCCCTTCCAGCCCTGATGTCTATGAAATCTATGAGTCAGAGTGGACTCCAAGATGAATCGTCCATGTGATGAAATCATCAGCAAAGCTAACTGCACTTTATCATGCACCAGCAGATGCATGACAAATAGATCCAAGGAGATGATGCTTCCCCTTTATGTGGCATTGGTCAGACTGCAGTTGGAGTACTGCGTCCAGTTTTGGCTGCCATACTTGAAGAAGGATGCGGATAACCTCGAGAGGGTCCAGAGGAGAGGCACTGGACCTGGACCTCTTCAGCCTCCACAAGAGAAGGCTGAGAGGTGATCTTGTGGCCATCTACAAATTAATTAGGGGGACGCAGCAAGGAACTGGAGATGCTCTGTTTATTAGGGCGCCTCTTGGGGTAACAAGGAACAATGGTCACAAACTGACAGAGAGCAGTTTTAGGTTAGATATCAGGAAATGCTTCTTCACAGTAAGGGTTGCCAAAATTTGGAATTGGCTTCCAAGGGAGGTGGTGCTCTCCCCTACCCTGGGGGTCTTTAAGAGAAGGCTGGATAGGCATCTGGCTGGGGTCATCTGACCCCAGCACTTTTTCCTGCCCAGGGCAGGGGGTCGGACTCGAGCTGTTGAAGTCCCTTCCCACCCTAGCATCTATGAATCTATGAATTTACAAGAGAAGTTTACTGTGGAGTTGACTTATTAGCTCCTTAGTAAATCTTTAGTATTTACATGTGTGGTGATATTAGAACAGAGTAAACTAATTAATTCTACAGTAGGATAGTACCACCAGACACTAGTACTATCCCATGCTGGAGTTATTTACTCTGCTGCAATGCACATTTAAGCACTGACAGGGCTGGCTGGCTTGTCCCCACACTGTAGCACTCTTGTGAGGTTGAGCTGGGATGGAGCAGCCCTGGGCTGAGAGGCTGAGCCTTGGGACCCCCTAGCTCCCAAGGTTGCTCAGCCCTGGCTCAGTGTGCTGTGGTCCTGGGTGCATCTGCCAACACAGCACCCAGGAGCAATAAACTCCAGCACGCACTGCCCCAGAATTTATTCAGCTGCATTTTTTAATTGCACATGTAGATGCACCCAGGGAGATTTAGCTTCAGGATTAAGAAGAACTTTCCAAGTATAAGTGTGGTTAAACACTGGAACAGATTACCTAGAGAGGCTATAGACTCTCTGTCGTTGTTAAGTTTTTAAGCACAGGTTAGACAAATTGGCCATGTACAGACATTTTTACTGGTATAAGTGATCAGAAACCAGTCTATCCCTGTATCAGAACAACAGTTTAGCATACATGGATTAGTTTAAAAATGGCAGAACCCACTCTAAGATTTCTACCCCTCCCCTGCCTCCACCAAAGGCATGTTCTGTTCACTACTGATCTAAACTATGCTGCTTACAGAAAACCACATAACTTAGATTGATTCTGCCTTGAGCTTTTTGAATGTCTGTACCTAGCCATATTAATCTAGGCTGGTTTAGACAAGGATGATCTTGCCTTGAGTAGATGCTGGACTAGATGACCTCTGAAGTCCATTTCAGCCCTATGTTTTTATTATTTTTTGTTAGTTTCAGACTCCGATGTCTGAAGTCAAGCAGTTTGAACTGGGAACAATATGGAGTGAAAAGGTTTATTTTCACGAAAGCTGTGTAATTACATTTTAATTTTCTCCTGCTTTCAATGTATTTCATCCGCATGGTCGCTAAATGAAGATGAGCAGATGAAATGGGAAGTGAAGCTGTACAAAGTAGAACACTTACTTGTGTGTATGTGTGTGCACGCGTGCGTGAGTGTTCATGTGTGTGAAACCTATAGTTTGTTTTTAAACCAGTTCTGCTCAATCCCTCATTCTTGCCAGATGTGTTCCATTACTGATGTGGAGACAGATGTGTCTGAGGTGGAGAAGAGGTGGCAGGGGAGAAATGGCAAAAAATCACAGTTGTTTTCATTTTGTATGTTTGTTTTTATAGGAATCAAGAAAAGGTTGTATGAAGACCGTGTTGCGGAAGCTCAGAAAGCATCTGTATCCAGTACCCATAGAAGGTGAATTCCTGCTCAGCAGAGCCCTAGATTTATTGCCATACTTGCAGTGGAAAATATGTCCCTATGGGCTGATGGCTCCTGCTGCTTTATGGCTCACTGGCACATTGACATGACAGCAGCTACTTCTGGGTGGCTGCAGGCTAAGATAGATATGTTTCTTCAGTAACAATTTACCTGCTCTCCTGTGGATTCCCCTGCCTTAATGTATTCCACCACTCCACAGGAAGTGTTACAGATTCATCCTATGAAAATTTGTAAACTCCTGGCGGGAAAGCAAATGATTGGCAAACAGAAAGGCCAACTGGGTTTTTTCTGTATTTTTCTGTGCGGAGTTCATCTAACTGAACTCTGACATGGGAACTCATTCAAAGGAGGAGGGAAAATCCCCAAGATGTTTCTGCTCTCTGTCTGATCTTTTCTTGTGGCACTTACGTGTTGATGCAATGCTGAGTGACAAGAAGATTGCTAGTTATTTTTATTCTGATTATGCTTTTCGCTGTTAACTACAGAAGAGTCAATCATGGCTGGCAATATTTCTATTTAAAGAATTAGATACGTTTCCTTTGGCACTTTTTTGCAGAAATGCTGAAAAGCATACTGGCTTAAAAATTCAGTGTTGGAAATCATAAATAACAGAGAGATACAGGTAGGTGAGATGGCAAATTTAGTTATGGTCTTGCTGTAGGCATGTTTCCAGTAAAATACTCACCCAAGAAATATTCATTTTAATACAGAGATGAGCAATTATGTAGGCTGGAGGGCCACTTAAGGAATTTTGGTGAGCTGTTGCAGGCCACGGAGTTGGTGCTGACCTAGTACAGGAGGGAACAGGCAACTGATCCTCTCCGGCCCTGGGTTGTCTACCCCTCGCTCACCACCAGGGATGCCAGATGGAGTGGGTGGGGGGCAGGTTCTCCATGGAGACTGACCTAACACCCCTATGAGCATGGCATGCTCCCTACAGTCCCTGTACGTCCCTACAGTGAGCATCCGTTCTGCGGGCAGGGGCTGGCTGCTGCCCACAGAACTGGCGCCCATTGCGGGGATATGCAGGCAGTGGATAGTGGTTCTGCCCTGGGGCCTGGCCCCACACTGTCACTGCCCTGCAATCCCAGCCCCAGCCCTGGCCTTGGCCCCCGCCTGCCCGTCCTGCTCCCTGCCCACCCAGCTACATGTGGCCCCATCCAATCCACCTACCTGAGCACACCCTGCCCACTGGTGTCCCAGGCTGGTCTTCATGGAGACCCCACCTGCCCACCTGCTCCATCCGGCACCCCCAGCAGTGGGTTCAGGGTGGACTGGCAGCAGCAGCTGGGCAAATAGCCTAACCACAGCCCCTGGCCCGCTGTGCACCTGGGGGGCAGAGGAACCAGCTGCCTGCACCATGGCCCAGGCTGGCCCCTATACCTGAGCCAAGGGGAGGCTGATGGACCCACCATAGACTGGATAAAATCCTCCAGTGGGCCGGATCCAGCCTGCAGGCTGTATTGTTCCCACCCATTTTAATATCTTGTACAGAAACAGAGTAAAAGAAAATCTGTATAATCTAAAGACCACATAATCTAAAGATGGAAGAGAAGGGGGAGCCCTAGTGGTCATGGTGGTTATAACAAGAATAATTATAACGATGATGACAGTGGCAACAAGCAATAAGGCCTAACTCAAATAGTGTTTTTTATCAGTAGATTTCAAACTACCTCTCAAAGGAGGCTGGTAGCATTATCCCCTTCGTACAGAAGGAGATACAAAGGCTCAGACTGCTTCCCAGGGAATTTTTCATTTAAAAGTTTTGTAACTCCAGCCTTGAGAAAACACCACCCAGCAGGTATTGTCCTTAAACCTGCAATCAGATTAATGTAACTGCTCGTATGTAGAACCTCTTCATTTCACTGGGACTGTATACTGTATATATATTTCACTTATTTCTGTATACAGAAATAAGGTCTGTCCATGCAGGCCCAATTATGGGATGCAGGCATTCACTCATGCGCAAACGTTTTAGACTCTCAAGGGACCCCTCATCCCGCTCTTAGTCTTCACTCATTTCTTGACTATAGAAAAATAACAGAGCAATTATTCAATTGCTAAGAACTTAGCAAGGCCACAATAGTCAGACGTGGCATCCTTTTACAGTAGGATGGCCTATTTAAAATCTCTGGATTTCTCTTGTGAATCACATGTTTGCATGCCTAACAGCGCTAATATTTATGACATCTTATGTCAAGGGTGTAACTAGAGCAGGGTGACTAAGAGAGTTGTCCGGTCACTGACTTGAAGGGTGGGAGGCAGAAAAAACTGGCAGCTGCTGCAGTCATACAATCATGATTGCAGTGGAGGTGGCAACAAGTCACTACTGCCTCTGTGTGTGGCAGCTGTCCCAGGTGCCTAGCTAAGTTGTTACGCCACCGCCGTATGGCACAAATGTGTGGTACCCTGGTTGAGAATCATTGCTGTAGATCAACCTCCCCTGCTCACATCTTCACTATTCCTCTAAGATTTCTAAAGTTTGTCCCAAGTGCACATGCCTTTACTTATTTTCACCTCTCTCTCTCTCTCTCTCTCTCTCTCTCCTTTTGTTTTCTATTCCTTAACAGTGACAGCTTTAGGTAAACATTTACACTGTATTTTAAATGGTCTATTTTTAAAAGATATGAAAAACACAGCCAAAAAATATATATGTAGACATTATGGATGGCAGCTTTAAGTAGAAGCGTGAGAAATAATTAGTTAAAAGACTCAGGCTTTTTTCCCAGTCGGTTGGTTGCTTGTTTGTGATTGCTGCTGCCATGAATGAGGCTCATTCGGGACAGATTCTGATAGCATCAGCTCCAAAGAGCCAATAGCCTGGGCACTTATTTGGAAAACCAGGCCCTAATTCAGAGCAGTCTCCTAAATCTGTGGCCTGTATATCCCAGGTGGGTCAGTGTCCCCTGTTGGAATCCTTCCGCTTTTTAGAAATGATAAAATAATTTCTCATGGAGGGGAAATTCCATTCTCTGCCTAAAAACCCTTTTCTCACCGAAGCAGTGTCAAAGCTGGCATGTTAGATTCAAGGAAAGTGACCGTTTCTAATGAAAAAAAAAAACTTTAGCTGAAAAGTTCCTGACTAGTTTAGAGATCTTGTCAAAACTTCTGTGTTTAGGTCAAAAAGTCAGTTGTCAGTATGGGTCTCTCTCTCTTTTGGCTCAGTGGGATCAATTAGAAAGTGCAGCATAAACCTGAAAAAGTCACATCAGATTAATCAATAAGCTTCTCCTTAATGCTTCCATATTGACAAACTGCTATTTTTCAATTAAAAGAATTTTCAAAACTTTTCCAATTAGCTCTGTTTAGAAAAATGTTTCCCTTTATTGGTTTTAAAAAGCAGATCTTTTATTCTGTCAATTTAATGAATCAGTGAAGCTATCCTATTTTTCATGTCTTTTGAAACAGAAAATTCCCTGGAGGACATTCAGATGCCCTATTGCTTTATAGACAACTTATATTCGGGTGGAATTTATTCTATAGTTTTGATGCAATCAAGAGGGAAAGGTAGAGCAAACAAATACAGAAATAGTAAGTTAATTGAGAGCCTTTACAAGTAATGTGTGTTATTAAAACATATATTTATCCATGACCAGTTCTAATAAGGAATGAATAATATTTCCATGATATATGAAGTGGTGAGGAAAACAAAGATGACATACCAAAAGAATTAAATTAAGATGTTTTAGGAGGGCGATACAACCTAGGATGTTTTGACTGCAGAGGAGAACAGCTGTCATCATTCAACCTTATACTATGGCTGGCTGTGCTCCCATGCAGTCATAACTCCTTGAATAAGTTCCCCAGTGCAGGGATCACTTCTAAAGGTCAGCTGACTTTTTCTACCACCTTACTGTGGTGCTTGCTTTGTAAGGCCACTTTTACATGTGCTCCAGGGGAAGGAGGGGCGCTTGAATTAGAGCAGCTCCGCATGCCTCCTTACATTCTTGTTGATAGGTTTTTATCGCAAACAGGTCAAGCTTTGCAATGGCAATATAATGGCAATACACAGAACTGCTTTTATAATTCAACTGAAATCAAATCAATTTGACTTAAAACTTGCGTGTTGTTGGGAAAATCCTAATATTTCATTCCAGATTGGGCTTCTTTGGTTTCTATGATTTTCTCTTCTAGTCATATGTATAACTAGCAGGTGAGGTCATTGCAAGTCCCCTGGCACAACTTTATGAGCACTCGTGGTGCTCTGGTGAGGTACCGGAGGACTGGAAGAGAGCCAACGTGGTTCCCATCTTCAAAAAAGGCAGGAAGGAGGACCCGGGAAACTATAGGCTGGTTAGTCTTACCTCGATCCTAGGCAAG
>NW_017728886.1:251009062-251028488 GCF_001723895.1 Crocodylus porosus | reverse complement strand
GTGGAGGCAGTTCTGGGTAGTGCTATTATATTGCCGTTGCAAAGCTTGACCTGTTCTTGATTAAACATATTAGCAAGAATGTAAGGAGTAAGCCCCTTCCTTTGTGGTGTTGAGTATATCTAACTCATATCTCATTGGATTGAGTCTGTTCTCTTTCTCATCTGTCATCCAAGTTAGTGCAGAATCTCCAGCTTTGTGAAAACAGCTAAATTCTGGCCTTATTGAAGTCAACAGCGCAATTGTCATTATTGGCAAAAAAACAGGTATCAGTTTGCTCAGAATATGGTTAAGAAGTATCAGATTTATCAGATCAAAATTCAGCCATGTTGGAGTTTGGAAATTTCACCTGTGTCAGTGCAGGATTTCAAGATAAAATAAATATTCCCAATAGCACTAAAATTCCCTCATGGGGCACGTCTAGATGAGGGCATCCATGTAGTATGTGGCCCTGCAAACAGTCTGCAGCACCCCATGCTGCAGAATCAGGTGTTCTCCATGGAGCAGGAAAGTGCTGCCTGTGTATGCATTGCTCCACTTTTTTTTCCTACAGGTTTTTTTGACCCCTGGATATCCAAAGCGCGCATGGTACGGGCATTCCCCGGGGGCAGGTAGTATGCCTGTGCAAAGCAGCAAGTATTTGCTTCAGATTCGGATTCAGCAGATTCAGAGGGAGAGAGATTTGATTCAGTGATTCGAATCACTGTCCCAGTTCGATTGCACCGATTTGGATCTGGAGATTGGTGCCGATTTGGAGATGTGGCCATAGACTATACAGGCAGCAGTCCTTGAGGATGCTGGACACAGCTGCCTCCAGATGGTAAGTCTGTTGTGGTGGGCGGAGAGGGGAGGAAAGGGGTGTGGAGGGTAGATCAATGCCTCTACAATGAGGGAGGGATTGGGGCTGGGACAAGCTGTCCAGCCAGGGCAGGGAGGTGGGGGGGGTGCCACATGCCACCAGTCTGGGAGCTACTCTTCCAGTGGCTTCTATAGTGGTTCCTACGGCTCTCACTGCTGGTCCAGGAGGGCACGGGAGCAGGTGTGCCCCCAGATCTGTGCAGGGCAGGCTGGGCTAGGCTGGGCTGGGCTGCGCTCCAGATGGGTGGCAGAAGGCACTGGGAGCGGGGGCTGTGCCCTCCCACCACTCACTGAGCCTCCCCGCACCTCCCAGACAAGCCATGGCTTCGCCACAGGTGGGAGAACAATAGCAGGGCATGTGGGTGGGCACGTGCACTCAGACTGGGGCAGGGCCAGCGGCAGGGGCTATGGGGAATTTTAGGGTGGATGCAGCCCCTCCCATAGCCCCCACTCCACTGCGCTCTGTGGGGTGGGTGGAGCCAGGGCTGCGATCTACCCACTTTGTGAAGCGTAGCCCAGTGGCGGACGCCTCCCAGAATGCAGCCTGGCCTAGCCTGCCCTGTGCAGATCTGGGGGCATGTGCCCGCTCCTACACCCTCTCAGCCTGGCGGTGAAAGCCGCTGGAGGAGCCACTGGAAGAGCAGCTCCTGGATTGATGGTGTGCGGCAGTGTGCAGTGGCAGGAGCCCCCCTCCCCGAGTCCTGCGTTCCTTCACCCCAGCTGGGCAGTTTGTCCCAGCCCCAGCCCCAGCCCCAATCCCTCCCTCGCTGTGGGGGCATTGATCTGCCCCACACCCCGCACACCCCTTCCCTCCCCGCTCTGGCCACCACAACAGATTTACCAGCTGGAGGCAGCTGTGTCCAGAGTCCTCAAGGACTGCTGCCTGTATAGTCTATGGCCAAATCTCCACATTCGTGCTGAATCTCTCCAAATTGATTTGGAGTCTTCCAAATCAATTCAGACCTTTTGATTGGTCTCCCAATTTGATTCAGATTTGGAGATTCGGCCATTGAATCAGGCTGAATCTACTCTGAATTAAATCAGCTACTGAAGCTTTGCACAGCCCTAGCAGGTAGCTGCAGCGCAAGGTGTGCCACTGCTACTTGTCCCCGGGGAACCTAACATCTGTGCTCATCTGGACGCAGCCATGGTGTTTATTTTAAAAAGAGAGAGAGGGAAATCTTTTGTATACATTTCAAGATTTTTACTAAAAAGGCTTAAATTTATATCTGAGTATTGAGCACTTTTCTTAATTAGTGTAACTAGTTTAGTTTATTTGCACTTGCTTTTATGTTTCATTTTCATTATGATATTTATATTTTATATTTATATATATAGTAATATATATTTATTGCTATATATTATGTTTATACATTATTATTATTTTACATGCAGTTCAACATCGACATGAATCCTTAGAATACAGTTTATAACCTACTGCTCAATAAGAACTTATTTATGATCCATTCAAGTCAATGTGAGTTTAACCCTACAGACGCATCCAGGCGAGCATGGCTGTGTGGTATGTGGTGCTGCAAACAAGTCTGTGGCACCACACGCCTCACAGTCAGGTGTTCTCTGTGTTGCAAGGGAGCACTGTCCATATGTGTGCTGCTCTTTTTGAGGGGGGGTTGCACCTTTTTTTGACCCCTGGATATTCAGGGGACAAAAAAACCCACAGGAAAAAAAAGGTGGAGCAGCGCATGCACAGGCAGTGTGTGACACTGAAAAGCAGAGCAAGGCTGCTGGTAGCTGCACTGCAGCTGTCAGCCAGGCTCCTCCCACCAGGATCACTGCTGCTGCAGCACCAGGAGGCCCCCAGGACCCAGGTAAAGTTGCTGGAGTCAGGCCAGTTTTGGCTCCAGCCTCCGCTACTGTCCCAGGGTAACTCGCCACGCACGAAAGTGCACGTGGCACAGACATTCCCCCGGGATAAGGTATGCTGCTGCTACTTGTACTCGGGGAACCCAATGTCCACACACTTCTGGATGTGGCCTACTTGGCTTAGAATTGCCATCTACCCTACTGTAGTTTGTGAGCATTAGTCTCCTATGGTACAGATTCTAATGACAAAACAACCCATTATAAAAATTTAGACTAGCGTATGTATTATTAATACTTCTTCAAATAGTAGCACTTTTAAAGTGGCCAGTTATGTTTCAGTAATTTAAAAAATGGTGCCGTTTGTATACTATCAATTACTTAGCTCACAAATAAACAATGAACTTCAGAAAACTCCCGATGCATCAAAAAATAGATGTTAATAACCGTTGTGTCTCTGTCTGCCTCATTATAACAATGCCAGCCTTAAATAAGGGCCTATAAAGAATTATTTCCATTTGAGAAAGTCTATCAAATAGACACTCCAGACTTTTGTATCCTATACAGTGTACTCTTGTCTGCTAGCTTGAATGGAATCTATCATGACATCAGACTAAAGTGATATGAATGCATAGTGAACAGTCTAAGAGTAGATGGAGTTTAGTGCTTCTGTTATACAAGTGCCAGCAAAAGTGACAAAGCACACACAGCTATGTTAAATCGTCATGTCTCCAGTGAATATCTTCCCTTGTGAAATATCACCACTATGAAAGCATAAAGGCCATCTCTTATGCAACCGTTATCAACCTAGAAAGGGCTTTTCCTTTGTATACCTTAAAAACTTGAAGATGCTTTGGATTAGGCGTAACATTTTTATTGGGAAGGGGAAGAGGTAAGGGATGGTTAGTAGGTATGGTTCACAAGGGTTGACATAGTGAATGTCAACAGAATTTTTATAACCTACAGCACACGGGAACTGTGATCCATAGATCTAGCTTCATGACTCTGATTACTGCTCTATATAGTGCAAATCTTTCAGTGACCTGTCTTTTCTACTTGAAAACAGCAATAGTTTCAGAAATTCCCTCAGATTAGGGAATTACTTCTATGCGGTACAGTGACTGGAGTGGGAAAGCATGCTCCCATGAGAAAGGAATAGATAGTACTTGCTCTTAGGCAATTTCAGCTTACATTTCCTTGTTTTGAGGTCTTGTATCATATATCACTTACTGTATCTTGTGTCATATATCTAAGGTGACCATAGGTCCTGATTTTGCTGGAACAATCACAGTTTAAGTGCCTGTCCTGGGTGTCCTGTTTGTTTGGGTATATGACAGCCTTTGTCCTATTTTCAGCAGGATGCCTGGGACTGGTGTTGAAAATGGGATGAGACTGGTGAAAATGTGACTGCTTTACAATGCCACTGCCTCTGCACTCATATGGTCACCCTACATATATCCTTTCTCAGCTCAGGTCGCGGGTGTGACAACTTTAACTTTTACATAGTCAGGGGTTCTTCTATGCATATATGAAATTATTTATATAGTCTGGGTTTTTTAAATAGGAACAGGTATGTTTTAACAATTATAAGACATGCCTAAAATATGAACATAAAAGAAACTCAAGTGGTCTGCCTAATCTATATAGCCCATCTGCCAGGCACTAGATGGCAGTAACGAGGGCCAGGTTCAGCTCTGGGACTATTATACCATACCTCAATTTAGCTCAAGCCCCCACCCAGAAACTGGGGACAATAAATTTAAACTGTGTGTTCTAATGTGAACAAACTTCTTCACTCACAAGCAAATGTTAATTAGAGTTTATTGTAAGGGAAATGGTGAACAAGCATACACCTTAAGGAAAATTTAAATATTAAGCCTTAACTAACTATATCGCAGACAGATCTCAAACATAGTTAGCTCAAACCAGATCACAGACAAGGACACAGTGGGTGCATCTACACAAGACTTAAATGCTCACTAGGCTAATTCTACTGTGCATTAGCGTATCACAACAAAAGCCATGCTGTTGTGTTAATGACCAGTAGAATTAGTCTACTGCACATTAACGTCATTTAAAGGGCTTGTGCTGATGCCACTGCACAGTACCATCAGTTACTACACATTTAGTTAGTACCTGTTTTAAAGGTACTAAACTTAAGGTACAGTAACCACAGTGCATTAATGCATATGTAGACATGCCCAGTCACTGGCAAACAAACCCTGGGAGCGACCACCTAGCTCAGTCATCTGGAAAGGGAGACTCACCTAGGGCTGGTGTCTGCTACCTACACCGTCTAAATACCAGGGGCTGGGTAGCAAGTCCCACTCTGGAGGCCTTGGTGCTCCCCACTGCCAGGGGTTTGTGCTATGCACTGGGAACTCTATCACCTACACCAGCCAAAGTACCAAATGCTGGGTAGGAAGACTCACACTGGAGTTGCTGCTATTCTGAGCCTCTGGCCACAGTCTCCAGGGGTCCTGCCACTCCTCTATGTAACCCTAGCTCTTTTAGAGCATGTTCAATGGTAGAAGACTTCTTGCACGGGGGGGGGGTGGGGGTGGTGTTCAACTCTTCTAGCAATAGTAAGGGCCAGGCTTTTCCTTGAGCCTACTATAGGGACTTACAAGCACTTTGCCTCAAGGAATTGAGGAGCGACAAGGTGGTCCACGGAGTGATTACTGTCCAGAGTCTGTCCCACTCCTCACAGCTACCAACTTTATAGTAAACCTCAGGACTACACCACTGCAGACCTCAGCACAGCTTGAGTGAGGATTAACCTATTAGCAATCTTTGTGTAATTTAAGATCAACATCATTTTATAATTTGGAAGAGTTGGCCAGTGGACACAAAATCTGACCCACTTGCTGTTTAGAAATGAGCACTTTAACCTCAAACAGCATAATCCTGACCACAGACAGTGAAAAGAGGCACAGATAGGCCCTCAAAACTGCATACTGATGATGGCATATAAATCAGAAATACACAAGCTACCACTATAGAACAGAACCATAGTCAAAGATGCAGAACGTAAGTGGGGTTGCATCTAGAAATCTCTGCTTTTGACCAGTACCAGCTGTTTCTATGGGCAATGCAAGAAATCCTCAGGTAGACAGTTATAGGATAACTTACCATTGGTAAATTTACCTGTTAATCCTTCAAGAGTTAGAAGCTGTTTAATGCACTGAAGCATAAAGTTTTATATCCCTTCCAGACACCTTGCATGTATGCATGCACATATGTGTTCTTTATGCTTTTCTGGTGAAAATGACTTTGGTTTGCTTTCATGGTTTATCATAAAAATAGAGCTGCCTGATATTCTTTTTATTAGTTTGATTTAGATCCTCTGCATACATTTTCTCATCCTAGGTTACCGGAAAGTCAACTGGTGTGTTTGACCAATGCCTATAGTGCTGACCGGTGTTGTTTCATTGTTTCCTTATATTCCTCCATGTGTTTGTATCTGTCATTTTGTACTTGTGAGCTCTCTGGGCTGGAACTGTCTTTTTGTTTTGTTTGCATGGTGCTTAACATAAGGGGGTCTTTGTCCTAGTTGTTACTGAAATAAAAATAATAGCAACAACAATAATAATTTATATCTGTTAAAGGAGAATATGGAAAAACAATGCAAAAGCAAATAAATACTCCAGCCATAGTGAAGAGCACTGATTCGCTCTTTCTTGTTGTCCCAGTGACCCTTATGATTGATTGCAATGAAATCAACCATGTGAAAGTTATGCACATATGTTTCACGCTTCATAGTTCAAACTATGTCCAGCTGATGGCTTGCTGAGTTCTAGATCTAACCACAGAGAAGTCCCTCCCTATACTGTGCATGAAGAGGGTGGGATGAAGGCAGATTGCCCATGAATTTTCCTTACAATATTATTAAACAGAAACACTTGCGATCATTTCTAGAAGGGAACTCTACATTTGTGTAAGCAATATGGGATTCCAGCAATGGGACACATGCATCTGGATAACTTGGTAACCTCCCAAGCCAAGCTTCGCTTTTAGTGATTAAGTCGCTGATTATATTTCTTTCCAGTCCATGTGGAAATTGTCAGGCTTGAGCTACAGAGGGCTGGTGTTGACAATGCTGATGTATTCAGGATGCCCCCAGATACTACAGATTTATTGACGCACAAGTTAGAGGTTTGATGTCAATGAAGTTTGTAAATATTACAAATGAAGCAACTGTAAAACTTTCAGATAAGCTTATAGGACCAAATGAATGTGGGAGTGTAGTTTCCCTACTGAAGTCAATGTAGTTACGCCCAGAAAGAATTTGGCATGGTGTAGTGGTTTTGCAGTAAACCACAGAGGCCTTGACCAAATGTATTCTCTGATCTCAAAAGAGTTTTGTAGAAAAAAAATCAACTGGAGCACTCAGTCTCACAGACAAAATCTAATGATGGGGCCACTTTGTAAAGAAAACTGATTATATCATATGTTGTCTTATCAGAGGCTGTATTCTACCCTACTTCATGTAACCTGCTGACTTCATTGGGATTATACTGATAGCTCTAAAGGCAAAGTTTTGCCTGGGGAGTTCAACTGACAACATTTTTAAAAAGTTCTTAGTTTATACCTGAACCCTGATTAATCACATGGCATTCAACATGATATAAACAGGATGGGGCTTATTCCTGTGCTGTGAATTAACATTACAGATTAGCCAGAGGCTTTTTCCTTTCTTTATTTGGCAGCCTGTCTCTTCTTTTGTGCTATTTTCCCAATGGGTTAGTACTACTGAATAAAGATTTTCTGTTAAAGAAAAATAAAACAGCCTCACTGGTGAACTTCCAGATTTGAAGCATGTCTGTGAACTGGGTGGCCACGGATGGGGCATGTTCAGTCCTATCTTCCCAGAGACCAGTTGGTGATGTGTATATACATGCCCCAAGAGTCCAAAGCAGAAGCATCTTTCTGTGGAACAACACAGCTGGTATTGTTCCCCATAATGTGATCACTATCTATAGATATTTACATATGATGGGGAGAAACTTATCAGTCCTTCTGAAATCAAACCAAATCCAGTGGCTAGAAGTCATAGTTAGACAGTTCAGTCTCAAAATAAGACTAGTTTCCTATCAGTGCTGAAGCACTGAAATGGTTTACCATGGAGGTAGTGGACTGGCAGGTGCTTGAACTCTATAAAATAAAATGAGATAGTTTGCCCTCAACATATTTATAACACCTGTAGTCCTGTATTAAAGACAATGACTATAATGAGTCTCAAGGTTTCAGCTGATCACATGCCCCCAGGACACATCTGGTCAAATATACTGATTTCTTACACCATCTTCCTTTGAGGGAAGAGGGATTGGCCACAGCTGTAAATAAGACACTGGATGAGGTAAACCACTGTTTGTTGGAGCCAGATAGGATAATTTATTTAGATTGTTGCCTGGTGTATCTTGTTCACATGAATAATGTCAAATGCATGACTGTATTTGGTGTCAGGAACACAATTTTCCTCAGGTCAGATTGTCAGGGTTTTCACCTTCTTCTGCAGCACAGGGCATAATCTTCTGGGCCAGGGACAGACATTCAAAAAGCCTGAACCTGAATTGATTTAATCTTTGCAGGTTAACCTAACTTGGATAGGCTGAACTGGTTTGTAACCAGATAGACATTCTCTCTGGACTGGGGATATTTAGGCATATGCTTGAAGAGGATCAGGCTAGAAGCCAGGGGGTACAACAGCAGCCCTCCCTTCCCTTTTACAGTGCTGAGCTGAGGGGGGCATGGTCAGTCCCCAGCAGGACATTCTGATTAGGGAGGTCTGTCTGCACCATCAGGCTTTTTTTCCCTGTTCACTGTTCAAAGGGTAGGAGTGTTGCCATCTCCCAGCCCTGCTAGCACTCTGAGGGAAAGGTGACTGGGGGGGGAGGTGTGCAGTGATGCATCTGTTGATGATATGTAGCTTTTCAATCTCCCTCCCTGCTTCTTTATATTGTTTGCAGCAAACTAACAGGTGAGCAAATCAGCAGGGGCTGATACAGTATTTATCACCCAATCAGCAAAACAATAGCCTCTCTCCATTACTTCAAATTCTTCTTAGACCATCTGACTTGTTGATTAGCAACAAACAGCCCTAAACCATAACTGTTCTGTCTGTCTGTCCCAGTGAAATTGAAGACACACATATCTGCATTAGCTAGCATACCACATGCCTAGGATCTGTGGGGTTGGGGTCCCTGCTTTGGGAGATGGGTGGGAGGGAGGGTGCAGAGAGCATGCCAGGATGCTGGGAGTGTGGTTAATCTTAAACCAGCAAGGGGTCTGCATAAATCAGTTTGAACCAAATCAGTTAAGTCTGATACTACATACAACCACATTTATCTCAAACTGGTTTCAGCCATTTTCAACCTGGTTTATGTGCCCTGAACATCTGTTCTGTTACAGGTTTACACCAGTTTCTGATCACTTAGCCCAGTTTATATGTAATGTCTGTCCCTAGCCCTGGAGTCACTCTCACAGATTTCACCTAAATATTACCCTCCTGCCTCGGGAGATTCATGAGTTGGTGGTAACTTGATCTCTGTTGTTCTCTACCTATTCAATGCTTTAGCTTAGCCTAACTAAAATCATTGGGCTCAATATAGAAAGTAATTGGATAAATGGTGTACAGAAGTCCTATGATATACAGACAGTCAGATTAGATAATTGACTTTTTCCTCCTGGCCTTAAAGTTTATGGAATCTCCACAAATATTTACTATTTTAGGATAATTATAGAAGTCTATGTATTTTAGACTAACTGTAGAAGAATATTTATTTGGGAGAAATAAATATATGGTGAGGTCCTCCTGACTGTATATGTGATAATATGAAGCCCTGAAGCATGAAACTGATACAATATTTCTTCCGCTAATAAACACCTATCTTACAGAAGCAAAAGAAAACTCCAGTATAATAGCTTCAAAATGCAGATAATTTGCAGTTATCTTCTTTTGCTTCAAGATAAAAATATTGTTAAAACTCAGTCCCACAAACGTTGCTACACATAGTCCCCTGGACTTCTCACCTGCATCAAACCTGCAGGCTTGGTCAAATTCATTTATTTTTATTATTTCTTTGTTTTGCCTTTACAGCCTTTTTTCTCTACAAGGGTCAGGAATGTCAATGACCCAGATATGCCTCATGGATGAATAATGTTTTCAGAGCTCACAGTAGATGGAAATCAAGTGTTGGAGTTTCTCTGCCTGTAATAGTAACCTCCATGGAAGTAAGAAGTTAACCGGGCTTTCCCCGCTTTCTGAGAAATAAGTATATAAAACATGACTTGCTTGTTTTCCTCTGTCAGATTCTCTTGCACTCATACTCAGACTTAACATTTGCTGAGGAACATTTTTCTTCTGACAAGTCTTGGGATTGTTGCTGTCAGAAACCGTCCCTGCTGATCTGAGTGAAGGCATCAAACTAATAATTTGTAGTGATGCATAGTAACACAAATTACTACTAAATGTTGCATTGCACATCTAAACTGCCTTCTCACTGAGTCTTTCAGTTATTTTCTGTAAATAAATTCACCTTTACAGGAGGAAAATAGTATTGTTGACACATCATAGAAGGGAAACTGAGGTGTGGAAGTGAATTTTCAAATGTGGTATATAATTTGGAGTATCTTATTTCTTGCATATACAATTATCATAATGTCACAGAGTTTAAGATCACAAGCCATTATGTTTCAGCTAGATTCCCTAGACTAGGTCCAAAGACTAATTAAATATTTCAGTCTTTAAAAACACTCACTTGTGCGGCACAGCTGGAGAATAGGAGAGTCTTAAATGCCACAGTACCCATGATCCCTACCAAAGGGTGAAAGATGCCAAAATGCCCGAGTAGCTGAATCAAACCAAGTCCTTGTTGTTCAGAGAAGCTGAGCGCACACAATTCATGAGCACTGGTACCAGCTCCTGGAGTCCTGTGATTTTCACTTTATTTTTTAAAAGTAAGTTTCTAGCCATCATGAATGCAAAGACGATCTTGATTAGGTGACCTAGTGCCTCTGTCTTGAGTTGTAGGCAGCCCAGAAGGGACATTTATGGGATAAATTATGGAAGTTGGGTACTTCTGAAAATCAAGCTCCAAGTCAGACTCCCACAAAATAACTGATAAGGTGTAGTGTTTAGTATGCAAAGCTCCCTTTGTATTGTTTAGTCTGCTGAAGGACGTCTGCCTGGAGAACATGAGAATACAGTGAAAATAATGTGCCAGATTATTCCAAAGTTACTATGGCCGCCTCCTTTGCAATCGCTAGAATTAAGCTTGTCAGCCTTTTCTTTGTAACACTGCTCTAAAGACTTTCTTACGCTCAGTCATTAGAAATATATTCTGGGCGGCTGAGACTTGGCACACAAAGGCTTTAATAACGCATTCACCCAAGAGACAGGAACAGCTGCAATCTCTCAGATACATAATATGAGGTTTATAATTTTCAGTGGAGAATTTTATCGGGGGAGGGGGGTTAGTGTGGTTTACACAAAATTCAGAAGACCTAACATTTGAAAAAGATCTAACCACACTTATGAAGATTGCCCTTGGCCCTCTTTCTCAAACACTTCTCACCTTATGTGCACCGGAAAAGTTGTGGACTCCTAACCCTGATGATCTATTCTCAACTTATACCACTGCATTTTTTTTTTCTTTACAGCTGTAGAAGTTAAGAACAGAGTGTTAACTGAAATGGATTTGCTCCATTATGTCTGATAGTGTGTTTAATTTATGCTTCCACCTTTGCTGAATTTGAAATAAAAAACTGAGGTATTGAATATTTGTTATGATCACAATATTTCAACTGATTTTGAGTTTATTTCAGAGTGTTGTTGACTAACCTAAGCTGTGTTTGACTGCCATCCATGTCAGCCTAATGACTACACTGCTGAGGAAGTGCCGTTCATTTAGTTTGTAACAAGCATACTAACATTCTCAGAGAGTATGTTTTGAAAGAAAACATGTCATTGTGAGATCAGATTTAAACAAGGAAGCTGTTCACATTCAACGTTTACCTTCTCAGTAGTTATGAATATTCCAGCATCTACACTGCAAAATATGTATGTGCCCATCGACTCTGTTTTTACCATCAATAGAACAATAGGATTGTCCTACTGAACTGAAAGTGGGTCATGAAAATACCAGCACAAATGACATTTTCTATTGTCATCAGCTGTATTTGAGAACAAAAATAAAACAATGCAATTTATAAATTATATATTTAATGGATGAGGTTTTTATAGCTACCTCAAAGATTTGGACACTAAATCCTATCAATTATAGTAAGTGCCAGAGGTCCAAAATTGTAAAGCAGCTTTGAAAACATACAGTAGATATGTGCATAATATATATTTAATAAACAGTGCAGTAATAGCAAGGCCCAATTTGCCCTTTCCCATAATAAGGACTCATCTATCATTTGCAGATTGTTCTTCAGTGGCTCAGAGGGTTGCATGGGATTTGGGGATTTAATTTAGCTAGGTCAGGGATCCAAAAGCTGTGAAGTGTCAGCAGTATTAGTTGCAGTGGGAGCTAGATGTCAAATTATGTTTCAAGGGTCTAAGGCAGGCTGGCAGAACCCACACTATAGACCAGAGTAGCATGGCTTCACTGCTCCTGATATCTCAGCAAGATTGTAAGTAGACTGAATAAGTCTACACTTGCAATCACACATCCAGATACAGTATAGAGATAATAAGCCTGGTTCAAGTTCAATGGACGAGAGTAGTCTGTAACAGTTATTACCAACTGATGGCTATTCTGTGACATTTGTAAACTGAGGTGATGGTATCTGCCTAGTTCCCAGTGGACAAATACATATCCACTAACTTTTCTGTGTCTCAGTATACCCATGAATTATGATTTGTAAATCTATGATTCTGTAGATCTGTGGTACCCCGTTCATTCCTTCCTTCCATGGACCATGGAGAGACAAAGAAGCCTTGATTTGACTTCAGCATGTCTATAACTTTGCGTCTCTGAACTACGTCAGTTACTATAATCAAATCGCATGCTTCCAGGTTTCAGACGGGTGCCTCCAGAGATCAGGAAGGGCTTTTTCCCCAACCCATAATTTGATAGATGTCTTCTGTTTTTTAAATCTCCCTATGAAACAAGAGACTGACCAGAGCTATAAGCAGGACACTAGATGGGGAATATCAGTGGTTGAAGATGATACAGAATTTTCTTAGACACTTATTTGGTGTGTCTTGCTTACATGCAAACATCTGATTTGAAGTCAGGAAGAAAGCTTTACCGAGGCCTGATTGGAAGAAATCTTGGACATTTAGAATCATAGAATCAAAAGAAGTTAGGGCTGGCAGGTACCTCAGCAAGTCATCTAGCCCAACCCCCTGCTCAAAGCAAGACCATCCCGACTATATTATCCCACCCAATCTAGCCGAGTCTAAAAGCCTCCAAGGATGGAGATTCCACCACCTCTCTGGGAAGCCTGTCTCACTACCCTCCTAGTGAGAAAAGTCTTCCTGATAGCTAGCTTAAATTTCCCTTGTTGCAACTTGAGCCCATTGCTCCTTGTTCTGTCATGTCACCACTGACGACAGTCTAGCAAGGACATTATTACTTCACTGTGTATTTTTGTTGTTATCCTCTGTAGTATAAAGCAAGAATTGCTTCCAGGAAACAGTTGGGCCTGCCTCATAATCCATTCGTTGCCTAAGAGAGACCTTGGGCATTTGATGCCTCTTGGTCTCATCTGTGGCACACAACAATTCTGTCTTCTGAGGACTGAAATGCTTTTGTCAAGTTATTGGGCTCAATAGAGGGTAGGACTTACTGGCCTCTAGATGACAGGAGGTCCAACTAAATAACCCAACAGCCCCTTCTGGTCTTGAACTTCATGAAAGCAATGAAAATAGGTATAAAGTCAAATCTTCTTCTAGATTAATTCCTTCTCTAGATGTTGAGGAGTTTATTAATTAATGTTTAGTTAATGCTGTAGGAACTTCTAATGAAGCTGTATTATAGAACTGCTAATTATTATCATTTATTACATTTGCAGTCTGCAGTGCTAACTAAGCCAAAGTTGAGTAGTTTTTAAAATCTCATCTTATATACAAGTGTGTGAGAGAGTTGTAGACTGCATGTGCTGAACAACAGTTTCAGAACAGTTTGGGGACCACTTAATATTTTTAGATTTATTCTAATTCTTGCAATATTAAACATGAAACTTGGAATGTTTTCCAGCTTGTTCAACAGCTTTGAGTTCAGACCTAACCAGCAGAAATGCTTGTCAACCAGATAGTTACCAGCGTTCAATATGAAATCATAACTAATGTCCAGGTTATGTCAATATATGTTTAATTTGAAGAGCTCAGTTTCAATTTCAAGGTACTCATATACAAGATACTATTATTCCCTAGACTTTCCTTCTTTATTTGGTTTATACCATATATCAAAAACGTTCATAAGTAACAGAAGACTTGTATAAATCTGTGGTATTTATTGTTTAGAAAAGCAGGAATCTTTGCTAAAACCTTTTAGATTAATGTCAGACAAATGAAAGTTCTCATTCTACTGCCTGCATCTCTTCACTACACCATGGGCACTTACTTGAATTAGTTTAATTACTTGAATTACTCGAGCTACTTGAATTTGTTTAATTTCAAGGCAACATTTTAACATAAAAGAGTTTTATGTCTTGGGTGTTTTTAAAAGCTTGGGACAGATTTGGATCTCAGTTACATCAATGTCATTTTGATTTAGGAATGGCATCTAAAAATTGGAACCCCTTTTTCTACCCCCCAAATCCTAAACTTTTTACTCTGGCAAGGAACAAGTCCCAAAGGCTGCACAAAATCAACCACAGATGTTACTACTTCAAATTTTCTGAGGGTGGTGCTGGTATGTTCTGGTGATAGCAATGTAATAGCCTTAGGCTACTTCTACATCATATATGCCCAACAGCCCTGTTCTCAAGCACACTGCTGTGCTTTCTGTGAGCTGCCCCCTAAACCAAAAGGAGTGTACCTGAGTCTGTGCAGTGGGCAAACTAATGAGCATAGATGCAAGTTAATTGGCATCACAAGCCATGCTTACAAGCCAACTGGCAGAACCACATGGATGCAGCTGTATTGCTTCCAGTTTAGGCAGACCCTGTGTTGTGTCTGGGCATGGTAAGTTTGCTATGTGGACATTTCCTTAGATAAAACAGAATCTGGTCTGATGCTTCGGGTACTCTGTACAGATCTGGATTTCCACTGCTCTAGCTGAGATTCCTATCACCTGTATAAATAAAATGGGAGCCCACAGAATTATCAGTATTGAATAGGACCTCTGGACTAATAACTACTAACATTTTTAAACAAGCTTTCTGAAGTCTGGGAATGACCTTTTTCTCGTTTCCTCCCTTTATCTGACTGTTAAGCCTCCAACAGTGTCCAAACAATAAGCTTGTCAAGAGGGTCTAGTGCAAGTACTTTCCATTGCATTTATCACAGCCTCTTCCATCTTTTCAGCTAGTTCCGACAGTTGTTTGGGCTCCATTTTCACAGACAAGTTCAGATGAACCTTAGTCTGCCGTTCAGCTGACAAATCCAGCGGCTGGGTGGGCCCAAAGGAATGTTTTTTTTCCCCGTCTCTGTTTAAAGCCCTTGTGAGCAACTCCCGGCAGCTGTCCATAAACATTGCTTTGTAAATGGAGTAAGAGGTGTCTTGAGGCATTCCCTTGCTCCTGCTGCTTACTAAAAGAAAACAAATAAAATCAACACCCATTATGCAAAGAGTTGCTACTTTAAGCAAATGGCTTTGTAATCACCCCCGCTCGTTTTTTTTCAAGGAGTCTAGTAATGTTTAATATCTAGCATTTAACTTACCAAGGCAAGTGATGGATAGAAGGTTCACACACACAAACACACACCAAGGAAGGCAAAGGAAATTGAGCCAACGAGCCTCAATTTACAGTCTTTATTCAGGCACTTCTTTCTCTGATGAAGTGGGGAATTATACATGTCTAAAAAGTCATATAGAAAGAAACTAGTTATTGCAAAAAAATTAAAACTAGGAGAAACATATGGAAAAAGGAGAAGCAAGAATGTCTTTGTTTGGTGTCAGGATAAATTTTGGCTATTGGAGGTAGCAGTTTTTCCCTGAGTTTTTTCTGTATTTATAGTTCTAGCTAACATGTTGGATATGACATTGAGGAAAAGAAGAGTTGTATTGCTCTCAGAACTACCAGTCCTCTTCCACCTTCACTGATTCCCCCGGAATGGGGTTTCATAGATATATCCCTGTCTGCTAAAAACTGGTAAACTATTTACTTTCCTGGACTTGGACTTGACCGCTGGGTTCATTATTTGGCTCTGCCATAAGCTTCCCATGTGAACTTGAGCAAGTTGTTCACCTGCTCTGGACTTCAGATCCCCATCTGTAATATTCAATGAAATGAAAATGAAGGCTGTCCGGCATACAAGAATTCACTTTGTATTGGAATAAATCTAAACCTTTCAAATGCTCTTGTGAAACAGAATTGTGTCACAGTACTGGCTTTCAGTTTGAAAATGTGAGTTTTTGAGTCTTTCACTGGTACTGAAATTCCTGGACTGAAATAAAAACACAAAACACCCTGCCTTTGCAGTGAAGACGTCAGTAAAACTAATATGTCTCCACTAAATGTTTTGGTGTTGGTGAAACCCTGTGTTTTGATGAATTTTCATTTGCTTGCCAAAGTTCCTGCTAGCTCTGATTCTAATGCTTTCTTTATCATTGGCTTGTTCTGGTTGATTCATGGCCTGATCCAGTACTTGCTGAAGTCAACATGAAGATTTCCATCAGGACCTGATGTTGTAAGCTCCGTGGAGCATGTCTCTCACTACGCACAGCCAGAGAGCTGAGCAAAACGCCAGTCTCCAGGTCTTCGAGATTCTCCTGCAAGAGGAAGAATAAAAAATAAACAAAGGAGCAAATAAGAAATATGAATACTAGTATAATAAATACTAATAACGCTATTAAATATTGTAAGAATAAACAAACCAGATGACTGAAAATGGGACTAGAGTGAGCTGATTCTTTCTTATCTCTTTACGTAATGCCACTCACTCTGCTAGACAAAATGGGAAGACTTCAGCTCAGATCTTGTTAAGAGGCTGTATTATTTCAAACTTGGATTGCTGTTTATTATATTTTAACAGAAGTGATTTGAAGCATTTAATCTGGAAACTTTAGTAATGTTCTTCAAACAATGTACGAGAGTTGGATAAAATTTCTGCTGGTTTTAAAAAGGGAAATGGAATAACGGTAGGAAAACCCAGAAATCCCGCACAGGAATCCTTAGTCTCACAATACAGGTCTCTGTCACTTGATTAAATGGATTTATTGAGAGCAGCAGAAGGTCATTGTACATTGTGGCCACATTCAGACAAGCAGGGATACGTTCTTGCAGTGGCACAAATAGTAGCAGCCCAAATTTGTGCTGCTACTTTGTGCCACAGAGCACACCCCTGTACGTGCACTTTATTGAGGGACAAATTATCCCGCTTCAGGGAAACTTAAGCAAGCTTAAGTAGATTTTTGAATATCAAGTGCTGGTTCTAACGCATGGGAACACTAGGCCTTCTCAAAAGATGGTCCCCAGAATTTTTCACTCTCACTCTCAGAACCAGCGTAACTATTTTGGCTCTGAAATTATCATCATCATCATTGTTGTTTTGTCATTGTTACTATATTTTGTTTTATATTATTTTATATGTATATTGTTAATAACAATATCGATAACACCAACATTAATAATGCAGTTGGTGTGAGGTACACACATCTAGTATGTGAACTGTCACACCAATGATTAGTGCGGCAAAGTTAGAAGCTGTTAAGATACCCCCTCTTATGAAGGGAAGTGTCAGACATTAACAATAAGTGATGCTCTTTGTCCCATCCATTATATATTTCCATACTGAAGGCTAGCACTGATTGCTGGAACGTTACTGACATTAATACAAAGAGTTTCCGTTTTTGGGACAGTTTTTAACAAGTGTGAAATATTTTGTTTCATTAAAAGTGAGTCAAGATCCACTGAATATCTCCTTCGCATGCAGTCTTTTTTGTTATTTATGAAATGCAAGAGTCACTCTTAGGGCTTCTTCCACTAAACAGCACATCCAGGAACGTGCGTGAAGCCACAGTAGCCCATGGTGCCATATAATTGTGATTAGCATTTGTAAACTCCCAGATCTCTGTGCCAGACCTTCAGCATGACAGTTCAAATGGGTTAGGAGTTCACTCTCACTTAATTAATCCCAGATTGCTTTCACATGGCCTGCGTCGTTGGTGGCGGGCCTTGCAAGCAAGGTCTCTGTAGGTATAAAATCAGCTAACAATGACTTCATTTTTCTCCATGACCTACTGCAAGGCAACTCTCAGTGTAGTAACAAAAATAAAATAACCCTGCTACTGTCCTTCAACAAATCTTTCTAAAATCATTTCCACAACAGATACAGTCACATTCTGCCTTAAGTATTGTTATTTGCTAGGGTGACACTTTCAGACATGAATATGAGAAATCATTATGTGTTTTGCTTGACTAAGAAAATATGTTGACCAGACTCCAAACTGAGCCAGAACTATCCCTCACTGCATCACATTAAGATGAGTATTAAGAAAATAAGTCCGTTTTCTACTACATGGTTTTCTGCAGTCGGCGTTTCTTGTTTATTTGGGGGGCATTTGTTTTGTTTGAGGTGCCTGGAATCCACAGCTTCAGATAGTTTTGTGGAGCTCATATTGTGGACACCTTTGGTTTCATGTATCTGTGCTGAATGTAGGAATTAAATTGCAATCTATAAAGTTGAATGCTCTCTTAAACCAGAGCTGAGGGGTAGCAGAGTGACATTATATGCATGACAAGAATACCATATTATCTTGCATACAATATGTGCTTTCTCCCTAAAAGTCAGCCACCCCAAATTAGGGCACATGTATTAAGTAGGAAAGCTAATTTTCTGCCTGAGGTTGGAAGCAGCATTGTTTGATTCCTGATCTATAGTACAGCAGCTCTGGTATTATTGTTCAGGCAGCTAAGGGAGTCAGTTGACTTAATTGCTCATTGTTAATGAAGAGTTCTCCTTTGTAATGGTCTTCATGTTCCACTAATCAAGCTAACTTTTCCTGGGGCAATTTTGATGTCTGCTAGTTGTTCCTGATCTCTGTATTTCACAGCCTCTATAGCTCTTTAGCTCTTTTCAGAATCATAGATCCACCTGTGGTGACCAGTCTTCAGCAGCAGGGATTCGGCTTTACCTATGCTGGAAAGGGAGGGTGAGTCAACTGAAAATTAAGCTCTGCTCTACACAGCCATAGCAATGGGAACATTATTTTTCTTCATTCTACCTTTCAAAAACAAGGTGCCTTTTACAGGTTGGACTGCGTTTCATGCAAGAAAATGCTATAAATTGACCTCTTCCCTAAAAAAATATTCTTGTTAACTGTGTTATAATATGACATGAAGCATGTGGTATTTATTTTGCACAGGGAGCTCAGGAAGGCACACGTGTGTTTTCAAATCTAATCAATCAGCCAGATAAGTCTCTTTGATTGCTGCCCATAGTTTCCTAATGCTAAGTGTATAGTCCTTGTGTGGGACTACTCAGCTGGGCAAAGTTATTTCATAGATTTCATAGACATCAGGGCTGGAAGGGACCTTTGGAGATCATCGAGTCCAGCCCCCTGCCCAAAGGGCAGGAAGTCAGCTGGGGTTATAGGATCCCAGCAAGATAAACATCCAATTTACTCTTGAAGGT
>NW_017728886.1:250982460-251008962 GCF_001723895.1 Crocodylus porosus | reverse complement strand
GCAGCCTTGGCTTTCCTGGTTTGCTCCCTGCAGGACCGGACCAGTGCAGAATAATCCTCCTTGGAGGTGAATCCCGTCCTCCATCCTTTGTAATCTGTTATGCCTATACCCTCATGCTTACTGGATAGGGTCCTGGTATACAGGGTCATTTCTTAGCAGCATTTGTTTTATCTCTTTCCGGTTGCCTCCTATGATACATCAACACCACAGCAGATGCTTGCATGCCCTGCTTCTTCACCCCAGCCTGCGCTCCACTCTCCTATAGTGACTTCTCATGGGATATGGAGTCAAATGCATAGTATCAGTCCCTATTTTCCAGCTGTGCAAAGATCCATGGAGGTTGAAGCTGACAATCACGGGCAGAGACTTCTCTCTTCAGGCATAGAGCTTTCTATCAGAAAGGAAAAGCTTAGCTAATGCGTAGTTAACTCATGGAATCAACTGCCACAGGAGGTGGTGGAGGCAGATATCATAGACACATTCAAAAGCAGCCTGGACACATTCATGGATGACAGATCTATTAATAGGTATTGAACAGAAAGGTTGGAGATATTTCCTCTGGAATCTCTAGACCACAAATGGTGGATGCCAGGAAGGGTAATGAATAGGGGATGGTTCACTCTATAATATATCGGGTTCAGTGCTCTCCCTCTAAAGGATCCACCTGCCACTATCATAGACAGACTACTAGAATGGATGCACCATTGGTCTGACCCAGTATGGCACTTCTTACATTTTAGCCCATCTCTGCAGGAGACAGGGCTTTGTCAGGAATGAGTCTGAGGCTGGAGGACAAGGAACCAAGGACTACCACAAGCCTTGCCATTTTTCCTCTATGTGCAAGTAGCACTTCCTCATCGTTCCTCCTCTAACATAAGTGCACATTAACAGTAGGCACATTAAAAAGGAAACTCTTCAAAACCAGATTCTATACCAGGCCCAATTCCTCTGAAAGGAGAAGAGAGAGAACAGACCACATGACAGATGACAGTTATGCCATTCAGTACACAACTGGGAGCTGTTAAGACATTACCAAGTTGAGGGCAATATAAGAACCTATTCTTCAAAGATGTGTCTTGGAAACATGTTAGAAATAGATATGAAGCATTTGCACAATTAATTCAAGGGAAATTGTAAGTCTATGTCTGAGTATTTTTTCTACTGGAATATGTAGACATATTAAATATTTCATTTATGATTTCCTGCTTAATCAGCAATTTATTTTAAGGTACCAACTTCCTGTTATACTCAGAGGGTGCATCTGACTTCATTCAAACTAATTTTAATTGTTGCTAGACTAGTAAAAAAGTCTGATTTCTAAGAACTCCTGCTACTTTTGAAGGCTGAAATTTTAGATTGGAGCCCACTTACAAATCCCCTTCCTACCTACGACTAACTCACTTTCCAACACTGAACTTGATGTACATGAGTTTTTAGACTGTATAAGACTAACTGTATGGCTCATTGTATGACTAAAAATGCTCTCTTTCTCATATAGTAAGCATGAGATATGGATCAATTCAATTTGATAATGCTATTTTTGAAGGAAATACGAAAAGGGTTAAAATCAGGAAAATACTAGATTTTATGTGGCCTTGTGTTGCAGGTCAAAAAGATCTTTATATGTGCAAGCAACAAAAGTTTCTTTCTAAATCTATGGCATCTACCTGGTTGCATAGTATTACCACTAATCACTCTGTGTACTAGCAATGGAAGGTATCTATACATTCTAGCAACAGAAATTTTTGAGATTCACGTTGTGAAACCATGATCAAAATTGGACTTCAAAAATGTTTGATGGAGCAGAAAAAGAAAGAGAAAGGAAGAAAAGGGAAATGTAATATAAAGGAACATTTTTTAAAAGAGCAAGAAGAACAAAACAGACTAGGGTTTAGTAAGAAAGGATGAAAGTAAGAGCAAAGACAGATGGACACAGTTAAGGCCAGAGTGCAAGTCCTTTTCAGTTCTCATTAACTTCCTAGTGACGGAGTTTCTTGTGAACACTGCCTTCTCATTTATGCTGCTTTTTCATAGACATATGTCAGCTGTGAATTGTGTTTGACTCAGCAGTAATTAATAGCCTTTTTGTATACCATGGGCCAAATTCTTCTCCATTTAGTCTTATGAGCTTGACCTAACCCTGTGCACACACTAATGGGACTATCATGATACTATTTGTATGAAAATCACATTTGCATATGAACAGCTCTGTTTGCACATGGTACTAAAAATTTATTATCAAAATCATTAAGAGGAATGTGATTTTGAAAGCTTTTTCAAGGTGTGTAACTATTAATATGCTCATTTAAACCTCAGGCATTTCAAAATTTCATAGAAGCAGATGACCCCTATCCCCCTCCACACGCACTTTCAAAAGTGTGTGCATACACACGTCTGTTTCCTACTTACAACCTAATCTTGTGGGCTTCAAGAGCATTAGAGTGAAGCATGAGTATTGGCTCCACAACCTCGCTAGGTCCATGAATAGGGTCAGCATGTAAAATGAATATGAAGAACGATGTGTTTGATGCTGGCAAGGTACTGAGCATGCCAGCTCCATAATTGCAAAGCACTTAAAGCCAAGCTCAACTTGAAACTAATAGGTCCTGTCAGCTTCGGCTAAGTTATTTACATGCTTTAAGTTAATTAGGCATGGTAGTATAACAAAGTAAGGGTGACTGGGGCACAAGCTGCAGGTACTAATGTCGGTGGGGGACAAAAGTATAGAAGTGGCTACACAGTCAGACTGACCTCTGCTGGACTGCCAGCAGTACGGTGAGTGATATAGGGGGTGCATCTACACATGCAATTAATGTGACACAATAAACTCTAGAGCCATTTGAGCAGGAGGAAACTGCTCCTGGATATAGCATCTACACATGTGCCAGGGACAGTAGCAATTTGAGCCAGGGCAAAGCAGGCCCCTGGATAACTGGGCTGACCAGGCACAATTTATGCCCACAATCAATATGCATACATACATTAAAGCACAGTAAATCACTCTGCCATAAGGTAATCTGTCCCCAGTAGTGCTATCTTATGGCAGAGTTCAATAATTTTCTGTGCCCTAATGCCAGTACACGTGTAGATGATGAGGCTATACTGTGGAGCTAATTAGTCTACTCCGCAGTAAAGCACATGTGTAGATGCACCCAGTCATACACATCACTGCCCCCTGGGCACTCAGGAGTCACACTATGACCCTGATCATGTGCTTGACCAAATTGCTCCTCATCTTACAGACACATCTGCTGTTCAACATGTTTATTAATGATATGGATGGTGCCATAGAAAGCTTTTAGAAAGATGATGTGACACCAGGAAGGACTGAAAACACCTTGGAGGATGGGAGAGCAATTCAGAAGGATCTCCACAGATCTGACTGCCGGGATAGAGCTAATAGGATGATGAGGGGACATGATAGCAGTCTTTGTGTACCTGAAGGGCTATAATAAAGAAGTGGAAAAACTCTCTTGTCCATCCACTCAGGGTCAGACCAATCACTATAGTTGAGGTCAGGAAGAAATGTTATCCCATGGTCAGATTAGTATAGACTGGCAGGGTTTTTGCTTTCTCTGTAGCAGGGGCCATGGCCTTCTTCCTGGGATCTATTGAGAGTACATTAACAGCCTTTCCAGCAACAGGACATTGACCACCACATGGCAGGTTAGGGTGTAATGTCTTGGGTCTTATGTCAGGGTTGACTGTGTAGTTTTGTTAAGAGGTTAGACAACGGATTTGTATAGGGTGGTTGGATAGAGATGATGCTGCCTCAGGCAGGGGGCTGGATGACTTCTGGAGGTCCCTTTCAGCCCTACTTCTCTATGATTCTATGATTAATTGAATATAGTTTCTCATTCTGCTATTTCTGTAAGGCTTTTCTCAGGGTAAAATCACACTTAAAATGCAAGCTGTTGTTTGTAAACAGACACAACCAATGGCATTTTCCAAAGGAATTCATGGAAATTCCTAAGAAATGTTGTTTATTAGGAAGCCCCATTCCTAATTCCTTATTTATGTGTACCAAGAAAAGAGATTAATATGACCATATATTTCAGAAGGTCAACTACCACCCTGCCTGTACAATAAACTTCTTCAATATCAGGATGTCACAAAACTGACATCAGCATTTCTTTCCAGTTCCACCCTGTGATAATAAGAAGTCATTTCAGTAGTCTCAACTGAGCAAAAATAAACACAGACTTTCCAAACACCTGATAAAAAAACTTGATCCTTACAGGTTTCATTCAAATATGTAATCACATTGACACCGGCATGCAAAAAGTAAAACATCTGGAACTGCTTCAGCAACATATACGTGCAGGGAAATGTAGGTAAAGGTATGCATACTTCTTAATTAGTACTCTTTATCCTCATTGTCACAGTGTTGCAGGCATCTTGGTGGTGAGGAGGAGCTGTTTTTGGAGGAGAGAAAGGAGGCAGGAAAGTCTGCAAAATTCAGCTACTACTGGAATTTTACACTAATTTTATTAGCAAATGATTGAAGATCTGGGACTTCAGCCTGAGAAAAAGAAGGCTGAGAGGGGACCTGATAGCAGCTTACCACTACACTAGGGGAGTGCATCAAGTTGCTCAGTGAGCAACTGTTCACCAGGACACCTGAGGGGAAAATCAGGAGTAATGGCCACAAACTCCTGGAAGATAGATTCAGGCTCAACATTAGGAAAAATTTCTTCACAGGCATGGTGTCCGGACTGTGGAATAAGCTTCCTCCATGGGTGGTGCAATCACCTACCCTGGAGATATTCAAGAGGAGACTGGACAGTCACCTCGCTGGGGTCCCCTGATCCCCGGTTGTCTTTCCTGCTTGGTGCAGGGGGCTGGACCCAATCTTCCGAGCCTCCTTCCAGCCTTACCATCTATGAATTTATAAATCTATGAAGAGACAACAAAAGGGAACTACGTAAATAGGAAAGTATAGGGAAATACCGTTGAACTAGAGAGAAAAAATGTAGGCAGGGTACTACTTGAATGAATAAGCATTAAGGAAAGCCCCTGTTTGACATAAGAAACAAATGAAATGAGACTCAGAAGTGGAAGCACATGTGTCCAGAGAACAAAGATGATGTAAGTGGGCAAGTGAAACTTGGCCTCTTCCAGAGCAGGAAGCTGCAGGATTCTTGTGCTGGGACAGAAATATTCAGTCTTAGTGAAGGGCGTGTAGCAGGCAGCAGGGGTGGGAGAGGGGGCTCTATTTACAACAGAAATGACAGTGATAATTTGGCTGCTGCCTCAGATGCAGTCGACATATGTGAAAAAGATCAGGAGATCATAGGAAAGACCTCTGTTAAGACACTCACACGCACACAAACACAGAACTGGTTGCTGCAAATAATAGAGGCTACATAAAAGACTTTTACTGATAGCCCCAAGAATGCCTTTTAATAGAGGTGTATATTAAGGAAAGGCTCATTCCCTCGAAGTCAGACATTCAGCCTTGTTTCTTCAGCTTCCAGCAATGCTGGTCACCACTGCGAGTGTGCAAACAAAACGTTATTTATTGGCTGTCTCTGAGGTAGGAGCACACCAGGGGAGTGTGAAATGGAGGACAGAGTGCAATAGGAGTGTGTGGACTTGAACAGATGGCCCACAGGAGTGTGTGGACTGCAGTGTAATTCATATTTTATACACTGACAAAAATGACATGACGATCCTGAACAGACAGATGTGCAGCTATCCCAAAGTAGCTCACACAGAAGAAAGCAATTAACAGCACCTCACCACTAGGCAATTAGGACAGCAAGAAAAGTCTACTGTGGCATGGATGCAGACAGGTGACCCCAAAACTAAGAGCACTTATCTCCTTAGTTCTTTTGGGGATAACTCACTACCCTATTTGGCAAAGTTCCTACGGTTTAGGTTTTTGTAAAACCCAGGCCTGTCCACTGTTTTTTTTTTTTTAATTACACCTGTATGAATGAATCATCTGTCCAGGCCCTTTATTGCTTGTGGGCTGGAAGGACTGGTTCCAAATTGTGCCTCAGGGAAGCCTAGCCTGTTAGTAACTTATATCTCACTCTGTATCTTAGGGTCTCCATGGCTCAAAGTCACTGTATGGTAACCTTTTCTGATCACGCCATCAGACAATGGATCTCCATGAGCTGCCTGTCCCTCAAACTCACACAACTTATTCATTCTTTGTGATTGTCCTTTCTTTCCCATTTCACTGTCTCTCCTAGATTTTCATCCTTAAAAAAAAAATTAAACATCAATGTAGTTGTTTGATCTTTCCATGTTTTTTCTAGGTGGTAATGAAAGTGCTTTCGCCAATGAAAAGACTTTCATTGATGTCCCTGGGTCTTAGGGAAGGGCCAAAGGAAGAAAAGATATCCTTGTGGCTGAAGCAGACATTCAGGCATCGAGAGATTTGAGTGCTCTGCCCATCTCTGCCACAGGCTGTCTTGACTGAGCTTTGGTGAGGCACTTAAATTTCTGGTTTGGTTTCTTTTTTACTCTGGTTTCTTTGTATGGCAGCTGCACATGGTATATTGCTAGTTGTGGTTCATGGTCTTGTTGTATTAGGTGCTGCATATGCACGTACTGAAAAGATGGTCCTTGCCTCAAAGAGAGTGCAGCCTTGGTGAAAGATGAGCAAAAAACAAATACATGTAAAAGCTCCGGGTGAGGAGGGTGGAGAGCTGAAAGTAAGTGCAAGACCATCCTGATTAAAGAAATGAGCAGAGATCACAGATTACTGGCTGCCTACCTGTTGCAATGTGCTTTATAGGTATTGCATCAGAAATAAGTTTTCAGGAGAACACAATAATGGTTGTGTGAACTTTTGTGGGGAGCCCCTCCCATGCATAAGAGGCAGCATGGAAGAAACCACGATATTCTTAGGGAATATTGGACTTACAAGCAATAAAAGCACAGCTGGAAAAGTGGAAGTGGGAGCTGACAGCCTGAGACTGATAAGACACGGTATGCAGGGTTGGGCTGTGCCATGAAGTGTTTCCCCTCCTTTAAAGTGAGGAAGGGTTGACATTATTTCTCTAGCAACAAGAATGTTGTGAAGCTTAATTAATTAAGGATTTGCTGTGTGATTTCAGCTGTTCTGTTGGCCGGCAAAGAATGACTATCCCACCACCCTAAGTTCTCACCTAACTTACATAGACAATTTAATAAATCAGCCTGTCAACTTAATTTAGTCCTTTGCCTGTTCACCTTGGAAACTGCCTATTTGGATTTGTTTAATTTTAATAGTAAGTAGGTTTTTTAAAAGGTCTGACTCCCCAGCCATGACTTCCTTGATGATAAAATACCTTGTTTTACACCCTGCAGCCCCTGTGTGTGTGTGGCACATGGCAGATTGGGGAGGCAGCAGGCAGCATAGAGGCAGATACAGTGGGGAGCAGAAAGCAGAGCAGAAGATATGGCAGGGAATACAGGGCAGAAAGCAGAGCAGCAGATCAGACAGAAGAAAGGGTTCAAAGTGGCACTAAGGGAGGATGTGCGGCTAATTTGTGGCATGCCTGCCAAAAAGATTGGTCCCCATTGTTTTACAGAGCTATTGTAACAACAAACCATAACACTGAGCATTACGGAAAGGCTTGCAGAGTTTTCTTTTTTCCAGACTGCACCTAGCAATTGCAAAACTACTCTCTCACTGAGTTGCTAATATATCTAACCAGGTAAAGGCATGTCCAGCAGGTGGGCCCCTCTGTCTTTGACTTTGGCTTTTGACTGTGCACAGTAAGCAGAAGCAAGAAAAGTCTGTTAAAAGGAAAGGAAGAGAAAACTACTAAGTCATCTGCAGAAGGTTGATAAGATGGAAGGACCAAAGTTAAAATCTTAAGGCACTGAAACAAAATGCAGCAGCAAACCCAGGCAAAATGGATGACATAGTCAAAGATCAAGGATAAGATATCATACCACTGCCAACTCCCTGGACAAACTAATCTATCAGTAGATGAAATTTCCAAGGAAAGAATCATGCTAGACCAGTAAACCATTATTGTTGTTGCCTGATTAGACTACTGCATTTTCCCACTGCACATGACTCATTGCACCCATAGCCTAGATTGAATTCCTATGGACCGCGTGTACTTGATGACCCTGTCAGTGATTATATCATAGGCTGGGTTTTTGGTTGTAGTTCTGTTGGTCTAAGGACATAGGTGGGCTGGTTGTTTGAGTAGATGTGGTCTCTTTTATTAGATGAACTGAGTAGCTGAAAAAAAAGTTCTTAGCAAGTTTTCAGGCAGATTCATCCTTTTGCAGGCGTGGGGAGTCTGTGCTGTTCTGAGACCTCAAGCAATGAGAGGAGATAAAAGTGTGGCAGGATGTCAGCGAGGATGGAAAGAGGTAGAAATTAGAAAGACAAAAGGTAAAGCAGAGAAGTAAAGCAGAGAGGGGCGGGGGAAAGGCTAACAGGAGACATTGTATAGCATATGAGCCATTGTATCTTCCTGGCATTGTATGAGCCACTGTATCTTATTCTAGCCTCTGGTCTTTGATGCTATGGTAGTTCCTACTACTTCCTGTCTTTCTAAAAGTCAGCTTGCCTCTTTAAATGGGAGGAATCTTCTTTGCTTTGCATTTCAGTATCATTAGGTTTGATCACATCCTTTGGTCTAGTTTTTGTAAGAAAAAGAAACATGGAGCAGGGTATTGTGAATGCAGATCTTCAGCCATTTTTTATCCTGGCTGTTCTACTCACTTGACATGTGGTTTGGGAAACAGTCAACATCTACTACCTTGACATATTGTTTGGGCAACAGTTGGCCTGAGTCTGACCACCTGTGTTGTCTGAGGATAATAATGCTCCCCTCCCCCACCTCATCTCAAGAGTGCTGGAAAACTCAGTAAAATAAAATGTGCCAAGAGCAAAACAGAACAGCACCAAATTGCAAAGCAAGCTGCACTCAGAAGAGCTGTGGTGGAGGCAGTAAGAAAGGTTCATCTACTTATACATGAAAAGTGCTGCACCCAGGTTCAGAAAATATCTGCCATCAATACAAAATAGTGACATACAAACAGAAAGCTTCGCCCATCACATTCATTTCTGGGATTAGTTCCAGTAAAGGATCTATGCACCTACAAGTTAAGCACTGAAATGTGCCTCTCCTGGATTGGTATCTAAAACCCAGGGAAAGATTTATAGGGTCTCTCTACAATGCACCTCAGAATGGCAACCTAGAAACCCCACACGCTGAGCTGCAACCCAAGAGCTAGCCAAGAAGAAATGCTGAGCACGGTGTGTTTGAAACTCTGCTCCTGTTTAGATGTAGGTACCTGATGCAGAAGGTGCAGATAGCCACCTCTACCCACTCACACGCCAGAGGCCAGAATCCTTGCCTGTGGGTAGGTGCCCACATTTGTTCTTTGTAAGACCTGAGAAGGGCTCACAACTTTCTTTAAAAGATGCTTATCCGTTTTTATACAACCTAGTAGATAATCATGTAGGAAGTGGAAACTTGGGTCTAGGCCCACCTGATCCTGAGGACATTTAAATCCATGTCAGCTCTCTCTCAGGAGAGTGCCTTAAGCACTAGCTAGACAAATAAGCTCGACTGGCATGAAGTAGGGTCTCTCCATCTTTCCTAATGAAGCAATGTCACTATGTAAAATGGAATTCAAGATTTGTAGGCCCAAAAGAGAGAGGAAAAAGGGAGTATGACTGTGTAGTCTAGTGAACAGTGCAATCACCATGGAGAATGTATTTTTATACAATGACTGTTTACTGTAAAATGCATGAACAGTTCTTGGATGGGAATCCAGGCCCACCCTAGAGGTCGGTGGTTAAGACAATCTCTTGGGAAGCGGGTATTGTGGTCTTCCACCCCACCAGAAAGACCTATAGCCTTGGACTCCCACTTCCTGGATGAGTGCTCTAACCACAAGGTCATTATATCAAAGATGGGCACTAATGCCAACACTTCATCTACCTTCTCGGGCAGCTATATTTTAAAAAGAGTGAATTCTGGTTTCTTTGGTCGAAGAAAGGTTACTGGCTCATGCCCACAGTAGAAGGAAAGGATTCTGGACTCTGGATCTCAAGCAGACGGAGGCAACTGCTTGCAATCCCTGCTGAGGCAGTGAGATTTCAGAAACCCTTTGATGCTCGGCATTTCCTTTTGGTTGGCTCTAAGCAGCGTGCAGGACTTGTTTGGATTTCTGTGGAAGCACCTAACTGTCCCCATGGCCTAAACAGGAAGCCAAGGTACCTCGCTGTGGATTCTGTTCCGAGGACCAAGCATTACAATTAGGCATTGCAGTGCTCAAATCCATAGGTGCCTGTGTCGTACATCGGATCTATTCCTTTAAGGTTTTTTTTGCATCTGTGCCCTAATTTCAGCCTGACTCCATAACGCTGGTCTCTTCCAGTGTGGTGTGCAATCAAGAGCTGTGGCTGTTTCTACAAAGATACAGATCTAAATTGGGCAGGTAGTAGAGGGAAGTCATTAAAGCAATGGTCACCGGTATGAAATCAGTGGAGAAATGTTGTATTATAGGAAAGGATTTGGGGTCTGATCCTGGTCCAAGTCAATGGAGCAGAATCAAGCTCTGAGAGGGGATCAGTCCAGTCCTGCAGAGTCTGCCAGTTTTGGACTTGATCCCAGCTTGACCTCCCTGCTTGATTTTAATCAGCTTGTGAACAAACATTTACTAAAGTAACAGCAAACAAGGGAGTCTCTGTAAGGTGTAAGGACTGAATGCAAATTGCAAACATATGTAAATTGAAATCATTTAGGCTAATTTCTTGGTTCTGAATTCAGTGACAGACAAAGTACTCATTTTAGAAGGCTCATTCCATGCATTTAACTACTGCTTTGTCCAGCTCTTCAGTGGCAGAAGATAATTTAGCATAATCCTTTTACTGTAATGTCCAGATTTTTCCACAAAGATTACAAAAAAACCCCAAAGGGTTTCATTCTAAAGAGGGCTTGTTGTGTTACAGTGCTGCTAGCTGTTTGTTTAAATGGGCTGAAATGGATGCAAATTTGAGAATTAGTAGAGAAAGGAGCATAGTCTGATGTTGGGGAGAATTATGGAGCTGTCCCAAATGAGTGACTCATAGCCATAACAGTCCCTGCGCGCTGAGTGCTGCTGTATGCTTGTTTTAACAAATGATAAATAATTTTAAAAAGTTACACTTTGCATACTCTGGAGTTAGGTCTATATCACTTTAAATATGACCACCCTCCAAACCAAAATGGTATATGGTCATCTTGTTGTAAATCATTGTGGCTCCATTGACTTTAATGGAGTTTGGCCAATTTACTTCAGCTGAGGCTCTGGCTCTGGGAATTTTAGTAAGGAAGAGTCTGAGATAACAATGGGAGAAGCTTTATTTTTCTGGCAGAGGCTCTAGCTGTTAATCTCATCAGTGTCTGTTTCTTTACCTCTTGTTTTGAATTGAGGTTGAAATAATGTTGGATTATTTTTTTTCTCACGGTATTTTTTAGCCTTGAGTTTCTGCTGAAATCAGGAAGTTATAGGATGCATGAAAATTATTCTTAAACATGAGTTTTTTTAGTCTTAAAGAGGGACAGAGCTTAGGGTTCTATTCAAGTTTGAAATGAAAATTCAAGCTATTGCTCCTTTTGCCTGAAAAAAAGTTTTCTCATCTCTAGTTCATAGCTAAGTTCAGTGTGCTCAGGAGTGTAGTCAATGACACACTACAGGATAGGAGTATTGGTGAGATGGGAGTCCAGGAAGGGTGGTCGCTCCTAAAGGAAACAGAGGAGATGATCCCAGTGTGAGAGAAAGGGAGGAAAGGGGCAAAAAAACTTCCTTGGCTAAACAGAGAAATCCAGGGGAGCCTAAGGGCAAAAAAGGAGGCATATAGGCAGTGGAAGCAGGGGGGAGCTACCAAGGAGGAGTATACCTACTTGGCCTGCACTTGCAGGGAGGCAGTTAGAAAGGTCAAAGCAACTATGGAGCTGAGGCCAGCAACACAAATTAAAGATAATAAAAAGTCTTTTTTTTAGGTATGTAGGGAGTAAAAGGAAGGTGCAGGGCAGCATAGGACCCCTGCTAAACAAGCAGGAGCAATTAGTGATAGACAGGAGGGACAAGGCTGAGCTCTTCAATGAGTTTTTTGCCTCAGTGTTCCTGAACAACCGTCAAGATAAATCTCCAAATGGGTTCTTAGATGGGCATCAGAGGGACACCACCCTACCAACTGTCAATGCTGACTTGGTGCAGACTCACTTGGATGGACTGGATGTGTTCAAGTCAGAAGGCCCGGATGAGCTGCATCCGAGAATACTGAAGGAATTGGCCAGTGTCATAGCAGAACCACTGACACGGCTGTTTGAGCACTCAAGGCACTCAGGTCAGGTCCTGGAGGACTAGAAAAGTGCCAATGCGGTCCCTGTTTTCAAGAAGGGGAGGAAGGAGGATCCGAGTAATTATAAGCCAGTCAGTTTCACCTCCATCCTTGGAAAAGTCTTTTAAAAGATTATTAGGGATCATATTTTGTGAGTCCAGCAGGAAAAATAATGCAGCAGGGCAACCAGCAAGCATTCATAGCTGTTAGATCATGCCTGACTAATCTGGTTTTGTATTATGATCAGGTCACAAAATGCTTAGATGCAGGAGCAGAGGTGGATGTCATTTTCTTGGATTTTAGGAAGGCCTTTAATATGGTATCTCATCTCATTCTCATGAATAAATTAAGAGGATGTGACTTAAGTGTTTACATGATCCAGTGGGTGGCAAATTGGCTTGGGGGTTGCACCCAGAGAGTGGTAGCAAACAGGTCGGTATCAACCTGGAAGGATGTGGGTAGTGGGGACCTGCAGGGCTTGGTCCTTGGTCCTGTACTCTTTAATATCTTCATCAGTGACTTGGATGTGGGTGTGAAGTGTACTCTGTCCAAGTTTGCAGATGATACTAAATTGTGGGGTGAAGTGCACACTCCAGAGGGTAGGGAACAATTGCAGGCAGACCTGGACAGTTAGGAAAAGTGGGCAAAACACAATAGGATGCAGTACAACAAGGACAAATGCAGAGTGCTGTACCTAGGGACTAAAAATATCCAGCACACCTACTGGCTGGGAAATGATCATCTCAGCATCACAAAAGCAGGAAAGGGATCTCACAGTCATAGTGGACTCCAAGATGAACATGAGTTGCTAGTGTGATGAAATCATCAGCAAAGCTAACCACACTTTGTCATGCATCCGCAGATGCATGACAAATAGAACCAAGGCGGTGATACTTCCCCTCTATGTGGCATTGGTCAGATCACAGTTGGAGTTCTGCATCCAGTTTTGCACGCCATACTTTAAGAAGGATGTGGATAGCCTCAAGAGGGTCCAGAGGAGGGCCACTCATATGGTTATAGGTCAAGCCCTATGAGGAGAGACTAAGGGACCTGGATCACTTCAGCCTCCACAAGAAAAGGCTGAGAGGTGATCTTGTGGCTGCCTACAAATTCATTAGGGGGTGCAGCAAGGAATCAGAGATGTTTTGTTAATCAGGGCACCTCTTGTACTAACAAGGAACAATGGATACAAACTGACAGAGAGCAGATTTAGGCTAGACATCAGGAAGAACTTTTTCATGGTAAGGGTGGCCAAAACTTGGAAAGAGCTTCCAAGGGAGGTGGTGCTCTCCCTGGGGGTCTTTGAGAGAAGGCTGGATAGGCATCTGGCTGGGGTCATATGACCCCAGCACCATTTCCTGCCCAGGCAGGGGGTCAAAATTGATGATCTGTTGAGGTCCCTTCCAACACTAGCATCTATGAAGCATCTAGTTAGAAGCCATATTTCCTAAAATCGATGAATCATTTATTTCCTTATGGACAGTGCGAGGATTCCTGACCTCATCTGGCCCTCCTATTACTATTCTATGGTCCTCATCCATGTGGGCATGAATGATGCAGCCAGGAGTAGTCCAGACCACATCATGAGTGACTACAAGGCTCTTGGGGCCAGGATTAGGAAGTTGGGAGCACGGGTGGTCTTCTCATTAATCCTCCTGGTCAGCGGTTACTGTCAACACTAAGATGCCTGCATCGGAGAAGTCAACCTGTGGCTCTGTAGTTGGTGTCATCATGTAGGTTTTGGCTTCTAGAACAACGATCTGCACTTCCATGAGAGGTGTCCTGGGATGAGATGGTCTTCATCTTTCTTCTAAAGGTTAGAGTCTGTTCTCTTACAGGTTGGCTGATCTCCTCCAAAGGGCTTTAAACTAGGTTCATCAGGGGATGGGGATGCAGTGGACAACAAGAACCATGAACCATGCACTGGATCAGCCCAGGTAAGCACTAAGGGGCCTGATAAACATCAGGACAGGAGGGTACCAAAGACACCGAATGGGGGGCTTAAATGTCTCTACAGTAATGCTAGGCACATGGGGAACAAGCAGGAGGAACTTGCACTCCAGCTTGCAAGCAACAACTTCAACCTGGTTGGGCTAACTGAAACCTGGTGGGACCCTACTCATGACTGGGTGGTAGGCATTGAAGGTTATAGGTTGAACAGATGAGATAGAGCGGGGAGAAAAGGGAACGGGGTGTTGCTCTATACGTTAAGGAGCAATATACATCTTCTATAATCAAAATGGGACCAGAGGAGGGCCAAACTGAGGAACTGTGGGTTAGGATACAAGGGGGTCAAGGGGAAAGGGACTTGGTAGTGGGGGTCTACTATAGACACCAGGAGGATGAGCTAGACCTGGAATTCTCTGAGCAGCTCTCAGAGGCCATACAGTCAAGAGATATGGTTGTCAGTTAGCCCAACCAGGCTGAAGTTGTTGCAAGGGTGATTGTTCCTCAAGGAAGCGATCCTTTGGGTGCAGAAGGAGGAAATCCCACTGTGTAGAAAAGGGTGCAAAGGGGCCAAGAAACCCTCCTGGATAAACAGGGAACCCCAGGAAAGTCTAAGGGCAAAAAGGAGGCATACAGGCTGTGGAAGCAGGGGGTAGCTACCAAGGAGGAGTACACCTCCTTGGGTCACACTTGCAGGGAATCAAGAAGGCCAAAGCAGCATTAGAACTCAGTCTGGAGACAAAAATGAAAGACAACAAGAAGTCCTTCTTCAGGTATATAGGGAGCAAAAAGAAGGCTCAAGGCAGCATAGGACCCCTACAGGATAGATAAGGGCATTTGGTGACAGATAGGAGGGACAAACCAGAGCTCTTCAGAGTTTTTTGCTTCTGTCTCACCTCCATCCTTGGGAAAACCCTTGAAAAAATTATCAAGGATCACATCTGTAGGAGTCAATATAATGCTGAAGGGCAACTAGCACCGGTTCATAGCAGGTAGAACCTGCCTGACTAACTTTGTTTCTTCCTATGACCAGGTCACTATATGCTTAGATGCAGGAGTCAAGGTAGATGTCATCTACATAAGAAGGCCTTTGACATGGTATCCCATCCTATTCTTATAAACAAATTGAACAGCTGTAGCACAGATGAGTACACAGTCATGTGGGTGGCAAATTCGCTTAAGGGTCATACCCAGTGACTGGTGGTGGATGGGTCGGTATCAACCTCAAAAGATGTGAGCAGTGGGGTCCCCCAAGACTCAGGCCTTGGGCCGGTGCTGTTCAATATCTTTATCAGCAACCTGGATGAGGGTGTGGAAAGCACTCTGTCCAAATTTGCAGATGACACCAAACTATGGGGTGAAACAAACACACTGATGGGAAGCAACTGAATCCAGGGAGACCTGGACAGGTTAGAGAATTGGGCAGAGAACAATAGGATGCAGTTCATCAAGGACTAGTGCAAGAAGCTGCATCTAGGGAGAGGGAATCCTCAGCATAACTATAGCCTGAGGAATGGCCTTCTCAGCAGCACACAGGCAGAAAGAGATCTCGGAGTCATTGTCGACTCCAGGATGAATATGAGTCATCAATGTGACCAAGTAATTAGCAGAGCTAACCGCACTTTGTTATACATTAATAGGTGCATCACAAAAAGGTCCAGGGAGGTGATGTTCCTCCTCTGTGTGGCACAGGTCAGGCTACAGCTAGAGTACTGCATCCAGTTCTGGGCACTGCAATTCAAGAAGGATGTGGATAACCTTGAGAGGGTCCAGAGGAGGGCCACTCGTATGGTTAGAGGCCTGCAGGAAAGGCCTTATGAGGAAAGGCTGAGGGACCTTTTCAGCCTCTGCAATAGAAGGCTGAGAGGGGATCTTGTGGCAGTATATAAATTCACCGGGGGGGGGCAGCAGGGACTAGGAGATGCTCTGTTTACCAGGGTACCCCTTGGAATAACCAGGAACAATGGCCACAAGCTGATAGAGTAGATTTAGGTTGTACATCAGAAAGAACTTCCTCGTGGTTAGGGTTGCCAGAATCTGGAACGGGCTTCCAAGGGTGGTGGTGCTCTCCCCTACTTTGGGGGTCTTCAAGAGGAGACTGGACAAGCACCTGTTTCCAGTTTTGGGCCCCCCACTACAGAAAGGATGTGGACAACTTGGAGAGAGTCCAGCAGAGGGTATGGAAAATGGTTAGAGGGCTGCTACACATGACTTCTGAAGAGACATTAGAAAGAACATTGGACATTAGAAAGAACTTCTTCACAGTAAGGGTTGCCAAAACCTGGAATGGGCTTCCAAGGAAGGTGGTGCTTTCCCCTACCTTGGGGGTCTTTCAGAGGAGATTGGACAAACACCTGGCTGTGGGGCCAGACTCAGTTATCCTTTGAGAGCCCTTCCAACCCTAGCATCTATGAATCTATGAAAGTATGTCTTATAGGGTGCATCTACATGTCACCCTATGCCAACGTAGTGATGCACTACATCATCGCATGGCAGTGTAGCAATCACATGGGTCGACACATGATCACTGGCTATGCCATAGCAGCATGCTGCCCAGCTATAGTGCTCGGCTATGGCAATGTAGCTGATGAATCTAACCGTGCGCCACTTGTACTCCACAGTACAGGCAGCTACTGTGCCATGTTTTAATACTTCCCCCAAGCAAGTACTAAAACATGGTGCAGTACTGACATCATCATATGGTGATGTATAGATACGCCCATAGAAACTGACATGCTGAAGGTGTAGTGTGAAATTGTTTCATGAGGGGGTTAGCTCCTGCTTTCATGTATTTGCACTGTTCTTTCCAGGGATGTGCAGGAACACTTAAATCAAGGATTTCCTGATTTTTGAAGATTTGAGTTGGGATTATGAAAGCCCATGCTCTGGAAAGTTAGAGCGAGCAGACAGTTCTGTTGTATGGAATCACCCTTAATAAAACTTTTTGTAGGTGCTTATGTGCTATTAGAAAATGTTAAAAATGACATTTCAATGAAACATATTTAAAAGGCTCATTATTTTTGGCCAGTGCTACATAGGGAGTGTGAAGATATTTATATGATTTTATATTCCTTTTCCCAAAAAGATCAAGCAGCTGTTTGGCACGAAGCTTGGTGGGTATGGGTTTACTGCCTTAGAATGACCTTTTTCTTTTGATTAAGTTGGGCTGCCACAGAACCAGCCTCTTTGGCCTCAGTGAACTTGTGTAATTGAGAAAAGGCCATAATTTCAGTGTGTTGGGAGGGGGGTACTTTTCTTTGAAGAATAAGATATATGTACAGTAAAGAAGCAGCAGCTGGCCACCCAAAGCTTTTGGGTTTTATCCACTCTGAAGTTTCCTGTGTGTTAGCAAAGTGTTTTTCAGTATGGTTTTCCACAGATTTCTGCTACCGTGGTTGTGCTGTTGTCCCAGAATGGTTTTAATGTGATTTGATTTGCTTTTAAAAAGATTAACAAGATACAGCCTGTCCACAGCAGCTGACCTAACTGATTTATCAGAACTCCAGAAGACTATGTATGTCCATACGTCTGTATTGCTTTGCTGCTGAGCCCAGGGCTGCTGCTGCGAAGCAAGCAAGGCCCAAGTGCTCCCACGCCACACCTGCCCAACCTGACAAGTAAGAAGACAGCTTAGGAGGGTGCTTATGGCATCCTCTCCCAAGGGAAAGAGCAAATTTAACAGCATGTTAGAACCTGTTCCCCCAGCCTTTCAAAAGGCTTGTCTATCCTGCAGTATCTGTGAGTCCCAGAGAGCGGAGGGACAGACCAGCCCACCAAAGCCAAAAGTGTATCAGTAGGGACCTGCCTAAATCATAGTGAAACAAAGGGTTTTTCATAGCCTGCTTGTGGCGTGCAGAGCCAATTTTTCCGGGCTTTTTGCAGCAGCCCTGCCCCTCTGCGGTGGTTGGCGCAGAGGCCCCCACCCCTCGGTGCTGATCGCCAGAGGGGCCTCAGCCGGGAGAGGAAGGATGAGGGGGCAGCTGTCATCTTGTCTGCTGCCCTTTGAGCCACCCCGCCAGCTGGCACCTTTTCCTCCCAGCAGCGAGGACTGCTGGCTTCCGCTGGGGAACCAGCATATTTTTATTAAGGTTTTTTTTTGTTGATTTCATGGACAATCTTGCATTTTGCAGTTTCCACAAAATCCGCAAAACTGCGAATTAAGTAGGTGTCTCTTAATTAGTGAAGGATGCTCTGGTCTCATCTCCATTACTCACCCTCAAACCTTTGGTTTCCAATTGGGCTTGAGAGTGGCCACTGGGGAATAAGCCTGGAGCAGTCTTATTGGTTCGTTTCTTAGTGGATATCCTGAGCTTATCACAGATATAACTTTAGGCAATAAGCATTTAAGAGTGGGGGACCATCTTTCACTCTCTTACTGTAGATTAGGAAAAGTGGTTGAATGTATGTTCTACGTAGGATATAAATGGCCAAAAATCCTGCTAAGGGTGTTACATTGTCTTTATGCTAGGGAAAAGTGGTCAGGTTTACTTCTGACTTAGCTCAGGGCTGTCCAGCTTCTGTGAAGCTGGGGGGCCACTCGCCACATGGGCCATATATTGCAAGAGTGGCCCCACTGGGACTCCCACACCTCCCCTGCTACATGGGTGGCACTGATGGCATGCAGCCCCCTATTCCCTGCCACATAGTCAAGTTAGCTGCTCACAGACTGTATACCAGCCCCTTGTGAGTTGTATGCAGTCCATAAGCCACCAGTTAGACAGCCCTGACTTTGCTAATTCATGTTGGCTCCAAGTGAACTAAAGTGAGCCACTTCTAGTCTCGACAAAGCCAGTTTTTGCAGGTACGGTGCCTGACTACCCACGGAAGCCTCCCACTGTTACTTCTTCTCCCAACAAAAATGAAACAACAATAATAATTTCATTTTGTTATTCACACATTTATAATAATACCAAATCAGTGACAGCAGCAGCAGCAGCAGTTTTTAGCCTGCTCAGCTGAGCAATGTCTTTTCTTTTTAAACTTAAAGTTTTATGTTTTCAAAATCAAATTAAAGGGAAATGGGAAGGTGAAGCCTTGAAATGCCCCACTGCCTTTGCTAATGAGCATTGTTTTGCTCCCAACTTACTGAATTTCTTCCTCAAGGGATTCTTGTTTCTTTTGCTTTTACATTTTAAACCCAAAGCTGTTCCTTTCAGTTCTGAGCAAACATCTGCTCTAATGAGAGTGCTTATAAAAACAACATTAGGGTAAATTATTTAGTACCTTTTATTTAATATGGGGGGAGAGAGAGAAAAAAAATTAAATGGAGCATTGAGGAAATTCTTGTTTGTTTATTTTGTTCTCCAAAGTGGTTCATTTCACCCACCAGTGTTTTTCCTCCGTGACAAGCCCCCTCTCCTGATTGAAAACAGGCTCTCTAATAAAAGTGGTTTAAGATCACTGTGATAACTTAAATGCAAGAACATGAATAAAAAGCACCCTTGGAGAAAAGGCCCCATCTGCTTATATGTGATATTGGGAAAGGGCTGCATAATGCAGAGTAGTGATTGCTACCAGGTGTACAACATATTAGTATCCTACATGTATGGTCTCTGAACTATATAACCATGAGAAAAAAGAGAGAAAGAGAGAGACATTCAAGAATACTATAAAGCAGGTCCTAAAATTTACATTTGACCTCTTTGATCGTAGTCAGTACAATAAAAAAAAAGTCCAGAACACAAGTTGTGGCTTGATCCTGAACTTATAGATATCAATGGCAAACTCCCATTGGCTTTAACGGTGCAGGATCTGGCCTTTGTTTGCTGACATGGGATAGTGCTACAAGGCTGCCTGGGACATTTCACTGAACAAGTGGTTTTTATTTTAAATCTTTTACAGAAATTCATTTTTCATTAAGTCAGCTCTTCGCCCCTTCTTCAAGGCTCTGGGAAGTATTACACAGCATTACAACAGGCATTTCAAACAGCAAATTGTGAATTTGGGGGAAGCACTTCAAAGCATGGTTATGGGACATCTCAAAAACCAGGCACACTAGTAGAAGCCGGGCAAACAAAAATCCCCTTATAGAAAGCAACAACCCAGTAAGCATTAGTAACCATTCCAGGGATCTTTATTTGACACATCTATTGTGATAGTACCAATAGGCCATAACCAGCACCCATTATATTAGCTAGTGTACACATATAAAATAGAAGACTGAAAAGACATGAAGGGTGAGTTTGGGGCAAAAGAGGGAAGGAAGTATCTGTAATAAATATAGACACTGCTTTTGAAACAATTTCACCATTAGGGTTTACATACATGGTGTCTTATAGCAATACAGCCATGCAGTTAAATTCCATTTAAGTAAGTTATCCTGCCATAAACACTTTTATAGTACTATAACTGTATCTTCATTAGGGATTTGGAGAGTTGTGCCACTTTAGTTGTACTGCTACTGGCCCACTCCACAGAACATTACTTTTTAAAAATGTGCCAGTAGTTAAAGCAGTACAGCTTTTATGTATAGACAAATCAATCCATCATAATGATCAGAATTCACCTTCTGCTTGGTCATTATCAGGTAGCAGGTTTCTGTTTACAAGCCACCAGATGGGTGTTTTGAGGACGGGTTAAAGAAGGACAAACAGGTGTCTTTATTGATTTTAACTAAGAGCTTTCCTCACTCATGTGTGATTTAGTAGTTTAGTAGAGCAGTGTTTCTCAACCTGTGGGTCGTGACCCAAAAGTGGGTCACAAATACATATGAAAGGGTCATGAACAAACTTTAAAAATGGATTCTCCTTTAAAGGAAAAAAACGTGGGAAACTCTGGGTTTCCCCTTGCAGGCTGGCATGGTTCCAGCCTTCAAGGAGCTGCTTGGGGCTGGGGGAGTGTGAGGAGGGCAATCAGGCAGGGAGGCACCACATGCATGTGCATGTGCACATGCACACATGCGCACAGCAGCCAGTCAGCATGACAGCAGCTCCTGTAGCTCCCTGCAGATAAGTCTATGAGGTGGGGCAGGGGGCATAGACAATGCAATGGAGGGGGAAGGGGATGGGACAACAAGGTGACATGTTGGGGGAGTATGTGGCAGCATGTACCCCTCCTCCCCGCAGATTTGTGTGCTGCCCACAGCAGGCACAGGGCTGCAGCCTGGCTGGACTGGCACAGGTAGGGGCTACCTCCATAGCCCAGCAGGCAGGACCCAGCGCAGGCAGCGGATTGGGGTAGTGAGACTCATTGCTGCCTTTGCCAGGACCCCCACACCAGCTGTGCCAGCAGCATGAGGAGTAATGGACAAGGGGGCAGAATGAGCAATTGAGGAGAGCAGCAGTGATGGCAGCTGGCCTCTCGTGGCAGGGTATAGCCACGGGCCAGTGCACGAGCAGCTGGTGGCAGGAGGAGGTGAGGACACCAAAGCCCCTTCCCCCTATCCTTTACTGCTCGTGCTGATGGCAGTGCAGCTGGCGTGGGGGTCCTGCTGGTGGTGGTGGCGGCAGCAACAAGTCTCGCAATCCTGCTTTGCACTTCTGCATTGGGTCCCACTTACTGGGCCATGGAGGTGGCTCCTTCCCATGCCAGTCTCGTCAGGCTGCAGCCCTGTGCCCACTGTGGGCACGTACATTTAGGGAGGCATGTGCCTCCCCCATACCCTCACTGCCCCAGACACCAACTCCTTGCCCCACACATTGCAGAGCTGGGGGCAGGGGGAAGTGGCAGGGGGAGTGAGGGGCACTGGCAGGACCAAGGGGGTGTTTTCTACTTAAACTATTTACTGGGTTGGGACAGGCTATTGATATTTACAGATGAGTCCTGGTACAAAAAGGGTTTGAGAACCACTGCCCTAGAGGCTCTTAGCTGTCCCAACTATCTCCATCCATTCCAGTCTGCTGTGTGCCTTCATCCTCCAGTTGTCCACATTTAATTTCTATAGGTCTGACACTACATCATCTAGCCATCCTCATCTTGGTCTTCTAGGAAGCCTTCTCCCCTCCTCTACAATTGGGAAGGGGTCTGATTTTCTTCCATAGGCACTAATTCTCGATTCATAGAGAGACATTTTAACACATTCATTTTTTTTGTTGAAAATTCTTAATTCAGTTAATATGCTGTCCTAGCCATATGTCATATTGTAAGCATGTATCATATCTCACTTGTGTGGGAGTGTATGGTAGAAAGTGCCAATGTGCTTATTGAGAAAGGAAATTGGGAGGTGATCAAGGTTGCCATCATGAGTGGAGTATAAACATCAAGCTTTTGTGGGGGTGCATGAAAAAAAGGACAAAGAGAGGATTAGGGTTGGCCAGAAAAAATTGCTCCTGAAATTGTTTTTTGACAGAAAATCCAAACTAAACAACTTTTGTGATCATCTAGAAAAATGGCTACTGAAATCCAGATGTCCAAAAACATCCATTTGGAACCACCGCTCTGGTATCTCATGGAAAGTGTAGTTTGGTGCCTCTCCAATGAGCTGGTATCTCATTTTGTCAGCTGTGTCCCTGGCCACACTACGTATCCCATGATGTACAAAAGGTCAGGGGTCACATAATGTATCACAGCAGATTAGCAAAAAGCGTAACCAGGATGTATCATTGTAGGCATCTGGGCAGGAAGCCCAGAAGCACTGCAGAAGCATATTTATATTACAGTGCTCAGTTCTGAAAGCAAAAGAACATTTGGAGGTTTTTGCTGAAGAGTATCTTTCATTGACAGGCAGAAAGAGTCTTCACCGAAAAAACAAAAAAAAAAATGCATGGAAAATTTTGACAAAACTTTTTTCTTTTCCTTGTCACGTATTTTCCAAGGGAGGAAAAGCATTTTCCAGTTTAAAATTTTTATTATTTATTTGCACCTCTCCTATTGAGTTCTACTCATTTGCTTAAGAATATACATCACCTTAAATATATTCCTGAACGAAGGCCAAAGGGATTGAAGAATTTGCCTAACATCACACAAAAAGTCTGTGAAAGAAGTTTGAATAGCTTGCAGTTTTTCTGACACCTGGCCCAGTGTCTTAACCACAAAAACATCTTTCCTTCCTTTCCTTGTTGAAATATGGGGCCACAACATTATATGGAAAGTTAAATTCCTGCTACGTGCTGCTATGACATTCTTCAGTACTGTAAATGTGTTAGCTCCAGTGTCTTAACCCAATTCCAGACCAGGTAGTGATGGCATGCCTACCTGAATTCCCCCTGCCATTTCAAATGTGAGCTATAATTAATTTTCCTGTCCATAGCTGTTGCATAGCAGAATGGTGAAATATGTTGCTTGTGGTCATATCGCAAATCAGTAGCACAACTGAACTGAGGTCCTCCCTTCTAGACTTCATGGCCTGCCAAGGATCTGACCTCTAGTCTCTTTGGGTGTGTCGAGTCTAGCCCAGCTGTGTGGTATGTGGCACCACAAACATGTCTGCAGTGCCACATAGTGCAGTCAGGTGTTCTCCACTCTGCAAGGGCACACTGCCCATGTGTATGCTGCTCCATTTTTCTTTTTCTGTGTTTTTTTTTGATCCCTGGCAAAAAAAGCTGTGGGAAAAAAAAAACAGAACAGTGCAGGCATGGGCAGCATGCACCGCTGAAAAGTGGAACTGGGCCGTGGCTGCCAGCCAGGCTCTACCCAGCAGCATCACCACTGCTGCAGCCCTGGGAGGCCCCCCGGACCACAGGTAAGGGTGCTGGAGCCAGCACAGTGCTGGCCCCAGCCTCCCCGAATGTCCCTAGGGTAACTTGCCACATGCCAAAGCACGCATGGCATAGGCATTCCCCAGGGATAGGTAGCTGCAGTGCAAGGTGTGCTGCTGCTACTTCTCCCTGGGGAACCAAATGTCCACGCTCATCTGGATACGGCCTTTGTGTCTCCTTTCCCTCATCTATAAAACAGAGATAATTTGGAGAGTTATAAAAGTGATATGTACTGTAACTATGAATTATTGGATATCCAAGGATTATCTGCCTATTATTTTGTGATTAGCTGGCTGCTATTCACATAGATTCAGACATAATTTTTCATTAAATCAATTTGGTTCCTTATTTGCCCCCTATCTCAGCAAGCCTTTCCTAATAGCCAGATTGTATACTACTGTAACACAGAAGATGAAGAAGCCAGGCAGTTACTGGGATGGGAAGAAGAGTAAAAAGACAGATCATCTGAAGTTTCTCAGCTGGAGTAATAAAATGTATATGGCCCTGGAGTGTCCTTTGTCTGGTTTTGGACCATAAAGTCTGCATGGCATGGAACCTGTTTATTTGAATTAGCAGGCTTGGAAACCTTCACATACTTGAAGTGCTGTGAATCCATCATTGGTATTGTAAGCCTAAATGGAAAAGGATTCCAAACTACACATGGAAATAAGGTGATAGAAAATGTAAAGTTATCAAAAGAAGGAGTTCATTTCAATTCCAAACCACTTTCTATATTTGTTCATTACTGAAAAAAATATTTTAGTAGCATTTAGTCATAATATATCAGAAAATATCCATCAGTTCAACCAGGTACTCACTCGTGATTGTCCTACAAGACAGTGCATTTCCGTTCATAGAATCACAGAGAAGCAGGGCTGGAAGGGACCTCCAGATGTTATCTAGTCCAACACCTTGCCTGAGGTACATCATCCCTATCCAAACCATCCTCTACATGCTGCTTACTGCTTTATTTAAAATCTTTTTTAGTGTTGTAGTAGTTGTGATGGTCCAGGGAATATGCAAAAAACAAACTTTGTTTGCTAATATTTTTGTTGAATTAACAACATAGTTGGTCCAAATCTCTGATCGTTATGTTGTTGCTGGCACAAGGTGCCCGGGGAGGCAACAATTGGGTTCGTTGCCCGGTGCGTCACGCCAAATTAGAACACTGGGGGGAGAAGTAGACAGAGTTTATATGAGCTCAAGTAAAAGGCGCAGGGAGACTGTATTGTCTCAAATCCTGCGCTCCTAGCCCTGCAACAGTGTATTTTTATACCTTGGTCAATTTTCTGCAGTGGTTTTCCACTAGTTGGCCCCCCTCTTCCTCCCCTTTCCCTCCTCCCTTCTCTCTCCGAGCAGTGCCCTTGCATTCCACAGATAACAGTTTTAGCTCGCCTGTTTTCCAGAAGGACAGGAGATTACAGGCACCAAAGAAAGGATTATAAAGGTTGGGCAAGGGGGGTCCTGGCTTGTCCAGGCCTAGAGCAGAGGGGCTTCATCGACACTCGTGGTCTTCCATCCCTCTGAGTTACCTAGGGTTATGCCCAGTGACACCAACAATGTCTTTCTCAACTGCTTGGCTTACAAAATGCATACAACTTGAGAACACACCAAAAGTATTGTACTGCGGCGTTTCTGACACAGCTCCACACAATTACAGGTGGTATTTAATATTCATTAGTAAATTAATGATCAAACATACTGCCTCTAGCTTTTCACTTCATTATGCTCCAGAAGGCAGATTTATTCTACTCCATAATTGTTTGATACAATAGCAGCCAGGTTTCTAAGCTTATTCAGTGAATAATTATCATTAATAATTTGTTAGGAAATAAACTGCTAATGACCATAAGCATACTGAACACCAGGTAGTATAATGGATAAGCATAGATGAATATTAGTGGACTGGAAGTAATTACCTTCAGTACAGGCAGCCCTGATAGACATTATGCTTGATAGACAAATGTAAATGAGATAAAGAAATGTAAATAATTATTGGGAGTTCTTTGAGAATAATTTTTATATAACCAAAAAAGATAATGATTCCACAATTAACAAGAAAGACAACTTTGATTAACTTTTCATCAAGGCTCAGTAGCAAAATAAAGCAAGCAAAAAAAGAAATAAAAAAAAAATATAGAAAAATATAGGGAGTATAAATCTATTGTTATATATAACATATGAAAATAGACAGCAATTAGCAGTTACGAAGAACAGAAAATTAATACTGGAAGCTAAGGATATTACAGAAAAAAATCAGGGTAAGGCATCTTAGTAGTTTATATATGCTAGGAACAAAAGACGTCTTACCAAGGACATAGGGCCATTCCTTTACAAAGATGGTAAAATTGTTAATAATGATATAAAAGAAACAGAAGTGTTCAATAATATTTATATCTTGTATTTGGAAAAAAACCAGGATGGTGTATTTATACCGTAGGAAGATGACAATGAATTTCGTCAGTGCAGAAGCAGAAAAGGATCTTGGAGTCATTATTGATGCCAAGATGAACATGGGCCGGCAGTGTGGGGAGGCAGTAAGGAAGGCCAACCGCACCTTGTCATGCATCCACAGATGCATCTCGAGCAGGTCCAAGGAGGTGATCCTCCCCCTCTATGCGGCAC
>NW_017728886.1:250952473-250982175 GCF_001723895.1 Crocodylus porosus | reverse complement strand
AAGAGAAGTGTTGCTAGCTCCTACCCTGGGGGTCTTTAAGACAAGGCTAGACAATCACCTTGCTGGGGTCGTTTGACCCTAGTACTCTTTCCTGCCATAGCAGGGGGTCGGACTTGATGATCTGCTGAGGTCCCTTCCAACCCTACTAACTATGAAACTATGAAATGATTCAGTTCTTTGAGATTACGGGGTTCTACTAGGATAAGTGCTACACCCAAAGCTGATCAGCATTTTCATCAATGACTTGGAAGTAAATATAAAATCATTGCCAATAAAATGTGAAGGTATCTTAAAAATTAGCAGGCTGTTAAAAAAGACCATGTACACCTACAGCACTGGATAAATATACTCATCATAGCACTTGAGCATAAAACACACAAATGGACTGAACGGTTAAGTATATATGGTCTCAGTTCTACATATGCTAATTTATATGGAGAGGTTAATTTGCTATGTGAAATATTTGCCTAGATAGAAAGTGCTCTTGACTTATAAAAGTAATATAACTAAGCCTTGTCCTTCAACCCTATTCCCTCCAGCTCTGACAATGCTGATTCAAGCACATCTGGGGCTCTCAGGAAAGCTATTCTTTTAGGCTTCCCAGCTGCAAATATCCAGGTTCACTGCATGATCTTTTTCCCCATCTGTTCCCAATACTCTCTTATGTCAGACTGAAGGATCAGTTCCAGGAGCTGGCTTAGGAGATGCACATAGTGGCTGGATCTACATGAGCAGCAGGCTGCGCAGTTGTTACTGCAGAGTCACTTAGTACCCACATAAGCAAGTTCTAAACGACTGTTCGGTACCCGGCATTACTGCACAGGACCGTCCCTGCAGTGTTTTTCAGATGCTACTGTGCAGTAGTAACAAGCTGCTGCACAGTAGCATCTTGTGTAGATGTGCGCACTGTATACAGAGCTAGTATCTAGCGGGTGCTGGACTGCTGGTTTTCTGCGAAACTGGAGAAGAGAAAAAAATTGGGGGGATGACCTCACTAGTGCTGTTTTAAAGAGGGAGAAATTCCGGTGAGCTAAGGGCAAGTAGCAAAGGCAGAATAACTGCAAGGGTTACCAGCCTTTGTTTCCTGTTTTTAGTCTTCCTTTTAATTTTCTGTTGGCATAGACAGGTTCAGGAAAAGTTGACTCCAGGCTGTCTGAGAGAATAAATAGGAGAGTGCAGGATCATGTTAGGCATGTCTACACATGCGCTTAATGCACACAAATAAACTCCGGAGCATATGGCTCTGGACTTATTTGTGCACAGCACATGGAGCCTGGTTGAAGAAGCCCAGCCTGGCAGGAGACCCTGGAGATCAGCCTGCCAGCCCTGCACTGCTCTAATGGGGCTCCACGTACTGCAGAGGGGCTGTCTGAGGCATTAAGGTGCTTCAGTGTGGGGGGCTGCCTGCCAGGTACTCTCACACTATAGTACCAGCCAACTAGGACAGCATTTACACATGTGCTGCTGCTTATCAAAAACAACTCCACAGCAGGTTAGCAGACCTGCTAACCAACTGCAGAGTTTATTAGTTTTCTGTGCCCTAAAAGGGTTGCACATATAGACACTGAGATATTTACTGCACAGTTAATTAGTCAACTACATAGTAAACATCTCACGTAGAGGCACCCACTGAGTCACAATAGAGAGCATCTCAAGGGCAACAGGGAGGTCCAAGAACTGAACGTACTAGAGGAGAGTTTTGGGGCAGAGACGCTCCTTTTCTTAGACACAAAAGAGGATTTCCAAATACATGAATAAATGGAAGGTATGAAACGTCAATGTGAGTTAAATCCCTCAGTTCTATCAGCATTTTAATCAATGCAAAAGATTTCTGGGCCCTGGCAACTGAAATGGATGATGGAAATTCACACCGCTTTGGTTGCTATTGTTTTAACGGTTTTGAATGCTGACCTAAGAAGATTAACGTTACACAGGTTTTCTTGGAAGCTGCCAAGCAACTACACATTTTCTTATAAAAGTAAAAGTAGAGGGGAGAATACAGCTTTTATTACAGTTGCTTTGAGCCCAGGGTCATTGTGCTGGCCTATCATGATGTTGAGTAGCATGTCGCCAGGACACAATGCTAGTCACTACTTATGACACTGCAGAGACAGAGCTGAAACTAAAACAGATAGCACTTGCTGCCAACTTCAACAAAAGCTTTAGCCAGTCAGGACTGTATTCATCGCATAGCCAGAAGATTGCACTCCTTTGGTTCTGGCAGCCTGGCCAAACTCTTGGAGGCAATGGAGGAAGCCTGTAGTGCATGTAGTTGAGAAGGAAAAAGAAAAAGCTTGCTGTAACCTCTTGTATGCCAGCATGCTTTAGTCAAGCACAAGGTATGGTTTCAGCTTTATATGAAAATAAAAAATACTGAATAACTGCCAACTTTGCTGAACTTCCAATAAACATAGAAGGTCACAGCCCAGGCTATGAACTTGTTCGCTTGAGTGCCAGCACATAATTAAGTGATTTGTGCAACTGTTTGAAAGTCCACTTGAGAGGTAAAGTCCTGGTGTGTTCTCAAAGCAGCTTAGCTCTAGATGATGATTTTTGAAAACCTTCATAAAAGACCATGTTTTCTAGTTTATGCCCTAAGGAGAGAGGCTAGACAGGCTTCCTCGTCTTAATAAAGGCAATTGATGTTAGCTAGACAGGCTTTCTCATCTTAGTAGACTCAATTGATGTTAGCTAGACAGGATTCCTTGCCTTAATAAAAGCCGTTGCAATAGCTGCATATTTTTTATGGCAGGTTGTCAGCAAATGTCTGTTTCAATTTATGAAAGCAAATTGTGTCAACAATGGGATTTATTGTTTCGTATACTGCCTGCTTCCTTTCCTCTATAAGCATTTACAATATGTGGTAAATTGTTAAAAGCAAGAGTCTAGTGCAAAATGTCAGTATCCTAAATGGATCCATGATTGTACACATACTGCCATTCTCATCAAAAGCTTTTTGCCAGTTGAGCTCAAGTAGCCTCTTTGTTATAAGCCATGCCTGACTGAATTCACCTGATCCTCTCAGACCTTGGAAACTAAGCAGTCCTAGCACAGGAATCCACCTTAGGATCCCAAGGAATATAGACATGAGACAAGGACCCATGGTTAAATACTTAGCAAATTCTGGAGTGAAGAAATGGAATCAGTGGCAACACTTCATTTGGCTGTGTCATCATTGCCGACTTAATGACCAGGGATAAAAGCAAAGAAAGGAGGATTTTCTAATGTGTAGTACAGGCAGTCCTCAACTTACAACATTTCAAGTTACAACGTTTCACACTTACGTTTATCAGTTGACGCCCTGTTTCAATTTTATGACATCAGTTTTAACTTTACAACGCTTGATCCGATGCCACGCCATGCCAGTGAACAAGTTTGCTGCATCGCCCGTCTCCCTGGAGAATGTGTCCAAAATTCCTTGGACACTTTCTTTAGGAAAGCAGACAAGACTCCAGAAAAGCCTGCAGCCAAGACTGCTGAGAAGACTCCAGAAAGTGCAGCCAACAGCCTTTCAAAAAGTCCATCAAAGTCACTTCAAAGAAGTCCTTCCAAATCAATATGATTGCTATTTGAAATATAAACACATTAATGTAGCTATATAACTTATCTATAATTGATTAAGTACAAAATTCTGGGGTATTTCTGGTGAAAATAGGGTATCGGGCCTTGGTTCAGGAACCAATTCCCCATTTATAATATTGTTTGTTTTGAGAAAATTGGTTCCGAGTTACAGTATTTTGACTAAAATGTGGTTTTCAGGAACTAATTGTGTCGTAAGTCCAAGGACTGTTTATATAACAAGTTTGTAAGATATTCATTGGATGAGAAATTAGGAAATATAATTCCATTAAGAAGAAGACGGTACTGCACATACACAGCTGCTGGAGTATTTCCTAACCAGCCTGGCCCTCCCAACCTGAACCTTCTGAAATTCTGCTGATTTGGTGCTTGCTTATGGGGGAAAGACTTTCACGTCTTCAACATTGCATTTTTGCTTTTACCTGAATCAGGAACTTCAAGGTTTCCTTATAATTGCAAGAGCACAGATCTTGCAGCTTGTCTGAGATTTTGTGTAACTTCTTGCCAGACGCCACATGATGTAAAATGTATGATTTGATCTCTGCAAATAATGGATTTTTCCATATGGAGGCTGACAAAATGTTAACCCAAAAATGCTGCTTTTTTTTTTTTTTTGGCAAAACAGGAATTAAAAAAAAAATTATGTGGGATTGTCCCAAAATAAATATTAATAGATTTTGGTTCTTATTTAACTGCCTTTTTTTTTGTAATTTAGGTCTAAATAAAGCATCATTTCAAAACTAAAAGTTGGAAAGCTTCTCTTAGAAAATGAATAAACGAAACATTTTTCCTTTCACTTTTTTTCCCTTTGCTTAGTTAGCTTCAAGAACTGTATATTTTAGCACATTTAGTATTTGATTTAAAAACATTACTCAGTTCTATTTATGAACCCATGATTGGTAACATGTGCATGATTTTATCAGTAAATCCATGTATCTATTTTGTCTTTTCTTTTTGAGGATGATTTAGCTAAACTGGTGGTTCCAATTTTCAAGCACAAGAACTCCAACTTTTTAAATGTTTATAATTTAAAATTATAATCTAATCATAGATAAGAACTAGTCAATATTAAAAACGCTGTATTGGTTTATCTATATCAATTTTTAAATTATTGCAAGCATGGGTACAAGCCCCTCAATCTGATTCAACCTCACTTGAAGCTTGAATTCCACTAGAGTAACTAAAGTTAATGACTTGTCAATTTATGTTGAAGTTGGTCCTAAAGCACTTGGGCTAGGGACAGACATTCAAAAAGCTTGAGCCTGAATTGATTCAATTTTTGCAAGTTAGTCTAACCTGGCTAAGTTGAACTGATTTGACATTCTCTCTGGAATGAAGAAATTCAGGCACGTGTCTGCAGTGCCTTAGGCTAGAAGCTGGGGGTGCTAAAGCAACCCTCCCTTCCCTTGCACAATGCTGAGCTGAGGTGGGGCATGGCCAGGCTCCAGTGGGACATTCTGATTAGGGAGGTCTGCCTCCACTACCCCAGGCTTTTTCCCATTTGACTGCTCAAGGGCTGGAGTGTTGCCAGATCCCAGCCCCAGGCTAGCACTCTGAGGCAGGGTGGGGTGCGGGCAGGGCATGCATTTGCTTTTCAATCTCCCTCCCTGTTTCTTTATACTGTCTGCAGCAAACTGACATGCAAGCAAGCCAGCAGGGGGCTGATAGCAGTGTTTATTACCCCATTAGCAAAACAAAGCCACTCTCCATTAGTTTAAACTAATGGAGGGCCAGCCCTACTGTGGAACAGAGAGCCTGCCAGCCATGAGAACATGCTGGGAAGCTGGGGGAGTCTGGTCTATCTTAAACCAGCAAGGGGTCTGGGACAGACACTGAATAAACCAATTTGAGCCAAATTAGTTAAGTCTGTTATTACATTCAACCAAGTTTATCTCAAACCAGTTTCAGCCATTTTCAAACAGGTTTATGTACACTGACCATCTGTTCTGCTACAGGTTTAAACTAGTTTCTGATCATTTAAACTGGTTTATGTGTAATGTCTGTTCCTTGCCTTGAAGTGTCTCCTGATCAGAGTTTACACCTGTTTAAATGCATTGATTTGAAAAAAAATATTTTGTATCGTTAAGCTGTAAATTAGTTCATCCTAATTCAGAAATGTGCTGACTAAAGTAAACCAATGAAAGAAAAATATGTACTGATAATGTTGTAGTTGATAGTACATCTACCCCACCATAACTGGGTTAAATTCAAAACCATTTGATTGCTAGAGTAAAACATTTCTAATGTGGACTAGTGCTCTTTCTAATGTGGCCCTAGCCCTGGGGCTGCACTTTTCCTGCCCTCACCCTGCCATCTGGCTATTTTTAGCCCTTCCAGCCCCTCTCCATCCCCAGACAGACAACTGCCCATCCACAGACAAGCCAGCCCCCCCAAGCCCATCAAATCCCATATTCCATAAACTAATCCCAGTGCCAGTGCTACCAGCATTTGCCAGTGCTGGGAGCCAAGGAAGTAAGTCAGGGTGCGGGGAGGGGTGGGCAGGATGGCAGGGTTTGTTCACTGGGGGGTTGTTCATCTGCATGAGTTGGGGGGCTAACAATAGCCCTTGACTGTGGGGGGGTAAGAAGCCTTCACCTCCCCCACAGACCTTGCAAGCCTCCCAGACCCCACAAACCCCACCTCCGCCATGGACCCCCATCAACCCTCTGATTCCCCCTACAGACCCTTCCTGGCCCCCCAGAGCCTGCTTGCCCCTCTTTCCCCCCAAGTCCCCTTGTTAGCCTTCCCTTTCCTAGCTTACCTTAAATCAGTTGGCCTTAGATCAATCTAACCTCCCCTTAACCTCCCTGAATGTTTGTACACATCTTTTATTGTGTATTGATCAGTTGATTGTATGATCATTACTTTGCAGTCATGGCCAGTCTTATTTTGCATGTGTGGCTGGTTTAAATGTATTGTGTGATTAACCAGTTAATTATGTAATATATGTAATGTTAAGCAGTGTAACTAAAGGGAGGGGTTGGGGGTGAACAGGGCAGCTGCCCTGGATGCCACCTTTCTGGAGGGGCACAAAAATGGCCATAACCACAGTGGCTTGTGCTGCTGTGAGTGGCACCATGGCAGATAGCACTGCTATGGGCATCACGTGCCTGCCCAAGGCATGGAATTATATGGCTACACCTCTGCTGGATTGGATATTTTCCACATATATGAGAGACCTAAATTAAAAATCCCTGGTCAGATCCCTAAGTCCTAAGGGGAACAGGAGTTCAGATGCACCTTTGTGCTGTTGCTATTGATTAGCTAGCTGTAGGTGCCTCCCTGATATGCAATTAGGCAATCTGGATAGGCTGTGGGACACATGTAGGATGCTGAGGCACCTAACACTGCCCATAAAGATTGGCCTGATGAGGCAAGGTGCCTACATGTGAGGACTTACAGCATCTAAGCAGAAGTGCACTGAAACATGATTAAGACCATGCCACTGATTACCTTTCAAAAGGTAAGATACCTTTCACAGCCTCTCAGCCTGGTAGCAGACTTCCCAGTTATTGGTTGCATCTGAACATTTACACCATTCGTATAACTACAGCCCCTATTGCTCACTTAATGATGAACTCCCCGTTGAATTTCATTAATTCTTTTTAACCAATATAAGAAATCCCTGTGTTTGAAAAGGTAGAAACAGAGAAATATGTTGTACAGAATAGAACTGACTACTGTATTTGTGGAAAACAATAAAGTAATAAGACTTATTTATAGATTTATTATCTCACTAGACTCTTTCTTTCAATACATGTCACGATGCATGTACCTGACACATTTTTATTAAGGGAGGCCCCCATTTTTATGATATTTATGTGCTTCAAAATGGTTAATACATTCATTTTTAGATTTATATGTTGAAGGAGTGTTTTAAGGAGAGTTTACTTGCCTGGCCTGGTGTTCCCCCCACCATCCCTCAGCTTTTTTTTTTTAATCACAGAACTGCAATTCAGAGGCATTCTTTGGACCAGCCATTCCAATGGTTATAAACATAATAACATAGAGAAAAACCCATGTGGTGCTTGATTTTAGGGTGTATTTGTTACGTTTCTTATTGGTAACTTTTATTTAACATTTTTTGTTTTAACTTAATTTCAGTGTAGATTTTATTTGTTCCTATTATGGGCTGTCTTTACCCAGGGAGGGCTTCTGGGGAATTCAGAATGACCACTGTGCTTCTCAGTTCTTGCTGAGCACAATAACTAGAGTTACCATGTTAGCTCATATGCCAGCTGACTATAGCAACGTGGTATCCTGTTTCTGTAACATCTCTGCTGCTGGGAATCTCAAACTTTCAGTAGTTGCTCCTAAGCTTTCTTTGTTTCTACTGTCTATACCGTGTGATTGGTTTTACGTGCTCTCAGTCACAGCAGTGTGGCTACAGAGAATGCAAATGGTGTATTGCCATATCTCTTCAGTATCTTTTCAGTCCTGTGATACACCCCACCCAGAAACTCAGGATAGAGCTTGCAAGAGAGCAGGTTCCAGGAGAAACCTAATTTATTTCAAGAGCACTGTCAGGACAGCTAATCACTTTGAAGACCAGACAGTTTCTTCATGCCCCATAAACTATTTAAATCTTACAGAATCATGTTATGTATATGTATATATAGAAGGCAAGGTATATCTGTACCCTTAGGCTAGGGACAGATATTACACATAAACTGGTTTAAGTGATCAGAAACTAGTTTAAACCTGTAGCAGAACATTAGTTGAGTGCATACAAGCCAACAAAATGCTTGAAACCAGTTTGAGATAAACCTGGTTGAATGTAGTATCAGACGTAACTGATTGAGCTCAAACCGGTTTATGCAACTTCTGTCCCAGACCCCTTGGTGGTTTAAGTTAAACCAGCGTCCCCCAGCATCCCAGCATGCTCTCGGGGCTGGGCTCTTTGCTCTAGCAGAGCAGGGCTGGTTCCACCCTGCTGCTCCCTACCTGGAGCAGGGACAGGCAGAGGAGGGGGCCTGGCCAAGCCCCAGTCCTGGAAGGGAGAAGGGAAGAGGTTCATTTCCCTCCATCTCTGGTGTCTGACAAAGGGGGTTTATCCCGCCACTTGCCCCACACAAGGAGCGAGCAATGGTCAGGGTGGCCAAACCCCTACTGTGGTTCCTTGGGGATGGTGGGGGAGTAGGAGGGAATAACCCCCCTCCCTGCCCCCCTACCTAAGGGGCAATGCCGACTGGCCTCTGACCACACCCGAGGGGGAAGCACCTGGCAGATCTCAGCTGGGGTCCATGGGACAGGGAAGGGAGAATTCAAGGCTACTTCTGGGGCTGGCCACGCCGACCTCCAGCACAGCTTCCCTGCTGCTGAGGATGCACTCTAGAGTCCCCCAGCCCTTGGATTGAGCAGCTGCAAGCATGTGCCTGCATTTCTCAATCCGGAGGGAATGTCTGCTCAGTTGCAAACTTGTTCAATGTAGGCAGGTTAGACTAACCTGCAAAGATTGAATCAAATCAAGCTCCAGCTTTTTTTATGTCTGTTGAGTGCACATAAGCCAGTTTCAAAATGTCTGAAACCAATTAGAGATAAACCTGGGTGAATGTAGTATCAGACGTAACTGATTGAGCTCAAACCAGTTTATGCAACTTCTGTCCCAGACCTCTTGGTGGTTTAAATTAAACCAGAGTCCCCCAGCATCCCGGCATGCTCTCTGGGTTGGGCTCTTTGCTCCAGACATGCAGAGAGAGCACAAGCTTTTGAGCCTGAAGCTCACTTCACCAGATGTTGTAATATAATATTATAGCATCTGATGCCATGAGCTCTTGCTCACAAAAGCTTATGCATCTCTGTGTCAGTCTGTAAGGTGCATCTTTATGCTGCCTTCTGCCTGACTTCAGCTTAACACTCCCTCTACACTATATCCATGAGCTTCAACCAGGGTGCCATAGCAGGGCAAAATGTGATTCCAGGATAAATCTAGAGATTTCAAAGAGGAATCCATGGTGTCAAAAATATTTTGATTTTTGACACCTGCATGCCAGGAGGTTACATACTTCCTCTGCTCAAAGGAAACTTTTATCAAGCATCTCAGGCACACCATAGCTTGAATCCCCATAGACCCCTACATTATATGATGGATGCCCTATTGATTGACAGATATTATGTGTTCTGTCTTACTCCAAGGTTGGCATCGACTTCTGAACTAACCCAGAATTCAACCAGGAGAAAAATGGCACAAAGTCATCTTCATCCTTAACTCCAGAGCAGTATCCCAAGGGGTCTGGGACAGAAGTTGCATAAACTGGTTTGAGCTCAATCAGTTACATTTGATACTACATTCAACCAGGTTTATCTCTAATTGGTTTCAGTCATTTTGAAACTGGCTTATGTGCACTCAACAGACATAAAAAAAGCTGGAGCCTGATTTGATGCATCCTTATACAATGTAGCATAGCACAGAATGCGGCCATTGGATTCCACATCAATCTACATCCATGGAGTGCAAAGATTGACAGAGGACAGGTAGCAAAATCATTTAATGCTAGAGCTGTGGAGGCTCTCTAAGGTGCAGAAGTGCTCACTCAGCATGCTAGAAGTTTCACCGATTAATCTGGTCTGTAGCCTCTTTGCTCTGTGATTTGCAAAAACCAGAAGGAAATGCTACTGCCTCAAGTCCCATGGAAGTAGGAAAAAAATGGATGGTTCAGGTTGTCACGGACACATATATGTCCCGGGGGGATGAACCAAGCCCCAATGTCACAGTGGGCCGGGGTGGCAATTGAACACGGAAACAGGCTGGGTTTTCTGGCGAGGAGAACTGAGACTCGTGAATCGTTCCTTCCTTAAAATAACCAGGGTTTATTAACTTACACTTTGAGGCGTAGGATGTGATGAATCTTCGGTTACAGTTTAGTCGAACACAAACACAACAAAGGGGGTCTGTTGGCCCACAGGTTCCCCAACAAGCCCTTGCTTTCTACCCCCTGAAGGATAGGTGCAGCTGCCTGTTGGTTAGTCCTAGGGCTGGTCAACAGCTCATATATAGGAACATAGACAAAAGGACTGTAACTAATAGACTGCCGAATTATCGTCGTGACGCCAATTCGGGAACAAGATGTGTGAGACGTGTCATGGCTTGAAAGTCGGGCTGATCGTGGAGGAGTATGCTTCCGAGATGAATTCAAGCCGTCGTCAAAGCAAACACTGGGAATCAGAACGAGGTAATCAGAATTGCGATAGAAAAGTCAAACCGGAGTGTGAAGTCCCAAGGAGGGATTGGGAAGTTCTCTCCCTCTCACAGAGCTAAGCAACAATAGCCTCTGTATGAAGTTTGAGCAACTCCCTCCATCCACTGGTCACTCACCGTATCCGAACCAACTTATAACACTACCAACTCATCGACTAACCCGCCTAAACCAAACCGCCCCCTCACTGAGGGGGCCACGGGTCTTTATGGGAAACCTGTAGCCAATCAAATCGCTCCCTGGCTAGAAAGTTCTGGTCTAATTACGTCAAAGCAGTTCTCTCTGAGCCTGCGCTCAGCCGGAAGCCCCGTACATTCTGAGCATGTGCGAGCCAGAGACTAGGTCATGACTGACTGACAGCCTTAAAGGTCACGCAAGGGGCAGCTCTGGTTCTGCTGTGGAATTTTCCACTCAGAGTCAAACCAACTTCCAGCACTGGCAGCATCCATATTCAAAAAAATTTTTTTCCAATACTAATAATTTGAGAATAATTTTAATATTTCTTTTTGGATTTTAATATTTCTTTTTTTATATGAACAACCAAAGTACACGTTTTGGGGCATGGTTCCCAGAAAAGGCTCCATTTTTAGCTGATGTTAAGCTATATTTCTGTGACCTTTTGTGGTAGTGAGTGCTGCAGACCAGCCGCAAGCTGTGAAGCGGTGCCTTCTATTTATTTTAAATGCACCTGCTGGCAGTTACATGAACTGTATAATACTGTGTCAGAAGAATGGAAAGAGAGTGCAATGCATCTCTTTTGTTAGATTATAACTAGAGTATCGCTGTGGATACCGTAGGGGTCTGAAGGAGTGCATCACCCAGGGTTAGCATTGCAAATCAGTTTTCTGAAGAAGTCCCCAGAAGGCAGGTCCAAAAATGAGGTCAGCCAGGACAGAAATCCTGAGGAAGGGGGTGGAATCAAATCCACATAATTGAAAAAAGAACTAAAATGATCAAGGCCTCTGCTGGGAAAAGCAGTTTCCAAATGTTACTGGCCTGGAACTTAAGATGCACAGCCCTGTAGGCTTCCAGGGAAAGGAGCTGACCCCTGAACTTTTTGGGTAGGATAACTGAGAGTAACATACTGTCTAAGAACTGTTTAACAGCTTTATTGATATACACATACACTAGGAAAGCATAATATTCTGCCTTTTCACAATATTTGGGCTTAACCGGAAGTCCATTAAAGTCAGTAGGTCTCTTTCCATTGACTTCAGTGGCCTTTGGAGTGGGCCTTTTCTAAGCAAGCAATGAACAAAAACACTTAAGTGTTTCTTCCTCATCGCTGTGGCCAGAATTTTTAGACTATCTCAGCATTGAGAACTGGGGCTGGGTTTTCGAAGGTGCTTAGTTTCTATTTAGCCAACATAGTAAGCAGCCAGAGTTTCAGTAGCATTCAGCACTTATTAGGATGTGGCTGAAGTATGCTTTAACTAAATGGGACTAAGTGCTGGGATCACTCAACAATGATGTATCCAAGGGAACTACTGTGTGCTGAGTACTATTGAAGGTCTGGCTCTGTCTTCTGAAATTTTTGCTTTATGGAGAAATAGCAGTGTCTCTATAGTTACTGTGGAGATGAGTTTTCCATTGTGTGCCTGATCTGAGATTTACAAAATCCCAAGTCTGCTAAAAGTGAAGTTAGGTTCACAAAAACTATTGTTACATATATACACATTTTGTATTTTTTTTTAAGTATGGGATAAAGGAAAAACAGAAAAAAAATGTTACTGTTTAAATGTTTCATACTCCTTTCTATTGGCTCCAATTTTTGCGCCAAAGAGTGAAACTGGGTTACTATTCTGTTATTCTAGAACATAACTTGTTCCACTGTCTGCTTTGGATTGTTTGGTAAATAATTGTGTTAATTCATTTTCATTTTTTAATCTATGAGGTTTCCATGAATGGTAAAGCTCATTCCACAGGGCTTCAGTGGCACATTTGTAACTTCTGTTTGCTACAGGAAAGAAGACTCAAAAAAGTGTGGTCTTTTGTAACCTGTAAAACTTATAAATTGGCCAGGGCCACATAGTGCTGCTTAGACCAGTACTAGATCTTCTCGGGAAATTTTGGATGTAGCATTTTTTCACAGAATAGAAAATTGGCTTTCCACCCATCTCTAGATAACATCTGCTGAGTTTTGCAGATCTTATTAGTTCCTCAGGCTCTCCAGTTTCACCGGTCCCAGATCAAAGTATGTATCGTCAGATAAACATAACCCAAGACTAGTGCCTCAACCAAGATATCCGTGGAATATGTAGGCCCAGAGAGAGCAAGCAATTGGAGCTGAAACTCCAGCACTGCTCACAAGCATCTTTATGGAGAAATGGGGATGCTACCCTATGGCTGGAACTGCAGCCAGGCTATTTCTAAATGTCAAAATGTTATCCATGTAATACCCAACCCAGGTGGCTCAGCTTTGAGTGCTTAGGACACAGGTTCTTCAGGCACACCTTCCTGTCACTCCCTATGCTTGGCTCTCTACTACTGTATACATGGTATTATGACTCCATTTCAGAATTACTGGTGGGCCGCCTCTGTTTCTCTTCAGTGACATTTGGTCCTATTTTTAAAAAGCCTTGCAGGCTTCTGCTTCAGGAGATCCCTTGAGGAAGCTTTATGTATGAACTATAGAGTATAGGGCAGGAAGACAGCCCCCTCTTGTAAATCTATCATCAGAAATAACTAATTCCACTACATTAGCTGCTGTGGGTTAGACTTGGGATGAAAGTGCATTCATTTTATTTCCATATCATTTTCTTATTTTTCAGCTTGGGGCAGTGGCACAGGTACTAGCACCGGTCTGAGTTTTTTTGTGAGCAAGCTTGTATATGGATACATGTTTTCTAATTGAATTATTTGTAAAGATCTCTCTTTTCCTGCCTGTGGTTTCAGACAGCCCCTATCACTCTTTTCTCCTTCCTCCCTCCACAATGTTTCCTTTACCTTTACTCTCTCTCTGCCCGTGATTTTCAACCCTGGTTTGCTTTGAGATCCTTTCATGGGTACCATAGGTGACAGACAACTTTAGTGCTGTTAGGTTTGCAAGAATGATTCAGAAGATAAACCCAGAGGCGCATCCAGACACGCATGACGTGGTTTGTGGTGCCGCAGACCCATCTATGCCATTGCAAACTGCACGCATGGGCATTTACTGCACTGCTGATTTGCAGCACAGTGGTTTTTCTCGACACTGGGAGATCCTGGTGACAAAAAGACCCAGACCAGAGAAAAGCAGGGCAGCGCACATGGTGGCAGTGTCCATCATCCAAAACCAGAGCCTGGCTGGCCAGGGCCACACTCTGACAGCCAGCTAGGCTTTGCACGCCTGGATCACCACTGCTAGAGCCCCGGGAGGCCCTCAGGACCCCAGGTAAGGCTTCTGGCCCAGCACTTGGGCTAGCCCCAGCCTTCCCTACCCCACCTGGGGCAACTTGCCACGTGCCAGATCACATATGCAGGGGTATTCCCTGGGGACAATTAGCAATGGCCCAAATATGTGCCACTGCTAGTTGTCCCTGGGGAATGCATGTTCCCACTTGTGGGGATGTGCCCAGAGATATCAAATAGGAATTCAGTGTTAAAAACACTCTGCCCTGTTGTGATCTTTTTGAGCTCTTTACAACCAAAGAATTGTTTGCTTGTTTTTCTGTAGTCAAAGAATATGTGAAAACAAAAAGCTGGCATTTTCCAAGGGGGAACTTGAGCCTATCAAGGGGTGCCTCAAGTCTACTGAGGAATACCTTGAGTCTAAAAAGTTTGAGAACCACTGCTCTATGTGCCCTGAGTTTTCCAACTCCCTTCCTGTCTCTTGTATCTTTTTCCTTCTCATGTTTTGCTTTATAGGAGATCCCAGGATCAAAAAAACCTGCTCAGAAAAAAAGTGGGGCAGCACATGGGAAGGCACTGCACGCCCCCGCAAAACAGAGCCTGGCTGGCTGGAGCCATGATCCAGCTGCTGGCCAAGCTCCCAGCTGCAGGAGTGACATGGCTGCAGCTTCCCAAACCCCAAGACCCTACGGAAAGGTGCTAGGGCCAGCACAGTTGCTAGCCTCAGCCTCCTCTACCCCATCTGGAGTAACCTGCTGTGTGCCAAAACGCACATGGCACGGGTATTCCCCAGGGACAAGGTGTGCTGCTGCTAGTTGTCCCCGGGGAACCAAACGTCCACGCTCATCTGGACGTGGCCAGAGAGGGTAATTTTAACACTGGTATTCCAGGAGGTTACATACTTCCTTTGCTTTGCAGACATCCCAAGCACACTGCAGCTTAAATCCCCATACGTCTCTACCTTATGTGATGGCTGTCCTACCAACTAAAGGAAGAACTAAATGACAGCCAGAGGCACATGGTTATTTGTAGCCATTACATTGTCATAGCAACACACTATAGCAAGGGAGTGCATCACTATGGTGACATAGCTACAGTGCCACGGTTTTTGCCTACCAATGCTATGTCGCCAGAGCACTTTGCTATGGTGATGTAGTATGTCATGTAGACGCACCCACTGTAAACAAGGCCCTATTCCTTTAGTTCCTTTAGTGAGAGATGAGTATTTTGTTGCCAAGAGATTCAGCATCACACCTTGCCAGCATCTCATTGTGGGAGTCTAATAACCGACATGACTTGTCATCTGGACGAAAAAATATGCGTTCTTTGTGTGTACATGTGCCTTCTTGCCCATTAAAGATGTGGAAAGCATGGTACAGCTAGGGCAGTGCAGGTCTGGGTTTCACTTGCAGCACTGCCATTGACCTAAGGTGTCACATCCGGCAAATTATTTCATCCCCATGTGTTTTCCTTTTCCTTCAGTCTAGATTGTTAACAATTTGGGGCAGGATCTCTCTCTTAAAGTCTTTTATTGGATCACCTAGCGTGGTTTCTGAGGGGGAATCTATGCACTACTGGAACAGAAAAATACTCCCTCCCACCCCAAAACAAATAACCTACAGATTGTAGCAATAATACATTTGCTATTGCCTGAAGGGGAGAGGCCAGGAAAAAGATCCACTAAGCTACAGCTGACATTTAAATGGATAAATATGTTTTGTAATGCAATATGCAGGTTCTTTTGTGTTCACCTCACTTTCCTATGTGATTCTGCAAAAGGCGGTACCTCAGCTCATGTGCCCTTAATAACTGTAACATGATTCTTTTCTTCCCTGCCCTATTTAAAATCACTTTGTGGGCAACCAGCTCAACCATTGCAGCGGGGTTAGGTAGCCAATCAAGTGTTTTCCTGGAAGAGCTTTTCTTCTCCAGAATAAAAACTCATGGGGCAGGAATAAATTGCATGGCTCAGTCTGTCTGCAGTAACTCAAGAACTTGTCTATAGTTGGAGGTCTACTAGAACACCAGTTTGACAGCAATTATGATGCATGTAGATACTCTTATTTCAGTCTAGGAGTGTCATCTTCTGGAATAAATATGTCCATAAGGGAGCTATCCCAGGAAAAGCTTTTCAGGTGCAGACAAGACCATGCACTCTTTCTCTACTTATAGGACATCTCCATGAAGAGGGTCTCACAGGCTGCCAGGGTCTCACAGGCTACCAGGAATTTGGGGCAGGATCTGGAATAGCAGCAGCTTGAACGCAAGAACTCTTCCTTACAGAAGCCTCTGCCAGTGGTGGGCTGCAGGTTTGGGGGTTTCAAGGTGCCTAGCATCCTGCCTCTTCCAAAGCTGCTTTGCTGCTTTTGTTGGGAAGAAGCTTTACTTCCCAAATGAAAGTCTTAAAAGGAAACTAGTGAATTCAGACAGAACAGGACTTTCCACTTGTGATCCCCAAAGTCATTTGTGTGCATTCATGAAATTCTGCAGTGACTTGTTGAGTGATATAATAAAGCTCTTTAGTTTGCATGATTGTCACACATTTAGTCATTGCATTTCCTCATTTTCAGCAAACTGTATAATATCCATTATGAAATATTACTTCTCTTTTCGCCATCTCAAGAATTAACAGCACAACCAATTAAATGCAACATGCAAGTCAGCCGATTTCCATGGGTCTCCCACTGTCTGTCTCCCTCTATGAACTGCTACATCACTTTCAAGTCTTTCCTTTCCCACACTAGGAAGTTTTGTTCATATCAAAGACTTGATCTAAACCAAACACTCTTACAATAAACCAGACAGCCTCGTTTTTGATATCATTAGCCTTTAACCTCAGAGGGACTTCTTCAGACAGGAGTTGCAACTTGTTACCAGATGTTAAAAAGTTTGTCATGAAAACCTCAGTGACAACTTGGGACCAAACAGTATAAGTTTTCTATTATGTTTAAACTGACATAAATTCCCTTTACTATAACAGTTTGATGTGGTAGGAGGGAAGAGAATGGAAAATGTTTCAAAAGGTCATGTCTCAACTGGCTCTAAATATCCCCAAACCCACTTTCTTCATGATTCAGCCAGTGGATTTCTCTACAAATTGAGCATGTGTGGTGCTGAGGGAGAACATTTGTGGTTTTCCTTTTAGAAAAGCAGAAGTGAACAATAAACTAGCCAATTATAAAGCATTCTAGCTGCGTAGCTCAATTCAAATATGGGTTTAAGCAATAACTTCTCAATCTTTTCCATCCTAGATAAAATCATGTGCTGATCTTTTGTCTCTGTGAGCTAGCTTTATTTTTTTGGAGAGATTTGACAAAAGCAAATACAATTCTCTGTGAAATCTTTGTGTGGCTTGATACAGTCAAGGAGTACGCTCAAGAGGGGGGCAGAGAAAGCGCTTCAAGGATGTCCTCAAGGCCAACTTGAAAAAATGCAACATTGACATCAATTCATGGGAGATTATTGCTCAGGACCACCCCAAATGGAGGAAGAGTCTGCTACAAGGTTCTCAGTACTTTGAAACTTTATGATGACAACAGGAGAGGGAAAAGTGGGAGCAGCAGAAACTGCATGTTGTGGACCAAATCAAGAATCCAGAGCCACCCACCCCACACAGAAACACATGCCCAAATTGCAGCAAGAGTCTGGCAACCCTGGATAGGCCTCATCAGCCATCTTCAAACCCACAGATAAGACAATCATGAAACTCAATCATCCTCAACTACGAAGGACTGCCGAACAGACTCTGTAAGACAAGATGACTGAACAACGAAGATCAAACGCTTCTGAAATGTTGCTGGGGGTATATGTTATAGCCGTATTGGTCTGAGAAATAGAGATAAACAAAGCTCTTGGCTCAGAGGTGATATCTTTAATCAGACCAACTAAATAATAGCAAAAAAAAATCTTTCTTTGCAAGCTTTCAGATATACCCACCCTTCTTCAAGCTGAGGAGAATCCAAAGATTGTAAAAGTTCCTGGGAGAAAAGAAACTTCATTTTGCACAGGGGGAGTAGAGGGTGGAAGTTTATTCCCCTGGGTACCGCAGAGTCCTTTTGCGAGAGGGTTGTTCTGTGATGTGCAGATTAGGCAGGCTTCTTTTCTGGAGGTGTCTGATGTCAGACAGGGAGGTGAACATTTCTTCTTTCTTGGTTAGCAACGAAGTTTACATTTTCAAATGGCTAAATATGATATCTTCCATCTTTCAGGGATATGATGTTGTGAATTTATGTCTGGGTCCACAGAGATGAACCACCAAGCTCAATTTTTTCTCACTCTTCTAGTCATCCCACAGGACAATAATCTGCAACTGGTTCATGGCAGCAGCAGCATATTATCATCATCATCAGTACATGCTAACTTAGCTCTGCTCACTGGCAAGTTGTGAGAGATAGGAGATAAGCCTTCATTCGTTCTTTGCCACCTTCATCTACATACAAGCACCTACGTTATGTGTCTCTGCTTTCCCATCTCCATGCTTCTGACTGGCCCTTTTTGGCCACATACACCAGGCCGTAATCTAGCCATCTGAAAAATACTGTACCTTTAAAAGACAATTATTTCTTTATTTCTTTTAAGACAAAGCCAGACCTCTCAGATTTATGGTGTACAAATGAGAAATTCCACCCCTTGTTAAACAGATACATGCTGTAAAAGATAATTAACCACTTCTCATGGTTTACCCAACCAGCAAATCTTGGGTCAGATATTGTTTGCCACCCACATTAATTGCCCAGAACAGACTGACTGGTTTTGGACCAAATATTGTCTCACCAGCATTTAATATCCCTGCCATAGCATGAAGAGAAACAGAAACTTGAGAAGAAGAGAAAATTAGAGTGGTGGGAAGAAAAACAGTTTCTTAACTGTGCAATGGACCCTGTCTGTCTAATGAATCTCCTTTGAAAACCACCCTTAGCAATAAATTAGAATGTAATATATTGCAGATGGATCAACAGTGACACACATACAGCTCTATGCATCTGCCACAGGTGTTTGATTTGTATTTGACTGCAGGTCAAGGAGTAGCCATGTTGGGCCCAATCCTGTTAAGCAGGGCTCGCCAATGGCGATTTTATTTTGTAACAGCTTTCAAGGTTACGATTGAAATAGGGTTTTGTCTAACACTGGAAGGAAAACAAAACCTTTTGAATTTTGATGTGGGTGTTTTCTTTCGACAAAAATATAAGGTTTTCAGTTCAGGACTGTCTCCCTTTAAAAGATAAGCAGAGAGCTCTGGACCTTTCAACTTTATTGAAATCAGTAAATGCTTGCAAAATATTCTGGCTTTGGTACAACAGCACAGTCATAGAAAATTAGGGTAGGAAGGGACCTCAGGAAGTCATCTAATCCAACCCTCTGCTCAAAGTAGGACCATCTCGAGCTAGATCATCCCAGCTAAAGTTTTGTCTATCTGGGTCTTAAAAACCTCCAAAGACAGAGAGTCCATAGCCTCTCTGGGTAACCTGTTCCAGTGTTTTACTTCCCTCCTAGTGAGAGAGTTTTTCCTAATATCTAACCTAAACTTCCCTTGCTGCAACTTGAGTCATCTGGCACCATTGAGAAAAGTTCAGCTCCATCCTCTTTCAAACACTTCTTCAGGTAGCAGAAGGCTGCTATTAAATCCCCTCTCAGTCTTCTCTTCTCCAGAATAATAAGCCCAGTTCCCTCAGACTCTCTTATTCATAGATTCATAGATGTTAAGGTTAGAAGGGACTTCAGTAGATCATCAAGTCCAACCCCCTGTCCTGGGCAGGAAAGAGTGCTGGGGTCAGACGACTCCAGCCAGGTGCTTGTCCAGTCTCCTCTTGAAGACCCCCAGGGGACGGGAGAGCACCACCTCCCTTGGGAGCCCTTTCCAGATTCTGGCAACCCTCACTGTGAAGAAGTTCCTTGTAATGTCTTTTCAGGAGTCATGTGTCCCAGCCCTCTAACCATTTTCCAGACCCTCTGCTAGACTCCCTTAATTTGTCCACATCCTTTCTGTAGTGAGAGTCCCAAAACTGGACACAGTACTGCAGATGTGGCCTCACCAGTGCCGAAGAGAGGGGAAGAATCACTTCCCTCAATCTGCTGGCAACGCTTCTACCAATGCAGCCCAGTAAGCTGTTAGCCTTCTTGGCAACAAGGGCACACTGTTCAGCTTATTCAGCTCATATTCAGCTTATTGTCCACTGTAATCCCTAGGTCCTTTTCTGCAGGGCTTTTCAATGCTTTCAGTGTTTCAATGTCCTTCTCAGTGTTTCACTGAAATTTTGTGTAGTCAAAAATATTCCAACCAGAGCTGTTGCACAGTATTAACCAGTCTCTGTGAGAAACCCCATTAAAAATTCCCATCTTATCAAGTAAGATTGCTCTATACTTTTTGAAGCAAGCTCTCAGATTATGAAGTGCTTTTTGAAGGGAAGCTGGATGGGCATGGGCACCAGTTGTTAGGGTAGCTCAAGTTCATTGTCACTGCTATATTAACACAGGTAAGTGTGGCAGAATTCAGTAGAGAACCTTTTCCTAGTTATTGAATTCTACAAACTGGTTAAAAAGTTATAGAAAAACGTCACTATTAAAGCTGCTAGAGGAACTGCCATGAAGCCTTAGTCATGTTCTGCAAAATCCAGTTTGTTACAGTCTATCAAATTCTACAGAACTTCTCAGTTAAAGAACTAAGATTAGTCAAGTGCTGGGTTGTATTTCTGCTTCTTCCACTGACTTCCTGCGTGACTTTGGCCACATCATTTAACCTGTCTGTGCCACTCTGTTCCCAGTCACAAGACCATGACTATGCAGATATGTTTGCGAGGCTCTCAGAGAATATGGTAAGAGGAATCTCACAGAGACGCCTATGTCATCAGAAAACCTTAAGTATCTGAGTTGCAGTCAAAACCACCCTTAGCGCTATGAAGCATGAGATCCATTACGCTGAAGAACTGCTAGACACAAAGAACAGTCTGTCAAGCATATTGTCTTTGACTTAAATATGTGCAGGATCAGATCTTTATTTCATACATACCTCATGTCTGCAGGGTTATAGTTGATGCTGCCAGTAGGTACTTGCTGGAATTGTAATGGATCCCACCCTCTGGCCAAGAAAGTCATGTACTTTGCTCTAATGAACCATATCTTGCAATGCTTTTTCAGTGAGCAGGAAAGTGTTTTGTGTTGCTGACTCCTGATCAAATGTTGTATTTTTAAATTAAATTCCTACAAGTTATGGTCCATTAACAAATGTGTGTGTTCTGCATTATACCATCTCATGACTTGTAACTGCAAGAGCTATAAGAAAGGGGCTCTGTTATTAATAAGTAATATTAAATGTCAGCCAGATGAAAATGAAGACCAGGAAGAACAGTTACTACATATGGAGGTTCTCTTTTCAATTTCTTTTCCTCACTGTATTTAGAAGGAATATCCTATTTTTCTGCATTTAAAAATACTCTGTACCCCTATATGTTTTAAATATTTCAGCCTGATTCAACTCCCCTTGAAGTCAATAGGAGTTTTCCAGGGACTACAGCAGAAGTGGGATCAAGCCCTCTGTGCATTGGACTTCCTCCCATCCAGTCATTCTCTATATTAGAAGTGTTCCTGGATTCAGAAGTTTCTCCATTGTGGTTCCCCTCTCGACTCAATGCGTTCCCATACCTTGCCATGTGCACCCTCATTTGCATCACATTTTGCCCTGAACAACTACTTGTTCTGCATAAGGCAGGGTAGATTCACAACTTGCAGAGGCCAAATAAATCAGAGGTGTGTAGCTGAAGCTTTTGTGAGCCTGAGTTCATGTGTCCTCCACAAGGTGCCACTGAGGAACATACTGTTGTGCTGGAGGCATTTTGCCTGCTTTGGATGTTAGCACTTGATTTAGAAACAAGGCCTACGTTAAATACATGTTTCACCAGAATTGAAACCCAGGTTCATCATTTTAATTTTATTTATTTCAAAGGTAAGAGCAGCCTCCATATTAATGGAACTATTCAAAGGAAACCAAAGCAAAGCAAGACAGGCCAAGTTCAGCACCAGAGAGTTTTGTCAGTATTGGTCAGAACGCACAATAACCCTCCTCACTCTCTCTCACATAGGTATAAGGAAAGATCTTTTGGGATTCAACATCGAATCCACGAGTAAGGTAAAGTGATGTGCACAGTGCAAGGCCAGTTTCCATCACTAATACATCTGCAAGTACGTGAGTAAATAAGATGGAGGGAAAAAATCAACCTAGCATTTTAAGTGGAATATACGCCCCCCCCCCCAAAACAAAAACAAAAAAACCCCTAGGTTGTGCAAGGAGAACTAATTTACTCAAGCAACAGAGTAGCTTGTTGGGATAAATCTGACCCCAGCTGACTTCCTGCCTATGGCAGGGGGCTGGACCCGATGATTTCACGAGGCCCAATCCAGCCCTAACATCCATGAGATCTATGAACTCTGTGAAACACTATGAAAGCACCTACAGTGCTAACAGTATATTTGAGAGATGAGCTCTCCAATAAATGAAGTCAAAGTAGATCCTCCTTTCTGTGATCCTACAGTCATGCAGTTGTACAGCACCCCCCCCACTCAAAAGGAATGAACTAGCAGGAAAACACGAAGACAAAACAGGATCATATTGGCTATTGCAGAGGCAGCAGGCTTCTCACAGAAACACTGCAAAGGATTTTGCTCCGTAGATTGAAAGACAACAGCACTGGCAATCAAACAACTATAAAATGCTGCACACCACAAGCAAACAAGCAAAAAAAAAAAAAAAAAAGTTCAGGCCCTGAATGTGTGTAACTGTTAGGCAAATAAACAGCTTGGCACTTTCACCGCTGTGAGATGCCAGTAGTTGCAATGCTCCCCAGCAGAAAACAAAACAAAAGAAAAAAACCTTAAAGACTTCTTTTACTTTTTAAAGTCAGAAAAAAACCTAAATTATGCGTGGAAACGAAAAAGACAAATGTAAGCAAATCCCCCCACCCCACAATTAGTAGCAGCGGCCTGCTTGCTGCCCCTGGTTTCAAAGGGTAACAATTTGGCACCACTGAAGTCAGTGGTAAAATTCCTATTGACTTGAACAGAGCAGGATTTCATCCAAAAAGCTAACGGCTTACGAAGAGATGGCAACAGGCAAATTTTTGTTCCTATATTCCAAATTCTGACTAAGTACAATGTCATGAGTAAATCTTGTTCACTTTATGGAGATTTGCTCAAACTGAACTCTAGACGTTAGCACCCACTTTCACTAAACTTTGGGTTGTAGGAGATCCTTTTCAAAAACCTGTGAATGTTTTTTTCTCTTTAAAATGAACTGTGCCAAACATCTGGTTCCAGAACACCAAACTTTGGACAGAAACCCAAGTCTTGTAGCTTGAACCCACCTCTGACACCTTTTGCACGATAGTGATTGTTCCCCTTTTCAGTTGGGTCCTTTTTATAAAAGGAAAGGTTTTCCAAATCCAGCAGACCAAGGAGCTCAAACCTCCAACAGAGTGCTCGGCTTTGCACCAAGTTCAGCCTTTATAAACCAACAGTGCATTGTACAAAACTCATTTTAGTCTAGAAGCTGTCTGGGTTGTTTTGTGCCAACCTCGTCTCTGTGAATATTTGGCTAGTGCTAGTCACCTTCATATTCTGAGTTCAAACTATGTTTGTTGGCATAGTCTACATGAGGCAAGTCCCAGCATTTTTTCTACTGATTGCCAGTGCCTGTTTGACTTCTGGGGAAAGCAGTGAATGCATCTGAATCTCAGAGAATTTGAGTTTTCTCAGTGATGTTCCACCATATACTTTGGAGAGATTTTTGGAACGTGCTCCCAAAGTCACTGATCCATTCAATCAAAATGTGTCATTGCACATTCAAGGAATTAGATAATAATAATAATACTAACAATGACAATAATAATTATGATAATAGTGTATGTACTCAAATCCAAGATGAGGCTTTCCCCCCATTTATCATGGTGGGGAGCCCTTTGTCTTGGATTTGATTACAAGGCGGCAGGGGAGGGAAGAGGTTGCTGTGGTTCCATCTCTGGCTCTAGCCCCAACCTGGGCTCACAGCCAGAGCTGCGGTTGCTGTCACCCCCTATCACCTCTGCTCTCCTGTCTTCCCCCTGCCAACTCCCCCTCCCCCCCACCTCTGCCCCCAGCTCCAGCTGATTGCTCTCTGCCTCCAGCATGGCTCCAGCCCTGCTCCAGCCTGAGGTATAGAGCATTAGCTTGCTCCAGCTATTGCCCCCCTAGTAACAGCTGTTGCAGTGGCAGCAGCTCCAGCTGAGCCCCAGAGCCTGGGCCGCAGCTGCCACCGCTGCCATTGCTGCCTGACCAGGCTGGAGTTGGAGCATGTGCTCTATGCACCGGGCTAGACCAAGAGACTAAGCAGTGGGGTAAGGGGTGTGTGGGGGAGATGGGATGGGGGGTAGATGGGAGAAAGAGGTGGCAGGGGGCAAGGGGTCATAAAGGCACTAGGGAGAAAACAGATGCCAGGGTGTGCAGGCAGCATGGAAGGGGATATGGTAGGGGTGGAAGAGGCAAGGTGTGGGGGTGGGGAAGAGTCAGGGGTCAGGCTACTTTACTTGCCCCTATTGCCTGCTCTCCCTACTGTCTTCCCCCACTATTTCTCAACCACTTGCCCCCTTACCACCTCCTACCACTCCCTCTACATCTGTCCCTGCCCTTACCTCCCTACTGCCTGTCCTACTGCCTTCTCCTTCGTCTCCCTACCCTCCCACCACCTGCCCCCTACCACTTCCCAAACACTTGTCCCCCTAGCATCCCAATCACCTGTCCCCATTCACCTCCTCCACTGCCTGACCCCTACCACCTGCCCCACTGCCTCCCTTTGCCCCCTGCTGCCTGCCCCCCACTACCTGACCCTATACCACTTCCCCAGTGCCTGACCCCTACTGCTTGCCTGTCCCCCTGCCACTCTTTCCCTGTTGCAGCAATGGAAGAGGACACATTTAAGATGAATTAAATCCAATAATTAGATTATATACTTTGCAAATTATAATACATTTTCCATGTATAAAATTACTGGGGGGTCATCTTAGATTTAGAGTTGTCCTGGATTCAGGTAAATATAATAACGGTCACAAACTCCTGCAAGACCGTTTCAGGCTGGACATAAGAAAGAATTTTTTACTGTCCGAGCCCCCAAGGTCTGGAACAGCCTGCCAGCGGAGGTGGTTCAAGCACCTACACTGAACACCTTCAAGAGCAAATTGGATGCTTATCTTGCTGGGATCCTATGACCCCAGCTGACTTCCTGCCCTTTGGGCAGGGGGCTGGACACAATGATCTCCCGAGGTCCCTTCCAGCCCTAATGTCTATGAAATCTATGAAATAAACTTCCTACTGTTGCAATTTTGCAAATCCCTTTAACCATCCATATCCTTGTTTACTTCTTTCTCCCATGTTATTTACTGATTGAATCCCATATTTCTAGGTGATTTTATGCATTTACTCATGCCTGCTTTTCACCTCTGAAGCTGCACAAAGTGTTCCCTCCCCAGGCGAAATGGGGCCATGTCAACCATGCCATAGATTCTAAAATCAAATACAATGAACAAGAGGATACTTAATGGATTTTAAAAGGTCTTGTTTGATATATTTCTATATGTAGCTATTATTTTAGAAGCTTTGGCATACCCTCTTTGAGCTTTTCAACTGATCTGGAGAATGGGAAACCAAGAATATTTCTAATATACCCACTTCCCCCAGCCTGTATGCTGTTATAATGTTATGTGCTCTGGCTCCCTATGAAAGCCTTTGCTCTCTATTTTTTTATATAATATGCTGAAATTTCCTATATTTCTTATTACATTCTGAAAAAGTCAACTGTCGCAGTAACACTGCATATACATTATTTGTCAGATACATAACAGATATATTGTGTTATTCCCACACACTGGGAGCTGCCAGGTGTTTTTGCTTACTTAATTTTTGCCCTCAGAAATAGTGATGAGATAGGCTTTAAAAAACCCTTGGAAATGTGATCTTTAACATAAAAAAACCCTAGGCCACACTCATTCTGCCTGCCAACAATGTGTTTGAAGTATTAATGCATGACACCTAAAAGAAACATAATGTTAATACAGACCCTGCCATTAAAACACCCTTACAAGCCAGGCCAGCTGTCTTGCACTGAAAAAAACCAGGAAGCCCAGATGTGAACTAGTCAAATTGTCCATTGTAAACTAGCTACCTAGACAATTAAACTCCTTTTTTCAGTTAATCATTTGAGAACCAACCTTTATTTTTACTAACATACTTGTAATCCATGTTTTCTGAGTAGTTTGTGCAGACAGTTGGTTTGATTATGATCTAATTAGGCCAATGAATGTCATGGGGGTGACAAGCTGCTTCATCTCATATCTTTTATGGTGCCGTGCATGGTATAAGAAACATATTACTGTTTGTTGAAACTTTTAGTGGGGAAATTCACATGTGTAACTAATAGGTCTTGTCTGCACAAGAAAATCACAGCACTTCAGTGAGGATATAAATTGACAACACACTGTCTGATCTTCAGTAATCCCCTGTGTGGACGCTGAGTGATAATCACCATGTGTGAGTTACCTGCCACACTTTGAAAGCCCTACGACTGTCAGCACAGGGAGTTAGCATGGTTTACCATGTACATGGTAAATTTACACCCTTTCTTAATGAGCACTAACTTCCCCATATAGACAAGAGAAGCTAAACAGCTTGCACTAAGACAATAACATTTAGAGTTCACTTAAAGTCACAAAGTAGTACTAACCTGGCATATAAATGGCACCTGGGCTATGTGATGAGGCTCTGAAAGGAATAAAATTTGCCTGTAATAGAGCTGTCCAGCTTCTAAGCAGCTGGGGGTTATAAGTCGTGCAGGTTGCAACAACATGAGCCATGTGCCTCTGGGCCCGCACACTGCTTAGGTGCACACACGCTCCCTGCACTGCATTGCATGTGTGGACCACCTTAAATACTGTGCTGCACCGCACCATGTGCAAATGCCCCCCTCACATCCAACTGCACTGCACCAAACTGAACTGCACACAGGCATCCCCCCTGCACAGCCCCATCTGCAGCTCCGTGGGCTGAGAGTCAGACTGCTCCATCTTGCCTGGGGAGCAGGCAGGAAATGGAAAGAAGGGGAAGGGAGGGGTGGGGGGGACCTGGAGCTGCAGCTGGAGCAATGGGGCAGCAGTGGATTCACGAGCCGAAGGTGGAGGGGAGCTCAAGTTAACCCCTCATGGGCCACAAGTTTAACAGTTGAATCAGTTTAACAATGAATCTGAGCAGGATTCACTTTTATTTAAAAGAAATCCTGGTCTTTTGACTAGTTGTGAACAATTAACAAGCATTCCCATGAACAAGGCAGAAGGGCCTCTTCATGTTTATTGACCAAAATACAACATAGCAGCAACTCTGCTATTTCTAAAGGCCAACCCTGCTAATGGTTTACACAATGGATCATTGCCAAGCAGGCCCTGCCCACCTACTCCTACATGCATCTTCCAAACCTGGACACTCTGCAGTATCTGCAGTTGCTCCTTAAACTTTGGCCTTCAATGTACTAGAAAGCAGCTTCTGGAGAAAACCCCAAAGTGGCCTCACAGCCAGGCATCTTTCCAGGTTTGGAGCATGCATGCCATGTGAGTGCAGGTGGGTGGACCATGCTCTGGGCAGTCGCGGCCAAAACACTGCTGCTGCAGTGCAGACATACCTTAAATGCTCCAAATTCCAGGTGCTTACCTGCGGTAGCTGTTGTGTCCTACACCCATGCAGGGTATGTTACTGTTCCAAATCTGGGGTCATTTCAGCAAGAGGGTCCTGATTTATGGCCACTTTCGCCATCCGCAAAAACAGTTCCCCTTAAGTCTGGCAGCTTCTACCAGCTTTGAAATTAAGCCACAATTATATGCAACTGATCTCGATTTCACAACATTTACCACAGTTCATGCATGACATCCTCTGCCCCTTTGGGAAAGCAACATTACAAAGACTATTCAGAAAGTTGGGCTCTTTTGATAGCAGCAAGCCAAACTCTTGAAATGAGCCAATCACACTATCTATCTAGGGACAGTGCAGCCGAAAGGCTTTGTGCATTGACAGTTCTCACAGAAGGCAGATGGGTCATGAAGACATGCCGCACTAGCTCAAGGTGCTTAGGCAGTATCTGTTCAGTTCCAGACATTGTGGAGGTAGGGAGAACGACATCTTACTGCAGTGCGTCTCTGTCAAAGGTTTTGGATTTTGCAGGGTGCGCCAGGAGGTGGGCAGGAGAAAGGAAACTGTATTTAGTAAGAAAATTCAGGAGGCACTCAAAGTATCTTCCAAAAGAAAAGCAATAACATGCAAACGATTGTTGGAAGAGGAGTACAAAAATGCTTATCAGAAGAGGAGGAGGATTAAGGGGTGAAGAGCAGGAGGAACAGGGGGAGAGAGATTTTGGGGTTATGATGGAGAATATAAATAGGACTAGGGGGTAAGGAGGGGAGGGGTTTCAGAGGCCTCTGTCAGAAGAAGGGGATGGGGATTATGAATGGAGGGAGAGAAGAGGAAGGTTGAACACTAGTAGAGATGGCGACATGGAGATAACTGGTAGGGTAAGTGTAGGGTAAGAGGGATCTGGCTCCTGTCAGCCCTACTTTGTTCTATCTGTTGAAAGTACCAGGACCTTGAGGACACTGTCCCACTACAGATGTCTGAGCCCCTCTCTCTGTCCCTGTCTCCCTCAGAAATTTCATGTTCCCTGTTTTTCAGAAGTTTGAGCATTGCTAAATTTGATGCTCTGGAAGGTCAGGGGTTGCCACCATGCACCCTGACCTCTGCATTAACAAAATTTGCCTTTGAATTATTCATGGCTCATTTTTTCTCCAATCAGCCAGCACTGCTTGGAGGAAAGACTGAAGCTCATGTTTAACCTGGCTGTTCATGGGCAGTTAGCAGAGTAGCACATAAGCAGGAAGTGCTTTTCTTCATGAAATTTGTGCTACAATCAACATAGTGCAAAATTTCATAAGATTTACTTTCCATAGCTTAACAGTCTTTCTGTTTGTTTGTTTCAGCTCACGGAGGTTTTCTTTCCTTCGGTCTTACTACGAATTTGAAGTTGAAACAAACCCTGAATTCAGCCACATGTCCCTGAGCAATAGACATGTTGCCTTACTGATGTGCATCGTCACATCAGTAAGGCAATATCAACCAAGATGGTGTCTAGCAGCTTGATACCCATTCTGCACAGAGAAGAGCTCTCCTGGTCTGCGTTAAATATCAAAGAAGCAGTTTGGTGATGGTTAAATCTCTGAATATTTCATAAGTTATGTGGATACACACAGGGCTTCTATTTCAAGGGCATTCAGTCCTATGCATTTCACTAACACTAACGGGTTGCTCCAAAGCCTGAAAGAGTCTTTCTATTAACTTCCATGGGCTTTGTGTCAGGCCGCATATAAGCAGTTGTAACTTTCCAAAGTTAATTATCTTGGCCATTGTACATGCTTTGGCTCCAAGTAGCAGAAAGACCATATTACCTAAGTATCTCCTCTATTTCCACAGCAAAGCCATTTTGTAGTTTCACAAATACAATGTAGTGTCCAACACTAGACTTTTTTTTTACTAAGTATTATAATA
>NW_017728886.1:250942329-250951803 GCF_001723895.1 Crocodylus porosus | reverse complement strand
TCTGGTCTGGAGGTGCCAAAGACAAGAATGCTAGTGAAGGTTTTCAAGGAAATGGCACTGGGAAGGAAAGGAATAGTCAGGAGGGAAGAACATTGTTTTGCATGTGGAAATTTGTATTGACCGTCTTGTAAGGTAGCTGGAAAAGTGATTGCCAAAGTTTAGGTGGGAGATAATCAATAGTGTGTTTCAGCTGAACCCAAAATACATTTATAGTAATAGAGCTGCATAGGGAAAGATGGTTGTTAACAGAGAAGAGGATATAAGATACACGAGTTTTGTAACATGGAAAGCATATTAGGAAGGAGACAAAGATGACACCAACCCATTTGTGACCACTGTGAACCTGAGAGACATGAAGGATAACGGGATTATCTGTTTTGAACATAACTAGTATGAGCTGGAAGCAGGAGGAATCTAAGAGAAAAAGCAGTAGTTGTTGAAGGAAAAAGATAATTTTGATGATCAGTGGCACAGAAGTAGTTGACTGGAGCATTAACAGGTGATGAAGTCTTGGTTGGTAGAGAGGCAAGATATAACCCAGGAGGCATGTCTACACATTCATTAATGCCCATTTGCTACTGTGCATTAAGTTTAGTACCTCTAATATGAGGCAACCCTAATGTATAGTAGCAAAAGTGCATACTTCTTTAGTGATGCTTAATGTGCACTAGCCTATTTTTATTGCACATTAGCATATTAGCACAGTTTTTGACATGATGCTGTAATAGGCAGTAAAATAGGCTACTGCGTATTAAAGTGCATGTGCCCAGGGAGTACCAGGGCAGCAACTTAGATCACAAACCTTTTCAAGATGACTTTGTACAGTATTGCCTGTGCTGTGGCCCCCCACCTAGGTCTCTAAAGTGCTAGAATAACAGAACAAAACCTCATGGTCTTATGAATGGTCTTCTCTTTCTCTTTCTATGTGAGTTCTACCTGATTCCCATTCAAAGGATGGAGTTTGGAGCACTCCAAGCACCTTATGCTACATAAGCATAAATGGAAGGAAGAGCCAGGAACAGGCCAGTATAGCTGCCCATAAAATTTAGAGCACACTGCTTGAGTGTGCTGGCATCAGGCTGACAGGCCAGTACTGACGCTGTCATTCACATGAACTTATTTCTCCAGGGCTAAGCACAGACAGTCAAAATACTCGAGGCTGAATTGATTCAGTCTTTGCAGGTTAGTCTAAGCTGCAAAGATTGAACCAATAAGCAAATGAACAGACATTCACTTGTGATTCAGGAAATGCAGCCACAGGCCTTCAGTGGCTCAAGACAGAGGCAGAGAAGGTGAGGTTGTGCACCGCTCTCTGGCACATAACCAGCATGGGCTGTATGTTTTCTTCCTGCTGCCCCTTAGTCTCTGGGATTCGCAGTTCATAATCACTCAAGCACAACTCTGTAGGGTTGTTCATCACTTCCTCTTCCTGCTTGCAGGTGCCTCTGGGATTTGTAGTCCACAGTCACAGCCCGCACTAAGCCAGCAGAGCAGAGAGGCTGTGTACTTGGGGGAAGGTGAGTTTAACCCAACTCCCTGGCCCCAGCCCCCAGCCAGGGTTTGCCTGGGGGGGAGGGGAGGTCAGCTAGTGAGGCAGCCCTCACTGCTTCAGCTTGGAAGCAGAGGGGCAAGGCCAGTCCAGCCCAGCCTAGCCTAGGGCTAAAAAGCATACTGGTATTGCTGGGGGCTCTGATTTAACTTGAACCAGGAAGAGGTCTGGGACAGAAGTTGCCTAAACCAGTTTGACCTAAATCAGTTAAGTCTGATACTACATTCAACCAGGTTTATCTTAAACCAGTTTCAGCTGTTTTGAAATTGGCTTATGTGCACTGAACTGTTTTGTTACAAATTTAAACCGGTATCTGATTACTTAAACTGGTTTATGCGTACCTTCTATCCCTAGCCCAAGGGATGACCTTCATCACTTACACTGTGCTAGCACAGAATGTGACTAATTTGGTGACTGTCCGCTTGCTAATGAGAGCCAAGGATCTTGACCAGGAATTCAGGTGCAAGAAGGCTGGTTCAGTGGGATCCTTTATAAAGAATTTGCTGTTGTCTGTTTTTAGTGCAGTCTCCAATTCACACTTCATTGGTGGTTGTATCTCAGCTGCTTAAATTTGTATGACTGTTCCACTCAAGTCAAAATGATTAAGCCTACCCGGAAATAATTATGCCTTTTCTTTCCTTTCTGCTGTTTTTGTTTTTTGTGTTTTTTTTCAGGAATTTGCTTTGATAAGTAACCAGATGCCATGGTATATTTGATTTAAAGTCTTTGTGATCTCAAGGATTGATAATATGAGCTTCCTCATTGCTGTCAGGAATATTTTCCAGTCAGTGAGCTATGTCTGCAAGTTGTTACCAGCTGGTGATAGCTCTTGATTTGCAATGGGAGGAATAGGACTTTGGCACGTTTCCTAACAATGTGGAAATGCAGTTATTTGGAAATCAGTGACTGCTTCTATGTCTGCTGAATACTAGGTAGGCAGCCACTGTAAAGGCAAGAAGCTAGCCAACCAAAGGATTTAGGGGAGGTGTGCCACAGGAGAAGCATGGAAAGAGGAAGCAGGAGCTATGGAAGAAAATAAAATTGTGCACAGTAACTGGAGAGGTATGGCTGCTAGTATAAAAGGAGGCCCACCCCTTGAAAGTGTCTGGGTGCTTGATCTTGTGATGATGGTAGGAGTTCTGTGCTCCAAACAGGACTGGCCCTCAACCAAGAAGCAAGAGACTAGACAGAAGACCTGATCCTGCACTGCGAATTCACCACTTAAACAAGACTCTCACTGGAGTTCATGGATAGATTGCTGGATTGGGAAGTGAGGTAGGAGCATAGGGTCAGGCCTTGACTCCTCTACATGTCCACACACAGCCCTGAGTCTGGGCCACCCAAACAACCCAACTTATTTTCAACAATATACTATTCAGAATGAAATGTCAGAAACCACCTGTTGCTCTGATGTTGCTTTGCCATTGTGGTCACCTAAGGCTGCAGAACCTAGCTGGTGTTCATGTTGTACAGCACTCACTGAAGCCAATATTCTTGGAAAAAGGAAGATGAGTCCTACTTAGTTTGAATAAGGACTACACAGTCAAGTCCTTAGAAACCCCTTCTCCCTCAGTATAAAGGAAAAGATGCTTTTTCTGCAACATAAAGAGGAAACCTTTTGTGTCCCATAGAAATGAATGCTTTCAGGCAGCACTGGAATAGTTACTGTTAACAGTGAAAAAGTAAATTCCTCAGGCAGTTAGAAAAAGAAGTTCCTTATATAAATTCGGTGTGATGGCTCTACCTGATGCTATATCTTCTGCCAAACTGTCACAGCAAGATGCCCAGACAGTTTTCTGCAAGTTATAAAACTTAACCCTGCCTATGAATACAATCAGGTAATCAACTTCTCTTCAAGGAATTGAAGTATCTACTGTCTGACCACAGGACATCTACATAGTCAGTTCCAGTTCCACTATGTTGATGGTTTGATGAAAATTGGTTTCATCTCAACTCAGTCTCCAACTCATTAAAAACAAAATCCCCATTTCAACAGCATTTTAATATTTCCATGGAAAGAGTTCAGAAGTGGTTTTGCTCCCCATAAAGAAGTTTTACAGATCTTCCTTCCCTTGAAAGCATATATTATCTCCAGAGAAGCCTTGGAATGTTTAGTATCACTGTTTGTAAGAAATTTACCTCAGCAGTGGATTTTAAGTTTTAATGGAAACTTATGGGATGAATGGATGTTGTGCCCTCCTGATGCAGAAGTGAATGAAAGCCTTAGGGCCTTGTTACCTGGTAATTTTTAGGTGGCTTCTGGAGCTCTTAACCCCTGGATTGGCTGCATGTTAACAACTTTTAAGTGGCTTAAAGCACTCATTATTCAGCCTAAATTTATGCCACTCCAAGGATTATCTCTAGTCTGCCTAACTTTGCTCTTCCATTAAGATGTGGCTATTCTCCACAGCTGTTTAGCTCCAGTTGAAGTTGTCAAGCATACCAGGATGTAGTGGCCCTTCCTGAGTCAAGGTGAGCAGGGATACTGGGGTGCATTTTGGCTGGGCACAGCTCCTCTTCCCCGCTGTTCCCACTGGGCAGAGCCAGCACTGCAGCCCTGGAGTACTCAGAGGCTGTGGTGCCTTCCCAACTGGCTTGTTGCTCTGAATCCTTGGGCCAGACTTGGGCCACAGTGCCCATGGGGGTGGCAGGCTCATGCTCACTCCTCCTGCTAACCTGTGGTTGAACCTGCACCCAGCCCTGCAGTCTACTGCAGCATGCCACCCCCCACCCTGGTGCTTGCATCCCCAGGACCCAGACATGCCCTGGCATGTACATAGCCATGAGGTTGGTTCCCAATGACCCCATGTTCCACCAGGCTGTGCAGGGTCTGGCTGCCAGCTCCCCGACTTGGCTTGCTCAGCAGCAGCCATGGTTGGCAGGTGCCTGAAGCCCCTGAATCTCCCAGGGCAGAAGGAGAGTACAGAGACTGGACTCCCTCCCCTTTTTGAACTTGGGAGGCAGCTGTGATCAGTGCAGCCCTCTCACCTGCTTTGTGCAGCCTGGTGCCTGAAGCCACCCAGCTGTTGGGGGCTTTATGGACTGCTAGGCAAGCCAGGCAAGGCAAGCTAATGGCTGGAACTTGCACAGCCTGACAGAGCATGGGCTTGGCAGGAACCGACTTCAAGCTGCTGCACTGCAGCTACCAAACTCCACCCTCACGCACCCACTTGGCCCCATCGGGGTGTATGTCTGGGTCCTGGGGTACTGATCCTTTTTTTTCTCTGGAGCTCACCTCCCATGCTGCTGCTGGCCAGCTGAGCACCTGTTGAGCTCCAGGGAGCCTGATCTTTTTGGAAGTCGGGCAGCACCTGTCCAGCTCAAAGTCCCAACAGGGGCAGCAGAGGGGGAGGGGGGCCAGGGCAGGCCACAGAAAAAAATGGAGCTGGTCCTTCCCCTAGCTCCTAGTCCTGCCCTTGCTCACCAAGCCTCTCATGGCAAGTGACAGCTGTGTGGGTGAAGGACAACCAGAGTTGGTTTTATGCCTTAAGATGTGGCTGCTCCTATAAGCCAAACAACACTAAGCCGATTAACATCTGTCTGACTTACAGCATAAGGTATAACAAGGCCCTTAGAGAGGTCCAGGTGGTCAAAATGTAACCCAAACATTCCAGTTTTAACATGCAAAGATTTTCATAATTACCGGGGGAAAATAGAAAAGAAGCATCACGATTTGCTGCAGCCCATAGTGCGCCTGGCTGACAAGACCCAGCAAAGCACCTCCATTTCATTTAAGTCCTCAGCCACAAAAACCTCTCCTGGAGAGGGGCACCCAGGTTGAGGCACCTGCTTAGGTAGCCCAGAAATAGCCTCTCTCTGTGTCTCTGTCTCCTCCTCAGACTTCGTCCTTCTCTCATGCTGGCTGAACATTTCCTCATCCCAGACCATCTTGCCATATGGCTTGGGCAGTCCTCAGTAACCTGCTTCTGTTGCAAGGACTGGCAAATATCAGGTCTTTAAGGAAGTCAGTCAGGGCAGAATCTGGCTTATTTGTTTTGGGGTCAGAAGGCCAGCCAGCCAGTATCTTTTATTTAAAGTTTCCATCCTGCGCTCTCTAAAGCCGCTCTCTCTCTTTCTCTTTAAACTCTTCTGATTATTTCAGTTGATTGACAGTGCTGGGGTCAAAGTAAACTAAAGAAAAAAAATCAAAGCAAGTTAAAGACCTGTTCAAAGCAATTCTCAATAGGAGGGTTGGTGTAATGCAGTGCTAATTCTTTGCCTTCCTCACATACAGCATCAAAAGCTACAGTGCTTTCCTTTATCCACCTCACTCCATCAAGGAAACTGAGATAAGAGCTGAGGGCCAGATACTCCTTCCTGTTACATCACTGAGGATCCAAAGTTAAAAATTTTTTTTAGTCAGTGGAGTTATTTTAGATTTATACCCATGCAACTAAGAAAGAAATTCTGTCCTGAACAGGCACAGGCATCGTTTTCAATATTATTTCAATTTGGGGGGAAAACAAGGAAATAATAGAAAAAGACTAGACGTTTCAGGATAGTATTAGGTTTTGTATCCACCTGAAGTATACTAATGTAACTAAGATGGATAGTTTCTTGCCAAGGTATAAAAAGTTTTGTGTGGTCTGATAAAACTCTGTGTGTGTGTGTGTGTGTGTGTGTGTGTGTGTGTACACACATATATACATATCATGTAGCCATTATGGGTGTAACTTATTATAGTTTCTAGGGTCGGAAGGGACCTGAGTAGATCATCTAGTCCGAATTGATCCTCTAGTAGATGATCAATCTAGTAGAATTGCTGATGATCATCTAGTAGAATTGCCGTTCCTGAATTGGAAAAAGCAATATTGGTGCAAGCAGTTTAACCCCTGTATAATAGCACCCACTCTCCGGAGTTTTGCTATGTTAACCGACTCAGACTCATTAAGCAGCAAAGCTTTTACATGTAGACAAGCCTTGCACTTGGAAACATGAACTGTCTGCCAAATAGGAGTCTGGACTGCTCAAAAAAACTACACATAATGAAATACTTGAAGGCAGCAATAGATATTAGTGACACTAGTCTACAGACTGTAGACTGGAGCAAGAGCCAAATGTACAAAGGCATTTAGATGCTTAAATACATGCAGATAGGCACCCAGTGGCATGCCCTAACTGACTAAGCAGGTGCCTATCTTCAAGTACCTAAATATCTTTTTAAATCTGGCTTCAGACATAGATTTCAGTAAAAGACCAAACTAAAGCTCTGTTGATATTAGTTGACAATGCTAATCCCCATGACTAAAAGAGTTTTGAAATGAATGATGAACCTCATACCAAGGCCATTATTAAACCTTGCTTAAGCTAGACATCTAGGTAAAATTTCCCACCATTGCTAACAGGAATGTGGCAATCCAGGAGAAAGCACTAGTGTAGCAACTGTACACAAAGAAGGTCTTGACAACACGGTGGCTAAAATATCACCCTGTAACTGCAGGAGGGTAGCATAAACATAGCCCAAGAAGACTTCTCTTTGTGCAATAGGCGCTTTGTATTGGCCACAATCAAGACTAGCTGTACAATGTTTAATCATTATTTCCTGGTGCACACACTTTTAAAATATATGTATTTGAAATGGAATGCATCCTTGAGCAGTGGTTGGCAATGGTTAATAAGTGGTGGGCTGAAACCATCCAGTTTGAGTCTGAAGTGGGCCAGTGCTTCCAACTTGGCTACTGCTGCTGCCACCACCCCTTTTCCCCACCACCTGGCTGCAGTACAATGAAGCCCACACCACCAAACATTGCCAGCACTGCCCAGCTGTGCAGGATGGGTAAAATGGCTAGACAAGCCCGATATAGTGCATAGGCTGTAGGTTGCTGACCCTTTTCATAGAGGGCTGAAAAGTGCACTTATAGATCAGTGCCTTGTACTGACTGGAATCAAACCTGCTCAGCTGCATATTAGTAGGTTACCTCAAAGTGCTGGGCTTTTGGAGTAGGAGCATCAAAGTTTTAGTCCTGCTGTCTCCATGAAGCTCCAGGTGGCCATGATATGCTGCGCAGTGACAGCTGGAAAGTCCTCCATGGCTCTGGATGTGTTGCAGTATGCTCTGCAGATTTGTTACAGGATTAGCGGCAAAGCCAATCCTTTCACTTCTCATCCCGGTAACTCATCCTGAACTCCATGGTTCCTAAGTGGGAAGACATGGGAGAAAAAAAACCCATGTAATTACTTCTGGGGATCACGTTCTGTCTGGCTGGCTAACAAACAGCTCTGAAACCGTCTTAATGTGTCCATGCAACGCCAGTGTCCCTCTCTCGGGGCACAAAATTCCTTTCAGAGTGGTTGTGAGAGAGGAAGCAGGAGTTCCCCCATCAAGGCCCAGACCCTGATAAGCATGCCCCAGTACAGAAACAGAGATGGGCAGCAGCTGGAGGGAGACCTGGACGCCGATGCCAACACAAAAGCAGGCTCAGCAGTTTCGCAGCTGCTTGAGCCTGCGGATTAGCCAGAGCTGGGGGCATGGCTCCCGAGCAGCACGGGCTGCTCAAAAGGCATCCGGAAATTCAGCTGGCGCAGCGCCGCAGAGCAAGGAGAACACCAGCTGGGAGATGTCGGCTGTGGAGCTGGGAGGATCCAGCCTCAGCTGCCACAAGAAAGAGCCAGGCAACTGCCAGAGGACCGAGGTGGGTGAGGCAGGTGGCAGCCTTGGGGGCTGACGGGGGCAAGGGAGCTCCACTGGAATGGAGCAGCACCAAGGGATGCCACCGGGAAGAAGAAGGGCTCTGATCATGAGCTCAGATGCCGAGGCTGGGGACAGCTCCTCAGGCTTGGAGGCATCCCCAGGCAGCCTTACAGCTGGCAGAGCACAGGGAGTCACAAGTCCCCAGGATGGGGGAGTAGACGGCGCCGGCTGGAGGGACCACAGTGACCAGACCACAGGTCAGCCGGGCCCCAGGGAGGTGATGCCAGAAGAGTTGGCAAAGGCTGGACACAGGGAGGTTGCCGATACACGTTGAGTGAAACACAGGGGACAGACAAGTCTTCCCCAAGGAATAGAGAGCCCCAAGAGAGGGAATCTTGGGAACCCACCAGCAGAAGCTGGTCATTTTCAGTTGAGTTTTTCAGTTACAGTTTGACCTCGGATGGGACACGTTTAGCTTCTCAGGCAAGGGAAAACCGACCCCAGAGATGAGGGATGGGCCCCTAAGGATTGACGGCCGGAAAGACCCGATCCTATAAAGGCAGGCAGTGAGGGAAGACCTGTGCAAAGCAGCATCTACTCAGGCCGAGGATGTGGTAAGGGTGGGATAGAGGGGAGGTCTGGAGCCCCATGAAGACATCCACAGGGTCGAGACCCCTCTGGGTCCCCCAACAGGGAACCGCCTCCCCAACAACAACACCAAAGGTGTGGCAGGTGAGAAAAAGGGGCCACACCCAGATCATCTAGGGGGCACTAGAATAGAGTTTCACCCTGACATCACTGGGGGGCAGGGCATCGACGAAGAGGTCCCCAAAGCCATACAACACCTACCAGTGACAGTGGTCTTGTGGGAAGAGAGATGAACAGAAACCTAATATACTCCAGGAAAAGGTATTCTTCACTAGGTAGCCCTACCTGCCCTTTCTCATTCCTCCCCCAGCTCTCTAGAGGCTGAAGTATTTTGAGACTTCTGGATGAAGGAAAGAAAAGGGACTGAAAAGTAGAGGGAATCCTAGACAGGTTACAAGAATGGGCAGATGAGAATAGGATGGGATTCAACACAGACAAGTGCAAGGTGATGCACCTTGGGAGGAACAACTGGCACCATACCTACAGGTTAGGGAATTCCCCTCTTGTCAGCACGGAAAGGGATCTGGGGGTCATCATTGACTCCAAGATGAACGTGGGCCGGCAGTGTGGGGAGGCAGTCAGGAAGGCCAACCGCACCTTGGCATGCATCCACAGATGCATCTTGAGCAGGTCCAAGGAGGTGATC
>NW_017728886.1:250919156-250942009 GCF_001723895.1 Crocodylus porosus | reverse complement strand
GAACATCTTGCTGGGGTCGTTTGACCCCAGTATTCTTTCCTGCCATGGCAGGGGGTCGGACTAGATGATCTGCTCAGGTCCCTTCCCACCCTAGAAACTATGAAACTATGAAACTATAAGGCAGGAAGATTCTTTTTATGTTCTTACCACCGATTTCATCTTTAGGCATCTAAGTGTCACTTATCCACCAAAAAGTTGGTGCATATGTGGCATTTAGTGTTATATAAATGGATTCTAAATCCTAGTGTGATCTCTGCCACCAAAAGTGTGTCTGAGCAGTTCCCTGTGCTCTGCTGCAGTCCTGTTTTCCATCAGAAGGGTAGAATTCTGGGCAAGTCCCCAAAACTTCAGTGAGACAAAAACCTGGAGCAGTAGGGAAGGGGAGAAACATACCTTTTACCTTTTAACCCAATAGCCTAGTGGTTACAACACTTGCCTAGGAAGGAGAGAAGCTAGGTTTCAAGGCCACCTTACTCAAAGGAGATCTGAATCTGTATTTCCCGCTTCCCAGCAAAGCACCCTAACCGCCAGTCCGTCAGTTATGCAGGGTCAAAGACACAATCCTCTTGAATGAGGCCCACTAAACTGCAAAGAGGGGGTGATATGTATGTCCAGAGGGCAAGAAAGAAGAGGAAACCTAGATCTCTGTTTCAGGACATTGGATGCTGTCCGCAAAGGGAGGTTGCCCTTGGTTCTGGCTCTTGCTCCCAGTGCTGTTTCTGCATTACATTTCTGCATTTTTAGATGACCGAGTAGCACTTTGATGCCTAAAACTGAAAGGGGATTTGGGATGGTACAAATTCCATGCCCAAAAGTTTGGTTTGTTCATGCAGTGGCAGCTTCTGTGGCTGAATACACTGAGCTCACATAATGCATCTCAACCACATGCAAAATATCAGGTCTGTTCAGCTAGTGAGAGCACGGCTGGGTGGGGTAGGGAGGGCTTTGCCACTGCACCCAGCTTCTGCTGGTATTCCTTTGGCAAAGCAATAGCAACCTATATTTGTTATCATAAGGAAATTATGCTGATGCACAGAGCAAACATAAATTTAAGGAAGCAAGGAAGCCTCATGCTGTCCTATTTGTGGAAAACAAATACTGGCACAAACAAGAACAAGCTCTGTACTATACTCCTGGCAGATCTCAAGCAGCTATTGTCTCCTACTCTGTAACAGCTCATGTGCTACTGACAGCAGTGCTGTGATTCTCATGTTCCAGCTGTATTGTAGCTGTAAAGGTCACAGTGACCATTAAGCAGACAGAGCTCTACATGAAATGTTAGCTAGACCATTTCTTTTTCAAGATGCTATTGTTGTACTAATGGATCCCAAGATATTAAGTGTGACTCTTCCTCACCCATTCAATCCCCTTTACCTAAGGAATGGGCTCCAAAATTAGATTGTTCCAAATGAAATACTCTACTTGTATCCACATCTGTTGTTTCCACTAAAAATTCTCTTGGGAATTGTCCACACGAGGCAATGAGGTCCTGTCTTTTAGTAGTGGAGTCAAGATGGCATAAAGACCCATTTGGAGGTGTTCATAACTCTGCCTAAAATGCGTAAGTCCTGTCTCCACTAGTGGCTTAGCACCTGTACAAATGCCTGTATGTTAAGGCACACATCCTATAGACCAGGGGATTGCTCCTCCTGCTCTTTGTCTTCTCACTGCATTTCCTTTCTATGTGCCCCTTCTTTTGTAACCTTTGTTTCACAATTCTTGCATTTGCATTTCACAAGAATCAGCAGGAGGACCTTCATCTCTGACCTATGCTCCATTGTGGAGACACTCAGAATAAGCATCCATTTTATATTTGCCTTTGGTCTAAACATTCTGGATCAAATTATAACTTTTAACTTTTTCCCTTTAAACTTTTAAACCCATGTTTATGTTTGAAACAATCTGGTTCTTCTCTCAGTTACACTTTTTCTATAATCACACTTGTGAGGCTGTTATTTCTGAGGTGATAATATTGAAATGACATAGGAAAAGTACCTTGTGAATGTACCTCGAAAGTGATGTTGTAAGATAGGTTGCTTCTTCCTAAGGTGCCAAAAACATATTGGAAGCCCTCTCAACTGTGCAATTAGATATCACCAGCAAAAATCATTGCATTTGAATATTTCTATGTACCTAATTTTTAATACAAAATGTGAAGGGGTACTGAATTTGTGGAGGAGGTAAGGCATTGTAGGACTATAACAACACTCCTTGAAATGAGGGACATTTAAGAGGTTTGAAGTATACTTCCAAGTCTTAAGTACTTTTATGGTGCCATCCTCACTATGGGAGAAGCACATCACAGTCTAATGTACTACCTTCACAATACCATTGCGAGCTAGGGTACTCTATCCTAAGGCTCAAGCACCAGATTTTTGAAGTTAGCAAAGGCACCCAAAGATATGCAGAGAGGTATCTGCATATGCCCCAAACTGTCCTTATGTCTAACTAAGCACTGATTTGTTGTAAATTGACTAGAATGAATGGAGGACTTCTACTTTTCACATTAAAATTTACTTTCATTTCACAGAATTTACTGCACTTGAGACCACCTAGACAGTGGGATCTGCCTGTTGGCTGGTTACTAATCTCTGATATAAACAGTTGTACAACAGCATATCAGCAAGGTCTGCCAAACTACATACTTCTGTGGATCTTTCAAATATTGTCAGTGATTTTCATTCCAAAAACATGTTTGGCCCATTCTTAATTTCACTAAATTTCTGTGTTTCAAATAGCTGGATAAGTGCCACTAGGAGCTTGAAGGCCAGAGACTAAGCATACATCCAGCATCTGTAATATTTACTTTCCTCACACTATCCCAGTGTTGGCCTAGAGTGGCCATATCAGGGATGAGTGGTTAAATTCACTATGAATATTCAGGCTTTTTGGTCTCTTCCGAGAGGGATTAAGAAGGTGCCAACAAGGATGGTGTTAGTAATGATCATGGATACTGGAACTGAGATCCATACAAATTGAGACTGCTGCCCAAATCTAATTGAATTTCAGTGGGAGTCAAATATTTAGCTCCCCTTAGCTCCTGCAGAAGTACCAAGTACCATGAACAGCAGGCTACTGAACAATCATCAGAGGGTAGCAACTGGGTACAACTATAAATCAGTATCCTGAAAGTGATATGCTCCGTGTCTGTTAGCAGATCCCTGAACTACCCACTGACTTTTGTTCTCCCTTTACCTATTTATTTCATATGAAAAAGTGTTGATCTTCACAAATCTCTTTGGAATGAGCTAGTGGGAAGAAAAGGACAGAGGTAAGCCTCATGGCCACTGGTGACTTGCACTAAGCCAATTGCTCTGGTACTAATGAACCGATGCAATGCAACACGTCATGTGAGCATATCAGTGCTAGCCATGCTGTTGCTTGTGCATAAGAAAGAGCATGGCTAACATTGTGGGTCTTGTACCACATCCAGACCCATCCCTCCTTTGTGAGCACTGCCCCCCACAATGAACTGTTTTGTCTTTCCCACAATCTCCAGGCCAGCTCCAAGGAGCAGGTGTGTTATGTCTGTGATATCTAGCATGTTTGTAACTGTGCACATTGTTAGTGTTTTCCAATGGATGCTGTGGGTGGCTCTGTCCCACGTGAGGAGCTAGGGCTTGTCCCTGCTACACCCTCACACTGACATTTCAAATTTCACAATGCAGAGCCATCAGCTTCATTCTTCCTAAGCCACTGTCAGGTCTCCTGAGCCTAAGGACTGTTAACATTAAGTATTACTACAGAGGCTATGAGGAGCTTGAGTTTTTGGTACACAGCCTCTCCAGTATTTTTTGTTTGTGACTGTGTGAAGGTCAGTCTGTGACTATTATATGTCTTATGTTATACTGAAGGTAACATTGTAGCAATGTTTTTCCCCCAGGAAAAGAGCAATCAGACTAATATTTGTAAGATAATGGCTAGAATTGTTGACAGATCACATTTCCTTTGGGTGTGGGGGGAAGAGGGTAGAAGTCAAACTGATCTGTTAGAGTTGAAAACCCTTTAGCTTCATGTTACTAAGCCATCGCTGATCAAAATGACTCCCATCCCTGCCTCATAATGATGTTACTGCCAGAGTGACAATATGTCACCCGTGGAATGCACCAAAAACCACGTTTGCAAAGAACCATTCCAAGGCAAGGCTCTACCATCCTCCTTTGCAAAATAATCCTTTCCAATATAAAGGCAACAAGAGAACAAACACTAACATGTTAGCAACAGACCTGGTTGCAGTAATGTAAGTGGGGCAGGGTAAATAGAATGGTGGTCCGTCCGTCTGTCCGTCCGTCCATCCATCCATCCATCCATCCCCAGGGAGCCCTGTGCAGATCTGACACAGCCCTGCACCCAATATAGTGTATCTAGCAGGGAAACCAAACAGGGCACTAGAATCAGCTCCTAGGGAGCCTGTCCACAGGGCTGCTGCTGGAAATGATGCTGCTACAGTAGTGGCAACAGCAGCCCGGGCAGGTAAAACATCACCCACGCCAACCCCAACCCCATGGTCTACAGTGGTTGGTCACTCAATGAGCTCACTAGACCTCTGAGATAGAGAGAGAGAGAGAGAGAGAGAAAGAAAGAGAGAAAGAAAGAAGTCTATCTGCATGCCAAAAGCAAAGCCCCAGCAGCCAGGGCTGTGCTCTGAATGTGCACAGATGTTCATTAGATCAGGCTGGCGATTTTTTGCCTGATCTAACCTCCCCGAACATCTGTACAGATCAGCACTTAGATTGACGTAACCCTAATCTGCACATACCCTAAAGGTGACCTTTCTATCTATTGAAACTTGAAGGCACTGAGACACATTGTGGGATGAAAAGCAGAATTGAAGATACAATTTTTTCCTAGTGTTTGCTCAAGGAAAAGATGATTCAGGCTCATTTAAAGTTTTCCCTCCAAATATTTGACCGTGAATTGAGTTTGACTAAGGAATATAACCCCCAAAAATCTCTGCCGTCTCAAAAAAAGTCTGACCTACTGAAAACAAAGGAAACAACAGCTGGACAGCTGCAAAATGAGAATTTTGTTTTTCTGGCTGAACACTGAAAAAAGCTTTGGTTAAAAACCAAAAGATTCGGAAATGCTACTGCGGTGCCTTCACACACCCACTTTGTCAGCCACCACCTACCCAGTTCTTCCTTGACAGGGATCCCTCACAAGCTGACTCTCCGCACTTCTGCCAGTGGAGTGAATTGGGCTGATTTTTATAGGCCCCAGATTCCTCCTGTTCCCAAAGGCCCCTCTGAGGTTAGTGGCTAACGAATGCCAGCTGGACCCCACCCTCCGTGTAATAGTCTGAACTAGTCCACTACTTACAGCTGCTTTTCAGAGACATTAGAGGGTGGGGTGGGGAGAGGGGAGGTGTTTAGTTGCTTTTTATTTTTGTCCCCACCCTGTGATTTTCACTCTGGAACAATTCACCAGACCCCAGGATTAATAATACTTAATAGTTTTCAGTGTCACTCTCAGGCACCTAACTCATGAAATACATAAAATTATAATAGCTGTGCTGGGCTCTGGCTAGTTAGTTCAGATGCTTGAGCCCAGGAAGAGTCCCGTTTGTATCAGTAGCACTCAGTATAGATGCAGCACCCTGAACTAGTGAACTTTCAGACAGATCAGGGCCTAAAACATTAAGGACAGTTTGCTGCAAGGGAGTCATCAGCAATATATAGGCAGTTACCTGTATCTCTGTCTCTCAGGGTAAAGGGACTTTGTCAGGGAACTTCCAAAATGTAGGCCTTGGGTCTGATTCACCATTTTCACCAGAGTATAACTCCATTATAAAGGTGTATAACTCAGTGGAGTTACTCTGGTGTAATGCACTGGTAAGTTAGGAAGCTTATCTACATTAGACAAGGTCCCACTTCTGCTATCTCCACTGTAGCTCTTGTGGCAATACTAGTATAGATCAGGATGATCAAAGATATGGCGTGTAGGCTGGTTCCAGCCTGCAAAGCCGTTTTATCTGGCTCATAGGGCTCCAGGAGAGACTGGGAATTTAGGGATGGGCCAAGTAGGGGTGAGACCCACCACCAAATTCCAGGGTATAGAGCCCTGGTGACAACGTATTTCAGTGTTCGCAGGGTGAGTAACAGCAGTGTTAGTCCATATGCCAATGCAGCAACCCAGGTACCTGCAGCAGTTAACTTTGCTACTACTTGCCCTGTCAACGGAGGTGAGTTCTGATCAGGCTGTGGAGGGTCAAGTTTGCACACCTTGTGTAGAAAGTCTGCAGGAGTGGCTGTGGTTTTAAGCATCCTGTTATTAAAATATGCCTATGTTAGGGTCAGATGACACAGAAATTAAAATACCAGCTATGAGTTTCATTATTCATCAATAACAACAATGGGAAATTTTAGGGGGGAAAATGTAATGTAGACTCTACCATAGTGCCTGTCACAGTAAAAGAGATACAAGATGGGACCTAGGAGGTGTGCCTACACGAGATACTTAATGCACAGCAGACTGATTGCGCATTACAGCGTCACGGCAAAAACTGTGCTATTAGTCTAGTAGTATGGCACATTAACCGTAACAAAAAAGTATGTGATCATGCTAATGTGCAGTAGGCCTACTGCACATTTATTTAGTACTTCCTTTTACAAGTACTAAATTTAATATGCAGTAGGCACTCAGCATTGATGAACGTGTAGATGCATCCAGTAGGAATAAATATAAAAATAATTCTTTACTGAGGCTACTGAACATAGGACATTTCATTTCCCTCTGGCTTTCTTATTACAGAGTGACTAACATCTTGCATTGCCTAGTGTCAAGCACTTAAGGTCTCCTGATCTGGACTGAGCTGGACAGCTGCCATCACTACAACACTCCTGTAGAAATTTCATCTGTACGGGAGTCTCCTCCAAACTCTTACTGGTTTTTTTTGGGTTTTTTTATAAATCCAAAATTTTAAAAAAATAGAACAAAACATAAAAAACAACTGTTATTTCTCGGGACAAAAGCACTTTGCACTTTGCCTGCCCAGAACAAACAGAAGATTCAAATGTGAGTTAACAAAACCTGTCCTTACGCCACACTTTTGGCTTTTATGCTGGTAAAGAAGGGATATAGAGAAGCAACCAAAACATATCCTTTCTGGTCTGTATGGGGAAATGGAGGATTGCCAAACAGAAAAGGATAATCTTGGTTAAGAAAAAATAAACGGATAATATCAGCTAAGAAGAAAAGCTTAGGGTGAAGTTACACATTACACTTAGACCATGCCAAAACCATGGAACGTGACGTGGTGGTAAAGTTAAAACATGCTATAAGCAGTTGCACGTTAAGGTTTAATATTGTTTCTTGCTGGCACAGCTCTGATTTGACACTATAGCTCTGGTGATCAGGGGATGCCTGGGCATTATCTCTGCTCTGGGAGAGGGGAGGTGATCGGAAGCAGTATACACTGGGATGCTGGAGGACTGCAAATTGCTAATTTTATCTCTGTGGAGAAGACTAGTTACCCTAACACATGCTAAATAATATGGCCCAGATTTAACCCTCACCCTCACCTTAAGGGGTGTAACTTTGAAATGTTCACAGGACACTTAGCCTGAGTTAACAAACTTTAATGTGTGGACCCTCACATTTTAAGTGTCCTTTGTATAGTTTAAGTGTAATGTGTAATTTCATCTTTGCAATGGCTTTGTAGAAAACAGCAACATAGGGAGTCTAACTCCTGCAGAGGGGAGTTGGGAGGGAGTGAATATTGGTGGGAGGAAATTGGGACAATGGAAGGCAAAGCTCTAGGCCAGCCTTGGGCAACCAGAGACCCCATTTTACTCCAGGGAAAAGGAGAGGGTTGACAGCAAATTGAAGGTGAAAGGATAAAAGAAGGGTAAAAGATAAGAATGGGAGGTGGGGTGGGAGGGAATGGCAGGTTACATAAAAACAGGGAGAGCATAAGTTATTAAGGAGACAGCCTTGCAAGGCCAGGCCTATTTTCAGGACCTGGGAAGGAGGGTCAGGAAAGAAGAGCCCTGCTTTCCCATCTTGTCCTAAGCTCTGGACTGCCTTGTTGCTGGCCTGATGTTTCACATTCAGTTAGGGTTACCATACGTTTTCCCAAACATGTCCCCTTTTTTGCCCCCCTGTCCTCCAGCCAGGTGGTTTTTAAAATGCAACCAAATGTCCTGGTTTTTGCTCTGCCTCTGCTTTTCTCCAGCACATGTGGCTTGGCTTCTTGGGGTTGGGAACAGCAGGGGAAGGTGATTGGCTGTCAGGGGATCACATGCTCTGTGTGTGGACCCTGGCAGCTGCTCACAGGTAAGAGAGACAGGGAGATGCAGAAAGAGAGAGAGAGAGAGTGAGTGTGTGCATGCATGTGCATGAGCTGCATGGGCAGCAGGGCTGGGGGAGCAGGGGGCTTCGGGTTGAGAGTGAGGGGCACTGACAGAGTTGGGGGGCAGGATACAGTGGGTGAGGAGCGAGAGGTAGCAGCAGGGCTGGGAGGGCTGTGGCTTAGGAGTGAAGAGGGGCAGACTGCCCCCCCCCCCCAATCCCATATCCCTTCCCCTCCCACCGCCCCCTCCCTGTCCTCTTTTTTGGAAATACATAACCCTACATTCAATTAGCTCACAGTATTGCCTGGAAAATCTGCGTAGTTAGTCCCTGGGTCTGCATGCCATGTCCCCACAGGGTTGTGGCCTCAAGTTTTAGGAGGTGCCTCTTGTGTTCCTCAGGCCAACTCAAACATCTGCTGCCAACAGGATCAAGTGCTTGCCTGCAGATAGTCAGTGCTCACACTGCTGCTCTGTGGAGTGGCAAAATACCCCATCCGGAGAAATCCTGCCCTGCATTGGGAAAATTCCTGGGACAGCAGCCGCGCTCTGTTCACCCTTGCTGTGCCAGCCAGGAGTAGACTCCTCTGTCCCAGTTCCGTAAAATATGTTCCACAGACTTCAAAGAATCAATTAAATATGTTCACTGCTTTTTCTTCTCTCATTTCACGTTTGGCTTTGCACAATTCCCAGTGGAGTGGCTTCCCAGAACATTGCACCAATGGTGAAAGCACAGCGCTACAAAGAGTCAGTCCTTTTCTAGTTATAATCATCAGCCTTACACATGTTGCAAGTTTTCTCAGAGAAAAGCCCAATATATATATTTCCTGTACAGCTGTTTTTTAAGCCAGAACAGTTCTCCATATGTACCAACAGATGTGTCTTTGCAGTATGAGTCTTGGAAATGACAATTTCATCTTTAAGGGAGCAAATACCCTTTTGACAACTTTAGATTAAGAAAAAGACTTTAAACTGGACGGAGTCTGTCTCTGCATAACATTCAGCATCATCAGCTCAGTAAGCAGTTAACTGATTCACTCCTGCCTTGGTGCTTGGGTTGCAGGTTTCTGGGTTTGTTATTTTCTCTTGCTGTTAATCAGCTGATAACATACTGGCAATGAGCTGTAACTGGCTGTGATTGCATTTCTCACATGTTTGCTCGAGATAAAGTACAAACAATTTGTGCTGAGCTTCACTGATAAAGTTTCAAAACAATTAGGGAAGCCAAATCAGTTCTCCAACACAAGGTGCAAGACTTCTTATTTAAGATTCTGGAAAGTATCTTTGTGCTACTTCTATTCAAATCAAGATACTGGTCGAATGGTTGTTTCTGTATTAAGAAATTGGCTATGAATCTGGAACTACAATTGCTAAAGTTTTACTTGTATAAACCCCTAACACACTAAACTAGTGCTAAGTGGGGTTTAAATCTGTGAAGTTTAATTTATCTACCTATGCCAAGTCCCTTCACTGATGTAATTAATGTAGCAGTTTAGAAGTTATTAGTACTAGAACTACTCCTAAATTGGTTGACTGCATCGATTTTAAGCCAGTTTACCGGATTCAAGCCAGTCGAGGATTTGGTCTGCTCTAAGAAACTTGTGCTCCGTTCTGGTGGTCCTAAAAAGAAGATGCGAAAAATACTGACATGTCTTAGATTCTGCTTGGTGGACTTCTCTTCCTATTGTTACAAATGCGGTGGGTCTCTGGGAAATATCTAGGTATTTTCCTATATAGTGATCCCCCCAGCAGGAAACTACAATAGTCCATGTATAGTAGTCCATGTATACATTACATGTACACACCATTAATTAATCAGGAGGTTAAGTCCAGATTGCCAACTTTCCTAGGTATTAGACCTCCCAGCCCACCCTAAATATTTAAAAATTCTTCCGAAGGAGCTGCTTCTGAAGTGCCTCACATTCCCCCTGAAACGTATCACTGCCATTTCAGTGTAAGGGGTTGCGCAACTTGCTTTGTAGTTTTTGGCACCCAACCATTATGCGTCACATCTTTTATGAACACATTAAGCTTAAGTAAAATTAATATCCTCTCTTTAGTCTGTAGTTAATTGGCTAGGTGCCTAGGGTGACTAAGGAAACTGACTACAGCTTTTATTAAACCTGGAATTAACTCTGCTAGAGAAATTGTGTGTGTTGAAAAAATTGTTCAAGAATGTCTAACGAAACCAATAGAAACATCATTATCCTAGATTCAAGAACTGTTTATTTGCTTGCAATACAATGGGTGATGATAGTGGTAGGAGGGAAGCAAAGCTGCCCTGCAAATAAATGGCTTGATCCAAACTCCGCAAATGTCAATGGGAGTCATTCTGGATGCATCTTCATGTGTGCTTTACTGCAGAGTTGACTAATTAGCTGTGAAGTAAAGCGTCACTGTCTACACATGGGCCAGTAACTCTGCTGTAAGATAGTACTGTCAGGGACAGTACTATTTTACTGTGTAGTTATTTACTACACCAAAACACACATGTGGATGGTGACTGGGGCTGGCTGGGGCGTGAGGGTGCTAAAGTGCTGGGGCTGCCTGCTGCATGGCTCCGCACTTTAGCACTCTGGTCAGTGCCAGATTTAGGCATAAGCGAAGTAAGCTTCAGCTTAGAGCCTCATGTTATGAGGGCCTCTAAACCAACCCCTGGGCTGTGGAGGGTTGACTGCCGGACCAACATCCAAAGGCACTTACTAGTGTCTAGTCTAGGCATTTAGACTAGACATCCGAAGGCACTACTTCACAGTCAGCTAGGATCTGGAACCAACCTCTAAGTGAAGTAGTGATGGCTCCTACCATCTTTAAGAGGAGACTAGACATCTACCTGGCTGGGGTCATTTGAGCCCACTTTTCTCTCCTGCCCAGGCGGAGGGTCAGACTTGAAGATCTACAAGGTCCCTTCCGACGCGACTTCTATGAATCTATGGAAGTGACTGTAGATCGGCAAGCCGCAGCCCTGCAGAGCCAGATGGAAAGACTGTGACTCCTTGTGCAGGGCCTGTGGCAGCTGCAGTTGAGGTTTGGGCCCGCCCCTCCGCCCAGGGGGCTGGACGTATCTTTACCTGTGTTCCTGCCTGAAATTCCAGCCATGGGGCTCCGCGCGGTGGTCTGCAGTTTGCCAGGCTGCAGTCGTGGCCGCTTCCAGTCCACAGTTCGCTGGGCTGTGGCATAGAAAATTTGGGACCCCCTATCTTAGGGCCCCAGCATGTCATAATCCAGCCCTGACTCTGGTACCCCAGCCAGAAACTGTAGTGCCCTGACACTGCACAACACCACCACCCAGAACCCATGGCTGACCCCCGGAGCCTGTTGCCAGCCCAGGGCTGCTCCGTCTCAGTTCACACTGCTGCTGGCCTGGGTACATGTGCAGATGCTGCAACCAGAAGGAATTGAAACAGCTCTGGAGCTTATTGAGTCATCTTAATTGCACATGTAGATGCACCCTCCATTGACTTAATAGAGCTGAATCAAGCAAGGATTCAGTAAATTGTTAGCAGTTATATAGACAAATTCCACCTTTATCACCCCAGCGTAAAACTAGAATAATTCTGTTGAAAAAATCTGGGTCTGATTCTTCATTTTTTTATACTGTTAGAAGTGACAGGCAGTTCTGTTGTGGATAATGGAGTTACACCCAGGTAACACTGGCAGAAATGAGACTTAATAGGAATGAAGAGGGAGGGAGAAATAAACCCCCTCCCTGCCCCCTTTGTTTCAGCCATGCCCCTGCCCCTGCCCCTGCCCCTGCCGCTGTAGCAGTGAAGGGGGGACCGAGACAGAGGCTGTTCCACTCCAGCCAGGCAAACCCCAGTCCTCAGGGAAGAGAGCAAGGGAACAGGCCTTATGAAGAGAGGCTGCGAGCTATGAGTCTCTTTAGCCTGGAAAAGCCTGCAAGCTCAGGGGTGACCTGGTGGCAGCCTATGAGTACATAAAGGGTGTGCCTCAGGATCTGGGGGAACGCCTGTTCACCAGAGAGCCCCAAGGGATGACAAGAGCCAATGCTTACAAACTCGTGCAAGACTGTTATAGGCTGGACATAAGGAAAAACTGCTTTACTGTCCAAGCCCCCGAGGCCTGAAACAGACCCCCCCCGCCAGAGGTGGTAGAAGCACCTACTCTGGACACTTTCAAGAAACATTTGGACTTTTATCTTGCTGGGATCCTTTGACCTCAGCTGACTTCCTGCCCCTTTGGGCAGGGGGCTGGTCCTGATGATCTTACAAGGCCCCTTCCAGCCCTAATGTCTATGAAATCTATAAAAAATATAGCTAACAATAATCTGTAATGTAAATCTACCATACATCTACAGGAAATATTTTGAATTCTTAATCAGAATATTTACATCAAAATATTCCATCCCCAGCCTTTGCCATATCCTAATGTTTTTTGTACTATTTTTTGTTTGACTAACAAGCACTGTGCTTTGTATTGTACAAACATAAAGGAAAACCCTGATTGACTTGATGCAGAGTTTCGAAAGTCCCTCAAAGATTTAGGGACACAAGCTCCCACCAACACTTTTTTAAAGGAAGAAGTAAAATCAGGAGAGGACAGCTGTTAAGATGAAAAGGATGCAGAGGACAATCCAGTCACAGGATACATGGCTACCAAATAATATTTGGAAGGCCCAATGGCACAAAGAAAAAATCCGGAGAAGGACACAAGACTTATTTGTGCTCTGAGTGTATGACAGTGAAGGCAGAGATGGGATCAAGGGTGTCAAACAGGAGGACAGAGAAAAGAAATAGATGGAACTGGAACAGGAGAAATGAAAATGATTGAGGGGCAGAATTGCACGCAAAGGGTAGAACAGGAAGCTTGAACTTGCTATGACAGACAGGAGGAAGCAAGTGTTCAGAAGGAAATAGTATGGTCAGAGCAGCTGTAAAGGGAGATGATCTCTATAGTGCAAATTTGTTGAGACTATGAGGTGGTCCTAACATTACTTTTGGAACTGTCTTGGTCTCCAAAGAAGTTTGTTTTTCCCAGGGGTTTACCTTCCCTTGTCTCCTTTTAAGTGCACAGTATGGAGTAAAAACAAACAGCAATTATGTTCAGGTAACATTAAGTGTCTGACCTGAATCCACAAACACAGGGAATCTTTTGAGCCAAACCTGGGAAACTCCATCCTTAAGTCAATTGTCTAAGAAGGGCTGCAAATGTGGTGCATGAGATCATCTCACAGATTGAGACCCCAGTAATTGCATAAAGAAAACATGGTTCACTCAGGATGAAGTTTGAACTTTAACTCTGGAGAGCCTGGCTTTTGTTGGCTTAAAAGAAAACTGAACCTCTTGTGCTTATTGCATTGTCCTAAAGGCCTAGATAATGACATATCTTTTCCTAGACCAACAAACAAACTGCAATACCCCAGCTTTGAGGACTAAATGGTCTACCCTTCAGGTGTTCGCAGTTCAACCGAAAGGTCAAGTCTTAAAAGGTGAGTTTAAGTTGATCTATTTACTGTAATTTGCATTAGATACAATGCAGAGAAAACTTTTTCTTTGTGTTACAGGAAGCAGAGAGATTACATCAAAGAGTGCTGAAACGTGTTCTGTAAGTTCACAGAGTGAGAAACCCCTTTGGTCTAGATATCTGGATGGAAATCTCATGAGAACAGGCTCTCCCATAACATCTCTAGTCATTCCTAATCCCTGCTGGCTCAGAAACATCACAGGGATGGCATTTCTTAAATTATTTTTGTAGCCCTGCTTTTGGTCAAAATCAGGAAGCACATAAACCTTACAAACAAACAGAAGCCTAACAGGCAGAGGGAGCCTCAAAAGGAGGTTTAGCTCAGATTTAGTTCATGTTTTGGGTAAAGCTTTGATTTGATTCCACATTATAATATTAGTAACAATTCTTCATACTCTCATCAGAGGATCAGGTACACCCTTAAATCTGGTGTATGCGTAAAGAATTTTACCAACATATTTATGTCATCAAGTGCTTTTATTTTTCACTGGCATAGCTAAGCCGTAGTTAAAACCACCTTATTATAGGAGTAGTTATACCTGTTGAAAATACTTTGTATATCTTATTTTGCTTTGCCAAACCAGAATAGTGTATGTTTATATTGGGGCAGGGAGGTTGTAAGTGTTCTAGCATGTTTTAAGTGGAGAAGTTTTACATATAGAAGCCTTTTTTTTTTTAAATCTCTCACGGTTGCTCCCAGCATTGTTCAGACAGAGGCAAGTCTTGTTTCTGGTAGAAGTCGTGTCAGCAGGCAGCAGTCATTACCACCCAGCAGCACAACACAGACACATCCACCTCCTCCACTGTGGCAGTTGCTCTACCATAATGTGTTGGGAAGGCCCCAGCAAGTGAAGGGACCACTACAGCCCCTACAAGGCATGTTGTCTACACATGCCTTCTTCTGGCTGCTGGATGGAGAGGAAGGCCTTTCTCTGCTCAACAAATGTGATGTGCTTCTATTGGCAGATCTGGATCTGGATCTGTCACTCCAAGGGAGCATTGGGTATAGATATTTGGTAGTGTAGACCAGTGGTCTCCAAAGTGGGTGCACACACCCCAGGGGGTGTGCAAGATGATCCATTGGGGTGCGGGAAGAAAATATTAGAACTTCTATTTCTATTTATATAAATATACATATATTGGGGGTGCGTGCTGAAAAATTTTTTACTGATGGGGTGCATGATCAAAAACGTTTGGAGACCACTGGTGTAGACCACGCCAGACCAAGAGTGGGGAGAGGCAGAGAGGCAATCTATAAGGCCTCTTCACTGATGAGCCTGTCTCCTTTCCATTCTCAAGAGTGTCAGAGACATAGTGCCTAGACTTTTTGGCTGCTTACATATGTAAAAAAAAAACAGTGCTTTACTTTATGAGCACACATCAACTGCTGAAACTTCCTTAGCCTGATGAAGGGTTTTTGAACCCGGAAGCTTGCTTAAATATTGTTCTCTAACTATTTAGTTGGTCTAATACAAGATATCAGATTCACCCAAAGAACCTTGTCTTACTTTAAACTCAGCACACCCAGTGCACAAGCCCAGTGCACACCCAGAAGAGACAGCACGTTAGTTGGACCTGGCTCCCCAATGTCTGTATGTATCAAGTGCTTCAGTGGGGTTTTTATGGCGCTTTTATCTAATAGCTGATTCAATCAGCTATTAGATAAAAGTGCCAAAAAGCCCTGCTGAAGCACCCAGTCTATATAGACGCTGTGGAGCCAGGTTGAACTAATGTGCTGCTTCTAGTAAAGCACGTTTTTTTTTTCCACGTCTGTCAGTGCCCTTTGTGAATCCCCTTTCATACAGGCAATGCATAGTTTCGTGGGAGGGACAGTTATGTATCCGTGTGCATATCTGTGGGCTTGCTGATGATTCTTTGATTTCATCCTTTTTTTTCACCACGCAAACTTTAAAATAACTTGGAACTTTTTAAATTGAGTTCATATTTGTATTCTTATTTACTCTCCTAAGCCTTGAAAAAAAACCACATTCAGGTGAGAGAGTATATTTGCAAAGCAATGTTTTCTGTTCTGTTGCTTTTAAGAGTCCAGACTACATTGCATTGTAAATAATTGTCATTTCCTTATTTTATCAGGAAAATATGAGATCACTTACTCATTCCCAGATACCCAGAAAGTGGTTTATACAGCAGCAGCAGGAAGAAGAAAACTGATCATGCCCATAAGAGTGACAATCCGCCCTGAGTATTAGTTCTTGGCATGCTTTAAATTAGGATATATTACCATTTGCAACTCAAGATTGAGTTTGCCAGTAAAGAGGCAGTTTGAGAAAAGTAGAAACGTTTGGCATTACTCAACCGTTCTATCAGTTTAGCTCTAAAACATACATGAGAAAACTCTACCAGTAAGGGAGGCATCGTTGAGGACATATATTCAAGTGTATTACAAAAATCTGGAACTTTTGCTCAGTACCTCTAAAGTAAAAAGTAAATATAGCATTACAAGGAGGTGGCAAGATAGAGGTGCACCTCATAGTTCACCTGAATAGCACTACAAAGGAGAATGGCTGGTCACATAACCTCTCAGGGTCTCAGCTTTCCTACCTTAGTTCAGTGAGAATAACCTGGGAAATGTATCTGATCAGTGGTCACAAAACACATAACAAAACTGGTCTTTTTTCCCTATATATTGCACTTTAATCTGCAAGAAAACTCTGAATCCAGCTGACTTACAGAGTTAAGACTACCCCAGCATGAATGACGTTAGCAGAATCTGACTCAAAATATCTTTATTAGGACCACTCAAGACACAGCTCTTTAATGCAGAGAGAGCCTGCAGATACGTTATTAACACTCAGTTCTGTTTACAGTTATTATACGTTGTGCATGGCTGGTTCCCCAAATAGTGGGTGGGGGAGCCTTGTTGTTTTTGGATCTGCTGTGTTTGAGCCTGTTTCACATCTCATCTCCGTCATCTCACACTTACATGATCTGAAATTCTTTACCCTCATTTTGCAAAGGAGCACAGAACAAAAGCTTAGTAGCTGCTAATTACTGGCAAACACTGTGCAAATGTTGGAATGAGAACCTAACTCAAACAGATCAAGAGACATTTTTAAATTATAATTTAATTGCTTTTTTATTTAAAAAAAAGTTTTCAGATTCACAGTTAGTAGAGTATATACCGTTTCAATTTTGTGACTAACTTTCCAAAACAAATGCTAGAGCCCCACCCACATGTCCCTGACCCAGGAAACTGTATGAGTTGAGAGATCTCATAAACAAGTTTATTAATAATGAATCATCAGAATTTAGGAAGTGCCTTCATCGAAGGAGCTAAAGATGCTAAGCATTAATAACAGTAGTTGATTAAGGCTTGGCTTTTCAGAGATCACAGCAAGTTCTGAGAAAAGCCAATAGGCCTGTGGTTAAGGTCTTTACCCTGGATGTAAGAGGTCTGGATTTAAATCCCTAGTCTGTCTGATTTAGAGCAGGGGCTTGAACCAGGATTATATACCTCTCTTTCTGACCAAAATTTCATCCTGGACTTGAGAACTCTTGACAAAACTTTTCCCAAACTTATGTCAACAAAAAGCTTTGGTTTCAATAAACTGGCACTTTCTAGCAACAGTGTTTGTCCAAATATTCTCAGCCAGTTTGAACAATAACACACCCATGGGATAGCTATAGGAAATACTAAAACAATTTTTCATGTATTTGTTCTCGAAATTCATCTTGCAGCTTCTTTGTCATATGAGTAACTTTAAGTGCATAGTCCTGTTGTCTTCAATGGGACACATATATACAAATAAAATTACTTACATGTCTGTGTTTGAAGGATTGGGACCCTCATTGCATTGCATGCAATTTTTCTAAATGTACAAACTAACAGAAAAAGAAATCCAGGAAGGATGTCTCTTTGTGTCACTGTTCTCTCAGGGGCATTGATTAAATGAGAAAAGTTTGGAAAGATGGATACAGGAAACTGGGAGTTTGGACTCCTGCGTTCTGTTCCTCTTTGCTACTGGTTCAGCAAGGGATCTTAGGGGAGTTAATCTTTAAACTCTCAAAACATTATTAATTAGTTTTAATTAACTAAACTCTGGAAGCAATGTTCCAAGGCTTTTAAGTAGTTATTGTTGTTGAGGCATTGTAAGTTGTTCAGCTGGAAGGTAACATGTAAGTGCAGAATATTATTAAAAATGTGTCTCATTCAAACTGCATAGGACCATGTTCATTAAGCCTAAAAATCATTCTCTGATAGTTAATCTACAAGGATCCATTTGCTGATTTAGGCCAGACTTCCCCTCTTTAACTAAAACATTCAGAAACAAAAGAGGCATACGTTATGCTTTTCCATCCCACAATGTATATGATCCGACCCCAGATCAAACTAACAAGCTAAAACTTCTTACTCCTACTTGCGGTCATAGAAAAATAGGGCTGGAAGGGACCGCCTGAAATCGTCTAATAGCCCAACCTACTGCTCAAGGCAGGATCATCCCAGTCTAAAACATCCCCCAAAATATTTTTGTCTAAAGTGCAGTGATGGAGATACGAACTATCACCTCAACTTCCTAGCCACAGTTACCCATGATACAGCTGTCACACTTGGCATCATCCCAATTATACCATCATTGATATCTTGACTGGGAAGGATAGAAAAGCAGACAGACTTCTGCATGGCACATTACAATATTCATTGCAAAGATAAATATTTTTCTCTGGTCTTCTCAGCAGAACTGAACAAACAGTGCTAAACGGTCAGAAATCTGGCATATTTCTGACATAACTTGGGTGACAGAAAGCTTCTGAATGTGAGTCAAATGTTGTCAGTAGAAGCAAGGAAAATCAAGGCATATTGAAAGATCAGTCCTAGGAAACATGTAACTCTAATCTTTTGACTTTATAAATTACTCTGTTCCTATATATTGCACACCAATAAGCCTATTGTTGGAAAATATGCATATTTGCCTTAGGGTTGCTGGATTGTTCTTCAGTTTGTTTCCTCATATTATTTAGGTCAACAATTTAACTGACTCCTTTTCCTACTTATTCAGGCTCAAGTGCTGCCTTCTGATGAATATACTCATCTCCCGTTGGCTTCAGAAGGAGGTTCTGTGTGTATTTGCGGGCAAAATTTGGCACCTTTTGTAAAACACTTTGAGAGCAACAGCTGAGGAGAACTGTAAAGGAGGTGATTTTTTATTATTATTTTTGAAAAAGTGTATAAGAGTTGTGAAGGGGTTTTGAATTTTAAAATCTAAATAGCAATGCTGATTTTCTGGCAATGTTTTATTATTTCAGCTTCAAAGCTGGTAAGAAATTTTAAATGTAGTATGTGGATAGTATAACACTGCTCCAATTCAATGGGTCCTTTACTTGCATTTGGGAGTTTCTTGGTGCTACTGCCATAGAAATAATAAACAGTAATGTCAGCTAGGGAAAGGGGAGCCTACTGCAAATTATATATTTGTAAAACTTTAGTAATACTTGACCACCCTTGAACATTGCTGTTAAATGCTTGCTTGAGAAATAAGAAGAGACAAAGTCTGTGTATGAAAAGCGCTCATAAATAGTAAGGATTATAGATGCTATCTGAATGTCAGTAGGAGTTGAGCTTTCTTAAGGCCAGAAGGAACCATTAGATCATTTAGTCTGATTTCCTATATAAACAGGTCATAGAATTTCACCCATTTAGTATTTTATTGTATTTGCATTTCAGTAAAGTATATCTTCCAGAAAGACATCCGGTCTTGATTTGAAGACTTCAGGAGATGGAGAATCCACTGCTACTTTGTCCTGATGGTTAATAATCCTCGCAATTAAAAGCCATGTTTTATTTTTTATTTGAATTTGCCTGGATTTAACTTCCAGCCATTGGTTTTTGTCAAGTCTTCTCTGCCTCATTCAAGATATATCTAACACCTAGTATTTTTTCCTCTTGGAAGTTTTTATGTCCCATAACCAAACCATCATCATCACTTGGTATTCTTTGAGATAAACCAACTAGATCAAAATCCTTTATGATTTCACTGTAAAGCAGCCATAGTTTTGAGCCCTCAAATTATGTTCTGACTCTTTTGTGCACTTTCTCCAATTTTTCATCATCTCTTAAAATACAGACACCAGAACTGGATGAAATAGTATTTATCTCATCAATTCTACATATTAAGATAAAATTACCTGGTCGCTATTCACCATGCCCATTTTCTTACCTACAAGAACTTTATCAGCCCTTATTGCAGGGGCGGGCAATTATTTTGGGTGGAGGGCCTCTTAGTGAGTTTTGGCAAGCCATTGAGGGACTCATGACAGGCAGCCAGGGGCAGATAAATATTAATTTTCTAAATGTTTTAGGGGCCCTACAGGCCAGATAGAATGGCCTGGCGGGCCATATCCGGTTCGTGGGCTGCATTTTGCCTGCCCCTGCCTTGTCGCTAGAACATTACTAGGTACTAGGAGACCATGTTCAGTTGCTTGTCTCTATAATCCCTGAATCCATTCCAGCGTCACTGATTTTCAAGATGTATCTCCACCATTCTATAGATTTAACCTCCATTTCTCCTTCCTATAGACTACAACCTTGTATTAAAAGCCTCTGTTGGCAGAGGCTTTGCTTACTGAATTAAACAGCTTATTCTGTAAGCTTCCCCTGTTCATCTAATTATTATTACTTAATCAATCTGGTTTTAGCCAAAAATTATATCATCAATGATTTTATATTTACTTTCACAGGGTTGAAAGTAAATATGTGTCTGGCTTAGAATTCATCCCTGCAAGAAACACTATTCAATGAAGCCTGCCCATTGGCAAATAAATTTGAAACCAGAGTAAGTCAATCTTAATCCTTTTAACTTGTCTTAACTGATATTGTAAAGTCTCTGCAGTACTGTCTTGCAGAAGTCTTACTGTGGTATCTCTATGCAGTTATTTTTATTCATAAAACTTGTAATTGTGCCAAAAAAGAAATTGAGTTTGTATGACATAACCTGTTTTCCGTACAATTATGTTGATTGGCATTGATGATAACCCACGTTCTTTAATTTTTTTAGTGACCAAATCCCTGTATCAGTTTTCCCATTATTTTGTCTGAGACTGAGGTCAGGCTAACTTGCCTACAGTTATCCAGGTCAGCCAGCTTACTCTGAAATTTTCCTAATATTTAAATGTAATCTATTCAGTGAAAAAAATGATCAAGAAAAGTTGTGGGTTCACATTAGCTGGAGATATTCAAGACTAGACCTGACTGCCAACAATCTTGAGATGGTTAGAATATAATGAAATCAATCTTGCTGCAACTAAGGGATGATAAAAGTGTTTCACTCCAAGGCTAAGTACAGACAGTCAAAAAGTCTGAGGCTGAATCAATTCAAGGTCTTTGCAGGTTAGTCTGAGATGCAGAGATTAAACTGAGAAACAAGTGAACAGACATTCACTTTTGATTCAAGAAATGCAGCCACATGCCTGCAGTGGCCCAGGGCAGAAGCTGAAGGGTGCTAGAGCATGCCTCCCATCCTGCTAGCCACTGCCAAAGGGAAGGGACTGAAGTTCCTGGCTTGAGCAGGGGGAATGGCTAGTGCACTGAGCTGGGGAAGGAGGGTTTAAGCCCCTTCCTGGAGGGGAGGAGGCTGTTTCCTACCCCCCTGCCATCCCGAACCCTGCCTCATGCCCCCAACCCTCTCTGATCCAGCATGAAGAAGGGAATAGCCTGGCAGGGGCTACCCCCCCACACCCAGACAGACCCAACTGTGGTTGCCAGCCAGGTTTTCCACCCCCACCCCCTCGTTAGCCAGGCCTCACTGCTCCAGCTAAGGAGCAGAGAGGTGGGGCCAGCCCTGGTCTCTGGATCGGATAGCACAGAACAGTCCAACCCTCAAAGCAACCTGGGATGCTGGGGGACTCTGATTTAACTTGAACCAGGAAGAGGTCTGGGACACAAGTCTCAAAAAAAAGTTTTATGTAAATCAGTTAAGTTTGATACTACATTCAACCAGGTTTATCTTAAACCAGTTTTAGCAGTTTTGAAACTGGTTTATGTGTACTGAATTTCTGTTCTGTTACAGGTTTCAACCAGTTTCTAGTCACTTAAAACAGTTTATGTGCAACTTTTGTCCCTAGCCCAAAGGGTATCGTCGTTGGAAGGAATCATGGGACTAGTATTTTTACTTCATGGTGTCTTTCAGTTTAACAAGAAAGATATTTGTCATTCCACTTTCCTTTGTTTTATTTTTTTCTAAGTGTTCACTAGATCATTACTCTAAAAGTTTAATTTAAGCCATTTGATTTAAAAGTTTAAACCGTTTGCTTTAGGTTTTCACCTTAAACCATCTTATAAAAATGTTCTTTTTATTAAAGAAAAAAATAATCAAATTGCTTCAGGGAACAGACACAGCTAATAGAGTTTCATTTAGACAAGTGACTGTGGACTAGTGTCATTATTTGTTAGTGGTTTTTCCCACTTTCATTTTATCCACAGAGGCAGTAGTTCTGACTTCCCTTGAGTGAGTATTTGGTAAGTTCTTATGGAACAAACAGACAGGGCAGTGTGAAATTTCACCAGCTGCTTCGTTTCGTTTCTACACTGTTTCAATTAATTTTGAGCTTGAAACAGCAAAATCGCAATGAAACAAGGACAATCAAACATTTTGAAAGTTTCAAAACGTTTTGAGTTTCAAAGCTCAAGCTCAGCTTGCCTGCAGGGAAACAGAAAGGAAGAGGGAGGAGGAAGAGGGAGGAAGGACTGCTTTCATATTGACTGTGTAGTTCGCCAGTGACTGTGATCCTTCCCTGAGGTCCCTTCCAATCCCAGTGCTCTCAGGGAGGGATGGAAAAAAAGCATAAAGGGCAGCATTGTTTAAACTGGCCTGCTTTCTGCCTTGGGGTCTGACAGTTACTGAGGTATGTTCCAGCAGCTCAGAAGCATTAGACAATGAAGGCCACTACTAGCATTGATTTGAATGATTTCCTGCTTGCTAGCTAGCTTAGCAAGCAGGATTTCATAGATTTCATAGACATTAGGGCTGGAAGGGACCTCGGGAGATCATTGAGTCCAGCCCCCTGCCCAAAGGGCAGGAAGTCAGCTGGGGTCATAGGATCCCAGCAAGATAAGCATCCAATTTG
>NW_017728886.1:250903168-250919145 GCF_001723895.1 Crocodylus porosus | reverse complement strand
TTATTTCTATACATTTATACCTTGCAGCATATACTACATCCATATCTTATAGAATTTATATAGGAACACAGATACATTTATACCTCGCGGCATATACTACACACCTTATAGAATGTATATAGCAATGCAGATACATTTATATATTTTTATTAAAAAAAGACACTATGAAACATACCATGAAGTGTGGTGGAAAGGCAGCTGGCAAGACTTCAGGGAGGGGTAGAAGAGGGGGAATAGGGAGAGGTATAAGTTCCCCCCCACACACCCCTGCCCCAACTAGCAGGGATGAGACTTCCAGAAGCAGCAAGGAGAGGGGAGCAGTGCCAGTGCCACTGCCTGTGTCTCAAATTGCATGCCCTCCAAGAGCACCAGCCACAGCCCCCACCCCCACCATGACAACAAGCACCAGCACCAGCATGACAGTCTCCTCCATCCCCATTTCACTTCCCATGCTGAGCCTTCCAGTGCCAGAGGAAGAGCTGGAGCTGCATATGGATCTGAGTGCCCCAGCAAGGGAAATTCTGGGGAAGGAGGGGGAATCATCTGAGTTTGTTCTCCACATCCCTCAAGATTCCCTTAGAGCCAGGTCTTTTTCCCCAGAAGGCACTTCAGAGAAGGCAGAGGTAGAGGTTGCAGAGGCAAGCAGCAAGTCCACTCCTGTTGCTGTGCCTCTGCCTGCTGAGGAAGAGGAAATGCAGCATCCCCACATGCATCCACACTCCAGAAGCGAGTGGGTAGTGTGGTTTGGAATCATTTTGAGCTGGCATATGATCCCACATACGATATCTGCCTGCACTGCTGAGCCAAAACCAGCCAGGGCAAGGGAACAGAACACATGAGCACCACAGGGATGCTGATGCATCTCTGCAGGCACCACCCCCTTGCCCTTGCTCCTCCTCAGCCTGGCACCAGCAGGAGCAAGCCCAAAGGGAAGGCCCCCTCTTGCTACAAAGCCCCCATCTTCCCAAAGCAGAGACAGGCCACCGTGGAACAGTGGAAGAAAGGCAAACAGAAAGTGGGGTGCATTGCAAGGGTGAGCGAGATCACTCAGAGCACTGGGGAAATGCTTGCTGTCAGTAGCCAGCCCCTCTCCTTAGTTAAGCAGCCAGGGTTTGGGCAGCTTATGGTGCTTGTGGCCCCATCTTACCAAATGCCTGCATACACTACCTTCATCAGGATGATGGTGCCCTCCCTGTATGAGGGCATGCAGGGAGTATCTGAGGGAGGAGCTGCAGGAGGCAGGTTCACAGGTGGCGTTACACTTCACTTCGGACATCTGGAGCAGCTGGAGTGGAGATCATGCCTACCTCTCCCTCACAGGGCACTGGTGCAATCAGTCAGGCTGTCGGTGGACTCTCCTTCAAGCCGAGGTGATGGATGAGTCCCACACGGCAGCTGAGATCATAGGGGCCATGAATCACTTAGTTCAGGGGTGGCTCACTGGACAGGGTGAGCTCACATGGGTTCGTGGTCACCGACAATGGGGCCAATATGGTCAAGGTGGTCCATGATGCCAACATTGTTGGCAACCACGGTGTGGTACATGATTTACATCTCATTGTCAGGGATGCCTTGGAGGGGGACAGGGCTGCTGGTGACAGTGCCAGGACCACCAGCAAGCTCATTTCCAAATGCAGGAAGGTGGCAGGCTACTTCCACCGGAGCATCAAGGGAGCTGGCAATGCCCTCTTTAGTGAGGGAACTTCAGAGCCAAATGGAGAGCTTCCAGGGGATCAATATTCCTGGCTGGGGCAAGCCGCTGTCACTAGCCATCCACCACTGGTAAGGCAGCTGAAGGAGGGCAGCAGGAAACAGCTTGATGCCTTGCGGTTTAGTATGCTCCGCATGCTGGCCGCCATGTGTGACCTAAGGGTGAAGGGCAGCATATGCAGGAAAATCCTGAATCAGTGGACAGAGGTGCTGGTGAAGAGAGGAAGGCAGAACGGCAGAGGTGGGGGGACACTGAAGAGGGGGATCCACTGTCCTGTGCTAGCACACCATCCATCAGCCAGTCTCCTCCTCTACCACAGGCACTGCCAATGTGGGCTAAGGGCATGGCTTTCATGGTGGGGTCCAGAGGCACCAGACCCCACCATCAGGCAGGTAGTGCTCAGGCCTTGGTGGCTGCCTATCTCACTGAGGATGTGGAGCCACTGCTGTGTGAACCCTTGGCCTACTAGGCAAGCCACAGCCAGATGTGGCTGCGTCTGGTTACAGTTGCCCATGAGCACTTGTCCTGTCCACCCACTAGTGTTCAGAGTGAGAGGGTATTCAGCATTGCTGGGAATGTAGTGACACCCCACTGCACCTGCTTGGATCCCGGTTTGCTGGAGCAGCTGGTGTTCCTCAAGGTGAACCTCCTGCTGCTGGGGTTCCCCACGCTCCAGGTGCAGACAGAGTGAGTGCCTCCCTCCTCACTCTGTCTGCACCTATTTCATTTCTTCATTTTTTAAAAGCCATTTAATGCCTCACTTTCAGAGCTGGAAGAGGCACTCACTGCATCACCAGCCAGCAGGGGAAGAGCATGTCCCTGCTGAGCTTCTGTGCCAGGATGAACTTGGAGGTATGGGCTGGAGCTATGGGGGTGGGAGACCCCAGATCCAGGGCATGACCACTAAAACTGCACTCTGCCAGCAGCGCAGCAGCTCCAGGGAATGCCAGGAGAAAGTATCCCCCTGGTGAAAGGCGGGTAGGAGGTGCCATAACCTCCAGGTACCACACGCATGCACAGAGTCCTGGATGAGGAAAGCCCAGACCCGTCACATCTTTGATAGGCCTGAGGCTTGCTGGTTGCAGTGGAGCTGTGAGGCTCCAGGTGAGCTCAACTTACCTGCCTGGGATGCCAGGTTTCAGGTTGAAAACCCCTTTGTCAGGCTGAGGAAGCACCTGCAGTTGGTATGCGTGTGTGCTGTTCCTGGATGGAAGGAATAGGAAAGAAGTCAGAGGCTGGCACGCAATGCAGGCAAGAAAGCCAGTCAGTGAAAATGGAAATGGAGGTGTCAGGGGGTGAGGGACAGGCTGGGGAGGGGAGGGGGGAAAGGGGGATGTACCAGGGCAGGTAAAAGTGGAGAGGTACCTGGGGAGTCCGACGTCTGCCAGGTTGCAGTGTGTTAGAATTCCAATGTCTGTACTGAGTCCATGAGTTTCTGCACCTAAGAGGCTGATGAAGTGAAGTTCATAGGCCCGGCTGTGTAAAGTGGTTTGTAAATTCCCTTTCAGGATCAGGCCTGAGAGACTGGAGACAGAGTGGTTATGTTGTGAGAAATGTACCCCCCCACAGGTAGTTGGGTATTCTTGTCTTTGACAGATTTTGGTGTGCGGTTTGTGGGGGTCCTGGAGATTGTTGGAAGGTTTTGTGTTTTGAGCTGTAGGAAGTTGGCTTCTGGTGATGAGGTTAGCAAGATTTGGTGCTTGTTTGATTTACAAACCACTTTTCAGAGCCAGGCCTATGAACTTCACTTCATCAGCCTCCTAGGTACAGAAACTCATGGACTCAATATAGACATTGGACTTACGACACACTACAACCTGGCAGACATCTGACTCCCCAGGTACCTCTCCACTTTCACCTGCGCTGCTATATCTCCCTTCCTGTCCCCCTACCCCAATCTGTCCCTCACCCCCTGATGCCTCCATTTCCATTTTCACTGACTGGCTTTCTTGCCTGCATTGCATGCTAGCCTCTGGCTTCTTTACTATTCCTTCCATCCAGGAAGAGTGCACACACACCAACTGCAGGTGCTTCCTCAGCCTGACAAGGGGTTTTTCAACCCAAAAGCTTGCTAAGATATATTTTTGAAACTATTCAGTTGGTCTGCTAAAACATACCAGATTAGATTGAGCCAAAGGAAAAGACCTTGTCTGCCAGTGCCATGTCCTCAGATCAACACCCCTAGCACTTGACCAGAAGGAGACAGGACCCTAGGCACATCTAAGCCCCAGGGCTGGGGCTAGAAGGGACACTTCTCTGGCAGCTGCTGGAAAATAAGTTCCTGCGGAGAGGAAAAAAAGGCTCTGTCACAATTTGGCTGCCTGAGATGCTGCTGGTGCTACTGTGTTAGTGCTCACTAAGTTATTTTATTATCTGTTGTCATTTAGAGCGGTGGACTGGACTGAGGCTGTAGGGGAGGAGGAGTCCTCATTGGGGCACACTACCATGTCATGTAGAGACCCCAGCACCAGTGAGGGTGTGCCTTAACACACACACAAACACACACACACACAGTGTCACCCATGTCACGAATTTTGCTTGTCAGCAACCTGAAGTGCAGTTTCCCAGCAATGCTTGCACCTATCTCCTTGAAACCTGGCAAGCTCCATGGCCTCAGCAGGGCCTAGCACGCCTGCAGTTTTCACCCCACTGCACCTTAACACACACACAGTGTCACTCATGTTGCAAGTTTTGCCTGTCAGCAGCTTGAGTTGAAGTTTCCTAGAAACCCCTGCACCTATGTCCTTGAAACTTGGCAGTCTTTGTGGCCTCTTCAGGGGCTACCATGCCTGCAGTTTTCACCCCACTGTGCCTTAACACACACATGTGACATGAGTTTTGCTATCAAGGCTTTGAGGTGCAGTTTACCAGAACTTCCTGCACCTATCTCCTTGAATCTTGGCAAGCTTCATGGCCTCAGCAGGTGTTACCATCCCTGCAAGCTTCATCTGAATCAAGCAAGAAATAACAAAGTTATAGGCAGTTTCATGCTTCCCCATTACAGGCAGTCCTTAGACTTATGACACAATTAGTTCCTGAAAGCCACATCTTAAGTCCAAATTTTGTAACTCGGAACCAATTTTCTTATAAGAAACAATATTATAAATGGGGGATTGGTTCCTCAACCAAGGCCTGATACCCTATTTTTGAAAATACCCCAGAATTTTGTACTTGATCAATTATAGATGAGTAATATAGCTACATTGATGTATTTATATTGTAAATAGCAATCATATTGATTTGGAGGGACTTCTTTGAGGTGACTTTGCTGGATTTTTTGAAAGGCTCTTTGTTGGACTTTTTGAAGGGTTCTTGACTGGAGTCTTCTCAGCAGTCTTGGCTGCAGGTTTTTCTGGAGTCCCATCTGCTTTCTTAAAGAAAGTGTCCAAGGAAGTTTGGACAGATGTTTTCAAGGGAGATGGGTGATGCAGTGAACTTGTTCGCTGGCATGGCGTTGCATCGAATCAAGTGTTGTAAAGTCAAAACTGACGTCATAAAGTTGAAACAGGGTGTAAATTTATAAATGTTGTAAGTGCAAAATGTTGTAACTCAAAACGTAAGTCGAGGACTGCCTGTATAGCCTATGGGTGAAATGTCAAAACAGTGCTGAAACAGTGAAACAGTTTTAATGAAATGAAATAGAACAATGGTTTCAAAATGAAACAAAATTCAAAACGAAACACTGTCCCATCAAAACGTCAAAATGAAAGTTGAACAGAATGGTGCTACAAACAGATTTAGAAAGTCCAACACGTTAACATGAGTCTGTCATTGTATAGAAGTAAATAGCTCAAAATAGTTGAGCATTTTGAGTATGGAGATCTCAGTCTGTTCTGTCCCAGAAATCATTAAAACATTTTTTAAAATAAGCAGCTCAACAAGGAAAATCTTTTGAAATATTTTAAATACAAAAGATTACACACAAGGCATTTAGCCTCATATATTACCACAAAGATATTTTTAAATGAATTTCCCTGTTTTTCAATCTTTTAGATGATCATAAAATTGATATTACCTATCCTGATGTGGGAAAAGATTTAAAAATAATTGAGATGGACTAGAGCTCTCATTGAGCAAAGAGAGGTAGTTTTCCTGTTAATCTGAAGTCAGGCAGAAGAGGCAAGGTATATTTGCGTCTTATAGACCAAGGAAATCAGAGACTCATAAGCTTTTGTAAGCATCATTTTAGGATGAAGTAAGCTGCTGGTTACAAAAGCTTATGTACCTCTGATTTAGTTAATCTATAACATGCAAATATACCCTGCCTTCTGCCTGGAACTCTCAAGTCCAATCCTGATCCCCTTAAGACAAAGACCAACAAGATAGAAAAGAATGGCAAACATAGAAATGCAGGTTCTATCTCTGGCGCTGACTTCTTTGCAACCTGGGGAGGGTCTTCCCAGCTACCAGTATCTGGCAAGCCTGTGTCAACACTGAGCTGTGTAAGGGCCATTTAAAGGCAGCATTGGGCTCTTATCTGCCTGCTTTTGGCTGTCCAATTTGGAAAGGACATCTCTCAGGACCAGGAAAATGAAACCTCAAGGGTGTCAAAATGAATGCTGATAGAAGTAGAGCATGAGGGTGGGAGCATAAAGGATGATGGAGGTCAATCCCTATTTCAGTCCTTTTCTCCGAGTCTCTCACTTAAGAACCCAAAAGGAGTGATGGGCAAAATATTGTATCTTCTCATTGTTTAGGCCAGCAATTAAGCCAAATTTCTGACACACCAAAAATTTTGGTCCATTGATATGCAATGTCATTCTTCTGCTTCAAAGGCAATATCTTGACACCGTCCATGAGCTGTATCAGGAGACCTTTCTGACCTTTCCTAATCTCCTCCTTGTTTATTCCTTGGCTGCATCTGCATGAGATGCTGACTGCGCAGTAGCCCAAGTCTGCTACGCAGTAAAGGTGTGTGGCAACAAGTGTGATGGGACACTACTGCACAGTAGTCTCGAGCTATTGCAGTCAGTGTCACAAAAAAGCTGTGCATTGGTGCTATTTGTAGTAATGCAGGTTACTGCACAGTCATTTAGTACTTGTTTATACACGTACTTGTTTATATACGTATAAACAAGTACTAAATGACTGTGCAGTTAACAACTGCACAGGCAGCGTCTCATATAGACACAGCCCTTATGTACCATTTTTCTCTTAACATTCATTGATGCAGGTCATTGAAACGTTTTATAAACCTTACCCTTTCCGTGTACTTTCTACTTGAGGGGACCTGGATGAATGCCAGTTTTCACAACATGAGTTTGATTGCTGTAAATGGCAACTTTAATTGAGAGGAAAAGAACTCAATTAAGCAGACTAAATATTTAGACATTGTTATAAATGACTAAAAACACATATGTGATTTAGCTTTCTTGTCTGAACATGTTAACTGTTGATAAAGAATTCAGGCCAGATCCTATTTCATCTTTTTGTGTCTAAGTGGGCACACCTACAAATATGCTTTAATTCATATTAACCTATTTTAATGAGCATTAAATTGTCACAGAAAACATGCTTTTTAGTTAATGCTCATTAAAATAGGCCAATATGCATTTTTCTAGTACCTCACGATGGAGGTACTAGATTTAATGTGCATTACCTAAAGCATATTAATGAACGTGTAGATGCACCCAGTGATACTTAAATATCTAAGGCCTGGATTTTTTTCTGCCTCCTAAATGTAGTGCCATTTATACAGATTTTAGGTCCTATTCCATGCTGTCCACTGAGAATTATTCTACCACACATGCTCAGCAGTAATCCATTATGATCCCCAAGGCTGTGTGTAGATGAAACAAAAGCACGTGTGCACGACACTTTAAAGCAGGCTAAATGCTGTTGCACCACTTCAATGGTGCCAGTGTTTGATTGCCTTGGTGGTGTATTGTGCAGGGACTGCTCTGCCTGCCTGCAGCTCACCCTCCCCTCCCTGCTGCCAGAGCGGCAGGTAAGTCAGCAGGATGTGTGCATGACATGGGAGGTTAATCAGCCCTAAACTGAAGCAGTGTTTTTTAATACCCACTGTTCAGTTTAGGGCCCCCGTTTCGTCTACACATGCCCCAAGGTATCAGTCTGCTGCAATCCTAACCTGTTTTGGAAACCAGGTACTGTTCTTGTTAAATCCCACATAAATTGCCATAACTTTAGGCAGAGAAAACAGTCTATTATGTATGCATCTACGAGGCAGAATCTGATCTGATCTGAACTGATTTGGCAGATGACAAACAGTAGTGTATGGCACATTCTTTCTTTATGGGCTTGTTTCCGTGACCGTTCCATTCAGTGGTAAAACTAGCATTGGTCTCAATGGGACTGGATGAAACCCAGGTTACTGGTGGCTGCAGCAGTCCCTCAGTTGAGGCTGACAGTCTTCCAGTAAATAGATAAATCATTGGTGAGTCCATAGATGACTGAGGAGGCTGACCCAAGAGCCATGTGTTCAACTGCTGATATAGCAAATGGTTCCAAGAGGAAAGGAAAGAGAAAGTTGTTGTGATGTCGGGTCACTGCTTTGTCCCTCTTTATCTCCTTTTGTTTCTCTCATCTGTCTGCCTCCATAGCAATGTGAGTTTCCTCAAAATAATTGTTTTCATGACCCCCAGCTGGTTCATCTGTTGTTTCCCAAGAAACCTGAAAGTCACCCAAACCCTCACTCTCCGTGGTCCCCAATAAACATGTTCAGTTCATCACCCAAGAATACAATCTTCTGCGAGTTTCCTCAGTGCCATCCTTTTCTGAACGCCCCACCCATATTTTGAAAATCCTTTTGTGGGGTTTATAGAACTCATATTACGTTTTGCTGAGACAGCCGTCTACCACCATGTTCAAGAGTTGCAATCCAAATAAAAGTAAAACTGTGTTTTTTAAAGAGAAAACTCAAGGAAATATTCAAGTACCTAAAAATACACAATAAAGATCTCCACTGGCTCTAGTAGGGCTTGGATCATCAGGTCCTTGCTTTGGTCCATAATTTTGGCAGGGGAAGATCCTTTCCACCAATTTATATATATTCCAATAGCAGTAAAAATCCCTTGCTCTTTTAATCACTAGCACTCAAAGCACTTTACAAAGGAGGTCAGTGCTGTTACTTTCATTGTATAGATGAGGTACAGAAAGGTACAAAAGGTCACTTGACCATAATTAGAGCTGAGAATAGAACTGAAGTACTAGTCTATCCAGTAGACAGTATTGCCTTGCTTATATTCAAAACCTGAAAAAACTTTAATCTCTGAGAACTGTTCTAAACATATAAAAGATTAGGATAAATCAAATAAGTATTATAATTTTCCCTTTATAGAAACAACTCTAAAGGTTATGATCATTGTATTTTTTTTTACAGTTCTTTTAGAAAAAATGTGACTACAAGGAACATCTCTGGAGACCAATTTTTTCTTATTTCACAATACTGTTAATTAATCTTTTGCCATTTCTTGTCAAAGGTTAACCACAACAAAAAGATGAAAAATACTTCTGTTCCTTCACCCATAATCTGTCTTTGTTTTATGAATTACCAGCTACTGTACTTCTTTCCTGTAAATTCTGTTTTCCTCAGTGGTATACTTCAATCACATTAGCGGAACACAAATTAAAGCAATTAATCACTGCAATTATTTTCTCAAGGGCATTTATGAACCTCCCAAATGAACCTGTTTTCCATAGACAGACCAGGTCATTTATGTAATCATTGCAAACATTCATGACTATTTACTCATGTGGGCAATCCCATTGAAACCAATGGGACTAGTCACATAATGAATGGCTGACCAAAATCATGAAGGGTTGTACAGTCTGACCCATGGAAAGGAAGTGTCTGGCTTAGGACACAGCCTTGAGAAATAGACTGTGCCTTAGGACACACTCTGTTTCTAATTCCCAGATGGGAAAGCGAGGTTACTCTTAACAAGTGGGAGATTTTTTAACCACAAGTGTTTATAAAAATGATATGTGAATGAATAAAACCAAAAGTTTCCTGTCAAATATGTGTCATTTCCTGCTCAAGGGAGAAATATGCATTCATAATGCATAGGAATATCACAGACCAGTCTAGCCTGTTGACACCTAATCAGCATGATTCCCATTAGACTAATAAAATAAAAGGGAATTGAGTTAAGGCATGGGAAGCTGATGGGGTGTTTTGTTACCAACTGTCTTGTTCCCCACAAGCCTGACAATGTTTGTGGAACCTAATTATGGGGAGAAATTGAATACTTAATGCTATCATGTCTCAGCATATAGGACCCAGGAAGAGCAAATTAAACTTATAATGGCCTGGGCAGGGGAACGTGGGTAAATAACATGGCTTTCACTTGGCAAGTTAAAAACAAAGAAATTTGGAAAAATGCTTCAACAAACTATATGAATATATGAAGTGACCATATTTATTCAAATGCAAGACATTTTCCACCAATCAACCTGGGGGCAAAAAGGCTAGTCTTGCAGGGGAAACTGCATAGCCTGTCCCCCACCCAGTAACTGCTCCCACCCCACCCCTACTCTCTGCCACTTACCTTCAGTTCCAGCTGGGAACCAGCCCCTCCAAGTCCAACCCACCCAGATTTGGAGCTGCTGCCACTGCTTGTCCCTCACAGGGCCAAGTTGGGCTGGGGCCACCACTGACTGGCCTGGAGCCAGAGCAGAGAAAGTAAGCAGCAGATTGGTGGTGGTGTAGGGGGTGGAGGAAGTAAATGAGAGGGGGGCCAGCACTAGGGACAGACAGACAGCAGAGGGTGCATTGGACTCTTGCCTTGCTCTTGCTGATGCAGGGGGATCCCAGGATCATGGGCTTCCCCCATACTGGCAAAGGGTGCAATTGATTCCTAATCCCACAATTGTGCTTTCTGCTATGCATGTGTGGCAAGGCGAGAGGCTCAATTGTTGTGATGAGAGATTAGATCCCATCATGCCTTTAAGTGACCATCTGAAAGCACCCACAGCCATGCTCCATTTTTCCTGCTCACCTGCCAGCCCCACGTATTTTGCATACTTTGCTGCACCAAGTTCATCAGAGGGGTAACGAGTGCTTCCATTTACAGGAGCCTCTAGCTTGGTGCTTAGGACATTCTTCTGCATATTGTGAGAGGTGGGTTACAATCTCTAGTAATTATAACAAAAGAGCATGGCAGCAGCACCACCAGCATCATGACATCCTAAAAAGAGTGATCCTTCCTCAGTCCTTTCAAAAACTGTTTGTAGGTGCCCATGCTCAGAAGTCACTTCCAGGCTCCAAATTTTGAGGGGATGGATGGGCCTAAACTTCAGAGAAAGGTGGGAGTTCAGATTCATCCAAAGAACCTTGCCTGCTTATGTCCTTAAACCAACATGGCTACACCCCTGATTCATCCACATTGCATTTTCAGTATAGCTTTGGCTTCCTACTCAGCAGGAAGGTTTTTTGGATCACCCTTTTGAAGTGACTGAGGCTCCCCATGCACTGAGCAGGAAGCCAAAGTGCCTAACTGTCTTTTGGATTCCATGTAGGGATTGGGAGCTGAGAGGTAAGGATAATGGCACCTGCAGAATTTATATAGATGCCTTAGTCCTTCTTTGGACCTGGTGAATAGTTCTTATTTGAGTAACCATTTAGTTTTGAAAAGAATATAAAAATACTGAAAAAAATATGAAATATTTTCCAGGGTAGGTGTCTAACTACTCATACATCACCATATCCGTAGTACATTGTAACGCTTTAATATATTTTAATGAGTTATGTTTAAATTCATCCAGATTAATTTTATCTAAGTAACCATGTCCTAATAGCTCATCTTGGAATAGAAATTTGTCCTAATCCTTGGGTATTCTTTCTATAACTCCTCAGGGGAAAATTCTACTCTCTTCTACATTCATGTCATTTCAGAGCAACACCAATGGTGGTGATACAGTGGAGTTATTCCAGATTTGTATCCATGTTAAATAAGTGCAGGATTTAGCCCTTATTCATGTATGTACTCTTGGAAAGAATATAAAATACTGAAGAGAATACAAAATAATTTCCAGTAAGGTTCTATAAAACTCTTTCGGTTTTTAAAAAAATTAAACTTCTAATAGAAAAACAATGCTGGTTAAAATTCTAGGGTTACTGTTTTGCCTGACCACTAGCCACAGATGGAAGCCACATTAAACACTTGAGAATTGCTTAATCTTTGAACATAATTGCTGATCATAGTTTTGGCCATTTTAAGTAACAAGGCCCACAACTTGGACATGAAGTCATAGAGACTAGCCAAAATCAAATCCAGCCAAATTCAAATATGTTCCTTGATCTTACATATTTGAAATGCAGGTCAGAGCTCGCCTTGATAAGCTGGCCCTATTTGTTCACTTAATTTGTGTGAGCGGAAACCAAAACTTGGACAATCAGTCATCCAAGACTTTTATCTTACACTGAATAGTAGCTTCTCCTGTTGTGGCTATTTGTGTCATCCTGCGTAGTCTGAGGTCATTCTATGGGTCTTAATACGTCTGCAAACTGACCAATGTAAAAAACACAGATGGACTTCAGACCACACTATGATGTCTCATTTTTCTTCTTATGTTTGTCTTAGATGGTTGTGAGATTATTTTGGAAAAGAAAAAAAATATCCCTCTAAAAAAAATTACAGCATCCAATAGTTTACCAGAAATGTAAATCTGTGATTGTAAGCTTCGCCAAGCTTTTCAGAATATGATGACTTTACATGTGACTTTCCAGTTAAGTATTTCCTGGTTGTGAAACATTTTAACGGCATTGATAACCTCTGGACCTGAGGAAATGTTTGTTTCAGAAGAGGTGAATTCATTCGAATTGAAAGGTTTTTCTAATTTGTTGGAAGTCAAGTGTTTCATGGAAAAGCAATATCTGTTTTGTACAGTGTATATGAAGGAAAAAACAGCTTGCTTCTCATGGATTTTTGTCAGTTACTACACTATTCTGTAGGAGGGCTTAAAGAAACAAAAATACCCTGAAGAACAACACCCCCGCAATAAACAAAACATCCTGATATATGTACTGATCCTATACCTTCAGTTTGATACAAAATGACATCTCTTCTCTTTTCTATTAATAAGAGAAACATGAATACACCCACCTGTTTTCCTGTTGTCTTTGTTCAGGATTGATCCTTTGCTTTTTCATTAGAGGAATAACAAGGATAAGCACTTCAGCTGCATTTAGTAGCTATGTTAGATTCTAGTCAATTCAGCAAACATCTCAGTCTAACTCTATGCCACTGGCATTTTTAATGTCTTTGGATATATAATAATACATTAGATCTATGAGGCCCCCCCTGAAAGAACCAAACTTTGAACTTAATCAAAATCAAGAAGATGAAGACTAGTCTGAGTACTGGGTATTCTGGGGTGAACTTTATCAGTCTTCCTTGTTGAAGTCATTCTAATGATTATAAATTCTCGGTGGTTCTTCACAAACGAAGATGTTAGGAAGGTAACTGCTCGTGCCGGTTGCAGGCCTGCTGGTGACTAATCAGTCCAGTTCCATAGAGGCAAACCCTGCTGCAATGGTTACATGTGTAATGGCTGATTGCTGCTAGATGAGGCTGTATCTTTCCTCCTACTCCGCTTCTCCTTGATGCTGGTCTGCACTGACATTCAAAGAGGGCTGTTGTCCTTTTGATTTGGAGCCACTAGGCATCATGAGCTGTAGTCTGTGTTTCCCACAGTTTGTGATCAACACCACAGGCAGAAAAGGACCTCTTCAGAGTGTTCTTGAAGCACTTGCATGGGGACACTCTGTCACTTTTCTCCATCTTTAGTTCTCCATATATCACAGCCTTTGGTAGGTGGTTGTCATCCATCCAGGTCTGCCCACTGCAGCTGAGTCTTCAGGATAATTGCCTCAATAATGGTGGTATTGGCTCTTTGTAACACCTCCATGTTGGTATCATAATCCTGCCAGCAGATTCTGAGAATGCTACAGAGGCAGTGCTGATGAAAGCACTCAAGGAGGTGTACATGGCAGAGATATAAGACTCATGACTCAGCACGGTACATCAGAGTGGAGCTAAGAACAGCTCTGTACACCTTGACTTTGGCCTATGCCTGTAGGCTGTGACTATTCCAGACCCGCCTATAGAGTGAAGGCACTGCTCGCTTTTGAGAGTCTGTAGTCTACCTCCTTGTTGATCACGGTATTATATGAGATGACACTTCCCAGGTAGGTGAACTGCTTGACAGCATTTAGCTCAGTTCCTTTGATAGTCATCTTTGGTGGCACATAATTTTGGCATAGAATTGGCTGATGAAGAACTTCAGTCTTTCTCAGGATGATGGTAAGTCTGTACAGTTGTGCTGCAGTAGCAAAGCCCGTGGTTATGTGGTGCAGATGGTGTTGGGTGTAAGCCACCAGGGCACAGCCATCTGTAAACAGAAGTTCATGGATGAATTGTTGTAAGGTCTTTGCATCATGGCAAAAAAAATGGTGGACAAAGTAGGGGCAAGTATATTGAAAAATAAAGTAGGGGCTCTATTGAAGATCAGAAAGGCATCTGAGAGGTTGCTGTTGTACTTGACTTGCCCACACTAACTGTCACGGTGAGGAACTTAGAAACATAGAATCATAGAATCAATGAGTTGGAAGAGACCTAAACAGATCATTGAGTCCGACCCCCCGCCATGGGTAGGAATGAGCACTGGGGGTGGGAGGGGTCATAAGACCCCAGCCAGGTGCCTATCCAGTCTCCTCTTGAAGATCTCCAGGGAAGGTGAGAGCACTACCCCTCTGGGAAGCCTATTCCAGGCTCTGGCCACCCTTACAGTGAAGTAGTTCTTCCTAATATCTAACCTAAACTTATCCTCCCTCCGCTTGTGGCCATTGGTCCTGATGACCCCAAGGGGGGCCCTGGTGAACAGACTTTCCCCGAGTCCCTGTTGGTGGCCCCTGATAAAGTTGTAGGCAGCCACAAGATCCCCCCTCAGTCTCCTCTTGCGGAGACTGAAGAGATTCAGGTCCCTCAGCCTCTCCTTATAGGGCTGGCCACGGAGGCCCCCAACCATACGAGTGGCCTCCTCTGGACCCTCTCCAGGTTCTCCACATCCCTCTTGAAGTGCGGCGCCCAGAGCTGGACACAGGACTCCAGCTGCGGCCTGACCAGTGCCGCAGAGATGGGGAGCAAGACCTCTCTGGACCTGTTAGCAATGCCTCTGTCAATGCCTGACAGGGTACAGTTGGCTCTGCGTATTGCTTCATCGCATTGGCGACTCACATTCATCCTGTAGTCAATTATGACTCCAAGATCTCTCTCTGCCTCTGTCCTGCTGAGAGGGTCAGCCCCTAACCTATAACCATAATGCTGGTTCCCTCTCCCCAGGTGCAGCACTCTGCACTTGTCCTTGTTGAACCGCATCCTGTTCAGATCCGCCCACTTCCCCAACCTATCCAGGTCTGCCTGGATGCGGTCCCTGCCTGCCAGTGTATTCACTTTACTCCACAGCTTTGTGTCATCAGCAAACTTGAACAAGATGCTCTCCACACCCTCGTCCAGGTCGCTAATGAAGATGTTGAACAGCACCGGCCCAAGGACCGAGCCCTGGGGGACTCCGCTGCCCACACCCTCCCAGGTTGACATCGACCCGTCCACCACCACCCTCTGGGTGAACCCCTGGAGCCGGTTTGCCACCCATGTGACCATGCATTGTCAATGCCACAGTCCCTTAGCTTGCCTACCAGATTTGGGTGGGATGCTGTGTCGAAGGCCTTGTGGAAGTCCAAGAAGATGACATTGACTTCCTCCTTCCCATCTAAGCTTTTTGTTTCCTGGTCATAGAAAGAGACCAGGTTAGTCAGGCAGGATCAGCCTGGCACAAACCCGTGTTGATTACCCCTCAACATCACTTCCCCTGCAGGGCTCTCACAAATGTGGCTCTTGATAATTTTTTTAAAGACCTTCCCCAGGAAAGAAATGAGGCTGACTGGCCTGTAGTTGCCAGGCTCTTCCTTCCTCCCCTTCTTAGGGAGGAAATAGGGATCACATTGGCCTTTTCCCAGTCCTCAGGGACTTGGCCCGAGCACCAGGAATCCTCTAACAGCCGTAGTAAAGGCTCCACAGTGACACCAGCCAATTCCCTCAGCACCCGCGGATGAAGGTCATCTGGGCCCGCCGACTTGGGCACATCTAAGCCCTCCAAGTAATCCTTAATTAGGTCTGAACTAACAGTCGGGGGACTTGCATCCTTCCTGAGCCTCTACGCTGTCACCCGAGAGCGCCCCATTGTCAGCGGACAGGAACACGGAGGCAAAGAATTTGTTGAAGAGTTCTGCCTTCTCTCGCGCGTC
>NW_017728886.1:250883391-250902742 GCF_001723895.1 Crocodylus porosus | reverse complement strand
ACTGTCCCCTAGCCTCCCTTGTACTAGCACCTCCCCCACCAGGTCGTCCCCAGAGGCTAACACCAGATCCAGTATGGCGTTTTCCCTAGTGGGGACAAGTACTTCCTGCACTAGGAGTAGGTCCTGTACACACATCAGGCACACAGGACATTTGCACGCACGGCCTCCCCCAGCTGCCTGGAAAATTCCAGATCCAGCTCTTCCTCTTGATGTGGTGACCTGTAGTAAACCCCTACCACCAGATCCCTGTCCCCCCGCCCTCCTTGAAGTTTGACCCAGAGGGTCTCAGTTAAGCCTTCCTCTGGTCCCATTTGGAAGGTAGAACTGGTATACTGTTCCCTAATATAGAGCACAACCCCCCCACCTTTTTTCCCCTTCCTATCTCTTCTAAACAACCTATAGCCCTCTAGGTGGGCATCCAAGCATCTTGATAATCTTCCAGAGGCCATTTCACTTTATGGTATCAAATGCCTTAGTAAAAGTGATGTACAGCCCCTTATTCTTCTTCCGGCACTTTTCCTGTATTTATCTGAGCAAAAATACCATATCTATCATGCCTCTGTTTGATCTGAAGCCACGTTGGCTCTCTGGGAGGACCCCATCTGCTATGGCAGGCACCAGCCTGCTGGGAAGGATTCTAGCTAGAATCTCCCTGGCAATGGACAGAAGGGTGATCCCTTGGTAGTTGGAACAGTCTGACTTGTCACCTTTATTTTTGTAGAGGGTGACCATTACAGCATCATGCAGATCTTGTGGAATTTTCCCCTGCTCCCAGCAGCTATAAAGAGTTCATGGAGCTTGGAGTATAAGGCAGAACTGCCATATTTCAGAGCTTCACATAACCTGGGTACACCCATGGGTGTGCCCTATTCTCAATTGAATGGGATGGGTAGGCAGGAGGGGGTGCTGTGAGAGGGATGCCAGAATTTTGAGCAGATCCCTCTTTCCTCTATAGAGTTAGCCCAAGCCCAAAGTTCTTAACTATATACAAGTTATTAAGTTATAATATACATAAACATGAAACTAAATACCATATACATATATTTACACAGTGAACACTAACCAATAACCAAGGTCAAACCCTAAATAACACTGTTTACAACATCACAATGCAACATTTCAATTACAAAGTATAAGGTGCAACCATGAACAATCTTAATAACATCTATCCCTTAATATAGTCCCTGACCCATGGCAAGAGATAGTTCTCCTTCCAATGGGATCCCTTGGGGGGTGTCCAGGAAGCACCAGGGGCCCCTCCCCTTAGGGCCTTGACTAGGCAGGGGGCTGCTCACCCAGCCCCTTCTCTAGGTTAGCCCATCCCAAATGTCTTTCCCCTGTTGGACCCAAGGACCTAATGACTCAGGCTCCCTCAGGTGGCGGTGGTTAGGGCACAGCTTTATGGGGTCTCCTCTGCTGGAGCGCCTCTCTGGGCCTCTTCTGTGTTGCTGGGCTCCTCCCCACCCTGTGCCGTGCTCTGGGCACCGAGGGCTCAGGTCCTCTCAGCTGTTGGCTTCTGGGTGCTGGGCTCCACGCTGCAGGACTACTATTTCCCCACACCCTGGCTCAGCACTGAGGGCTCTCTTAGCACAGGCCAGGCCCTTCAGGCTCTGGCCAGCTGTCCTCACACTAGGTGGTTAACCCAAGCAGCCTCTGCTGCTTCCTGGCTCCCAAGGCTCAGGCCTGTGCACTGCCCTGTGCACCGTGGGACCTGGCCACTTGCTGGAAGATGGGGCCTGAGCTGCCTCACTGCAGGCCCAAGGCCTTTGCCCTGTGTGTTGCCCCACATACTGTGTGGTTCACTGGCCCTGCTGGGGTTGCAGGTTCAAGCAACTGCTTACGGCTCCCAAAGGCTGGGCTCCGTGCACTGAACTGCGCACCGTGATGGGCCTAAGCAGTCTCATACCACTACCAGGGCCAGATCTCCATGCACCATCCCTGTGTGCCGTCAACAGCCCGAGCAGTCTTGCACCACTCCTAGGGCTGCTCCTGCAGTAGCAGCTTCAGGAACCTTCAGCCTGTTGCCCGCTGGGAGAGAGCTCCCCAGCTTTTCTTGGCTCCACTCTTCTTGAATCCCTTGCTGCGTCTGCCAGTTGTGCTGGGCATGCAGCTCCTTTTATAAACTCCAGGCTTCCGCCCCCTGAAGTCTTCCAGACCTGACAGTTTACAGTCTTCAATCAGGTCCAGGGGAGCTCTTCTCCCCCTCCCATCAGGAAGGGGCAAATGGCTTTATTTCTCCCGCTGCTTCCTGATTGGTGGATGGGCTCCACCAATGAAAACAGCAGGCTCTCAAGCCTGGGACTCAACCCAAGCTCTGAAAGGTGAGCCTGCTACATTCAGATGGAATTCCATCAATCCCAGGGGCTTTGTTGCTTTTCATCTTTTCAGTAGCGGTGAAATTTTCTTCCAGTGCAGGATGCATATCTAGTTCCTCCTTAACAGGCAGTTGCTTGACTCAGTTGGTGGCAGACTCATGTACTATGCGTTCAGCACTAAAGTGTTTGAAAGTGCTCAGACCATTGGTCCATGACAGAGTCTTTGTCAATGTGTAGGGTCCAGCTGTCCAGAGCTCCTCAGTGGGCTTTGGATCAGGAAGCTGGGGCCATAGGCAGATTTTAGTGCTTCATAACAGCTTCTGATGTCTCCATTATCAGCATATAGTTGCATTCCTTCTACAAGATTAGTCCACCATTTGTTTTGGATGTCACACAGTTTCCACTGAAGGGTGTTACATGCCTGGCAGTAAACCACCTTTCTCTCTTGGTTGTAGGCTATACTAGAAGGGCTTGATGAGTGGTCTTTTTTTTTGTGAGCAGGGCATGGGCAACTGGTACCTCCAAATCTAGGGGGGCACCAGATTGCCAACTGGGGGGAGGAGGGGTTCCCTCAGTAGCCAGTTGCCAAGCTCAGAGCTACCAGTGGCAAAACTGGAAGTGCACTTCCACCTCCACTTCTGGTTTCACAGCTGATTGATTCTGCATGTGCACTCTCTATGCATTGCCAATGAAGCAGGGCTTGGATACCTATGTCATTTTCATGAAACCAGTCTTGGTTTCTCTTAGTACTGAACCCAAAGATGTCCTTGGTGGTCTCCAAGACTACTGACTTGATGAGCTCTCAGAGTCCATTGGGTGAGGTGTCTGCAGCATGAGCTTGGCTTTCAAGCTTTGACTGAAGTGTTGTTTGAAATTTTTGTTGGCAAGATTGATTTTGCAGCTTGAAAACATGAAATTCCTTTTGGGGGATTGCTTCTGTGCTTGGGCTGAGGCTTGAAGTGGAAAGACAGCTTTGAGCAAATGGGTTGGTGGTCAGTATAGCAGTCAGCACTAGGCATGACTCTAGTGTTTAGGACATTCTCAAGGTCACGCTGATGCACCAAGATGTGATCTATCGGGTGCCAATGTGTGGAGTGGGGATGCATCCAAGTGGCCTTATAATGGTTTTTCTGCTGGAACTGCGTGGAGGTTATTGCCATCTGCGTTTCTGCACAGAATTCCAGAAGCAAGCATCCATTGTCATTATAGTTTCCCAATCCATGTTTTCCAAGCACGCCTTTCCATGCTAGATAGTCACCACCAGCCCTTGTGTTAAGACTGCCCATAATGATGATCCTATCTTTGGGTGGTATTTTCTGGATGAGATTGTGGAGATCAGTATAGAATTTAAGTTTCTCAACTGTGTCTGCCAGAAGCGTTGGAGCGTACACACTGATAATGGTGGCATGCTGCTGGTCATGCAAAGGAAGGCATAGAGACATGATGTGATCAGAAAGACTGACTGGTAAGCTTTGTAGCCTGGAAGCAGTGGAGTTCCCTATCATGAAGCCAATACCTGTGGGGCGCTTCTCCATCTGCAATTTACCTGACCAGCAGATGGTGTAACCAGCACTGTGGTCTATTAGGCTGCCTCGTTCTGGGAGGCACCCTAACTCAGGGCTGCTGTGAATGTCTAGCCTAGCTGGCTCAAGTGTAACCAAGGCTGAGCATTGCTGAGGGCAGCTACTATCTTCAGGGTCCAGCATTGTACAGGTATTCCAGAAAGCAAGACGTAGAGGTTTTCTTTTCTTCCTGCCTTTTGAAGTGGGGGTTAAAGTTTTTGTTTTCTTTTTCATTGTAATTTGGCCACTTTGAAGATGCCCACTGACCACGGCAAACCAGTTAGGTGGTAAGGAGATGAGTGTTTCTTTAGGCCACCTTTTCTAGGCCCTTCTCCTATTTAGGAGTGAGCAGTGCTATCCTTCAGAAAGGCTGCTCGGGCACTCAGGGTGCTGCCGGGTGATGATGTCGTCTCTAGCGGGCCCTGCAGCCTCTCCCCGCATTCCGCTCATGTGGGGCTTTTGGCCCGCTGATATGTCCTCCACAGGAGGTTTATATTGAGCAGATTCTTTTTGGTAATGGTTGGTGGAACTGGAGCGTGCTCCGTCCACTCCATGCATTGACCTGGTATTGCAGTGCTTCCAGGACCGGTGCAAAAAAAAAAACAAAAAAAAACAAAAAAATAAAAAAAAATCATTGGTACAACCCATACTCCTGAGCCGCCTGCATGTAGGATTGAGACTGTGGCTTCCAGTATCATCTTATACCTGCTGTTTTTGCCCCACTCCCAGCATTGCAGGACTTGAGGGACTTGTTTCCTTCCTGCCTGTGCACGAAGCTTCAAAGTGGAGTGAAGTTTGTGCTGACTGGCCCCACTTTTTAAGCCAGAAACTCCTGTGCCATGGCCTGGCAAATTAGGATGGCAGCAGAGAGATCTCCAGGCTGCAGGGTTAGTTTAGGAGTATCCTCCTCCTAGGTGGATTGCTGAACCAGGGCTAAAGACTTCCACCAACCCTAGTTATTTGAGTTGGGTTGCTATTTGTTTGGAACCTCACTTTTGAACTTGCTGCCATGAGAGACCCTTCCAGAAAAAATTCCAGACAGCATCGCCGTCAGGATCATCGGGACACACAAGCCTCTCCACCACCACAAGGTTGCAATTCAGGGAGAGGAATGATGATAAATAATGCAGAGAGAAGAGACTTGAATCTTCAGTTCTGGTGAGTGCACTAAATAATCAGTCACTAATCACTCTGGACTATTGCTGTCCCTGTGAGTAGGAACACCATTTTAGGTACCCAAGTCAGTTTGGTACTTTGCTTTCAACGTGCATTCACAGTCCAGAATCCAGTCAGGCAGACAGACACCTCTCTGAACAAGCAAACCAGGCTGGGAGCAAAAACCAAACCCCTTCCTCTGCATTTCATTCCTAATTTAAGCATCTTAATTCAACTGTTTTTTATAGATATCACCCTATATACACCTATGTTTCTCCATGTATTATATAAGGAGCCTGGTATGTAACTTGGGAGTGAGGATCATACAGGCTCCAGGATGCTTAGGGGTTCTGTGCTGCAATACTTATACCACCAAGGCTCTTGGCCTGATGTCTTGTGGTATGAGCTCACTGGCGTATGAAAAAAAGGTTTCTAACCAGCCAGAATGGATTTTCAGGAATCTCTCCCCCCTAGGACTAAAGAGAGAAAATAATCAAACTAGCTTGAAGATAATTCTTGATAACTTATGACTGTTTGCAAGGGGGAGGCAGTGCTCTCAGTGACCCTACCTTAAGTGCTCTGCTTTTATGGTGCTATATAAAACAAACCTACGTGATCAAAAAGGGACCTTGTGATAGCACCAGTTGTCTACTGGCAAGCTTAAAAAATAATTATGTATTGAAGGTGGGGAGAGCTAGTTTGCATGACAGCATAGCTATGATCATGTTCTTGAATCATGCTAAAAGCTGTGTTTTGGAAAAAGGATTTTCAAAAACCTCAGCAGTGATGGTGGAAGTCCCTGCCCCAAATCTCTGATGTTGACTAGGGGTCAGCGTGAAGGAGATCAAACCAAACTAAACCCAGAGCTGGTGGGAGCATATTCCCCACATATCCTTCTGGAACTAATAATGTTTTCATAGAGTTATTTCTGGGTTTGGTCACTTTACATGGCAACGTTCATGATAATGTCTAAGGTTTGGATCCAATATGCAGAACAATTATACAATTCAGCTTAAATTCTCCAATTAAACATTTGTATGGAGGAAAATGAAGAAATAACTAAAATAGTTTCTCTGAGAAAAATAGAGGGAAAGGTATTTGCCATCTCCCAAGTGGATTTTTTAATCAAGGGGGGAGGGGAGGGAGGGGATGCTGTGATTAGATTAAGACACCAAAGTGACACCAACTCGGTTGTGCTTTGAACTTTGAAAGGCTCCCAGGCTGAAGTGCTGTTCAAAGGATAATTCCCTTGCATGAATAATATGGGGGAGGGTTCAATTACCACCACATCCTCTCATCCCTCATCTTCTCTAGCCAGATACACAGCTCAGGTTTCAGCAGTTTCTTTTCTCCCTGACAGTGGGCAGGGGGAAATGCTACAGAGCCGGGAAAAAGAAACCAGAAGTCAATTAACTGAACCAGAGAAGAAGAAAGAAATGTTTGTCATTACCTGTATGACCCAGTGTGAAAAAGAAAAACCCCTGCACTATCTCCTCATTCCTGTGTGCATGGAAACTACCTTGTGCTAGAAAAAAGGACAACGTATGCTAAGCCTCGTTCCTCTCAGTGTTGAATGTCACTCGTGTTAGCTATAATGAGCACTCGTATGAATACTGGTCGGCGCTGTTTTAACCATGTTTCAGTCTCTGGCTCAGAGGAGCTCTTAACAGTCCAGGCCCACAGTCTTTTTTGTACACTAGCTCTTCCAAGTGTCAGAACTGGTAGAGTCACATTCCTGCTAGACCAACATGGGAAAAATCCTAATATATTCTATGGAGACAAGGACTGAATTAATGCTGCCTCTGGGTCTGTATCACTTTGGTTGCTCCATTTTTGCCTTTGTTGATTTGTAAGATGTTACTGCTACCAGTGGGCTGTACTCAATGGAAAGAGGTTTTGTTCTTTGTTTTTTGGGGGTTGGGTTGGTTTTTTTGCCTCACCATCCGAACACTGAGGGGGTGAGGGTCTGAATTCAAACATCATCTACTTGGCATTTTGCAACTCTGAAAATAATCATGGGGAAGAAGCAGGCAATGTAAAAAATGGGGGGGAGGGGAATACAAACAATAGAGCAGGAGGAAAAACAAATGCAAAGAGCATATAACAAGGAGAGCAGAGAGAGGGAAGCAAAGTCATGTTGAACAAGTACTGTGAGTCTTTTGTATTTAGAGCGGCCCCTAGTCTGCAGTAGATTTAACAGACAGAGGGAGTGAAATGAGGGCTTTTTCTGTTCTCTAAGCACATGGTACAGGTTTTTGTCTAGCTAGAATAGGATGTTGTTGATTTATTTGTTTTAATTAGACTGACCTTTGGAAAATGCTTGGGTTTAAATGAGCGTGTTAGAAAAGTTCACAAATTCTAACTTGAATTATTAATGAACTTCAAATAACTTAGGATAGGCCAAGCCTCCCACTCTGTTAGTTTTGCAGATCCCTTTAATATCTCCATGGACACAACAGCTCCTCTTGCCAAGCAGCGCAGAATGCTGTGAACAATGTAGATAAGCACAAGGGGAGTTGATAATGGATCTTCAAACCTAAGAAAAGCTCTGAGCTAATGGTTACTGTAGCTTATGCCAACCGCCTAGGAGCTCCTATCTCCCAGCTGAGGATTCATTTGCCAGCTGAGGATCACTGAAATATAGTGATTCTTCACCTGTATCAGAATATCTCTCACCCCTTCTGCCAGGAGATGCAGGAAGGATGGTATAGAAATAGACTATGGCAGCTTTATGGCAACTGCAGCTGTTTAACTCTCTGTATGAGTAGCACAACACCAATCACTCAAAAGCAATAGTCTCTGGCATGGCAACACAAAAGCCAGATAGACAAGTGAAAGACAGCATACTTACTACTGGAGAGTGTTGTCTACGGGGACTGTACAGCAGTCTTTATTCTGATGAAGGGGGCTGTAAGGTTTTTAGCAGACAGAAACCTCGATTGAAGTCTCAGCTGAAAGTCATTTACACAGTAAACTGCAAGAAACTCACTTTTCCTTTTTGTTACTGGTATTTGTCTTTTTCTTTTTCTTAAGTAAGCTCAAGATCCCTCCACAAGACAACATTAATTTTAGTAGGCAAATAAGCTGCCTTCCTGCTGTGGCTGGTTCAGGTGGGACACACAGCAACCAAGCTGCTTCAGGAAAGAAGACTGATGCACTCTTGGAAAAGATGTGGGTACCCCCTATTAAATGTGGGTGTTCAAAAATAACAAGAGGACCTACAAAGAAGAAGCTTTAACAGGCCAGTACTATTATTAATCAGCAGTAAATCACTACTAAAGTAAGCCATCAAGTCTAGCATAAGTAAAAATGTGTATTTCATTAATGAAGGCACAAATTTGCTTCAGTGATTCTTGTCTATTTTGTTTTTCTTTAAAAAAAATGTTTTGCTTAATAAAATGCATTTATTGATTTACCCCTCTCCATTTTGCCAGGTTATTAGTTTTGATCTCCCCAATTTATAATAGCACAAATTGACATTTCAGAGCAATGAGGACCAACCTTTTTGGTAGGCATGCCACAAATTTGCCTCTCACCCTCCCTGAGTGCCAGTCTGATCCTCTTTCCCTGCCCAATCTGCTGCTTTGCTTTCTGCTCTGTGCTTTCTGACTGATCTGCCGTTCTATTTTCTGCTCCCTGCCCTATCTGCCACTCTGCTGCCTGTCCCCTTCCCGGTCTGCCACATGCCACACACAGAGGCTGCCCATGCCACTTACAGCACATGTGCTGCAAGCTGGTCACCCCTGGTTTAGAGAGTTTGAAAAAGAATAACTACATACACAAACGTTACATTGGCTTCATTTAACCTTTTCCAGACACAATTCCTTTGTACATATACATCTACCACAGGTTCTCCTTTGCCTTGTGCTTCATGTAGTCATTTCAACCAGGGCAGGACAAGTGGTAGACCAGTGCTATTGTGATTCACAATTTGAACCAGTGAAAATTAGGTCATATGGTAAAGGTAGTGAAGAATCAAGCCATTCGTCTTGGAGACGCTGTGTGCACCAGATAAATTTGGAGCTGGGGGCATCTATTGGCATTGCCAGGATGCCTACAGAAATACATAACCAGGCACAAATCCTCCCAGATGCCAGGCACGAATCATCTCAACACCATTTGGATTAAACTTAGTTGGAGCTGCTGTGCCTTGGCAGTGACAAGACAGTAGGGAAGACGGGTGTGTGGAGTGTGCACTAATTGATCGCCTCACCTCAAAAGCCAGGATCCATCACAGCAAGAATCAAAGAAGCCCATGAGTGATGGGCAGCTGTACCACTGCTGTGACAAAATCCCACACACTTCCCCTGTAACCACTGGGCCTAGCTACTGCAGAGAGGCATGATTTATATAACTTTGCACCAGCTTTTCTGAAGGCCCAAATATTTAGCTATACAGTAGCAGGGTGACAATGTTTGCTTGAAATACTGTTAAGAGCCATTGCTTTGGCTGGCCTGTGTGAAGTCAATGAAATATGTGCTCCTTTATCTCACCCAGGAATAAAAGATTTTGAGGCTGGGTAATCTGAAGTGAGAGGGACTCAAGGAGAAGCCTCAGTTGAGGAGAACATTTAATTTTGCTCTGTTATCTTCATTTCTGGGTTAATAATAATAACTTGCTAATAACAATGAGCATTCAAACCAAAATTACCTCTGGTTGTCTGTGTGGGAAAGTACAATGGGAAAGGTACTTGTTCATAAATGCTCACAGCACTGAAGAAAGGGTGTGCTGATTAGCTTCCAGCCCTCTGAAGCTTTAGGAGGCAAAACTCCCAGGGAAACAGTGCTGCAGTTTCTGAGGAAGTAGTAAAAATGTTGGGGCAAGGAGGGGGGACTTTCATTAGGGTGGGTCTCAGGACCTGCTGTAACTAAAGTGCCCACATCTTGTGTATTCAGTGTCCTGCACTTCAAAATGGTGGCAGGGATGCTTTAGTTAAAGCTCGTCAAGTGAGCTTTATTTAAATTGCCCCCACCACCATTTCAAAGTAGGGAAATGATGAATACATGTGATGCTGAGGTTGCTGGAGCATGCTAATCAGCATGGTCCAGCAGACTCAATGAACGAAGTCTGTTCTGACGTGTTATCATTAGAACGAGCTGGAGCAGGCGCTGGGCACGTATGTTGGTGCCCTGGGAGAAGCTGCGCTCTGTTCTGCTCAGATTGTGGCTTGAAGAAAAGCAATCAGAGTAATGGCCCTGAAATGCACTTTCCTGACAAACAGGCCCAGCACTCCTGGAAATGGACAGTGGTTTCTCCAGGGAATCAGAGTTTTATAGAAACCTAGTATAACTTTCATTCATTTCTTTTACTATGAGAGAGAGAATTACTGGACACGAAGCCCCACCTGGACATGGGTCCCCTGCTCTTGATCTTCAGAGGCCTGTAACTTAATTCCATAATGCAGTTAGAACAGGGCTTAGTCCTATCTATAACGGCAAGATCAAACTGTATTATGCATGGGCAGAACTCTGTGGCAGTGTAACATTATTCTTCACCGTAGTAGATTGGCAGAAATCCAGCAAGAATGGTTCTGCTCAGTGTAGCTAGAGCTTGAAATGCTACAGAGAATTTTCAGATTGATACTGAGTCAGCAGTTTGCTTTTCACATGCACTCGCATTAGGGGAAAAAAAATGACCCTCTTCTATCTTCCAGCACTGCCCACTCAGCCACATATCTGCAAATCAGGGTTGGTACCTTTGGCTTTGTGCGTCATCGTTGCAGCCGGAGAGCTTAGTGAATTTCTGACAGATGACTGACATACAATTGTATTAATCATGAGCAGAGATAGTACTAATCTATGGAGAATTTGCACAATGTCTGCAGGGTGTCTGCAGAGAGGGGAGATACATACGTTCATGACATATGTATCTTTTCTATCAAGAAGATAAGGAGTGTTCCCGGTTTCTGATAATTTTCCTACCAATACTCATTTTATGAAAGATAATCACACCCAGAACTCTTGTGTAATGGTTTTTAACTAAAATGCTGAAGTACCCTGTCTCCTTTAATTTCCTTATTTTCAGGCCCATGTCTTTCCCTAAGGACAATATTTACCTCTTACAGTTACCTATTACTGCTTGTAGTGTTTATAATAAACATTAAAACATACTGACTCAAACATATCCCATCTTTCATAAAACTTCTCTGTTCAAAAATGTTCAAGAGAAACAAAAAAAATGCTCATATGAAAGATGGCGTATAGTGATGTTGATCTGTGTTATCTGGAGCTTCCTAAACTTAGACTCCAACATATGTTTGGAGTGAGCAAGTCCTAAAGCAGGTGTTCTTCAACTATGAATGGCCTCCCGCCCTCAGCAAGCCAAGCTCTAACTAGCAAGCATTGAGACCCCTGCCTTTATGGAGCTCAGATATCATTATTAGCATTATTTTGTTTTCTATTAAAAATGCAAACATCCCCATTTGTAGCATAAACCAGAAGGCTGTTACCTACTTTTGTGTCATTTTGCCATATAACACAGCCAATACAGAGCTTGGATATATGCACTTCCTTGAAAAATTGTTGGAAAGCTACAACTTTTCAAGTATGCTTAGCTTTTAAAGATAGATCGTTTCCTTCAAATCCTATAAAGCTTCTATTATAAACACTTTACATGTAAATGCCCAGAGCATCAGCAGCATCTTATCTGACTCTGTCTACAATAAAACTGGTAAGTGTTTTGGTAGATAAGGGAAATGCAGTGGATTTGAATATTGCTGGACTGGCTAGACCTCAGTACTTGGGCATCTATATACATGTTGGGGCGGGGAGGGGAACGGTGCTTTAATAAAATCGGCTCTGAGAGCAGCTCTAATTAAAACACCCACGGTGTCACATGTATTCAGCATCCCATGCTTCAAAATGGCCATGGGGTCACTAATTAAAGCACGTTCAATGAGTTTTAGTTAAAGTGCCCCACTGCCATTTTGAACTGTGGGGGCATTGGATACACATGATGTGGAGGCTGTTGGAGTCTGCTAATTAGCATTCTCCAGCAGACTCACAACAGACTTGTTTAATCAAGTCTGCTCCAACATGCGTTAATTAGCAGGCATCAGAGCAGAGTTCAATCACATGTATAGGTGCCCCTTGGGTCTGGTTTGGGAAGTTACATTTCAAGAAGGATGTAGAGAAACTGGAGAGGAGCAGGAAGGGAGTAACAAAGAAGATACAGGGCTTGGGATGGTATATAGATGAAAAAAAAGGAACTAGGTATATTTAGTTTGGAGAGAAGGTGTTATAAGGGGCCATGGTAACAGTTTTCAAATACTTGAGAGGCTGCCATAAGGCCAATGGAGAAAAATAGTTCTCTCTTGCCACCGAGACAATGGGTTTAAACTACATCCAAACAAACTTAAATTAAATCTGAGGGAAAACTTCCTACATGAAAGAAAGATATGGCGAAGGAAAAAGCTGGGTAGGGCAACTATGGGATTTCCTTCACCAGAAGTTTTCATGAGTAAGTTGGCATCTGTCTGGGATAATTTAGGAACAGCAAGTTCTACCTCTATGTAGGTTGGACTAAATGACCTTTTTGCAGTCCCTTCCAACCCTATGCTTCTATGAAAACAATCTCAGCTATTTTGGGTCAGTCTGTGCTCAGTCTTAATATTTTTTGTGAACTTCAAGCTCCCAGCGATGTTTACTTTATATCTGCACATGGCTTTCCAGTTAGCATTTCAACAGACCTTATGGGCCTGATTCTTCCACTTTTACAGCAGTTGATTCCCTGCAACTCCATTGCCTTCAACAGAATTTGCTACACATTGAAATATATGTGGAACATAACTGCGATGGCATAATTTAACCAGTTCTCAGGGTTACATAGACTGTAAGGACAGAAAGAGACATTTATAAACTCATTTTCCTTCCTGCATATCAAACTACGCCGGACTTTAGTGCTACATGCTAATTGCATGTGTACATGCACCCATGGTGTAACAATTATTTTCCAGCACTCACATCATTTTTGCAGATAAAAATATGCTTCTAAAATACAGAATGCAAAACAGGTCCATTGTTTTAGTTTCAGGCTCACCAACACAGAAATAAAACCACCACCTCACACATACTCGGTACTTCCTCGTTTTTTGCCTTCAAATACTAATTTACAGCACTACTTGGACCCGGGCTGCCAAGCCACAAATGACTCTTCAGTGTACCCACTGGGGCCCTTCATGGAAAATGTTATCAAAACTTCTTTTTTTGTTTTCTGTAAACACTGGGGATGTCTTTCCTGTGCTCATAAATAATACTGCAAGGGTGCTAGTTGGACTTCATAAGTGTTACTTCATGGACCAGAGGTTTTTCTTTTGAGCAAAAGTGTGATTCCGCAGTTCACCCTGGGGTGGATAAGTTGCTCTGGCTTGTTGGTTAGCACTGGCTACTCGTATGCTCTGGTGAGGAATGAGTGTGAGTTGTGAACTGGTCCATTTTGGCACAGTGTTTGGAGCTGATGTTCACATGATTTTGTCAGAGTTGCTGCTTTCTGGGATACTCCGTTCTGCATCCTTTGGTTCTAGCTGTGTCCTCCTTGCCTTTGAATCAGACCAATTTACCAAATAATCCAGATTGCTCAATAGGGTTGCCTTGACTTCACATTCCAGTAATATTTGTTGTCAACTGCAAATGTTATCATCAGTGGTGTAGGCTGTAGATTCACCCAAAGAACCTTGTCTGCCAATGTTATCATCAGGGATTTTTATATTTACTTCCTGATATTGCATAGTACCAGGCCTAAAAAAAATTCCCATGAAAAAACCCTGGAAAGGATCTCATTCAGGGATGTTTCTTCATTGACAGCTACTTTTTGAGATCTACCAACCAGGCTATTCTTAATCCACTTTACACATGCTTTATAGATAGCATGTGGTGGTAATGTTTTAATTAAAATAGTATGTGGTAGGAAGTGCAACACCTAAAAATCTAAGTATCTAGACAGCTACTTTTTCAGACAAACCCTTTATCTCATTAGAAAATGTAATCAATTTTGGTTGACAAGGCCTATTTTCCAGGACACTGGGCTGATTGGCATTAATTAAACACCCATAACTTAATTCTTTATCAAGTATCCTCTAATTAGCTCAGTTGTCTTATTGGCTCTGGTAGACTATCAGGAAAACATTAGCACTAGCTGTGGAAACATTAGCTCTAGCTGTGGAAAGCAATCAGCCCAATGTTGTTTGTTGAAACAAAGCTTGAATTTGATTTAAATGCTGCTGCCCTGGTAATAGAAACAAGACACAAAGAGTTTTCCCTCTCTCCTGAAGCCATTGTAAGTTTAGGATGCTCAAAGAACACAGGATGGGCCCGGTCCACCAGAGTCAATACTATGGTGTTCATACATGTATATTTGTAAGTGCATTAAAGGGACTTAAAATAAGAAACCTTTATGACAAGCTATCAAAAACAAGTCTAAACAATTTAAAGTCTGAAAACAAGCAGAGAAATTACAGTTCAAAACCAGTGTGGTTATAAAAAGAAACATTAGTATCAAAACTCCTAAGGAATTACACTTCACCTTTAAGTTATCTACACAAGATGTGCTCCAGGACTAGAGTGAAGGAAAAATGCATGAACTGTTCCTAGGTGAAGCCAGCTAGTGGTGTGTGTCAGAGGCCATCCCTACAAGTACAGCCACACTTATAACTTAGATAGTTATGAGCCAGCTGGGTTACAACCTAAACACTTCTTGCCTTTGTGTAGAGAAAAAAAAAACCTGATGGTAGGAAATCCATGTTTTAGGACATGCTCACATTATTTCATCAGCCTTGGTTATAACATACTTAAGATGTGCGGTCTTGGCAGAAACCAAGCTGTGGCTCTCTAGCTGGCCATGCTACAAATGCTGAGCATACTCAAAGAAGCTTGTCTACATCAGACTTTTGTGGGAGGTGGAGTCATACTGTGGATTTGATCAGACTTGTGTTGCTCTCCTTAGTCAGGTCTGTACTAGAAAGTTTTTCTGGCAGAGCTGTTCCAGCAAAACCCCTGATGTGGATACAACTTGGCTGACAGAGAAGGGGTTTTATCAGCTTAGGCCAGGTCTGTATTGACTGCTCTCTGCCAGCAGACAGCAGCTGCCACCCGCAAGCTGCCAGTGTTTGCATCGTTGCAGCTCTTTGTGGCTCCACTGCAGAAGTGGGGGCTGCCAGTGAAGTGCTGCATAGGCCGTTGAAAGGACTTCAGCACGAAGTGACTACTCAAGCTGGCTGCTGGATCAAAGCACAAGCCTTGCTTCATTCCACAGAAGTGGTTTAGCTCTCCTGGCAAAATTAGGGTTCTGCCACTGCAGAGGAGCTCCTGGGGTGGATCCACTCCAACTTTTGCAGGCCTGGCATTTTGTCAGTGAAAATACAAATTAGACTAGGCCTGATATTGCTTGGAGAGGGAGTGTGACTGCAGCAGCAGAAAACCCTCTTCTGTCAGCCTATGCTGTGTCTACATTAAGGGGCTCAGCTGAGGTACTGGAACAGCAGAGGTTCTGTAGTGAAAGCAAGCTCACTGATATCTAGACCTGCTCTGGGCAAAGTTAGATGTGTCAGTGGCCAGGGTCCTGTCTACATTAACAACCCTAGACCTGCTCTCAACAACAGGCAGTTTCCTGAACAAAAAGTTTTTTGTAAAAATATGTCTCTACACACACACCTTGTAGTCACGGATCATTGCTTTTTTAACCCACCATAGGTATCTGTGCATCCGTTACAATATATGCACCCATGGAACTGCACTCCCACACACCCGTCCACAAGGCATTGTCTCTCTCAAACCCCTTGTCTTTTAATCCTGTCTCTGAATACGGGGTTTAAAACTCAGTTCATTTGCTGTCCCTTTTGCTGGAGGACCCACTGCTGCTGTCCTCATTCATCACTGTCTTCCAATCCAGTTGTCTCAACGTCCTCCTCGTTGTCTGTTTCCGGGGGTGGGGGGACTTGAAAGATCCTGTGCTGAGTGTCCCTCTGCCAGGTGTATTTGGCTGCATCCTCACTGTCCTCTGCTACCAATTTCTGGTAATGGGCATTTTCCTCAGAATGCCTCAGTAAAGCATGGTTATATCAGGATGGCCAGATGTTCAAATGCATTCAGATACCTAAATAAAGCCCTTTCCCCCTACCTGCCTGTCTCACACCTATTGTCTCCCATTTCCTCTGATCCTCACTGCCATGCATTTGCATTTTCACAGACCTGCATTTTGCTTTTTGGCTTCTGTTCCACCCAGGGGAGCACACAAAACACAAGCAGACTCTCCCTACGCCTGGAGAAGTTGTGCCCAAGAGCGTGAAAAGAACTGTTTTTCCAACTATTTAGTTGGTCTAATAAAAGATACCGCATTTACCCAAAGAACCTTGTCTGCCTGCGTCCTTAGACCAGCACAGCTGCAGCCAACAACCCTAAATAAAGTGTCCATCTTTTGAGAAGTGCCCAGCATCAGTACTGCGGCAAGGAAATTTGGTGCCAGGGGCAAAGCCCGTGGTGGCAGCCTACGCACAGATCTGGGGGATACATGCCCCACCACATGCTTGGGATTGCACCCAGTGGCAGGAGCCACCTCCCCCCCATCCTCACATCCCTGAAAATCAGTCACTCACAGCTCCATCCCACACCCTGCCTACTCCGGCTGGGCAGCACCTGTTGGCACCCCTTCGCTTCATTGCCTGGGGCGGTCGCCCTGCTCGCCCCTGCCCCCGGCTACAGCACTGCTCAGCGTGCAGTAGCTCCTTTTTTTCTCACTGGCAACTGAGAAGAAAATCTGACCTCTTCCCTTAGGAACTTAGATGTATGCAGAGCTCTCTTAAAAGTCTGGCCACTTCAAGGTCTATTTAGATACCTAGACATAAACGTTGCTTCAGCCTTCATTACCATCAAATGTAAAGCAGTTTCCTGGCATGATTAGAACATAGTTGGGGATTTTTTCCTATGTGAAGAAGCAAGAACAACTGGGTGATCACTGATAACTCAGTGAGGAGTCATAACCACTTTTCACAATCCTGTTTAAACATAGCTTGTAGGCATGACTGTCTGGGAAAGTAACTGCTGCACTAAAACTAAAGAAAGGGCGCTAAGAAATGCTAAAATGTCCCTGCTCCCTGCAGCTGCTGAAGGCAGAGCAGTGACTCTTAGACTGCAGGAATGCATAGGTATAAATAGACTGTGTGCAGCCAGGTCACCTCCTTAGTGTAGTCAGAGACTTTTGAAAGCCTGGGGATTCGTCAGAGCAAAACTTGAGTCTGAGCTTTTATTATTTCCTAAACAGTGCCATCTGGTGGCCAGTTTGAAAAAAAGCTGCAGGGACTCTCCCAAAAAATGCAATGTTCTCCAAATTTGGGGGTGATTTATAGTGAGGTAGCAAGAGGGTATACAGATAACGATCTTGGGTAGCCTGGGGAATAATAGCTCCAGACCACCGCAACTTTGGAAGCAGATGGCTGGTATACTGCTAACCCATATCTGCTTACCTGCAGGGTTCAATGTATCAGGGCACAGAGTGAGAGTAGGGGCTGAGGGTCCTTGTGCAAAATTGCGCTGCTGAAGTAACATACAGCATGTCTCGGGGACGTATTTAGGAGCGGTGTTGATTTGAGACAAAAAAGAAATGCAAAACGCTAGAACTCTTGGTTTGGAGAGGACACCTTTTATTTAACCAACTAAGAAATGGTTCAGAGATGATACCTTTTTATTAGCCCAACTAAGAAATTGCAAAAAAAAAGTATTGTTTTTAAAAGTTCTCAGAAAAAAAAAAGATTTTTTTGGGGTGATTTCTTAGTTGGTCTAATAAAAGGTATCATCTTTGAAGCAAGAGCTCTAGAGTTTTGCATTTCATACAGGATGTCTGGGATTTTAACTGCAACCACACCACAGCAGTCATTGCAGTGGGAACCTTCCCATACTGCACGTTACAGAAAGTGAATCTTGGAAGAGATCATGGCTGTAGAGAAGAGGATAGTTAATTCCTGGCAAGAAGGGGTGTCAATGCCTAACTCCATTGGACATTGAGCCATTCCCTTATACAATCTGACCCTGTGTAGAAAGCAGCTGTGGGGGGGAGGAGGCCCCCCCCCAAACCCCCAACCTAAAACCGTTCCCCCAACTGCAGTGAAAGGGATTTGAAAAAGCAAAGCTTTCCTCTCCTAACTGCTAGACATGAAAAAGGAAATCAGGTGATGGCAACATGTGTGTATTGCATTTCTCTGCAAATGTTTGCAATTAAGCTAATTGAATTCACTCCGCGGAACGGGTCCTACCGCCAAGTTAGTTTGAATGGGCAGTGGTTTTTTTTTTTTTTTTTTTTTTTGCTTCTCCCTTACAGGAGTTCCCTCCCTCTTCCCCGTCCCCATCCTCCGCCCTATTAAAACAAGTCGACCCCATAACGTGGAGTAAAGCAGCAGCAGAAAAGAAAAAGTCAGGACGTCTGGGAAATATTACCGGTTTGCTTTTGCTGCTGCTGCTCGGGAAGCCCAGGCATCACCAAAGAGCCTCGAGACTCATGCATCTCTACAGACATCTCCCAACTTTCAGAGCCTGCCTCGCAACTTCTTCAGGCTCCCGGCGAGCTGGGTTTGAAACAGGATCTTCAGCTCGATCGCGAGAAACCAGCCTCTAATTTATTATTTCCAAGAGATTTTTTTTATTTTTGTTTTTTAAGAAACTTTGGGCTGGAAACTTAAGGAGAAAAAAAAATTGGGGGAATAATAATAATAATAATAATAATAATAAAGTGGGGAGGGAAAAAAATGAGCAGAGCTCAGTAATTTTCAATCTTTTTTTTTTTCCTTCGAATCTTTTCCCTTGTCCCCCCAACCGCCCCTTGGGGGGGAAACACAAACACACACAACCCCCCCAGCAACAAAGTGCCATTTGATCTATTACCTCAATCTTGGAAACTATTCCGCGGGAGCCACAGCCTACCAGACCACACACGGGCTGAAGACCCTTGATGACCAAAGGGGAGCAGGACAAACAAGGTAGGTGATTGATTGATGGTGGCGGGGACGGAGGGCAACACAAGGGGCTTGGAAACCCCGACTTGGACGGGACAGAAAGCGGCGAGGTGTTTGTAAACCACGTCTAGGACTCCCCGGGGACCCGCTTCGCGGGTGTCTGCAGATCTCTCTTGGGACCTGCTCCTCTGCACCCCCAGGGATCTCTTTCCGGACCCGTTTCCTGCGGATCCCCGGGGACCGGGTCCGAGGCCGGTCCCTTTCCACCGGCTGAGCGGGGCCGGGGGCTCCTATGGACCCCGCGGCCCGCCCCGCAGGTTGCCCCGTCCCTGCCCCGGGGCCAGGTGCGCCGCGCTCGGCTCGGCTCGGCTGCAGCACCGCGC
>NW_017728886.1:250879528-250883291 GCF_001723895.1 Crocodylus porosus | reverse complement strand
GCAGGGAATACCTGTGAGGTCACAGCCGCTCGGGCCGTCCCCATTGTGACGCGGCGGCGAGCCCCTCCCTGATTGGCTCGCCTCGGCGGGAAGGGGGTTCCCCGCGAGCGGAGGATCCGCGGGAGCCCCGCCGGCCAGAGGCGCGTGCGGGGGCAGAGCGGGCCCCGAGGCGCCGGCAGGGCGCAGCGCTTGCCCGTGCCGCGCGCTGTAGGCCGGACGTGTCGCTGCCTCCCGCCGCGGTCGTAGGGGCGGCGCGGCGGGGAAGGGGTGGCTTTCCCCAGAGCCGGGGCAGCCAGCAGGCCGCGCTCGGCGCTGAGCGGAAGGGCACCCGTGGTGGCCCGCACCCGCGAGACCTGTGGCTCTCATCCTTTTGCAGGCCACGGCGCCCCGGCTCCGCGGAGTGCGGCTGTGGGTGCTGCGCCCGCTTCCCTTGGTGCTGCGCAGCCAGCCCGGGACGCTCCCCTGTGCGGAGGCTGCAGTCAGCCTAAAGAGCTGCCCCGTGCTGCGCTGCCTGTGCTCCACCTGCACCCATTTCCAGGAGGAGAATGGCGACGCTGGACCATGGGGCGTTGCATAACGGGGGTCTGCTTTAGGCTTACAAGAGTGCTAATGCAGGAGGAGGCACGGGGTAGTTTTACCTGGTTGCTGTAGCTACAACGCCCCTGAGAAGGCCTCACTGGCACCCCAGGGTGCTGCAGCACCCTGGTTGAGAACCGCTGCACTAGACAGACATGATCCTCCAAGAGCTAAGAGCTGGACTAAATGACATCCTGAGGCCCCTTCTAGCCTCTCTTGCCTAGGATTGGACAAGTAGTGTTGTTGACATGAGTATAACTCTTGCAAGTCCTATGAAAAAACACTCGAACCACCATCTGCCTTTTAATCTTTCTATTATAGGCATTTAAAAATTATTAGAATAGGACTGATGCCAGCAATCTTTCCCTGAACAATTATATGTATACTAAAGTAATAATAAAGGAACACAGGGGGGTTGCCATTGACTTTAGTAGAGCTATGATTTTTATTACAGTCCTATAACTCATCTCGCATACAATTCCTGGGAAATGCCTTTGCTGGAATCAAAGGACCCAACTGCACTGATTTCACTAGAGTGCCAAGCTTTAATGCTAGCCTTATGCCCAGCTTTAAACACAGCCTTACATATTTTTGGCATGTATGCATAACATTTGTCTTTTGTTCCAGATTTATGTATACAGGGCCAATTTTTTTCTTTCACCAAAGATAATGGGACCCTTCAAGAGAGTGGAACAGATATGGCCCATGATTTATAAATATAAATATATTACAAGGTAGTAAGCAAGGTTGTAAACACCAACATTTTTTTTAAGGTGGGTAACGTGGCATTACTATAATTGGTTTAATTCCAAACACTTGCCTACACTAAATTCCAAGTAAATTGGAAGTGATTTATAACCTGGGTTTTTAACCCTATTCCACAATGTTTGCGCGCAAACATTTTGTATTTTTTACCCAGTAGTTTGAAAGACAGGATCCAATTAAGAATATAGAGCCCAGTTATTACTGCACAGTCCTTACTCATGCTCCTAACAGCTTACATTTGTGTAGTTCATAGTTAACAGTCAGGAAAGGGTCTTGGTTTGATGTTCAAAAACCAGAGGCAGGCAGAGTCTGGCATTATTCATGATGATATACTATCCCACTCTTTATTTTTAACCTAAACCCAGGCTTAATTTTAATCTCCTGTGGGCCCTTTTAGAGAAGATCAATGGCATGTAAAATCTGGAAGTGATAAATAACTATAAACAACAGATATGGGAACTCTGTTGCAGTAAAGATGTACAGATGTAACATAACTTTTCAGTTGCTCCCCTGCAGGCTGTTAACTGGAAGAGAGAAGCTGGACAGCTATTTCATGGTTACGATTAATGGTGATCCAGAATTATTTGTACTTCAAAGATGAAGCATTTATTTTGCTGTCAAGTCTAAATCTCTTTTAATTGGATGCAAATCCATGCTGATGAAAATGAAGTTTAATTTATGCATGGACATGCAGTGTGCATTTGTACAGATGCATATACTGTTCAGAACCCACCTTGCTTATCTCATATGAGTTGTTTCACTGATGTCAACACAGTTACTCAGATGAGTAAAGAAATTTAACATTTGCTTATAAAACCCATTCCTTTATAGACATGTGAATCTCAGTGACATCAATAGGAAGTTCATTTATATGGATATATAAAACACAGCGAGAAAGGCATGTGAGATACTTTATGTTGGGCTCAATCTTGAAAACTTCACTCATTTTGTTGCCGTCAAGCAATATTAGCTGAAACAAGGATTTTCTGATGAAATGAATTCTTGTAAAATGCTGTTTACCTTTATTGCTGTGAATAATCACATTCAGGTCAATGGAACTGTCCATATAGAATCAAAGGAAAGTAGAGCTGGAAGGGATCTTAGGGGGTCATGTAGTCAACCCTTTGCTCAAGGCAGGATCATCCGTGTCTAAGCCATCCTAGACAGTGTTTATGTAGCACTACAGGGGATTTTAGTCCCCTTGGCATCCCATACTAATCAATTCCCTCCACACCTCCAAGGTCATAGAACTGCTGCTGCCCCAGGGGATCAGTGCTCTTCTGCAGGACCCTGCTTCTTCCACCACATGTCTACATAGCCTAGCTTTCTCTTAAAAGCACCCAAGAATAAAGATTCCTTAACCTCTCTGGGTAGCCAGTGCCAAAGCTTAGGCACCCTTTTAGTGAGAAAGTTCTTAATACCCCACCTAAATTTCCCTTGCTTCCATCTAAGACAGCTAGAACCGTGTGGCCACAGTAAATAGTTTATCACCATTCACTTTATAACCACTTTTCAAGTATGTGAAGACTGTTATCAAATCCTTCCTTAGTCTTCTCTTCTCCAGATTAATAATCCTAGCTCTTCTGACTTTCTCTCATAAATTATCCTAGATCTGTAATCATTTTTATTGTTGGCTGCTGGAATTTTTCATCTTTCTTGATGTCCAGTGCACAAAACTGACACAGTTCTGCTTCTGGTATATTAAGCAGGGCTTGTGATATAATAGCAGAAGAATTGCCTCCCTTGACTTGCTCCTATTCATTCAGCCTCATATGCTATTCTGTTTCCCACCCTGCCACAAGAAGCATACTTGTTGGCTTATATTCAGTTGATGGTCCACTATAACTTTCAGGTCCTTTTCTGCAGTACTAAAGACCAGCAGGTTATTTTTAAGTCTCTGTTTGTCCATGTGATTGTCCTGTCCTAAGTACAGGACTTTGTACTCATCCTTACTGAATCTCATCTGATTAATTTTGGACCATTCCTCAAGTTTATCAAGGCCTGAAACGATTCTGAATTCTAAACCTACCCTCCAGGGTGTCTGCATCTCCACCCAGATTCACTTCATCTGCAAATTTACTAAGTGATATATTAAGCCATACTGAACACAGCCGTGGGGATCCACACTTGAGGAATCATCAGTTGGGAGGAAGTATCATTGGGAAAGGGATAAGCAACAATGTCCTTCAGCAGATGTTACGAATGGACTTCCAGAGAACAAGGGCTCATTTCAGCATTTTGCCTGATTCTGCCTTCCCTTTGCCTGATTTCAGACTAACACGGCTGATTATAGTTTCATAGTTTCTAGGGTCGGAAGGGACCTGAGCAGATCATCTAGTCCGCCCCCCTGCCATGGCAGGAAAGAGTACTGGGGTCAAATGACCCCAGCAAGGTGTACATCTAGTCTCCTCTTAAAGACCCC
>NW_017728886.1:250862324-250879168 GCF_001723895.1 Crocodylus porosus | reverse complement strand
CCACACTGCCAGCCCATGTTCATCTTGGAGTCAATAATGACCCCCAGATCCTTTTCTGCCTCCGTGCTGACAAGAGGGGAGTTCCCTAAACTGTAGGTATGGTGCCGGTTGTTCCTCCCCAGGTGCATCATCTTGCACTTGTCCGTGTTGAATCCCATCCTATTCTCGTCCGCCCACCCTTGTAACCTGTCTAGGTCTGTTTATAGACTGTTGCTTCCTTCTAGTGTGTCCACGTCCCCCCACATCTTAGATTACTTCTCTCTCAAATTCTCTGGGAAATCTCAAATTGCATTACTCCCATTTTACAGATGAGGAAACAAGTACAGAGAGCTGAAGTGACTTATAGCAGGCTGGGAAAAGAAGGAAGGTGTCTTGAGTCCTAGTCCAGTCCTCTATGAAATAGGTTGCACTGATAAGAGCTTCTGCAGCAATACAGTGTTCTATATTTCAGGAACTGTATGTTTCTGCAGAATACATTTTAAAGTATAAAATACAACTTTAGATACTCCTTTTAGGGTTAAACCAAATATAACCCTGCTTTACAAAACAGCTTCAATCGATATCATTTCAGGGCTATTTTATATGATGGTGTTTTCAGCAGAAAAAAGCAATGGCATAATATTGCCTCTAGCATTCAGAATTGCAAATGATGCTATACCATATTTGACACTAACCTTTGAGAAATCAAATGCATTTTACCACATTCTCTTTGTACATGACTGTTCTTAGTTTTTTCATCTGACAAAGATGGCAGATTAAAAATATGAGAACAGTACATAGATTATCAGGCTACAAAAAATATCTAGCACTGCTCTAAAAGCCAGCCATTCCTTGGACTACCTGGGAAATTGGAAAAAGTTCTATGGATGACTTGCAAGATCATAATGAAAATTAAGTATCTAGTATAATATCAGAGATGCATGTAAATTTTACTGCAAAGTATTAGTGGGGGAGATGGCTGCTGGGCCTGCAGGCCACATGTTAAGTGCTTGTGAGAAACCACTTAGACAGCCTTGGTTTAAACAAATGCTAAAACAGTTAAGCACATGCATAAGCATTTTGCTGAAGCAGGAGTTTTACTTAGTATGACTCAGATTTACAAATGCTTAGTGCCCCCAATTAGTGGACGTTCAGGTCAAACTCCCAGTTGGTCAACTGCACCAAGGATAGATTTTCAAAAGTCCCATAGTGACTCTCAGGGCCAGATCTTCAAAAATAATCATCTCCTAAAATGTTAAAGTCCTTTGGAAATCTGCCCACTTATTTTTGTACTTAGGTGGAAGCTGAGGTCTTTGGAGTCCTAGGGCTAGGGATAGACATTTCACACAAATTGGTTTAAGTGATCAAAAACTGGTTTAAACCTGTAACAGAACAGATGTTCAGTTCACATAAACCAGTTTCAGAATGGCTAAAACTGGTTTGAGATAAACCTGGTTGAATGTAGTACTAGACTTAACTGATTTGGCTCAAACTGGTTTATGCAATGTCTGTCTCAGACCCTTTCCTGGTTTAAGATAAACCAGACACCGCCATCTTCCTGGCATGTTCCCTGGGCGAGGTGGGGTTCTCTGGTGTACAGCAGGGCTGGCACTTCCCCTCTGCTTCCTAGCTGCAGCTCCCCCCCACATCCCCTCTTGCAGAGATGTCTGTGTATTAGCTAGCAGACCACAAGCTGGCTACCATTGGTGCTGAATCAACAGTCAGAATCAACAAGTAGCTGATAATATCCCTCTGTAGTTTGTTTTAATTAGGTGATAAAAACTGTCATTAATTCCCTGGTGGGCTAATCACAGTGTCCTGCTAGGGTCTGGCCACACCCCCCTCAGATATGTACTGTGGAAGGGAAGGGAGGGCTGCTCGAGTGCCCCTGGCTTCTAGCCTGAGCCATTGCAAGCATGTACCTGCATGTCTGGGATGTCTGTCCAGTTACAAAACCTAGCCAGGTTAGACTAACCCACAAAGATTGAATCAATTTAGGCTCAGGCTTTTTGAATGCCTGTCCCTAGGAGGCCAAGAAAGTTGCTAATTACACTGGCAATCAGCATGTTAAAACTGTTACTCTGTTCTTTGAAAAATATTAACTTTGTACTATGGCACCATTTTATTTGGGTTTGCTTTTTTAAACCAAAATCAGAATATTTGAAACTGAACAAGTGATTTACAAAATCCCTCATACTGTTGCCTTATATTTCTGACCTCCCTGTTTCTTTCTGTCTTGCTTTCACTCTGTCTAGAGAAAAGTAGCCAAGGTTCCTTTTGACAAGATGTTTGTGTGTTAAACATTAGGGACTTGCTCTTAAATAGATGATGTTGTGAGCTAGATGCCATGTGTTGCAAACAAGTCTTTCTTTAATTGGACCCTGTTAGTCACTAGTTCCAAATCCCACAATAGCAGATGGAGAGGACCACCTGAAAGCTTTCACACACACACACAGTTGCATAATGTTTGAGCTGTATAAACAGATATGTTGTAATGAATGCTGAAATGTTCATATACCAAGATATGTGGGAGTATTTTATTCCCTGATTGTATTAATTCTCTTCATCTATTTATTAGATGGTTAAAAACTTTTACTCCTGTTCATTTTTGGCCTGATTTTTTTTCAAAGGTGTCAAGCATCTGCAGCTCAGGTTGGTCTCTGAGATGCATATCACCGCCACACAGATGGAAATTAGCAGCGTTATGATTGGTTTGTTCCACTCTTAATCCTTAGATTTTATTCCATAGCTCCAAATGAATGGGCTTATTTTCTGAGTCCTTGATCCAAGAAAATATCTCTAATCACAAAACAATTTTTAAGGATATGCTGCACTTCAGGCACATGCCCAGCTATAACTGAAATCAAATTTAAAGTAAAGCATATCACTTAAGTGTCTTCCAGAACAGGGATAGACTGAAACATGCCCAGATGTATTTTCTTGATTCAGAGTATAAGATGTTGCTCAAACTGCATAAGAATGGGCACAGTCTAGTCCTTGATTATAAAGTTTTTACCATGGCTTAATTATATTGAGGTTGCTAACTACATTTTGACCACAAGCTTTTAAAAGGTTTCACCTGTAAGAGTTCATGTCTTACACTATTTTTAATTGGCAGTGCAAGTTATGATTTCTATAATCCCAGTGATGGCAAGAAAAGTCAGTTTCCATGAATGCATGCCATGATGCTAACATGGACACTTGGTCTGATGGTCCCAGGGGCCTTAATAGGAGGCACAGGCTAGTATCAATGAAGTCCCTATCCCTGGCCATTAATTTATATGCAAGCTAGATGAGGTCCATAAAATTATCTGATCTCCTTATGCCTTTGTTACACTCTACTTACTAGTACAAGACTGGAAGACCTTTGTGAACTGGAGTGTTGAAATAAAGCAGCAACATTTATATATAGCACTTCAGTTTAGTCTATTACACTTTGACTTAATTTCTACTAGACAGGCTGATTACAACTAACTACATGAAAAATTATATCTCCAGGATCATTTGCAAATAAATCAACCAATCGTATAACAATATCAAGCCTCTTGTGCATATTTGACTCAATTCTGCACTCACTGAAATCAGTACTAAAGTTTCTATTAACTTTAAGATGGTACAGGATTTGGGTGTAAGCAGCATCTTTTAGGTGCTTGGTCCCTGAAGAAGAATTCCAAATCATGGCTAAACTCCAGTACAGAGTAGGGGAAAGTTAGCCCCTGCAGAATGAGGGACACAAATCAGTTATGATGCATGCACAGAGACTTCTGAAGTCAGCTTAAGTGTGTAATTGCCCAGAGCTAAGCAATAATGAAATGCTAGGCACATCTTCATAAGACACTTTACTGAGCATTAGACTAATCCAATGTGCAATAAAGCATCAGCATCTACATGTATGGGATTTGCTGTACAGTAAATTAGGCTAATGTGCTGTTTGCTAGCACCTAGAAATACAGGTACTAGATTAATGGCACATTAGCTACTGTGCAGCAGGACACACGTAGACGCTGACGGGGAGCAATTTGCTTCCGATCAGCACCAGCAGCAGCCCTGATGTGGGGGAGCTGTGCTGGCTGCAGGGGCAGCTGTCTCTCTACCACATGGGGATCAAGACCTGTCCTGATCCCTACATGGCTGGGAGAGCTTTCCAGCTGCTGGGACTGCTGCATCCTGGCCATGTAGGGATTGGCCACATGGCTGAATGCAGCAGTCCCAGCTGCTGGGGCAGCTCTCCCCTGCCCTGTGGAGATCAGGACTAGCCCCTGTGCCCCCTGCTAACTTTGACCTGGCACCTGGGGGAGCCTGGATCTCCCCTTGGCTCCTGCAGATGGGCAAAGTAGGGCGAGAGCAGCCCTGGAGTGAGCTGCTTCTGTTGGGAGCAAACTTGCTCCTGATGGATGCATGTTCACATGCATGTTGGGGCACAGTTTAATGCACCTGATATTTTCTGCAAAGGAAAAATCAGGTGCATTAATTGCACGTGTAGATGCACCTGCTGCGTCTTAAACCCTACTTCAGGTACCTCTCCCAGCATTGCCAAGATAAAGTCCCTATTGTTTTGGGACCCAGAGACATGAATCCTCTCCGAAAAGTAGGTGTCACATGCCTGGTCTCGGTGAACTGAGTAGGGCTTATTTTTTTTCCTTTAAAAACATGACTGATAGAAGATTTGTCTGGGTTAAATATCTCCTTTGCCTGACTATGTTCAAAACTACAGCTTCCAACCCTGGAAACAGTTCACTAATCACCAGGCTGCAGCCTATTCTAAGGCATTCTCTACCCCTTCTGTTGAAGAAGCACCCCTTTCCAAAATCCCAGCACATAAAGGAATTGAACCTGGCTCTACTACTTCCTGGCTGAGGCTTCTAATAACCAGCTGTTGATCTAATAAGTTACTCCCCCACTAGCACTTTTAAAAGAAAGGGGTCTGCTGCTTCAATTTGAATGGAGCTCTGTCCTGTTGCTATGTAGGTCTGCTCAGAGGTAGAATAAATAGAATAACACCTTGTTTCTGCACCTTCAATGGACTGCTCACCTTTGTTAGACTGAGGGGTTTCTGCACATCTACAGAGGCCAAAATTGAAGGCACCAAGGGGGCTGTCAAGTTCCAAACTGAGGTACTTGCAGTGTTTAGGCACCTTCCAAATCAGTCTGCAGCTGAATGGACATTTTCAGGATCATAATTTTGGACATAGGTGCTTAAATTCCATCTAAGTCTCATTTTAGGCTTATTATTATTTTGGATATAACCCATAGTGCTGTTACATGGCCAACAGGATTTTGTTCAGAGGGCCTGACTAAAGACTCACTAAAGTTAAAGACTCTTACTAACTTCAAAGAGCTTTGGATGAGGCCCATAACTGGAATTTTTATAGACATGAACTGATTCTCTCTCAAGTCTGGGACAAAACACCAGGGCTAGGGACAGATATTCAAAAAGCCTCAGTTGATTCAATCTTTGCAGGTTAGTCTAACCTAGCTAGGCTGAACTGGTTTGAAATGGGACAGACATTCTCTCTGGACTCAGGAAATGCAGGCACATGCCTGCAGTGGCTCAGGCTAGAAGCTGGGGGACACTAGAGCAGCCCTCCCCTTCTGCAGGGAGCTGAGCTGAGGTGGGGCATGGCCAGGCCCCAGCAAGACTCTCTTGTGAGGGAGGTCTGCCTGCACAGTCCCAGGCTTTTTCCCGCTGCCTGCTCAACGGGCGGGAGTGTTGCCAGCCCCCCAGCCCCGGGCAAACACTCTGGGGCAAGTTGCGGTATGCAGTGCATGCATCTGTTGATGACATGGAGCTTTTCAATCTCGCTCCCTGCTTCATCATTCTGCCTGCAGAGGGGGTGGGGGCATGTCTGATAACAGCCTCTCTCCATATTAGTTCAAACTTCTTAAACAGCTTACCAGCCAGCCCTGCTGTGGGGCAGAGAGCCCCACCCAGCCCAGAGAGCATGCAGGGATGCTGGGGGACTCTGATTTAATCTAAACCAGCAAAGGATCTGGGGCAGACATTGCATAAACCGGTTTGACCCAAATCAGTTAAGTCTGATACTACATTCAACCAGATTTATCTCGAATTGGTTCCAGCCATTTTCAAGCTGGTTTATCTGCACTGAACATCTGTTGTTACAGGTTTACACCAGTTTCTGATCACTTAAACTGGCTTATGTGTAATGTCTGTCCCTAGCCCAGTAGTCTTCAGCGGGGACAGGATTAGACGCTGTATACCAAACACACAGGTTTGCCCTGCACACACATGCATGCACACATACGTGTGTGTGTGCACACATGTACGTGCACACACACATACTTCAGTGGGAGCAGGAACAGGATTGAAACATCTTATTTGCCCCAAACACCCTCTGAAGTCAACAGGAAGTAGGCCTAAATGTGTAATTAACTTCAGTACATACCTTCCAGAGGTTTTAGACTCTGGTTCAACCATAGAGCTGCTCAGCATTGATCAGATTTTCTGTTTGTCTGGTAATTACTGCTGCTGGGCTTACAAGATGAAAACTGAAAATCATGGTCAGCATGCGGTAGTGTTATCCAGGTAATCAGGCGAGATGCTCTTAATGGCCTCTGTTGGCCTCAGACTCAACATATGTGAAGTGCTGTTGTTTGACTCAGCAATTATTTTTTGGCCCCGGATTGGTAATACTGTGAATTTCCTTTAACTTCTTTGGCATCATTTTTAAAGCAGGGTGGAGTCTTTTTGGCTTGCTTGTCATTGCTTGGGCACATTCAAACTGCTAAAGATGAGATCTACTGGGCAAAACATCAACAGCTCACATGCTAAAGCCTGAGAATGTTGAGTAACTTTTTCCACCTCTTTTTTTAGCGTCAGCTAATTAAAAGTCCAAGTGTAAAACCTTACATACGTTATATGTACAAAAGGAAAAATTTATTTAAATTCATATAAAGACCTGTTCTTCACCCAGGTCATCATTTTTGTAACGGCAGTGTTTGTTTATTTTCAAAGAACGTTGTACAACATATTTAGGTCAAAACATACCGTTTACCTTTAAAGAGCATATTTAACATTTAATATTGAATGTGGTGCGACATTTCAAATGACAGCCAAATAAATGATTTTTATTGTAGAACTTCTTTGTAAATAACGTTCACAGTGTTTTCTGTTGGCACCAGCACATACAGCTTTCTTTGCCTGCCAACTCTGGAGCAAGCCACATATAAACCATTTGTGTGAAAAGTATTGTTCCCTTAAATAGTCACTGGAAGCCTCCAAAAAGGGTCAGGTAAAAAATAACCCACCGATAATTTTTTCGGGTGGTATTCAGTGATTTTGGAAGGTTTCGAGTAGATAGGACCCACCGTTCTCGAGTTACAAGTGAACATACAGACAGACGTGCACTTCATTTTATCAGAATGACAGTTGAACAGCTGAACTGAATTCCCTGCATCTGAAATGGAGTGGTACCAGTTTGTTATCCAAGAAGTGAAGTAATCCCGGTCGCTAGAAGCCCCCGAAAGGGTCAAGGGAAAAATAACCCAGCTATAATTTTCCTTGGGTGGCATTCAGTGATTTTTGCAAGATAGGATTTTTGGAGAAGATAGGACCAGCCATGCTCAAGTTATAAGCAAACGTATAATAGTGACAGTTGAACTGAATTCTGAACGGACGGGTACCGAGAAGTGAAGGAATCCCAGCCCGTGGAAGCCCCCAAAAGGGTCAGGTGAAAAATAACCCACGTCTAATTTTCCATGGGTGGTATTTGGTGATTTCTGGAAGGTTTGGATAGATAGGACCAGCCATTCTCAAGTTAAGTGAATGTACAGACATACACTTAATTTTATATAGAGAGATAAGGCCAGGAATCTAGGTCCAAATATGCTTTAGTTTATGCTTTTTCCCTATGGATTGCTTCAGATTTAAAAATGTGATTTTTTGTCAGGTCCAGTAATCCATTTATTCACAGAATCGTAGAAATTATTGCTAGAGGGGACCTCAGATGGTCATCTATTCCAACCCCGGTGTTCAAGGCAGGATCATCCATGATCTTACAGTAATTTTTTTTGGAAGAATTTATGCTGTAAGAACAGGAATGTTGATTTTTTTCCTCCCCCTTTTGTGTGGAAATGTTTGATAGGGAGAAAAGTATAACGTTTATATGTAACGGCTGCAAATCTAAGTCCAAACCTTACTCACTGTCCCCATACAAGCAGTCTATTGATTTTGGTGGTATAACGTGTATGAGTAATGTGAGCAGAATTTGGCCCCTACTCACTAATAGCAATAGTCTGGCTCGGGCCAGAAGACAGATGTAATAGACCCAAAGCAAACAAACATACTGTAAAAAGGCATCGTTACTGGAACGTTCAGCCCAGGTTGAAGACTGCATTGCACCTCTTGATTTCAGTACATAACGAGCCTGCTTACACTAGGGATGAATAAACATGAGGACAACATATTCTGATTTTTCAGAGAATCTGGATGAAATCAGTGTTTATTTTATTGTGTAAAGCACTCAGCATCAGGCTTTCCTTGTATTTCCCCTCGACGCCTACAACGCGAGTCTTTTGCTTTGTTGCAACAGTGCCAGAGTAGGCACTGTCAGTTTACAGGTAGACACAGATTGGCTAATGCCTGCCTACAGCACCTGCCAGATTTTGATTTAGATATTGAACAAACTCTTGGAGCTTTACTTAAGTCTCCAAATGGCAAGTTTCAGAGATGTCCCCTCCTATTTTGCAGCACATCAGCCGTAAGCTAAAAGTACCATCTTTTCAATTTAAAACTCTGTTACTCTGTTACAGTTTTAAATTGAAAAATTTCCCGCCCCCACCTCCCCCAAAGGTCATAGCTTTCTAGGAAGAAATATAAGTAACCAGAACTGCGTTGCAATAGTTTAATAGAAATTTTTCCAAGCATTTTAAAAGGAAGGTCTGGAGGGATGAGGTAAGAGGGTGTTGTTCCAAATTCAGCTGTAGCCAACAGCTGGTGTAACAAATACAGCATACACACAGACTGATAACAGGAAGGAAAATATGAATAATGGAAAGGGAAAGTATACAAATACCCTGTACGGTTTTCAAAGGAAGGACCTAATTCAGCTAAACACTTCAACACAATCTTCGATCCCATTACATTCAATGCATGTGCTTGGAATTTAGGAATGCGTTGAGATGATTTATGGAATCAGGGCTCAAGGACACCTTGCACATTTTATGGCTCTAATGGGCAAAATTATTCAATTTATATAAAACACTGGCTACAATTTTGCTATCATTATGGGAAAGCTGCACTGGGAAATGGTTGATTTGAGTGTGAATTAAAAAAACTCCAGTAATATATTGTACAATTGATCTGTCCATCTGCCTGCCTTTATTGCGCACATCATTCATCACCACGATACCGAATCACCTCCGTAATTGCCAGATTTTCCATAAACCAGAATTTAGCTTAGGGAGTTCCAGAGACAACACATCGAAGAACGTTAAAAGTTGTCAGAGTTGACTGGGAGCTCTACGGCATTCTGAATACTGGGAGGTGAAATCTGTCGCTAGTGAAAGCCAGTGGGAATTTTGTCATTGATTTCAATGCGGTCAAAATTTAACCCAGCTGATGTATTTATAAAATGCTTAGGATAATATTGGAAAGATTTTTAAAACACACATCAATCTTTCCATTAAACATAAAGTATACACGTAAAAATATATATAAAATGGCCTTTCAAAATTATTCCAAACATAACTAAACAGCAGAAGCAATGTTGTCATATCAGTCTTAGAATATCATCCAGCAGCCCTAGACTTTCACACAGACGTACTCCTGTCTGAGGCTGTTAGAGGGCTATAGAAAGTTTAACAGACTTATAAGACCCCTGTCAAATCGGGGAATATGTGGCTCCCTTTCTGCAAGAGGGGAACAGTGCAATATAAAGATGTGACCTGGCCAAGATGATGATGTAAAGCTGTGGCAGAAAAGGCCAGAAAGAACCCTTGTAGAGTCCTCTCAGTCCAGTGTCTTAGCCACAAGACCATCTAGATTATATCCTGTAGGGGGAAATTACAATCACGTTAACTACTTTTCTGATTCTGTTGCAGATGTATTGTGAGAGGTTTATATGTATCCTGAGAATACTTGGAACCACACTCTTTGGGGTCTCCCTCCTGCTTGGAATCACAGCTGCTTACATTGTTGGCTACCAGTTTATCCAAACAGACAATTACTATTTCTCTTTTGGACTTTATGGTGCTATTCTAGCATCCCATCTCATCATCCAAAGCCTGTTTGCCTTTTTAGAACACAGGAAAATGAAAAGATCACTAGAGACTCCAATCAAGTTGAACAAAACAGTTGCCCTTTGTATTGCTGCCTATCAAGAGGATCCTGACTATTTAAGAAAATGTTTACTTTCAGTAAAAAGGCTGACCTACCCTGGAATTAAAGTTATCATGGTCATTGACGGGAATTCAGAAGATGATATTTACATGATGGATATTTTTAGTGAAATCATGGGCAGGGATAATTCTGCCACCTACATATGGAGGAATAACTTTCATGAAAGAGGCCCAGGTGAGACTGAGGAATCGCATAAAGAGAGCATGCAACATGTAACTCAGCTGGTCCTCGCCAACAAAAGCGTTTGCATCATGCAGAAATGGGGTGGAAAAAGAGAAGTCATGTACACAGCATTCAAAGCACTCGGGAGAAGTGTGGATTACGTACAGGTAGGTATGAAAGCACAAGGGCAATGCCAATTCAAACATGCCTTGAAATAAAGTGGCTTTTATATACACTGTAGCCCATCCTAGTCCCAATGAAAACAGTGCTTCTTTCAGTCTTATTTGGAAACAGTATGACCGTTGAAAGCATATTTTGTAACTTTTTAAAATGGCTACACTATCTGTGAATATGCTAAATCCATGTGCTGCTGTTAGAGAAGTCTGAGGGATTTTCTGAAGCTTACAGCACTATTCCCTTATCAAAACGGCTCCATTTCTAAAAAGCACTACTTTAGCAGATGCCTGCTTTACCAGTGTAAGTCAAGATCAGAGGTAATTTTTCATTCTCTGATAAGCTCAGAGGCCCTGTGTGCAAACATGTTATGATCTATTAGGTGGTTCTAGAGGACTATCTCAAAGGACAGACAGACTCAGTAGGGGGAAAAAACCAGACATTTTTACATCTTCTAAGCTTTTTAAGACCATTCAGTAGAGGGTTCAAAGTAAAGTTCTTAAAAGAGATATTATCCAGCCAGGAGGAGCATTCACTTCATTGGCTACAGCTGCATTACCTCACTCACCACAATTTGGCCCTTAGAGCCTTTATGACTCTGTTCACTTAAGAACGAATTAAGCTGGGCCCACTCTCCCTATTTCCAAAGTGGCAGATTTCCTTCCAGCTGTCCTGGATCCTGCAAAAGTCTTTTCTCTGTTTTGGCCCTGATTTGCAGCCCCTACATATGGAAGTACTCCTTTCTCCTGGAAATAGGCCTACTGACTTCAGTCAGAAAATGCTTCTTACATAAATAATGTTAGTAGGATCAGGCCATTTGTATGGACACTGAAGATCACTAGTGATTTTAAACTCAATTTGCAGTTTCTGAGAAGCTGAGAGCATTATCAGGTTTTTAGAGGTCCTTCCTCTTTATCCTTGTGGACCTCAAAGTCAGCTGCCTTGAGCTTTGTCTTTAAGGATCCTCTTTTGATGGTCAGTCTGCTTCCTGCCAGAGCTTCTCTCCTGGCCTCTCAGAGGTTCCATATTCTAATCACTCAGTCTTTCTTGGCACATTTACACAAGCAATTAATGTGAATGACTATACTTCTGCTCAATTTGAGCTGGAGTAAACTAATCCTGATATCACCTTCTACATGTGCATTTAAGATCAGTAACTTACTGTGCTGCTGGATACCACTTGTATCTGATAAGACTATTCTGCAGCACAGTAAATTAGTCTACTAGTTGCCATGCACGTGTAGACAGTGAAGATTTACTGCACAGCAAATTAGTTTTCTACTCAGTAAAGTGTCTCATGTAGCTGTGCCCTTTTACCAGTGCTGATCATAAGTTGATAGAAGCATGCAAGATTTGAACATTCCCTTTCTAAGGTTATGCAAAAAGGTCACCATGGTGGCTGAATAAATACAGAAGGGTCTTCAAAGGCAGGAGAATCAAGCACCACTACTGGAGAGTGCAGGAAATAAGTCTTTTATCAGGATATGATCAGTTCTTATTTCATTAATAGGGCAGAGATTTTTTTTTTAAATCTCTCTTGCCTGTCCTGTTAGAAAACTCAGACTGGTGTCTTCCAAAAAACTATGGATTCAATTCTCCACTGTCCTGCACCTTTTATCAGATAATGAGTGTACAAGGTGAGTGTAAAATTACTGTTACTGTCATCTGAGAGCAACTTGCACTAATTTTACATGTCCATAGCTACAGAACCATCAAGGCAACAAGAAGTCAGACCCATCCTACCTCCTCTATTTTCCTCAATCCTTTGTATCTGATGAGGAGAGCTTTTTTAAAAAGTGTTTCTGCTAAGGGAATGGTAGCCAAAAAACATCAGTGCTTTCATTCCATAGACATACTTCCAGCTTTGACAGCTTTGTTAGGTCTAGTGTACACCTAATTGTGACTAAGAGGGGCACCTGACCATCTCATAGGCCTGATGAATATCCCAGAAACCCAGTGGTGGCAGTGATCCCTCACAGTTGAGGATGATGACTCCCACAGGTGAAGTTGGAGTTGTAGATGAGTCCATTGATGGCTAAGGTGGCCTGTCCTAGAGCTGCAGACTCTCAGGCAAACACAACTGGCAGTCGTTAAAGGAAGGGTCAGACCACAGATTTCTCAATCTTGTTCTCTTTCCTTCCATTTCAGTCATTTTTATCATCTCAGAGTGAGATGGTTTTTCTCAAAGTAAGATGTACATTCTCTCACAAGGTGCTGCCATGTAGTCCAGTCCCTGGCTAGTTTTTCCCAATTTGTGGTGTCAATGCCATGATTCTTAAAGTTTGCCTTCACAGTGTCTTTGAAGCATTTCCTTTGGCCCCCAAGGCTAAGTGCAGACAGTCAGAAGCCCAAGGCTGAATTGAGTCAATCTTTGCAGGTTAGTCTAAGCTGGAAAGATTAAACTGAGAAACAACTGGACACAGATTTACCTTTGATTCAGGAAATGCAGCCACTTACTTGCAGTTATTCAGGCCAGTAGCTAGGGGGCACTAGACCATAGCTCTCTGACACACTTCCTCTTCTTCCTGACCCCAAGGTCTCTGAGATTTGCAGTCTAGGATCACAACAGCAGGGCTCTGAAGGGTTGCTCATCACTTCCTCTTCCTGCTTCCTGGTGCCTCTGGGATTTGTAGTCCACGGTTGCAGCCAGCAGTAACTTTCAGTAAGTTTAGCAGGGCAGGGCAGCTCTGTATTCAGGGGAAGGGGGGTTTAACCCCACTCCTTGCCCTCAGACCACAGCTAAGGTTTGCCAGGGAGGAGGGGGGACAGTCCCTGCCAGTCCCCTTCCCCCAAACTCTCTCTGCTGGAGCAGACAGTCCAGCCCAGCCCAGCCCAGGGCTGGAAAGCATGCAGGGATGCTGGGGGACTCTGTTTTAACTTGAATGAGGAAGGGGGTCTGGGACAGAAGTTTCATAAACTCGTTTGACTCAAATCAGTAAAGTCTGATACTACGTTCAACCAGGTTTATCTTAAACCAGTTTTAGCCTTTTTGAAACTGGTTTATGTGCACTGAGCTGCTGTTCTGTTACAGGCTTAAACCAGTTTCTGATCACTTCAACTGGTTTATGTGTAACTTCTGTCCCTAGCCCATGTGTCCTTTGTCCCAGAAACTAAGGCTACTGTAAATCAGACACCAAAGTCTATTAAAGACTGATGCAGGCAGCTAAGGCAGGCCTTGCATTAGACAGAGGAGATCTCTGGACAAAGGTTATGGTATGGACCCCTCCCTTCTCTACCCACACACTGTATTAACTTTGCCTCATGGCACCTCCTTGACCTTTGATCCCAGGGAATTGCCTTGGTGGCTAACCCTTAAAAATGTGACCTCTGAACTAAGGTCACATATACACTGTAAATGTAGTTGTGTCTCAGTGGATCAGGGTCGATATGGGTGTACCCACAATACAGTCAAAGCAAGGTCTATTTTGCAATTGCGGGCCAAAACATTTCCAAAATGGCTAGTGATTCTAAGTGACTTTTTTTTACAAGTGCCCAATGGGTGATACTTTAGAATGAAACAGATTTTCAGAAAATGTTGAGATTAATTCTCTGAAGATCAGACCCTCCCCGCTTTAAGATCACAGCAGGCACCCCAAAAATGAGCCATACACAATCACTAGTAATTTTTGAGATAGTGGCCTTACAGCCCCTAAAATGTAGCTATGTCCCTTCTGTATTGCCAAACAGAATCAATAAGTTAGTCATGCATGTAGACAAATCTGCTGTAACTTCAACCCTCATGCAGCTGCATTTGTATTTAAAGAATCTGGGTGTCATTTTTGTAATATTCTGTGATGCTGTGGAAGTATTTTGATGTCACTCATATCCTCACATGAAAATACAACCTGCTGATTACCAGGGTATATTGGACCAGTCCATTTCTTGCTCCTATTTATTACATGAATATGGTCAGGTGATACAAGGGAGGCACTGATCCAGGCTGGTAGACAAGGAAGAGAATTCCAGTACTAACCTTGGGTCCTATAAGGTGTTAAATGCTTGAAATAAATGGGATCCAGGGGTGCTTAGCACCTTCCAGTCTGTATTTATTTTGACTGGGAAGCTCCCTTTAGCACTCTTTCTCTCCTCCCCTCCCTTCTATCCCTCTATGTAATAAACACTATTTACCTGCAAAGGACTTGCCTTGACAGCATTTAAGCCTTGTCCCAAACTATGCAGCTAATTTAGTGAGGGTAGCTTCCTTGCTTGAATCCTGTCCAAAAGCCTTCTTTTTAGCTCCCAGTCTAACAGCTTTACTCTGTACTCATTCGTGCCCTCATATCTTTATCCTACAACTGATTGTGGATGCTTCAAATAAGTAGTCAGAGTGGTTAAAATGATAATAGTTGTGTTCCTGGACCCAAAGACTAGGATGCCTATACAGAAGTATCACTGGAATTTAATGGATACTCTGCTCATCCCTAGTTGTTTAGATGTTACACTGCTGAGGCCCCACCTAGTCGAAGGAGGGTTTCTACTACAATGCAATTCCACTTACCTAAAGGCTGCAGATAATGTCCCAAATCTGAAGATAAACTGGGCTACAGATTAACAGGACAGTAGGATGGGAGAATTTAACACCAAGCAAATGAGAGAGATGCCAGATTATTTTAGACAGGTTGCAGTCCAGGGCCTCAGTCTCAGAATACAACTGCACTTCAGATTAACCAGCCTGTCTGCATGCTCCTCCTACTCTCAAAGGATATAACCTGTCCTAACGCATACAGTGTTTAGTTAATTGGTTTTGTACGGCTTCGGAGGAAAATTTCACATGGTTTGAATGCCTGAGTATGTCATCTCTTTCTGCACCACTATCTCAGTGTGCTACGCTGCATGACCCACTGCCTCTGGCCTCACTTCCATTCTTTATACTAACATTCGAGAAAATGAAAGGTACATATCGAATATCAAATCTCTGCACTACTACTAATATATCACGTCACCAAAGTTGAAAATTGATTTGTTCTGGTATCAAAATATGTGTCTTTTATGAATTGCTAAACCCTTCTGTAAGCAAAAATAAAAGTTTCTTCTGCTTTTTTTACAAGCATCCATAGGTTAACTCCTCACCGATTCTTCCTCATGAATGTGGCAGACATCACCACATCACATCCAGTTAGTTTACCGATGTCAGCAGGATACCCACAAAAGTTGTGGTCTTCTGTCAAAGATTCTTAGTGCTCATCTAAGTGAACACAACTCTTGTCCAAATAAGCAAATCTGTTGTGCCAATAAAATAAATACAGCTGATATAGAAAATAGAAGGTTCTTTGTGAAGAGACCACTGATGAAAGTTGTTTCATTCAGTGCTACGCCCAGTTGCCTGCTACAAGTGGCCTTTTAAATGAAGTAACAAAACAAAATCCAAACGGGCATTGAATTGCATTCGCCATTCTATGTACATCGAGTTGCTAAAATCATTCTTTTCTCAAATATTTTCCAGTGTGTTCCCCATCTCATTTGTTCCCTGTGTTGCATTACTTACAGGTTTGTGATTCAGACACAATGCTTGATCCAGCATCCTCGGTGGAAATGGTGAAAGTTTTAGAGGAAGATCCAATGGTTGGAGGAGTCGGCGGTGACGTGCAGGTGAATACGGTGACCTTCAGATTAATTAAGAGGCGCTAGCAGTAAATATCATTACAACAAATGTTTCCTTGCATTTGAATGACTAGCACTGGGCATTCTTTGGCAGTGTTCATGAATCCTGCTGCTTTATGTAAACCTTTTATGACAGCCACTACTATAGGATCTGGGCAGCTCTGTGCTGTAGTTAAGTCTCATAACACCCATACAAGATAGGGTAAGGGTATTATTCCCATTTACAGGTGGGGAACCTAGATTCAGATGCTATTTTGGTGTTAGGCACTTAAATAAGGGCTGTGAACCTGAGTTAACGTAGGAAGTCTGTGAGGAGAGGGAGAAGGAATTGAACCAATGTTCTTTGAGTCCCAAACTAAGGCTCAGACTGCTGAACCATCCTGTTAAAGACCGTTAAAACCAAAAGATCCTTTAAAATCCAATATACTGCATAGTCCTTATACACTATTTGTTTCTTTTGGCAATTCTGTCAGATGGGAAAATCACTGAAGGGAATTTCAGTTTAGTTAGTGTAGGTACTCTATTTTATGTCCCAAGAGTCTTCAGGGAGGGGCACCCCCGAGCACACCCC
>NW_017728886.1:250841397-250862224 GCF_001723895.1 Crocodylus porosus | reverse complement strand
CTTTCTCAGGAGGCAATTGTGGGAATGTAGCTGTGAAGCTGTTCCAAAGACACCAGTGGGGCTATTTTTAACATCTCTGGAGTGCTTGAAAGTAGCCTTGTAGAGTAGCTTTGTTGCTGCATTTCTGGGTTTGGACTCATGGAGACAGGAGTGGGTAGGTGGGGCATTCCTAAGAACACCCCTTCCAGTGAGTGCCAGGGACACGGTGTAGATTTTCCCTCTCTCTTCAGATTTTAAGTAGTGCATTTGCTTTGTAATTGCAGCAGAGAGGTGTTTTTCTCGTTCAGAACAATCACGTCTGTTGCAAAAATCATGAAGATAAATGCATCTTTTGTATTGGTATAAGTTTTATCCCTTCTACTTTAGTAGACTTTTACCATGGAGTAAAAAACGAAACAGCCAGCTAGGTTGGCCAGTAGCCAAACAGCTAACAACTGCCTCCCTATGTGAGCTGCTCTCCAGTGTCCCAGCTCTTGCAGTCTGAACAGCACAAGCCAGGCACTGCATTTTGCTCTACATATGTGAGCAGAGGAGATGGAAGACGGTGTGAGTCAGATAGGGAGGTGAATGGTCAAAGGTTCTGTAGAAAGGAAAGTTTCTGCAAAATCATAGAACTATAAAGCTAGAGAGATCTCAAAGGTCAACTGGTTCAAACCCCAGCAGGCAGGTTTTATTGTACCAAGGCATGTGTCAGGGGTGGTTTATCCAGAATCCTCTTAAAAACCTCTAGTGATGACTTCTGCAAGCAAGGAAGGATTTTGTGGTCTCCTTAGGCAACCTGTTCCAATATCTAGATGCTTGGATATTTCATTTTTCTTTCCAGATGTCTAATAACCCAAATCTTCCTACCTACCTTCAGTGGCTAAAGAAAGATTTGTTCACTATCCATTTTAAGTCAATCTTACAATGATTAGAAAATGTTATCATGTTACTCCTTAAAATCTCTTTTCTCCAAACTAAACATTCCCTGCTCTTTCAACCTCACCCCACGTGATTTGCTTTCCAGAACCCCAGTCATCATCATTGCCTTCTTTGAATCATCCCCAATTCTTCCTCAGGCTCTCCAATATGGCTTTCCTGAAAGAAAATAGGATAATGAGGACTCTGCTGGGGGGTGCTTCTCTCTCCTATGCTCTGCCAAGGAATCTCCTGCAAAATAAGTTTGAGGTGTGATGAGCACTCCCAAAATCTGATTATAGAAGTTCCCACCCCTGCTACTTTCTAGCAGTAAATAGAAATGAAAAGAAGATGTTTACACTTTGGAGATCTGAGCCTGCCAAAGTGACTGGATACAATTCAGCAGAGAGTGGGCACATCTGTACAAGATGTTTACTGCACAATAGACTATTAAGCTGCACATTACACATCTCCAGTGTCTATACATGAGGCCCCTATTAGGCTGAAGTAAACTAATTTACTTCACAGCAGGATAGTACTTGCAAATACAATCCTGCTGTGGAGTAAACAACTCTGCAGCAGTGCACATGTAGATGCTGCCCCGGCTGGCTAGGGCACAAGGGTGCTGACAGCCAGCCCCATGATAAATCATCCTCATGGCCCAGGCAGCCTTTCTGCAGCACTTTGAGCCAGGGGGAGCATTCCCTGCACTGGCAGGATGACTCCCCTGACTTGCCAGCCCGGGCTGCTCTGACCCAGCTCAATGTGCTCCACACCCAGGTGCACGTTCAAGCAGCAGTAAACTCTAGAGTTTATTACGTTGCATTAATTGCACATGTAGACATGGCCAGTGGGTGCATCTACATGAGACACTTTACTGCACAGTAGAGCTAATTACTGTGTAGTAACTGTCCACGTCTACATGTGCAGATGTTTACTGTGCAGTAATTGGCTCCAATCATGAGTAAATTTGCTACCTGCAAATGCACTACTGCACAGTAAGTAATCTTGAGTAAATTTGCTATTTGCATGTGTAGACACTTGACCGGGAGCATATATGCTCCTGGTTAGCTGGGCAGCAGAGGACAAGAGATTGCTCTCTGCCCCCAGGCACTGCCTGCTGCCGGGGCAGGCTCTACCACTGGAGCCCAAGTGAGGGCAATGTCCCTCTGCTCTGGCAGCAAGGACCTCCCAGCCCCCGCTCCATGATCACTGGGAGATCCCAACCCCTGAAGCTGGTACTGGGAAAAAAGATCTCCTAGTCAAGGGGTCGGGCTGGGAGAGAAGGATCTCCCTGTGGTACACATTGCAGAGTGGGGGCTGGGAGCTCCCCGCTGCCAGGGCAGGGGGCCATTATCCTCACTTGATGGAGCCCACCCTGGAAGCAGGCAGCTCCTGGGGGTAGGGAGCAATGTCCCAGCCCCAACCAGGAGCTTCCTTGCCCCTGGGTTAGCATCCAGCAGGAGTCTATAGCTCCTCCTGGCTGCTGCAGGGACCATTGCAGGCTACAGGGAACAGAAGAAGTCTGCTGCTAGGAGCAGCAAATCTGCTGCTGCATCTCTGCATGTGTAGACACATGTCTGGAAGATTTTACTCTTGAGTAGTTTACTCAAGTAAACTGCTCAAGATTATTTGCACATATAGACACACCCAGTGAGAACTAAGGTTCAGATAGTGTCTGTTCCACTTCCTGTGTGCTGTTAAGGTACCATGGAGGGAGAAGAGTCTTGCTCATAACTTTCCTCAGGGGACAACCCTGACACAGGGAGAATCTGTGGATGTGCAGAGTTGGTATAAACAAGCACTTAAACCTCCATTGTTGCTTCAACCTATTCCTGAACCGGGGAGAGAGAATCCAAAAACTATATTTAACACCTTGACAGACCCTCTGCTCTGCTATAGTTAGCAAAAACTGAATGCAGCAGCCATCTGATCCCAGAAGTCTACTGGATTTCTTAAGCAGGAATAGGGAGAAAGAAAGAGAGAAAGGCTTGATTAATGGGGCTGGAAGAAGATGATCAGTAAAAAAAAAAAAAAATTATGAAGTGAGGGAAAGAACTGTTGTTTGAGGCAGGGGGGGAACAAGTACTGATAGCACAAAAGCCACTGTAGTATTGAGCTTCCCAGCAGTGCTCTTCTGAAGAGGCATGACTTTGGTAGCACAAGCAGAGAGTCAGTGGGGAAGCCTGGCTCATGGAACAGCTCATTCAGCTTGGTAGGAACTGTCTGTCCAAACCTGCCTGTTTTACTGATAATACTTGAGGCTCTTTATTAGCTGTAAGAGAGGAAATCTCTCCTCAGAATTTGCTGTCCTATATTTTGGCTAAAACATACTATTTATGAATATATAGTATATATATTTTAATCCAATGGAACTAATTTTAAATGTTTTATGTACTTGCAGATTTTGAACAAATATGATTCCTGGATCAGCTTCCTCAGCAGTGTGAGATATTGGATGGCATTTAATATAGAAAGAGCCTGCCAGTCCTATTTTGGCTGTGTACAATGCATCAGTGGACCTTTGGGAATGTACAGGAACTCCTTGCTCCACGAATTTGTGGAAGATTGGTACAATCAAGAATTTATGGGCTCCCAATGCAGCTTTGGAGATGATAGACATCTAACTAACCGGGTGCTGAGTCTGGGCTATGCAACAAAGTACACAGCTAGATCCAAGTGCCTTACTGAAACACCTATAGAATATCTAAGGTGGTTGAATCAGCAGACCCGTTGGAGTAAATCATACTTCAGAGAGTGGCTGTATAATGCAATGTGGTTCCACAAGCATCATTTGTGGATGACTTACGAGGCTGTAATCACTGGATTCTTTCCTTTCTTCCTCATTGCCACAGTCATTCAGCTTTTCTACCGGGGGAAAATCTGGAACATTCTCCTTTTCTTGTTAATAGTTCAGTTTGTGGGCCTAGTAAAGTCTTCTTTTGCCAGCTGCCTAAGGGGGAACATTGTCATGGTGTTCATGTCACTCTACTCAGTGTTGTACATGTCAAGTTTACTTCCAGCGAAGATGTTTGCAATAGCCACAATAAATAAAGCAGGGTGGGGCACATCAGGAAGAAAAACCATTGTAGTCAACTTCATAGGACTCATTCCGGTGTCTGTTTGGTTTACAATCCTCCTAGGTGGTGTGATTTTCACTATATACAAGGAATCAAAAAAGCCATTTTCTGAGTCAACACAGAGAGTCCTCATCATTGGCACAATAGCCTATGCATGTTACTGGGTTTTTCTTTTGACTTTGTATTTGGTTCTGATCAACAAATGCGGCAGGCGGAAGAAAGAACAACACTATGACATGGTGCTTGATGTATGATGTTGCTGTGGAACGTCACTCAGAAATTTTTTAAGTAACCCAAATGACCTTACAGTATTTGTGGCATCGAATTAATGTTGCCAAGGGAAATGGATCACTGCTGCTGGGACTGGAACATTTATGTTCCTATGGTTCATTTTCATCCTGCCAAAGCAAAAAAAAAGTGATTTTTTTAAAAGAAAAACAAAACCACAGATTCAACCTGTTTGCAAGAAAATGAGATGACTTCTTTGTTTATGCACTTTTTCTATTGTGCATATGCCTGACAGTGTTATGTTCTATATATACCTCACTGGTCATGCTTATGTGGGACAGAAAGGAAAGGAGTTTGGTGACTTAAGCAAAGGATCTTATAACCCCTTGCAATCTAATTTATGAACTACTTTTTGTAATAGTTTTATTTTATAGGAAGGGTCTTTTGTGTTAGGCTGCCAAATGTAATGCCAAAGGTAAATTTTAAGAGGCTATTGAATGAGCTGTATTTTTATATTATTGTGTGTGTATTTTTTAAGCCAACTTTTTTTTTTAATTGCATATTTTATATTTTCTGTGTCTGCCAAAAACAATGCCTCCCCAGCATTTTGTTTTCTATCTTCTTTATGTAGGTTTTGGAAGAATTCGTACTTTTCCTAAGAACTGCCCACAATGTGAAAATTTATGTTGATCTGATATTATTCACATGAGAAAGAATAAAATGTCTCTCTACCTTTTTTACGATGAATGGTTACTTCTGTGAAAAATATTTAAAATGTGCTTTTTGAACTTTTGACTTAATTTTATTAGAAAAGACCAACATCATTGACAGTTTTCTAATACAAACATATTTGTGTGCACAAAAAGGCCAAAGGGGTAGATAAGTGCAATTTTTTTTGGAGAACATTGTAAGAACAGTACAGTCCTGGCATTCAGTATACAATAAGCCTGGTCCTCATGCCATTGAAGTCAATGGCATGCATTTTTGATGGGGACAGGATTTGGACCAAAAGCTTCTGATCCTGGGAATGCAGAGTAGTCAAAACTCCTATTGACTTTAATGAATGTTGTCAATGCCCTGCAACTCTTAGAATCAGGAAGATAGCGTACATGTGGCAGAGAAGCAAAACAAAATTTCATTGACATAAAGAAAGGGTCAACATTTTCAAAATCTGGGTGCCTAAAATAGAGCTTCCAATTGATGTTCCTGTAATCTGACCTCCTGTATAACAAATGCCATAAAATGTCACCCCTTACCTCTATACTGAATCCCATAATGCGGGTTTGACTAGAGTATCTATCTTCCAGAAAAGTATCCAGTCTTGAATTGTGTCAAGTAATGGGAATCTACCACTTCCTTGGTATCTGCTGCCTAAACATTCAATTTTAGACCCTGGTTTTGCAAAGTGATGTTCAGGACCAAATTTTGCCGTCCTTAACCAGCCAAAGGAATGTGGCATTCAGCCTTAATACACTTTTATAAAGGAAAATGATAAAACATCAGCTCCATACAAATATATGCCCTTTTGGATTCTGGTATAAAAAGCACTGTGGTAAAGCAGAAATCAGCATGTGATATTTTAACAACCTAGAAGCATTTTCAGCTTCCTTAGAATATTTTTCTGCTGTAGAATGAACTGCACACACCTACCTTACTTGTCTGATTATCTTGAGGTACATGGTTGCTTGAAAGTCATACTAATACTATGGTAATGATTGGAGAGTTGATACTCATTGGTTACAAAATAGAACAGTATTAAAAATAAGTAAGAGAAACATTAAAAAGAAACTTGACTTTGCCTTTTACTATTTATGTTGTAAGTTAAAGCTTGGGTAACATTCAAATGTCAAATAAATCTTTTCATTCTATAAAAGATTGAATTAATTGCCTGTATTTATTCTAGCAATTCATTCAATGTACTTTCAGTATAGGTTGTATAGTATAATTTTTACTTTCATAAATAAAATATTTTTGATAAGATTATGACTAATTCATGTGGTTTTTGGTCATCACTTCTACAGATAAACCCTAGTAGTCCCCAACATTACAGCCACATACTGTACATTGAAATTTTGCAATCTGAAATTTAGCAGTCCTTGCATATCTGATTAACGTTCTACCTAGCAGGCAAAAAAGACTGGCTTGTGGTTAAACAACTAGGCTAGGGAGACACATTACACGTAAACCAGTTTAAGTGATCAGAAACTGGTTGAAACCTGTAACAGAACAGAAGTTCAGTGCAGATAAACTGGTTTGAAAATAGCTGAAACCAGTTTGAGATAAACCTAGTTGAATGTAGGATCAGACTTAACTGAACTGGGTCAAACCTGTTTATGCAATGTCTGTCCTAGACCCCTTCCTAGTTTAAGTTAAATCAGAATCTTCTAGCATCCCAGTTGCTTGGCAACCCTGGGTGAGACTCTGATCTCTGCTCCAACCCAGCAGGCCTGGCCCTTTCTCTCTGTTCCTGGACTGCAGCTCTGGCAGAGACTGCAAGTACAGGGCATCTGTCTGGCTTCCTCCTGTCCGCCCCCGCCCACCACCACTCCCTGGCTGAAGCAGGGATTTCCCCCCCTCACTTCTGCATTACACAGACACCTCACATTAGTTAGCATACCACAGTTCACTCTGTGATAGACAAGGCAGACAGGACAGTGCCACTTAGGGCTTTTTGGAGCTAATCAACAGGTATCTGGTATTGTTCCCTCCATTCCTTCTTTGGAACAAGTTTTTAAAGAAGGTCTTGAACTAATGACAGATCCTTTTATTTTGCTGATGAGGTGATAAATGCTCCCTGCTGTGTAACTAAATCCCTGATGGCTCCCTTGCTGACCAGCAAAGTGGTGGGGGGCTCCCTAATTAGAGCATCCTGCTGTGGCCTGGCCATGCCTCCCCTCAGCTCAGCACTATGGAAGGGAAGGAGGGCTGCTCTAGTGCCCCCAGATTCTAGCTTGAGTCACTGTGGGCATTTGCCCACATTTTTTCAGTTTAGAGGGGATGTCTGTATGGTTACAAATTGATTCAGCCTAGGCAGGTTAGACCAAGATTGAATCTGCAAAGATTGAATCAATTCAGGATCAGGCTTTTTACATGTCAGGCCCTAGCACTAGGAAGGGGAATCAGTCCTCATGGTGATAACACAAAGAGGTACTGTTAGTGGGTTGGATTCCTAAGTACAATGACTAAATATAGATTGTCAAAAGCCTGAGGCTGAATTGATTCAGTCTTTATAGATTAATATAAATTACATAGATTGAAGCAATAAATGAACAGGCATTCACTTCTCATTCTGTAAATGCAGCCAGCGGCCTGCAGTGGTCCAGGACATTAGCCGGGGGGCACTAGAGCACATCTCCCTGCCCAGCTGGGGCAGATAGCTTGAGCCAAGACTAGCTCAACCACCCTGCAAAGGGTTGTTCGTGAGGCATATGCAAAGCATTCTGGGATGCTGAGGGATGCTTTTGCGTTAACTTGCATCTGGAGAGCATCTGGGATAGAGGTTCAATAAACTGATTTAACCTAAATCAGTTAACTCTGATATTACATCCATATAGGTTTATCTTAAACTGGTTTGGGCCATTTTTAAAAGCAGTTTGTGTGCACCAAACTTCTGTTTTGTTACAGAATTGAACCAGTTTCCTGTCACTTAATACCAGTTTAAGTGTAATTTGTCCCCAGCCAATAGGAAGTGTGGTGTAGTGATCTGGAGCAATTTACCAGGAATTGGGAGAACTGATTCCTAGTCCTGAATTTGTCATGGGATCTGCTGCTTGAGCCTGTTCACCTGCCTGATCCCCAGCTTCCCCATGTACAGAACAGGAAGAATCAATGTTTTCCTTCTTTGTAAAATACTTTGAGATTCATGGAGAAAATACCTCCTATAAAAGAGCTAGGGATTAGTATTAAGCACTGTGCAAACAGATTATAAAGAGGATACTTCCGTGGAGCAGGGACACTCAGTCTATTTTTGTATATGGATTATTACCCATCATGGAAATAATCTGTTCCCAAATTTACTATGGGTTTTCCTCGCTGTATGCAGGTTCTGTATATGTGAATTTGATCTTATGAGATGGCCCTTTTTATACCAAAAAATCATTATATGCAAGGTAAATTCACTCTTATGTGATAGGTATGGTGGAAGCCCGCAGTCAGCTGCTATGTGCAGTGCATTGTGGGAGTGCTGTGCACAGAAATATAGTCTCCTGTGTGGATCTGTGGTTTACACTCGTAGTCTGCAACACATGTTCCTGTAGTTGCCATCCCCATTATGGTAACATTCACCACCACCCTGTGCTTGTTTGCACTGTAGACTGGTGATAAGTACCAAAATTGTCTTGTAAAAGTGGTAGAAATGGGGGTCAGTACAGTTGAGGTATTGGAATGTACCCCTATTTGTTACATTGTAAAGTGGGTTCCCTTTACTCAAATTCAAGTTATGGGATGTTTTCCAGGAACGTGTGTTTAGCATAGAGCGAGGGAATCCTGTCCAGATTTCTTATGTGATCTTGCATACTTGTACTTTGCAAAAAGTCCTCTGCAAATCAGAGCAGTAACCTCTCTGTTGATCAGTTTCCGCATCAATACCAGGAAGGCTACCAGGATCAATTTAGTGAATAATTATCCAGTTCAAGCAAGATTTCTATTGACAAATATGTTTTAATCAAAAAGTAACTGTACATCTAAATAGTCTTGGAAGATTTAAATTTGCAGCGCAGCAACATTTTTTTTTCTTGGATCAAAATGAATTGTTTTCTTTAAAAAAACCCTTTTTTCAGTTCAAAACAAAATTGGTAATCTCTCTCTCTCTCTCACACACACACACATTTTTAAACTCACCCTATTTTTCATAAAAAAGCCAACGTATTTTTCATTGGAAATTTCAATTAAATGAAAATAACCAGAAAAAAATACATAAAATATTGTAAAAATTGACATCTTTTAACCAACTCTATTGTGAGAAGCCTGTACAGAATGATGATAAACTTAAAAATATAATCCCTACCTACAAATAATATAAAAAAATCTTATCTGGACTTATCTCCAATTTTAATCCATTTCTAGAACCGAATTGATTTGCTTTCATAATAAGCATCTACAAGTACCAGGTGGAGAGAATTACCTGAGGCAGGGGTGGCCAATTATTTCAGCCGGAGGGTTGCTTAATGACTTTTGGTGAGCTGTTGAGGGTCACAAGGGTAGCCCCACCCTTTGATAGGTGTCCCATTCCCTGGTCACTATCTTGGAACCAGAAGTCCCACCTGTAAACCCTGACCTTTGCCATCAGAATTACTCCTTTGGCAAGGGGGTTTGCCATCTTGGAACTAGAAAAAAACAACAAATTATTATTAATCGAACATATATGGTGGTGTTTGGGGGTGTGTGTGGGTGCTTGTGTATAGTGGGACCCCCCCAACAAACACGCTGTGTGGGATGCCCCCTACAAACATGCCCCGCCATTGTGCACGGCCCCTGCCCACCAACGGCAGCAGCAGGCAGAGCCCCCAGGTGGTGTGCGGTCCCAGCAAGCCCCAGGACTACATGTGGCTGGGCTGCCAGCTCCATTGTGCAGGACTCACATGCCTGAGCCCCATGCTGTCAGGTGGAGCATCACACGATGAAGCCAGTGGTACCGGTCATGGGCTTGGCTGGGGTGGCAGGGAGAGGGGTGGAGCTGGCCTGACTCCATAGCATGGAGCACCCCTCCATTCCCCATGACCTGTGCATGACAGTGATCCAGCTCCATCGCACGGGTCACCCCACGGAGGCACACAGCTTGGACAGAGACGCCAGGAACTGCATATGACCCTCAGGAGCCCTAAGCAATGGAGCTGGGGGGACCCCATGCCCCTGCTGGCCTGGGTTCCATGCTCCTGCCACCCCACCCTGGGCCCCTGCAAGCCCCATCCCTGGGGCACCAGCACAGGCCCCATGCTCTTGCCCACTGCACCCTACACCCCTCCACTTGCTTACTGCCGCTGCCACCCTTCCCCTACCTGCTGCCGCCCTTCCTTTGTACCCTCCCCCACCCACTGCCACTCCTTGCCTGCCCACTGCCACTCTCCCTCCACCACCTTTCCCCCACTGCTGTCCTTCCCCTGCCTGCTGCCACCACTTCCCTATCTTCAGGGCCAGGGTCAGGGCTGTCCCATGGGCAAGGGTGGGAGCGCAGTATGTGCTGTGCCACAAGGAGTGAGCAGGGTTCAGCCCTATTTGAGCACATCAGGGGCAGCCCAGGGCCAGGCCGGATACAGTGAATTGGTAGGCACCTGCCTGCAGCCCAGATAAAATTGCCTGGTGGGCTTGATTCAGCCATATTTTACCTGCCCCTGAGCTTAGGGAGCCACAGTGGTAATATTGTTGAAGAAGCCCTCTTGTTTTGTATTGCTAAAGTGCTTTGCTCTGGTCCTAAATCAGACTTCTTTCAGAAGAAAAAGGATTACGTAGCATAATTTTCTAACAGAGGAGGAAAGGGGGGGGGGCAGACATTTACTGCCAAAAATGTCTCAGTGCATAAGCTCTTGTGAGTCAGTATTTTGTAATTTCTGCCTTTTATTCCTAGCAAGAAACAAAAGAAGGGTGGAGGACAAAGATTTGAGCCAAGCAGTTGAGAAGATCCTGTATTGCTGAGATTGGGGTGAAAATAGGCAGCTTTGCTGATAGCAAAATTAAATTTTCTCTCACAGTATTTTTTTTAAAACCCCACTGAGGAAAAACTTCCAGTTGTGACTCTTGGTCCTATGCAAATGGATCCCTGCATGTAGCATCCTAGTTACTTTGATGCCACTGTGCACAGATGCAGGAGAGACCATAAGGAATTTATTATTGCAGGATTGTGGCTGAAGTCTGCTTCCCTAAACACTGTATATTTTATATTCATCCGAAATCCAGATCCCAGTTCTCCTTGCCTTTCCATCTGAAATCTAGGACCCAGTTCTCCTTGCCATTGTGAGTCATACCCATACTTATGGGTATGGTTTCTCTACCAACCTGTCTGAGAGCCAAATCCTTAAAACACATTTGATTTAGTTACTACCAACTACCAAACTCAACAGGAGTTGTTATAGTTTTTTTGTTGCCACTGTAATTGGAGGACTGATCCTGCAAGATGTTAAGCACCTCTACAAATTTAACTGAAATTAGGACATTTTAATACTGAGTCAGAGTATTCACACAGGATGTGGAGCAGGGGGAGGGGTTGGCAGCAGCCAGATGTGGTGTGGGATGACAGTGGTGGCCATCGCATGCGAGTTCCCCCCCCGCTCCCACCCGTGCCTGGCTGGCTGGGCAGCACCTATGCAACCTGCAGAGGGGAGCAGCTGCCTTCACCCCCTCCCCCGAGCCAGCCCTGCTCCTAGTGGGGGGAAATGGCATGGGGTGGTGGGTGGCAGTGCTCCATCCCCAGCCTCCCGTTCATACCCCCTAGCCCTTTTCCACATACCCCCAGCTGACAACCCCTACTATAGGGCATTGATAACATAGCGCTTTTTTTTCCCCTAGCCAACTGTTTACGTCCAGCTCAAATACGGAGGGATTGAAAACTCCTACCATATGATGGCTATTCAAATACCTTAATTTATAGATTCAGTACAGATCCAGGACTAAACACCACTACCAGCTATTATGGGACACAGTGTTGCTTCCTGAGATCCCTTTCAATTCTATAATTCAATTACCTCCTTTGTTTATGTTATTAGCAAACAGGGACCCACTATGAAAGGAGAATGAGCTGCCCCTTACAGTGACCCTTGTACTCAGTGTGCCTGCTACATCAGGATCCAAGTGTATTATGGTGGGAAATGGAGGGAATCTTGCACAGCTGCTTTTTATGCTGTGCCTTTTGGGTGGGTTTCATTTTCTGCAGCTGTCAGTTCAGCACCTTTCTCATTGTTTTTTGCTTATCGGATCAATCCTTATGTTATTAATTAAAGGAGTGGACAGCGCTAACCCAGCTACAAATGCTGGAAAACAAGGTTCACATCTCTCCGGTAGCTTTGAAATCTTTTTTATCATGTCAGTTTTGTAGCAACTACAGCCACAAAAACTGAGCAAGCACAATAGGTTACAGAGAAGTTAAAGTTAGTGGGGACCAATGGATGCTGTTTTCCAGGCATTTTTCTCTCTGCAATTGCTGTGGAAATAAAGTGTCAGCAAAAACACATTCCCAAGCAGTACCCTGCTCCAGCATGTTAGAAAGAGCTGTAGAAAGTGCTAGCCTATAAGAACATATTATGCATCAGCAGTTCATCACCCAGTATCTTTCCTCTGTTGTATCTAGTTTCCTGATCAGCCCTATGTCAAGACAGAACATAAATCATTATTATCCCTGCATTTTTTACTGCTTATGATGTTTATTTGATTTGGATGTCAGTGTGTCATCAGACAAGACCTGAGAAACTAGGAAGTTCCAATCTCCAGGGGATGGGGCACCTGTATCCTTTTTCTTCCTGTGCATTTTTTAGAACTTAATTTGTTACATCCGAATCAGCACAGCCAGTGAGGTGTAAAACTAAGGTCTTAGTCACTTGTTCTAATTCAAGATCATGTTTCATAAGACTAGGCAAGATGCCCTACATAAATCCCAGTGTTTGTAATTAACCTTTTGCTTAATTGACTTGCCCCTGCCATCCCAATGGAACAGGTTTCTTCATATTCTCTTGTAAATTGTTAAGTCTCATGTATTATTATTGGGCAATATCAGACATGCAGCACCCCAAATGAGGCCCCATTTCAGTGGGGACAAAGCAATCCCTTTATTTGTATAATTTGCAAAACACCCCTATATGGAAATATTTCACTGTTGATATTATATCCTCTTCACTAGGCAGAGTGCCTGGAGTACTCACAGGTGCTATGTTGTCATCACTGGGGCCAATAAATAGATCCTCAGAATATCTGCCAGAGACAAATGTCCCCCAAGAGCTTCTCTGGGGTCCCAGTGAGTTCAATGAGCAATTGCTGCAGTTCCAGCAATATGTTCTCCAAATTATCTGCCAACCTATTGCTCACAGTTTGAGCTCAGCATTAGGGCTGCATGAAAGAAATTCCTCCATGCTAGGAGCATCAATGAACTCCTCCTTAAATACCTCATTACACAGGCTGACACAGGAGTATTTACAGTCATTTTATCATCTCTGCTGCACATGTATGGCAGATCACCTTTGGTGCCTGCCACTTAAGGGCCAGAGCAGGCAGCAGGGCAATTGCCAGGTGTAAGCCACCTGAGAAAGCAGTCACGTGACCTCAAGAGGGCCCTGGGATTGGAGAAGGGGGCTTAGTAGCCTGAATCTTAGATCCAGGTTCTCAGGGCTGGAGCAGCAGTCTGCTGCTGGAAACTGGAAAGATCCCACCCAGCCGAGCAGCTGCTCAGGAACACCTTGGGCAGGGTCTATAGGGATGGCAGGAGCTCCGGTCCTGGGTGCCAAAAACTGCACCCTGTGGGAGATGGGTGGCCTGGTGAGACTACCTGTGGTGGGGTAGTTCCCCAAAAATGCCAGGCTGGCTGCCTCCCCAGTGAAAAGAGGGTATGGGTGCCTTATAACCCCAGCCACCACAACTTAGTGGGAAGCAGAGCAGACAGTGGGGCCAGGCAAATGCAAATGGATGCAAGACCCCAAGGCCCCAGAATGGGGGAGGAGGGTTGGCCCCAGTGAGGGTTGGTGGGTGCAAAGTAGGGTTGCAAGGGGTGACCTGAAGGGCTGCGCAAGAGTTGATCAGTGAAGGAGCCCCAGTGAGGGTAATAAATCACTGCCCCAGTGAGAGGGCAGAGGAGAGTTGGGCCAAAGGCAGAGCTGGGCCTCAGTGAGAGGGCATGAGGACACCTGGGCAAGCAGAGCCAAAGGCAGAGGACAGCCAGTAGAGGGCCAGGGAAGTCAGAGTGGGTAGTCTGGAGCATAGTGTGGCAGCACAGTGTGACAATGAGCTCCAGGGGGGAGTGACCCTGGAGCACAAGTCACGGTGTGAGGCACTGTGCAATATGGATGCCATCTGCGAGGGATGGGACATGGTATGGGGGAGGTCAGAGCCTTGTGTAAACCCCTTGGCATTGGGGCATTTAATAGGTAGCCTCCCACTTATTACATCAGGTTTATCCCAACAAGTCATGGCAGGAAAGACTTCCCTAGACAAAGGGGTAGTTGGTATGGTAACCAGCCACGAGTTGGCTCCTTTGTCACAAAGAGTTTTATGCTTTGTGCCCCTTGTACGTTGCTGACACTGACAACTAGTCCAACATATCCCAGTAAGGCAAAACTCTGTGAAATGCATTGGTAGTTATGCTTCTTTTTGGTGCTTTAATCAAAGTTAAATCTCCTTACATGCTCCTTTTACATCTTTATGGGGAAATAGCTATGTTTTACAAGCCAGATGGAAGATCAACCAGAAGCCGTGTTGAAACTGGAGCTTTTACTCAGTGTTACTAAGGAAGTACTTGGTACCAAAGGGCTTTATCACACGTGCAAGCGCCTCAGTGCCAGGCGCTTTGAAAAGTGCCTGACGCCTCAATGCTTGCAGTTGTGTAAGTGGCAAAATGCACATCAGTGTGAAGAAAATGGCAACAGCCTGCTTTTGAACCAAAACACCTCCGAGGTACTTTAGTTCAAGAGCGCACTGCCGCCATTTTCTCTGTGCTGATACGCATTTCACTGTTTTTACAACTGTAAGCAGCGCAGTGCAAATCACCTTCTGTGCAAGCAGGCTTGATTAATCAAGTCTACTCCAAAGTGATGGATCTCCAGCACATCTGAGGTCTAAAAGGTACGTGTATAATTGCCCATTGTGACTCAGTAGGAAGAGAGAGAAAGGTGCTGGATGAAGAACTGTTAGGTCGCATCTAGTGGCTTCTCATGAATGTGCCCTGAAGTGCATGAGTGTGCTTCAGCTACATGGCGGGACCACCTTGCACTCAGACTCTGAATTTCAGGAGATCTCCCGGGTACAGGTGTGAAAGCTACCAGGGAGCAAAATCGAGGTTGTATTGTAAAAACTGGCTGGTGGTTCTACGCTTGAGGGCATTCAGCATGTGCCATAACTATGGGTATAGACATGCCCTTAAATGTTGACGGAAAACCAGGCCTGGCAACTGTCAAGTATTTCATCACTCTAAAATAACTGCACAGGGACTTCCTCCGGGCTCAGTACTGTTTTATTTAGAGGTGAGATTAGAGGAATCTGAAAGCATCTGTCAGTTAGCTGAGATTTAATACCTATTAAATCTCTCAGACTTTAAGGTAAAAGATGACTGGGCCTGAATAGCCTGCCAAGACTGGCGCTGAAATAGAAAAGCTGCCTACAACTCCACTGAGATCTAAGGACTGGGCACTGCAGTCCACAAAGTGGGAAAGGAGAGGGTGGAGGACAACTCTACAAAATATAAGAGTATGTGGGGTGAGGTATCAGTACGTAGGTCCATTTACATTACAGAATATCCCGTGTCATCAGATGGCTGTAATATGGCTTGAAGTTGCCTGTTTGCATGAGATAAACTATAACAATTACGGCATTGAGGCATTACTATATCTTAGCATATTAGCATGTAGACAGACTCCTACATATGAAGTGTTCAATCTGGCACTTCCATTGCTCTCCACCAAACTTCTGAGGAATGTACTTAATGCGCTGTATACATGGGAAAATGTATTCAGAATAAGCTGAGGGGTAACTACTTGTGGTAGTTAAATTATATACATATAACCTACTTCTAGTTAGTTATAAATGCCAGTAAAATCCCCTGGGTAGACATCTCTATTCTGTTAAGAGTGCTATTTTTGGTTCTGTTATCTAGGAAGAGGCTTAAGGCATTTTAATTCAGGAATAAGAGTATCCATGGCTTCTAAAGGTAAAACTAGGTCTGTATTATTTTATTGGTATAAATGGTATATCTTTTTACAGACAAGCCCTGTGTGTCATTTTCAACTGCCACAGAAAAACTGCCCACATACTGCAAAGCACAATCTTCAGGCACTTACAGACATGCTGCGAGTCTGCTCTGACGCACTGGAAATCCAGCGTGTCAGAGCAGACTCTCAAGCATGTGTAACCAGAACCAGTATAGATCTCTGAAGGAGCACACTATAAATATCTTCCCAAATAAATTAATGTATTTATAAAAGCTTTTATTTTTTCCTTTTTCAACCTTGCTAGTCTTAATTTAACACCAATCAACTTTATTATTTGTTGAGAATCTCATTCATTCTTTCACAGATAATTTACTCCAGTGCTGCAATTTTTCCTTTGTTTATAATCTGTGAAACATTTGCCACAGATGCTGTGCTTGTAATTATGAGCAATTCCAACAATTATTTAATTATCTTGAGTTCCCCCAAAATATTTTGGAAAAAATGCATTTCAAAATAACATAGGACTAATCCTATGATAGACTAACTAGACTGTTTCTATTAAAGAGTCTCTGTTACTCTTGTGTATGGACCTGGATTAGGCTTAAGAACACAAAATCATAGAAAAGTAAGGCTGGAAGGGACCTCAGGAGGTCATCTAGTCCAACCCCCTATTCAAGGCAGGAACTTTCTATAACCATACTAGATCGGTATTTATCCAAGCCAGGGGGCTTCAAACTTTTAAAATAATTGTACCCCCGGCGATCCCCTTTTTTGTAAGTGTACCTATGGGGGGTGAGTGGTGGAGTGGTGGCAGCGCAGCACCTGTGTGGCCCTGCTCTTGCCCCACCTTGGCCCTGCTCCTGTGAGGCAGCAGCACAAGGTGGTGGTACTCTGTCCCTGTCCGCCCCCACATACCCCCTGGGAACTTTTGAAGTACCACCAGGGGTACACATACCCCCAGTTTACAACCCCTGGTCTAACCTTTTCTTAAAAACTTCATGAACAACCCTCTTGCACAATACCCAAAACACCCCTGGTGGATGTCAAAGAAGGCATTACAAGGGATAGACCATTGTAGATACACCTTCTTCATATCCTTTCCCTCTAAAGCATTCACTCCTGCCACTGTTAGAGACTTGGCTAAATGGACCATTAGTCTGACCCAGTGTGGTATGATATTCTTATGTCCTCACACATCAACCTGGAATGAGGACACTATCAATGCCTTGTTGCTTCAAGGACAGGAGTCATAGTTAAAATGCTCAAAATATCTAAGATCCTCAGTTTTGTGGAGTGGGTTTTTTGTCCTTTAGAGGGCAGAACACAGCCTCTCTCTCTGGGTTAGTTTATCTCTGTAGGCAGTGGCTGTGTTTACACGAGATGTTGACTGTGTAGTAGCACCGTGTGGCAACAACTGTGATTACTGAGCAGTCGCATGATGTGAACGACTTTCCTCAGCACTACAGTATAGTAACTCGGGTTGCTGCACAGTCATTTAGTACATGTTCATGCAAGTACTAAATTACTGCACACTAACTATTGTGCATTCAGTGTCTCATGTAAACACAGTCTCCGAGTAGGAGGCAACATGGAGGCCTGTTGTTGTCCTTGCTTTGTTGCTGTCCTCCATTATTGTTCAATTTTGTCCCCTTCATCTTTGCGTTGGTTGGCACCTGACAAGCACTCATGGAGCTGTTCATCTTACTGGGACTACAACGTCATGATCTCTGAATTCAAGAATGAGATGAGAAGATCCTTTCGCTCCCTTTGTTCTTCCACGCCCTGACTCCTATTTAGCCCTCTGTCTTTATTATGAGGCTATGACTATTTGAACCTTTTATTTGAGTTCTTCTCAGAAGAGCCTTCATTACTGCTCCCAGGCACTTGAACTATTAGGACCTGAGGAAAGAGGTCAAACACAGAATAAAAGGCAGTTACCAAAACACAGTTTGTTTGTGGTAGTTCAGAAGAACCTTTCCTCCTTGATCCAGCTGCATCGCTCAGCAACTGGAAATCTGGATTGTTTTGTTATTAAACCTTATTTACAGGTTGGGGGGGTTGTTTATCTGGAAACTAGAACAGATTATTCTCTTAATATCGTGTTCCAGTTATGGAGGGCAACAAGTCACTAAATGCATTCAAGATGCACATGTAATAGGTCAGCTGGGACATTAAGATAATAAGATAATTGCCTAAGTAAGGAATAAAGGCCCTTTACTTTATGTTCTCTGGAAAAAAAAATTGTTCAATAAGAGTGTATTTAATGTGATTTCTCTTGGTGGTAAATGCTGAATCTGCATTCTCTCTCTCTCTCTTATCTATATACTATTTCTAGTAACCAGCATACCATATGATGACTCATTCATTCTTTCATTCATTCATTCATTCTTCTCATGCCAATGTTGGCACACATAGTGAAAAACTAGTATTTTCCATTTATACTCTTCTTGTCATGTGCTGCTGTAGAAGATAAGAAATATGTGAGAAATGTTGTCAAGCCATGTAGAATTCCTGGAGGGGCTCTGCTCCAAAGCTGTCCAATCTTTGCAGTAGTTTCTCTCTTGCTGGTCCTTGTTCTTATATTTTAGGTACAGCTATTGCTGTCAAAACACAAGCAGAGTCAGGAAAGTTACAGTTATTAACATTTGATGCTGCTACTGTTTGGTACCAGATTTAACAGAAACCTTCACAACTTGCAAAGCTGAGCTGAACTCCAGAGTCCAACATTTTGGAAACATTGTACATATCTTTTAGCATAAATGAGCATCTCATTATTTTGAAAAGGCTATCTGGTACTTAAATATCAATGTAGTCATTTCTAATTTAACTTAGTATTTACAAAGTATGTGTTAATCAAAGCTTCCTAGGCTAGATCTGGCATATGGAGCCATGTCATCTGCCCTGTAGGGCCAAAAATTTGGTGGTGGGGTGAATGATAGCAGCATTAATCACCACAGCTGCTGGGGTCCAACGAGTTTTGACAGCCTAATCTACAGAACAATTACAATAAGAGGCAGTACAACTGCCCCAGAAATGTGATAAAGAGACCACCTCTAGCAGAGGCAGTTATTCTGCTCTCATGTGAGAGGCAAGGGTTTACTCTAAGTTATACAAGAGTTATTCTTCTGTCGTGCTCATTCAGGGCTGTTTCACTCTGTTAAGACTTCAGGAAAAATGCAAGTTTTGTGAAATGGACTGAGCCCATCAAACCATTTCACCTGTGACACCAAAACCCCCTTATTCTTCTACCTGAATATACAAAGCTTGCAAGCTGGATATCACAGAGTGCTCTTTCATCCTTTGTACGTAGTGGTCACACTAGATCATTGACTTCTTGAGGCTGCCATCTTGTTTTGTAGAGCCTTAGGTTTAAGTAAAAAATAGGTCTCAAATAAGCCTCCAGCTAGACAGGATGGAAGTGTGCCCAGTACAGCTGTTTGCCTGAATTTGCTTGAAACAATAGCCTTGGGAGGTGTGAATTGCCCTGTTCATTTCAATGGGTTGTTAGATTAGATGCTCAGTGATGATAAATTCCAGTGTCCTACATCCTGTTTCCAAGAACCAAATCAAAAGCCTGGACAGCCCAAGGTTGCTTCTCCTTTATGTTGTCTGCCTATAGCACTACTAGGCACTACACAAGTTTTAACCATGTTATAGCTCAGAGAGGTAAGTTAAAGTATGTGGAACAAAATGCCAGAACACAGCAATAAAATACATAAGCCTGCAATGATATCCATAGTGTTGTTGGATAAACCAAATAAGTTTTACAGTGAGACACAGTTGCTGCTTTTGCAAGTTTGATTGAGGCTGTAATAGGACACTGGTTACATACTAAAGGCTATACTCACAGCTACATTTTTTTTAATGCATAGACAGAATATAGTGCAATACATGATCAGACCAGTAAAATCCCTCCAGAAATGTGCAGATGTTCCATAATTACATAGTCTTTTTGTCTTAGACTTGATTTTACCTCGTCAGTACAGACAGATGGGCTAAATGATTGAGGTCCCTTCCAGCCTTTCCTTTCCTTTCCTTTCCTTTCCTTTCCATGATTCTAGGATTCTGCATTAAGAACTGATCCAAAGCCTTTTGAAGTCAATAGAAAGATTCCCTCTGAGTTCAAGGAGCATCAAAAACCATTCTCTCCCTGTACAACCCAGCTGTAGCTGTGGTGAAAGGAAATACAAGTTTGAGCTGACTTAATTTAAATACACGAAGGACCTTTTTGGTGTGGACACAGAACCTTGGAGCCCCTTCTGGAGGGGAATGTGTAAAAAAGACAGTATCTATTATTATGTTCTAATTGTTACATGCGAAAGAGCTGAGCAGGTTCAAATGGAGCAACCACCTCCTAGCCTTGGAGTACTTACTGATTGTCCTGAGACAGTCATTTACACACGTTTACACATGTTTACACATGCAGCTTGAATGGAAATTAATTCAAATGAACCCTGATTGTCCTGGGGGAAAAGTGTTGTCTTAGAGTACTTTGCAGGTATTTCACATGTACTTCAGGTGGGACAATGAACTTGTACATCCATAAGATCCCAGAATAAAAGGTTTGTCCCTGGGAAAAATGAGCTATCTCTTCTTAGCCTAGAAGAATGGAGGTACTAGCTTGAAAACAAAACCCAGACTTTCGAAGGCAGTTGTGTGGATGACAGCCAGGTATGGCTGCAAAAAAATGGACCCTGAACAAGAGAAATGAAGAGACTAGAAACCTCTGAAAAATAGCCTTACTGAAAAATAAAGAGAGCACTATGGAAAGCAACCCCCCCCCGC
>NW_017728886.1:250828975-250841297 GCF_001723895.1 Crocodylus porosus | reverse complement strand
CCCAACTCCCCCCCGGCCCGCTAATGATTGGGAATGAGAGAAGACTTGATGTGACAAAAGACCTTATCAGCACCATTAAGAGAAGAACATTAATATTTTGGATGTGTAATTACAGAAGGAGATTGCCTAGGAAGACAATCATTCAAGGATGTGTGGAAGGAAGAGAAAAAAAGTGTAGATAAAGAACACAGGGGAATGGATGGAACTGGAGGTCAAATCACACAAGAAAGGACAATTAAAAAAAAAAGATATCAGATTCACCCAAAGAATGTTGTCTGCCTATGTCCTTAGATCAACACAGCTACAATCTACACCCCTGTAACAAGAAAGGACAACTGTTGTGAGATCTGGGTTAGCCTGCTACAACTCTGAAACTAAATGGCATAATAATTTTCAGCAAGAAAGGGACTGGAGTAAAACTGATAAATTAGCTACTTAAAGTATAATCCACATTAATACCAACTGAGTTTGAGGGTATCTAGACTTTATGATAAGCACATCTTGTGTTATTAATATTATTAATATTAGTGTGGTGTGCTTTGTCTAAAACAAAACAAAACCACTGACCCAGACATAAATAAGAAATAGCTACAAATCACATGCAGGTGCTATTGTATTTATTTGAAATATATTGTCTTTAATTATTTACCTTTTCCCTTCCACTGACACTTAGTGATGTTGTAGGAGCATACTAGAGATGATCGCTCCTACTTGACTAGCTCACATAAACAGCATCTGGGCAGATGAACAATGAATAACTTTTTGAGATAAATAGATGAGAAAAAAAACCCCAGAGGTAGAAATTTTGTGTAATTTCTTTTCATGAGCAGTTGTCAGAAGGAGATTGAATGTTCCTTTCCCTGCAGCAAATCACCAATATCCATAAACCAGCAATAACCCTTAACCTTAAAACAACCAAAACAGACCTTCTGTTCCTCTGATCGTTCCCTCTCTCAAGCATTCCAACTCTTTCTAATCTCCCCAAACTGCTGTGCACTTTCCCGACAGTTTAAACCCTTCTTGACCTCTCTCCCATCAGGCAGATGCTCTAGTAAAGCTTACTTAGCTCTGCACACCTGGGAAACTTTTGTTTGGAAAGAAAATGATTAGTAAACTGTTTTCTTCCCCATATTCCCATGCACATAAGCAGTAGAACAGACACGTGTTCCTAGGAAATTCATGGAGCCTTTGGGAACACGGTCTGTTCTCCTAGACTATTTCCCTTTTGTTTTCAGCAGGTCTGATTCTGGTCCCTTACTCTGCTGTAAACGAGGAGTAACATCTCAGCTGAAGTCAACTGAAGGTAGTAGAAAGCTAGTGTGAACACACACCATTGTACTTCAGTCTGTCCTTCTGGTTTCAAACCTCTTTGCATTAAATCACAGTATCACAAATTAGCAGGTTCTAATTTTCTAATTAATTTTCTAATTTCTAATTTCAGTTTCCCCCTCCTGATCCTCTCCTGAATGATCTCAGATTCTCACCAGATTTCTATCTTCAAATACATCCCCTGCCACTCCCTGGGCCGTATAGCAAAAGAAAACTGGCAACTTCAAGAGCAGTGACCACTCCCACCCACTCAGAGGTCATGCACATGTACTCTTTGATGTGGCTGACCTCTGTTGAACTGGAGAAGGTTGCTCCTTCTGAACTCAGATTTCCCCATGGGCAATGAATTATACTGACAGCTGACTACTGACAACTGACACCTACCCAAAGGAACCAGGCCTACTGTGCGAGTTAGCGCTTCAGTGGAAAGTTTAGCTGTGCCTGTATTTTCCGAGAGTGTTTACATTTTGTTTAGAGACAACCATAAGCTACAGGTTTGGAAACTCAATCCTCGCTTCCCCTAAGTGTGAGGGTGTTACATTTCAAGGTCTAGCCCGGCTCTCTATGGAGACAGGGGCCACCTTTGAAGCCTACACACAAACCTGCTTGGTAGGTGTGAAAGCCGGAGTCTGAGTTCTGAACTGTCTGTAATTTTAACAAAACACAGCTCCCTCTGCCTCCTTTGATCAATGGGTTGGTGCTTCCTTTTACACCACCTGGGATATGCCTGCACCACCTTGTAAACACAGCCAATCCTCTCACTGTTACTAGCCAGTATACTACGTCACTGGAACTTTCACCGAGATTCACTGCAGAAAACCGTGCATTGATGAAGCACTTTTAAAAACTGATTTTAAAATCATTTTAGTCTGATCATTTCTGTAATACCTCACACTTGTTAATCTGAAATGTCACGGAGTTTGAGATGCTAAAGCCAAACAATTCATCTGTCCTGGCTGTAGCCTTGAACATACTTAACAGACAGGATTGCAGCAATAATTTTGTTGTGTGTTATTTAGGACTTACCGAGAGACAGACAGACAGAGACAGAGAACATGTGCTTTTCCTGCTCCCACCTGAAACACACGTACACACTACAGACACACCCCCACCACACTCACGCACATGCACAGGCACACGCACACTACCCTTACTGCCCTTTCAGATTGCATTGTCAACACTTTTAATATCCTCAAGATTTGTACTCCAAGCACAAACACTCCCCACTGAGCTGAATAGGTTTTGAATGTTGTTTCTTTTATTCCTTTTTGCTTTTCAGTGTAGAAAGCCCCAGCTTGTTTTGCAGGTGTTAACTGATAGGCATTAATTGATTGTATCAACTGCCCTGAGGACATGAATGTGCTAATTTTAAGCTCTATTTTAAACAGCAGTTGGGGCAACTTTTGCAATTCAAACAACTACCTGGATGCATTTTATAAGGCTTCCCAAGTGCTGGTCATTATTTGCTTTCCTTGTAAATTGCTGCAAGTTTTTCACAATTTTTCGTGGCTCTCTGATTCCAGGATAATGTCCATACATATGTGTGCTGTAAGCTTATTTTTGAAAAGCTGTACACTGCTGCCAACCTCAAGCACTTGCAAATTAGGAGTAAATTCCCAGCAATCATTAGACTGATGTAAAAAATGCAAGGGGGGTGGGGGAGGGGAACTGAGTTTTTGGCCGCCTAGTTTCTGATGCATTAGGGTACTTTTTTCAAGCTTCTTTTCTGAAGTCACGGGGACTAAAAACTAAAAAGAAAAGGCTCCAAGACAGTGCAATCAAGAGAATCCAGGAGTTGGGGATATAAAGGAAACACCCACACATAAAAAGAATGATGTAATATGAGATTATATATCACAAGATTGAAATAGCAGATCTCTCCTCTCTTTTAATTGAATTAATCTAAAGACAGTAGTATAAGAGTGATGTTGTAGCCATGATGGCCCAGACATGATGTGAAAAGCAAGGAGTTTCTAGGGTGATATCTTTAATTAGACCAACTACATACTTGAAATAAAGTTAGACAAGTTTTTGAATGCAAGACATTCTTCCTCAGGTCATTCGAAAGCTTGTCTAACTTTATTTCAGCTATGTAGTTGGTCCAATAAAATATATCACCCTAAGAAATCCTTGCCTAATCTAGAGAGAGATATACAAACCTGCATTAACTGGAGGAAACAGAATTTGCTTCCGTAGTAGCTTGGCTAGGCTAGTTTACAACCAGATGAAAAGCTCTGCATGTTCTCCTCACTGAGGCCATCACACCACAACGGCTGTGAACCTTCTTTAAAAAAAAAAAAAGAAACTATCACAGTTCACATCCTCCCTTTGACTGATGATGCCAAACCAGTATTGTGGATGAGGTGAGGTGAAAAAGATTATAGGATTCCCCAGGAAGCAAGTTTGCTGGGAGGAGGAAAGAAGAAGGGGGGCGGGGGGAGGGAGGAGGAGATTTAACCCAAGTCAACTCTGCATTAGCATCCCAGTTTCTTCTATAAAAGCCTAGATAGAAATTTACAGCGTGTCCCACACAGGTAGAGGCCCAAGATATGTCTAAACTGGGCAGTGACCAAAATAACTGGTTTGGCTGCAGCTTGTAAGCCAGCATTTCCGCTGTAGTCCCTCTCCCAATCTTCAAACCTCCCTTGCAGATGGATCAAAATGGAAAGGGATAGTGGTCATAGTCTGTGCCAGGGAAATGTTAAGGGACAAGCAAAGGTTGTGGGAAAAAAGGGAAACTCTCTTCTATGCCTTTGCCTTCCTTCAACTGGAACCGGGTGGGAGAAAAACCACTATTAATCCTCTTGTCACTCCTTCCCTTCTTTTTCCTAGTCAAATGTAGCTGTTAGTCTGCTAAATCCCAACCAACTACCCCAAAAACCCACACACACCACCACACCCTCATTTCCTATAGACTTCATGCACTTCTGTAAAAATAGGTCCAAGTGTTTCGGAAAAATAACTAAGAGTTTCCTTCATGTGGATGGATTACCTAGAAGCTGGTTGTTCAGGGCTACTCCCATCTCTGACTTCTGTGATTTTTACCCTGCAAGACATGTTCATGATTTACATTACTAACCCCCCCCACTTTGTCTAAATAATCCATTTGATTCGTTTCTTTTCGTAGAAATATCTGACACCAGCTGTTTCTTTAGATCCTTCCCTGTCCTGAGAGTGTAAACACAAGACACAAGCGGGCTCTTCTGTCATCTTCCTACATTCGATATTTCCAGTATCTTTCTCCCTCTCTCTTTTATTTAAAAGTTTACCTTGCCGATAACTATATTTCCAGACAAAGAAAACATTAGCTTCTTCTTAAAATACTCCTGCCAGTGAGCAGTGTGGAATACGGTGGGGTGATATGTCAATACAATAAAGCCCTTGTGTCCTTAAAGCTCCCAGTCTCTTATTAGCCTGTCTCCTGGCCCATGGAAGTTATGTCCCCTTTTTAACAGTGAGCTGTCAGTATTTTTAAGAACTTCTCTCCTAAAATAACATGTAAATGTTTGCCTATCTGAATTTACAGGAAGACTGTAGGAAACCTTGTGGAAACACAAGCATCAATGGATTCTGTCATGTGTTTTATGATGTCATGACAATATTCACTGTTCTTTACTCAGGAGCAAGGGGAAGCTAAACCTGTTTTTCTTATAGCGCGCCATTTGCTGAAATTATTGCTGAATTATTTAACATACCTATGAATAGGAAATTAAACTAATAGACCTACTGCTGCTTCCATTGAAGTTAACGTGATTTTCTTGGACTTGTCCTGCTGTAGTCAGTGTCCAAACCTGCGACATCTTTCCTACAAATATATCCTTGAATGAACCATAAACAACCACCACTTGGATTATTTCAGTCCCTTCTGCCAATAACACTGCAATGTTTATGCAGCATTTGAGCACGTCATTGTGAAATTAGTTGAAATTTCATCTTTCTTACCTAGTAAAGATCTGTTTGTATTGGAAGTGAGAACACCTGACAGACACAAGCTCAAAAATAAAGGAACTATCACATATAAAGAGCTGTGTCCTCTTTATATTAATTATTAGTGACATGTAGAGGGTGCACATAGGTGCACGTGCACCCCCTAAGCTTGGTGGTGCACCTCCTGCAAAACGTACTGCCAATGCTGCCAGCCGTACTGATGGGCGTTTGCCACTCGCCGCCCCCCCATCACTGACACTACCGGCAGTGTCTGCGGACGGTCCCCAATTGCCACTGCCTGCCACCAACACTGCCAGCAGCGTCTGCGGGTTGGCACTTGCCACTGCCCCCCCCGGCTGACACTGCTGTGGTGGCCTGCAAGAGCTCCCTGCTCCCCACTGTCACACCCCCACCACCAACACTGCCGCTGCCATTGCCATGCCCCCCCAGGGGTGACACAGCATTTATGATATTAATTGAGGCTGTAAGGTTTACACATTAAAGAGCTTTTGCTCTAGCTTTTAGTCTACTAAACAGGCAATACTATTGTATAATTAATTAGTTATGAATTATATCACTTTTCATTTTGAAGGGTCTCAAAGCAGTTGGGTTTTTTTCTTTGCTAAAACAGTAATTCAAGAAACCAAGGCCAGACTGCCCAAAGGTGCAGTACTGAGAGCTGCAATGGTAGCTTGTTAGGTACCAACAACCTATGATTTGAGGATTGCCCGGGGTGGTTTTGTTTTGTTTTGTTTTTTTATTTAGTTTGCCACATGTATTCACTAGGTAACTGAGAGCATAAGGGAACCAGATGTAGGAAGTTTTAGGTAAAACATAATATATAGACAACTGCAGATAGTCAGTATTGATGGATTTTTGAGTTTCTTCAGAAAGAAACCAGGTATAACTCTACCACCATTCTGCAGCATGTCATGGTAAAGAGACTTGCGTATTTAGTTAGGTCATTGTTCACAAACTCCTCAGGGCTGCAGCAGGGTGGGGTCTTCATGGCTGCGTGTCAAAATCTATTCCGGTTACTGTTTTGGCTTCCTTCTGGGTCTCTGTGCTGCTCTGTTTCCTTTGGTCCACCAAGTCATCCAGATGGATTTTAGTGATAAGTTATAAGAGCTCCCATTTAACTACATATGGAAAATGCGAATATTTATTTGCCTTCTTTTTTGAAGGTTGAACCTGAGATGTCCAAGTATGAGTTCCACAGGTCATAGGTTTGGTGCTCGAAACCTTGAGAGTTAAAATTTGTGTTTTGGTTTTTTTCAGGAAAAAGCTGCTTAACTTCTGGTTGATTCTGCTTTACATTTCCTCTTTATCAGTTCCCAACAGACAGATTACCAATGGTGACTCTTATTCCTTTCTTTCCTAGTCAAGTCTCTACAACATTTACAGATTTTAGACATTAAGACTCCTTTTCAGAGTGTCTATACAGGACCAGTCACATGTAGGTCCTAAGGTCATCTCTACACAGCAGGAGTGTTAAACACATTTGGCTCTGCAGGCCAGATGAGTAGCATGGGGCTGATGCAGAGGCCGTTTTGAGTTTACAAATCCCTTTGCTTCCCTGCATTGTGCTGAATCCAGCACACACAGAGCCTGCTCCAGGATGTGTGCCACACAGGGGTGGGGGGCTGCTTCCCTCCCTGTGCCTGCACGCCACATGCAATGCACGTCCCAGACTGGGTGAACAGGCATTGCATGCAGTGTGTATCCTGAACCAGCTGCGGAGGGCGGGAGGAGTGCTGCATGTCCAAGACAGGCTGGGGCAGGTGCTGCATGTAGCACGGATTCTGGACTGGCTGGAGAGGCACCACATGTGGCAGAAAGGGTGCACCATTGTGTTGGTCAGCTCAAACCAAGACACAGCACAAGGGGCTAGATGATGGGGCTCTGTGGGCGATATCTTTGACACTCCTGCTATACAGCAAAGCCCTTAAGCATGTGAAACTTTAGGCACATGCTTAAGTTCCATTAAAACTACTGTCATGACAGGTAAACCCAGAGAGAGCCTACTATAGTGGTAACATCTTGTAATGACAAAGCTGTAGTTGGTAGAGGTTCAAAAGAAATATGGTATTTATCTAAAACAGCCCCAAAATTACCAACATCCAAGATTCTGAATCTGTGTTCTTGCTGGCAGAGTCACTCTCCCAAGCACTAATGCAAGCCACAGACATCAGATTGCCTGGGCTGAGTGTCAGGCCTTAGTCTTTCTCAAATAGATGCTGGGTTATTCGTTACTCTGCATAAGCCAGCTCTGATGTGATGAGCATATCAACATGAATGTCATCAACTCATGCCTCTTCATAAATTCACCCCAAAATATCTTTTAAATATTGGGGCAATCACAAGGTTTACATCTCACCTGAAAGACACTGCTTCAGACAACATAACCCCCTAGTGCTGTGACTCCATATAAACTCAGAAAAGCTACGCAGGGAAAAGTCTGGTACTCTTCACTTACCCTCCTTCCTCCCCACATCTCTCTCTTAAGCTCTGTGATTTATATGCAACACATATGCAGTTGTCAGGTGCCTAAAAGTTTACTAATACAACTTTTGTCAGCCCAGAATTCAGTTGTGCTTGCATTGATTTACGGCATTAAGGTAAGTACACCTTTCCTATAATGGAATGAAATCCTAAGAGGAAAGTGAACCTCTTCACTAGGGCATCAAGTCAGCACTAAATTATGAGAGCTGCATAATACACTAGATATTACTAGCATGATTCAGAGTACTGGAGAACCTTGGATTGTCTTTTGCTGGTGAATCAGACAGGAAGTGCTGTCCAGTCACAATCCCCATTTGAGACTTGTGCTGCCACTTTTGCTGTTTCTATTTCTCTATCGTTCTGGAACTTTTTCTTCTACGGAAACAAAAGCTTGCTTTGGTGCTACTACTCGATCCAAGGATAATTCTTGGAAATTTTACAGGCACCACTATAGCCAAGAGAAAGACCATCAATTTGTTTTTCAGAGTAAAGGTTCATAATGACGAGGACCTGGTAACTCTTGCTTGTAATTTTTATTAGTGGTCTCTGTCACTGTGAGTCTAATTAGGCTATAATTGCACTGTCTGTTTCAGTAGGCATATCAAAAATCAGCATCTTTAACTTTTCCCCTAATGCTATTATATTGGTCTTGAGAGGGTATTAATGCCTTTCTGTCCTCTTCCCTCTCTCTATCCTTTAATTTTCCTTCCGCAATCTAAAACTGACTAATCAGAGTACTTCAGATTCCCACTAGGAGGGCAGTGGCTCATAGAGCTTGTAATTATAGAGGTTGCCTGCATTGCACTAATTGTAGGGTTTTACATTGGTGGGTTTATCAGGAACACAGTCCACACATGCAACATTTTCCCTCAAGATGGTTTAGGTTATATTAACTAATCAAGCATCCAGGATAGGAAGCATTAATCATTTGTCTCTACATAAAGCTGGTATTATTCCAAAATCTCTCTTTGCACTGTCAAAGTTCATAAACTGCAGGACGAAATGGAAAGTATAACCTGGATAACAAATGGATAACATGTCCTCTCCAGTTATGTACTGTCTTCAAAGCATTGAGATGCATTTTACAAAAGAGATTGATTTAGTAGTGCTGCTAGGCTTATACACTGTTGGGCTAGGGACAGACATTCAAAAAGTCTGAGCCTGAATTAATTCAAAGTAGCAGGTTAGTCTAACCTGTCTAGGCTGAATCAGATTGTAACTGCACAGACAATCCCTCTGGACTGACAAAAAATGCAGGCACATGCCGGCAGTGGCTCAGGCTAGAATCCAGGGGGCGCTAGAGCAGTCCTCCCTTCCCTTCCACAATGCTGAGCTGAGGGGGGTGCAGGATGCTGTGGTTAGGGAGGGGTCCCCCCACCACACACAGTGGTCAGCAAGGGAGCCAGCAGGGATTTAACCAGCATTTAGTTACAGAGCAGAGAGTTACACAGCATTTATCTTCCCATCAGCAGAACAAAAGGATCTGTCATTAATTCCAGCTCTTCTTAAACAACTTCTTCTCAGGAAGAAATGGAGGGACATTACGAGCTACCTGTTGATTAGCTCTGAAGAACCCTAAGCCGACACTCTCCGGTCTGTCTTTGTCCTGTCTCCCACCGCATGGACTATAGCCAGCCCGTGGTGTGCTAGTGAATTTTGAGAGGAGTCTGTGTAAGGCAGAGGTGAGGGGGGAATCCCTGCTTGAGCAGGGAGTGGTGAGAGGATGGGGAGAAGCAGGAGGAAGCCAGACAGATGCCCTGTACCTGCAGTCTCTGCTGGAGCTGCAGCCAGGGAGCAGAAGGGCAGGGCCAGCCCTGCTGGGCTGGAGCAGAAAACAGAGCCTTACCCAGAGATGCAAAGCATCTGGGATGCTGGGTGACTCTGATTTAACTTAAACCAGGAAGCAGTCTGGGATACACATTGCATAAACTGGTTTGACCTAAATCAGTTAAGTCTGATACTACATTCAACCAGATTTGTCTCAAACTGGTTCCAGCCATTTTCAAACTGGTTTATGTGTACTGAATATCTGTTCTGTTACAAGTTTACACCAGTTTCTGATTACTTAAACCAGCTTATATGTAATATTTGTCCCTAGCCCTGAAAATACAAGTCATATACACACACCATAATGACTTGACTGGGATGGGATTTCTTGGGGTAATAATTCTTCTGACCCTTACCACCAAAAATCTAGTAGGTATGGAAAACCAGGGATTCAGTAGCCTCAAAATATCAGTTCCTAAATGCTCATAGATCTTGGTCTAAATCCATCCCAATGTAACTCCCATGAAATCAAAACAGTTACATCAGGAATTAATTTGGACATTTGACAACATCAATAACACTAATGTAATGTAGTAGCATAAAGGAGTCAGTAATGTCATGATATACTAGGTAGACATTACATACTCATTTCAGCTATTCAAAATAAATGCAGCACGTTGACAGTTTAAGTTAACTATTATGTGAAAGCAGGAGATATTTGAGTATCACCTTCAGGAAACTTGAGTCAAATGGCAACTGCCTGTGCCATTTTTCATATAGAAGAAATTGGGTTATATACTTCACTCATCTACATCAGTGATATAACTTTGAGTTATCCTGGGCTTCCAGTAACATTTCTTTAAATTTCCACTGGCATATATGATACAAGGTTCAATGAGAATGGAAAAACCCTACTATGGATTTGATCATCAATGTTTTTCTTGATATTCCTGAATTTCAGTTCGTTCTCAAGCCCATACTCTGTGATTGCCTTCCATTATATCTTGTTTTCTTTAATTACACTGAAGAATCAAATTATTTGATATTTTAAAGGAAAATATCATGTCAATGAAATCAACAGTGTCAAGTCCAAGAGAAGTAATGCTGGCTCCTACCCTGGGGGTCTTTAAGAAGAGGCTTGATGCCTACCTGGCTGGAGGCATTTGAGCCCAGTTTTTCTCCTGCCCAGGTGGGGGTCGAACTTGAAGATCTACAAGGTCCCTTCCGACCTGACTTCTATGATTCTATGATTCTATGAATGCCTGGTACTATATGAATCTTTGTCCCAACAAGTATATGTTCTAAACTAGGCAGAGATGATAAAACTTGGCTTGCATGATGGTAGTATTAAGATCTGCACGAACAGTAAATTCTGGTAAAAGGTGCTTTGAAGCCCTTGTTTTTCAGTAAGTGGAATTCTGTTTCTACAACTATCTGAGCTTGAACAGTAAAGGGAGGAGCTGGAGATAGAGTTAAAATTGGGTCTTTTATGATAAAGCACAAGCAGCTACTATAAAAGCTACCTAATAATTAAAATGGGACAAGTACTTTAATGACACAAAGTGCCAACATGAAAAGATTAGGTTATACCCCCAAACTGAAGAGTCCTTCTGTTTGTACTCTTGCTGAGTCCAGCTTTTAAAGGCCACTGCTCTCTAGCCCTCATGGATAAAACTCAGTTCAAGTGACTTCATTGATGGAGAGTCTGTCCCCTTCCTTCCACCAAAGAGTTGGGGGATTTATTAGAATGATAGAAAAACAGGGCTGGAAGGGATTTCAGGAGGCCAGTTAGTCCAATCTTCTGTTCAGAATAGGATCATCCCTGTCTAAAACATCCTAGACAAATGCTTTTCTAGCCTGCATTTAAAATTTCCAGTAATCAAAATTCCTCAACTTTGCTAGGTAATTTGTTCCCAGGATTAACCATGCTAGGCACATCTACATGAGACGCATTAATGTGCAGTGGATTGTTTCACTGCACATTATAGAAAAATCGTGCTAATGCACAGTACAATTAGTCTACTGCACATTAAGCGTCACAAAAAACCCCCATTCACCTTTGTTACTGCACATTAGTAAAGGCTACTGTGCCTTTATCTAGTACCTCATATTAGAGGTACTACACTTAATGTGCAGAAGCAAAGGTGCATTAATGAATGTGGAAACACACCAACTGATTAGAAGAAAAATTCTTGCTAGTATCTAATGTTAAGTCTCCTTGTTTGCAATTTAAGACCATTACTTCTGGTCCTGTTCCCTCTGGACATAGAGAACAATTGTTTTGTATCTTCTTTGTAGCAACCTTTGTTGTATTTGAAGACATCAAATCCCTCCTTGATCTTTTCTTCTCCAACCTAAATAATCCCAGTTCTCTCAATCTTTCCTTATGTGTCAAGTTTAGAGTTCTATTGATTTTTGTTGCTATCCTCTGTATTCTTTTTTAGTTGTCTGCCTCTCTTGGAGTAACCAGACACATTATTCCAGATAAGACCTCACCCGTGCTTGTTTCTTAAGCACTAAGCAGTACAGTCAACCATTTCTTATCTCCCTATATACAATAATCAGGTCTGCTTCTTGATTTTGTTGGCTGATACGACGAGTCTAAGTAAAGTCAGTTTCCTTTTGTGTTCAAAAGACCACACTCAGGTAGGCTCTGGAGCAGTGAGAGACGCACAGGTGAAGCCCGCTGCGCCCCCAGTCCCCCGAAGCCCCCCAGACACCCCCTCAGCAGCCGCCAAGCCCCCTGCCGACCCCCAGCACAGCCGGAGGTAAGCGGGCTCGTGGTGGGAAGGGGTTA
>NW_017728886.1:250823461-250828964 GCF_001723895.1 Crocodylus porosus | reverse complement strand
TTCCTGCCCTTTGGGCAGGGGGCTGGACTCGATGATCTCCCGAGGTCCCTTCCAGCCCTAATGTCTATGAAATCTATGAAATCTATGAGGTTCCTTTACTCAAGCTCTAAATCAGCACAGAAGTAATGACGTGTTAAACCTTGTCCAGATGCTAGTGACTGGACACATATTTTGAATGGAGTATTCAGATAAATATACTCCATTGAAAAAAGTGAAAGACTGAAAAAAAATATAGCCAAAATATTAAAATTAATTTTACATAAAGATTTGACCTGTTCAGTCACTGAAAGTGGTGGGTTTTTAGCCCCTAAGTATATGTAAAAATCATTATTTTTGGTTGCTCCCATAAGAAAAAGATAATGAGTTCTGAGGATAAAACTTAAATCACCTCTAAAATTTTGTATCAAGTGAGCTCTTTCCAGTGCAATATACAGATGGAGATATGGGCAACTGGTGCCACCTTAGTCAGGGGGGGTCACGTGCCTTCCCTGCGACCAGTATTGCCAACCAGGGAGAGGGTCCCCCTGCAGCCAATCTCACTGCCCAAGGGGACCCCTGCGGCCGATCCTGTGATGCTCCCGGGAGCAGCTGCAGCAACTGGCTGGCACTTGCAGGGGGGCACCAGCCCTCCTACTTACCCCCCTGCCCATGGCCCAGGCGGTGAGCACGACCAGTTAGGGGGTGAATTGGTGCTCTCAGGGAGTACAAGTGCACCCCGTGCACCCCCTACATGCTGCCACTGGATGGAGAAGAAATTGAGAGTTACCATCAGTTTGAAAATAACAGATATAACCTGTTTTTTGTAAATTGCTTTGGAAAGAAGCCTCAGATTTCCTAAGCACTTTCCTCCCTTTTCCTGCTTTATAGCATTCCCTTTCTCTGCAGCTTCTGGCAGAAATCTGATTGTCAATTCCCAGTGACAAGAATTAGCCAGACAATGGTTTTCCTTGAACTGCTCAAACATCTGGTTCCATTAATTAGCCAACAATATGTTTACACTTAACCAAAGGGCCAGTGCAGAAAATTCCCAAGATATAACCTATGCCAATTATCTGATATTACAACACTTTCTACAAAAGTCAGCCAATTTGGTTTTATTCATAGGAAGCTTTAAATAATGGGCTAGAGGCTCCGAGGGCATATATGATTGTGTTTTTGAGTTTGTTGTCTCATATAGCTGGCCTTTCTTGATAACAGAAAACATGCTTGAAATTGACTTAGGGTTCAGATTTACAAGATCATGGAGGTACTTCAGTCCCACTTCAGGTATCCAAGTCTGAATATTAACTGATAAACTCCTGATTAATCCTATAGGTGTTTGAAAAACCACAGATGCCAGTAAAGCTCCTTAGGTACCTACAGTGTTGCTCTTGTTCATGCCCAGAATTGCCTCCAGCTTGTCAGAGCTGAGTAGCTCAGCATCTACCCTTATGTTTAAACCTGTTTTGGATCTACGAACTAGGTGTCCCCGAGTTCTTCAGGGACCTGAGTGCAACCTGGTAGGCATACTGAAACATCCTTCATTTATTGGGCTAGGGACAGAAATTACACATAAACCAGTTGCAGTAATCAGAAACTGGTTTAAGTCTGTAACAGAACAGAGACTCAGTGCACATAAACTAGTTTCAAAATGGCTGAAAATGGTTTAAGATAAACCTGGTTGAATGTACTATCAGACTTAACTGATTTTGTTCGCACTGGTTTATGAAACTTTTGTCCCAGACCATTTCCTTGTTCAAGTTAAATCACCATCCCCAAGCATCTCAACATGCTTTCTGGCCCTGGGCTGGGCTGTGCCATCTGCTCTAGAGAGCAGGTCTGACCCCTTGCCTTTGCTCCCTAACTGAAGCAATGAGGGCTGGCTGACAAAGGGGTGGGGAGAACAAGTCCAGCTGGGGATGCAGCCCAATCTACCGGTGAGTGGCGACTGCTCTGCCCCACCCCCCCAGGCAAATCCCATTTGGGGTCTGGGGCCAGGGAGGGGGGTTAAACACCCCTTCCCCCACTCAAAATTACTGCTGGCTGCAACTGTGGACTACAAATCCTAGAGACCCCTGGAAGTGATACGAGGCCTGCATTGGCAAGGTAGACTGACGGTTACAAAGTTGGTGCCACCAGGCAGGCCTTGGGTTCCTGGATAACAACCCATACTTTCATGCAGGGGGCTTGCTTGGATGGGATGGGCTACACCACTCCTCTAAAGGCAAGTGTGTCTTCTCTTCCAGGTTGGCTGATCTCGTGCGGCAGGCTTTAAACTAGCTTTGCTGGGGGATGGGGCCACAGGAGGACTTGAGGACACCTCCCAACCAAGACAGGTGACATGCACAAAGAGTACCCCGGTAAGTGACCAGGGTCCAGACAGTCCTGGGAATCAGGGGGTGGAACATGCAACAATTCAAGGCTTTAAATGCCTCTACACCAATGCTCATAGTATGGGGAATAAGCAGGCGGAACTCACCCTCCAGATAGCTAGTTCAAACCCGGACATAGTAGGGTTCACAGAAACCTGGTGGGATTCATCCCACAACTTGGTGGTTAACATTAGGGGTTATAGACTATATGAGTGGGATAGAGCGGGCAGGAAAGGTGGGGGTGTGATGCTCTACGTCAAAGAACAATACACATCTGCAACTAGCAGGATGGGGTCAGAGGAGGGGCAGGCTCAAGTGCTCTGGGTCAGAATGCAGAGGGGTCATGGGGAAAGGGACTTAACTGTGGGGGTCTGCTACAGACCTCCCAACAAAGGGGAACAGCTGGACAACAAATTCTCGGGTCAGCTTGTGGGGGCACTTAAGGAAAGGGATGTAGTTGTCATGGGTGATCTAAATTACCCAGACATCTGCTGGGAGGAACAGTCAGCCAGGTCAGAATGCTCACAAAAGTTCCTTGCCAAAATGCAGGACCTCCACTTAACCCAAGAGGTGCACAGTCCCACCAGGGAAAAGTCCTGCTGGGCCTGGTCCTGGCCACAGGCAATGACTTGGGGAGGGGACTCAGACCAGTACCTGCAGACCAGTATCCCATGGATGTCGTCCATGTGGGTACGAACAAAGCGTCCAGGGGCAACTCTGACTGCATTATGAAGGATTTCGAGGCTCTGGGAACAAGCTGAAGGAGACGGGGGCGCAGGTGGTATTTTCCTCTCTTCTTCCGGCGAGTAGGCGGGAACAGCGACAGGAGGCCTGTATTGGCAAAGTCAACCAGTGCTTATGCAGCTGGTGCCGCCAGGCAGGCCTTGGGTTCCTTGATAATGACCCATGCTTTCGGGTGGGGGACTTGCTGGGGTGGGAAGGGCTTCATCTCTCTCCTAAAGGCAAGCGTGTCTTCTCTTCCAGGTTGGCTGATCTTGTAAGGTGAGTTTTAAATTAGCCTCGCCGGGGGAGGGGGCCGCAGGAAGACAAGGAGATGCCTTCCAAGCAAGACAGGTGACAAAAGCAAGGAGTCCTAAGGTAAGGAACGGGGGCCCAGACAATGCCCCTAATTGGGGGGTGGTACACACAGTCTTGCAAGGCCTTAAATGCCTATATACCAATACTCGCAGTATGGGGAATAAACAGGAGGAACTCACCCTCAGAATAGCTAGTTCAAACCCAGACATCATAGAGCTAACAGAAATGTGGTGGGATTCATCCCACGACTGGGCAATTAGCATTAGGGGCTATAGGCTTTACAGGCGGGATAGAGAAGGAAGGAAAGGTGGGGGTGTGGCTCTGTATGTCAAGGAGCACCACACATCCTCTGCCAGCAGAATGGGGTCAGAGGAAGGGCAGGCTGAAGTGCTCTGGGTCAAGATTCAAGGGGGCTGTGGGGAAAGCAATTTGATGGTGGGGCTCTACTACAGACCCCCCAACCAAGGGGAGGAGCGAGACAGGGAATTTTTGGGCCAGCTTGAAGAGGCAATTAAGGCAAGAGATGTAGTTGTAATGGGTGATTTTAATTAACTGGACATCTGCTGGGAGGAACAGTCAGCCAGGTTGGACCGTTCCAGGAGGTTCCTGACTGAGATACAGGACCTCCACTTAATTCAGGAGGTGCACGGTCCCACCAGAGAAGTGCCCTGTTGGATGTGGTCCTGGCCACAGGCAAAGACCTTGTAAGGGGCCTCCAGGTTCTTGACCACCTGGACGACAGCGATCATCGCTTGCTGGAATTTACCATCCAGTACAGGGTGTCAAGGGCCTGCAGCAAGACGGTAGCCCTAGACTTTAGGAGGGCCAACTTCAACAAACTGAGAAGACTAGCGGGAGAAACGCTGGGATCCTTGAGGGCAGGGGAACTCAGTGTCCAGGACGAGTGGTCATTCTTTAAGGAAACAATACTCAGGGCCCAAGGGGGGTCCATCCCAACAAGAAGCAAGGGGGGCAAGAGTGCCCGAAAGCCCCCCTGGCTCACCAAGGGTGTCCGGGAATGCCTGCTTGCCAAAAAGGCAGCGTACACCCAGTGGAAGGGGGGTGCTATCTCCAAAGAGGAGTATACCTCCTCTGCTTGGGCCTGTAGAGGGGCTGTCAGGAAAGCTAAGGCAGACATAGAGCTAGGACTAGCATCCAAGATCAAGGATAATAAAAAGTCCTTTTTCAAATATATAGGGAGGATAAAGAAGGCACTGGGTAATGTGGAGCCCCTGCAAAATGTGCTGGGCAATCTGGTGGTTGTGCCAGAGCAGAAAGCAGACCTCTTTAACCAATTCTTCACCTCCGTTTTCTTGTGCAGGGACCGGGACTTCCCCACTGTGATGCAAGACGGACTCAAGGGGAACGCATCGAGACCTCAGGTTGGGGAGGACCGGGTCAGAGAGCTTCTGGAGGGGCTGGACGTGTTCAAGTCAGTGGGTCCAGATGCTCTCCACCGCAGGGTGTTGAGGGAGCTAGCTGGAGTTATTGCAGGGCCCTTCGCACGGCTTTACGAGCACTCGTGGTGCTCAGGCCTGGTGCCAGATGATTGGAAGATAGCTAACATGGTCACCATCTTCAAAAAAAGGGAGAGGACCTGGACAACTATAGACCCATCAGTCTTACCTCAATCCTAGGGAAACTCTTTGAGAAGATCCTCAAGGAGCACATCTGTGATGGGCCGGCTTTAGGGATGATGCTCGAGGGCAACCAGCACAGTTTCATTAGGGGCAGGTCATGTCATACCAACCGGATTGCCTTTTATGATTAGGTCACAAAGGCAATGGATGCAGGTGTCCTCGTGCACATAGTCTTTCTAGACTTCTGCAAGGCCTTTGACACCATCTCCCACCCCATCCTCATTAAAACACTAGGTGACTGTGGCATTGATGCCTACATAGTCAGATGGACTGCAGATTGGCTCAAGGGTCATATTCAGAGGGTGGTGGTGGACGGGTCATATTCGACCTGGGGGGAAGTGGGCAGCGGAGTCCCCCAGCGCTTGGTCCTTGGGCCTGCGCTGTTCAATTTCTTCATCAGTGATTTGGACGACGGGGTGAAAAGCAACCTGTTTAAATTCGCTGATGATACCAAAATTTGGGGTGAGGTGAGCA
>NW_017728886.1:250804133-250822900 GCF_001723895.1 Crocodylus porosus | reverse complement strand
GGGGGGTCGGACTTGAAGATCTACAAGGTCCCTTCTGACCCTACTTCTATGATTCTATGATTCTATGACTCCAGGTTTTTGACCACCTGGGTGATAGTCATCATCACCTGCTGGAATTTACCATCACAGGGTGTCAAGGGCCTGCAGCAAGGCAGTAGCCCTTGACTTCCAGAGGGCCAACTTCAATGAGTTGAGGAGATTGGTAGGAGAGGCACTGTGGTCCTAGAGAGTAGGGGACCTGGGTGCCCAAGATGAGTGGTCATTCCTTAAGGAGATAATACTCAGAGCCCAAGGGGTGACAATCTCAATGAGAATCAAAGGGGGCAAGAGTGTTCAAAAGCCCCCCTGGCTCACCAAAGGCATTTAGGAATGTCTCATTGCCAAAAAGGAGGTGTACACCCAGTGGAAGGGAGGGGCTACCACCAAAGAGGAGTATACCTCCATTGCTGGGGTCTGTAGGGGGGCTGTTAGGAAAGCTAAGGCAGATATAGAACTAGGGCTAGCATCAAGGACAACAAAAAGTCCTTTTTTAAATACATAGGGACTATGAAGAAGGCACTGGGTAATGTGGGATCCCTGCACGATATGCTAGGAAATATGGTGCTTGCACCAGAGGAAAAAGCAGACAAACAATTTCTTTGTCTCTATTTCTTTGTGCACGGACCGGGACTTCTCCACCAAGATTCAGGATGGACTCAGGAGAGACTCTGCCAGGCCTAGGGTCAGGGAGGACTTAGTTAGAGAACTTCTGGAGGGGCTAGACATGTTCAAATCAGCAGGTCCAGATGCTCTCCACCCCAGGGTGTTGAGGGAATTGGCAGGGATTATCGTGGGCCCCTGGCATGGCTTTATGAGCACTTCTGGTGCTCTGGCCAGGTGCCAGATGACTGGAAGAGGGCCAATGTGTTCCCTATCTTCAAAAAAGGGAGGAGGGAGGACCCAGGCAACTATAGGCCCATTAGTCTTACTTCGATCCGGGGAGGCTGACCTGGACAGGCTCAGCAAATGGGCAGATGAGTAAATACATGCTTCGCAAGCAAACCGCAGCAGGATTTTGAAGCCAACCATCTTCATTTATATCCCAATCCAGCAAGTAGTTTTTGCCCTTGCTGCCAGGACCACCTACCCGCAGATAACACTAACCTTGGATTCTATCTGCATTCTCTCAAGCCACCTTGGAAAGAAAAACCTGCAGCATCCTTATAGGCTCGGCAGTGCTACGCTGACTAGCACTACAGAAGAAAGAGACTTGGGGGTCATCATTGACCACAAAATGAACATGAGCCTGCAATGCGATGCTGTGGCCAGTAAAGTGACCAAAACGCAGGCTTGCATCCATAGATGCTTCTCAAGCAAATCCCGGGATGTCATTCTCCCCTTGCACTTGGCCTTGGTGAGGCCGCAGCTGGAGTACTGCATCCAGTTTTGGGCTCCGCAATTCAAAAAGGATGTGGAGGAACTTGAGAGAGTCCAGAGGAGAGCCACGCACATGATCAGAGTTCAGGAAAACAGACCTTACGATGACAGGCTGAGAGCCAAGGGGCTCTTTAGCCTGGAAAAGCACAGGCTCAGGGGCGATCTGATGGCCACCTATAAGTTTATCAGGGGTGACCTCCAGGATCTGGGGGAACGTTTGTTCACTAGAGCGCCCCAAGGGATGACAAGGTCGAACGGTCGTAAACTACTGCGAGACTTTTTCAGGCTGGACATAAGGAAGAATTTCTTTACTGTCCAAGCCTCCAAGGTCTGGAGCAGTCTACCATCGGACGTGGTTCAAGCACCTACATTGAACACCTTCAAGAGCAAATTGGATGCTTATGTTGCTGGGATCCTATGACCTCAGCTGACTTCCTGCCCTTTGGGCGGGGGACTGGACTCGATGATCTCCCGAGGTCCCTTCCAGCCCTAATGTCTCTATGAAATCTATGAAGCTCTTTGAGAAGATTATCAAGGAGCACATCTGTGAAGAGCCAGCAGCGGAGGCAACCAGCATGGTTTCATTAGGGGCAGGTCCTGTCATAGCAACCTGATTGCCTTCTACGATCAGGTCACAAAATCATTGGACACAGGTGTTGCAGTGGATGTAGTCGTTCTGGACTTCAGGAAGGCCTTTGACACTGTCTCCCACCCCATTCTTATTAAAAAGCTAGGTGACTGTGGCATTGATGCCTACACAGTCAGATGGCTAGCAAATTGGCTGAGGGGCTGCACTCAGAGAGTGACCCTGGATGGGTCATATTCGACCTGGAGGGATGTGAGCAGTGGAGTCCCCCAGGGCTTGGTCCTTAGGCCCGCATTGTTTAATTTCTTTATTAGCGACTTGGATGACAGGGGTGAAAAGCACCCTGTTTAAATTCATGGATGACACCAATATTTGGGGTGAGGTGGGCATGCTAGAAGGGAGGGACAGGATACAGCTGGACCTAGACAGGTTACAGGGGTAGGCAAATGAGAATAGGATGGGATTCAATACTGACAGGTGTAGGGTGCTGTACTTGGGCAGTAAGAACCAGCAGCATACCTATAGGCTGGGGAACTCTCTTCTCAAAAGCATAGTGGCAGAAAGAGATCTTGGAGTCATGATCAATTCCAAGATGAACATAGGCCGCCAATGCAAGGACACAGTCAATAGGGCTAACCGCACCTTGTCATGCATCCACAGATGCATCACAAGCAAGGACAAGTAGGTGATCCTCCCCCTCTATGTGCCACTGGTCAGGCTGCAGTTGGAGTACTGTGTCCAGTTCTGGGCACCGCACTTCAGGAGGGATGTGGACAGCATTGAGAGGGTCCAAAGGAGGGCCACTTGTATGATCTGGGGATAGCAGGACAGACCCTACAAGGAGAGGCTACGGGACCTTAACCTGTTCAGCCTTTATAAGAGAAGGCTGAGAGGGGACCCAGTAGCCATCTATAAACTTACTAGGGGGGACCAGCAGGGAATGGGAGAAATCTTGTTCCCCTGAGCGCCTCCTGGAGTAACAAGGAATAATGACCATAAGTTGTTAGAGAGTAGGTTCAGACTAGACATTAGAAGGCATTACTTCACTGTCAGGGTGGCTAGGATGTGGAACCAACTTCCAAGGGAAGAGGTGCTGGCTCCTACCCTGGGGGTCTTTAAGAGGAGGCTTGACAATTACCTAGCTGGGGTCATTTGAGCCCAATTTTCTCTCCTGCCCAGGACAGGGGGTCAGATTAGAAGATCTGCAAGGTCTCTTCCGACCCTACATCTATGAAACTATAAGTGGGAAGAAGTGATGTGCAACCCTGCATAGTCCTGTTACTGTAATTCTCAACTGCAAATCCCAGTGGCCTTGGGTCAGCAAGAGGAGAAAGTGAACACACAGCCAGAAAGCTGTGCTCTAGTGCCCCCTGGCTTCTGGCCTGAGTCACTGCAGGCATGTGGCTGCATTTCCTGAATCAAAAGTAAATTTCTGTTCAGTTCTATTTCAATTTAATCTTTGCAGCTTAGACTAACCTGCAAAGACTGAATCCATTCAGCCTTGGGCTTTTTCACTGTCTCTACTTATCCCAGGGGTGTAAGAGTGCACATAGGCATTTACTGTGGAGTACATTCATACCCTTTTTTTATCTTGCCCATCATGTGCCTGTATCCTCAGGCTGAGGACAGTTTAGAACCTGGGGCTCCGACTTCTGTAACTTCTGTGTTAACATATAAAAGGTGGGTAATGGCAGCAACACTGCTTCCTCCACCACTATTTTAGAACAAAACAGTGAACCAGTTGGCCAAAGGGTTGTATTAAGTTCCTAAGAACAAGAGTGGGTTTTAGGGCATGAATCTCAATCTAATATGAGCACCTAACTCAAGGCTGCATAGATGTGCCTAAATCTAGGAGAAGTGAGGTTTTAGGTACACCTCTGTCTTGAATATTTCCTATTGAATAGGTAGACAAAATCTTTGAGAGAGGCGGTATCTTTTATTAGACGAACTAAATAGTTGCCAAAAAGTTGTTAATTGAAAGCTTTCAGACACACATGTCCCTCATCAGGCAAAAAAAATAAAAATAAAAGTGCAGAGATAAATTACAGATGGTCAGAAAACTCTCAGGTGTGAAAAAAGCCAGTCTTGGAATGCTGTTCTGCAGCAATGCAAATTTAGAAGAGAATAGCTTTCCAAGACTGGCTTTTTTCACACCTGAGAGTTTTCTGACCGTTTTTAATTTCTCTCCATGTTCGTTTGTTTTTTGCCTGATGAAGGATGTGTGTGTCCAAAACCTTTTAAATAACAACTTTTTTGCAATTATTATTTGGTCTAATAAAAGATATTACCTCTTCCAAAGATTGTCTGCCTCTGTGCTTAGACCAACATGGCTACAGCCTAGGTTTCTCTTGAATAGGTAACACTTTCGCCCATTCAGTGTGCTGTCTGTTGTGAATTCCATTCCTCTGATTCTAGTAGGTATTCTAGCTATTGTGCAATTAACACATTAATTGCTCAATAAATTGTAATATGCACAAAGTTGTTTACATGCAAGCAAATTATTACATAATAAAATGGCAAACCAGCCACAAAGATGTTCTACATTTAATAAAAATCTGGGATCCAGGATAAAATTAATCAGATCCTATCATGTGATTATATCAACATTCTCCAAGGGCCCAAGGTACATAACTGCCCGGACATTGTATAGGGAGATTAAGCACATAACTTTGGATCATTAATTTGTCCACAAGACCCACAAAGTATCAAAATTAGGCACCACTATGTTGAGTCTTGCCATACCTTGTGGATCTGGCCTTTAACCATTTAAAATTTAGGCTTGAATTCTGTCTTTTGATGTATGTATAAACCTTCAGTAATTTTAATGTGTGCCACACAAGTGCATGAAAAGATACAAATTAGCTTTAACTTGTAAATATTAATAGCTATTAATAAACACTTGCATGTCCATATCACCTTCTATCCAAGGAGGTCAAATAACTTAACAAATGGTCTTGAATTAAACCATGTGAGGTAAGTAGCCAATCCAGATAGGGAAGGATCCTTTTTAAGCATCTTACTCTACAAGTAATCAATACAACTGACCTAGGGTGAAAGAGTCAGGACCGAATGACAGGCCAAAGTGTCATGGGCCAGCTGGGCACTGTGAGTGAAACAATTCTATCACAGGCCAACTGGGCTGTTAGGTTCAGTTTTGGATCGAGGAAGCAAAGTTGGGAGTGAAGTAAAGGCAAATTTATTATAGCTTACACACACACAACAGTTAACAGAAAGATAAATGCGATAAGCAGATAATGCACTATTAAAGAGCTAATAGTAAATAATAATAACAGATAATAACAATAGATAGATAGATCTATTCTGTCACAGGTCAACTGGGAACTGTGAAGCTATTAGCCACTGGGCTGTTCAAAACAACAGATAGACAGACATGGGTTGGCAACTTATCTATAGTCCCTCAGTGCCAGGTATGTGTCAAGTGATTCCAGCGAAGTCAGACATCCCCGATCGATGCTGTCAGAGGAATTACCAGGAAAGGTCCCTTGTTCAGGATCTGATCCTCACTCACACTGGGAGTCCATGGTCCAGACATGGAATAGAAATGACTGTTCTGTTCCCTCCTTCCTGCTGGTGACCTGATGCCTAGGCTTTTTATACCTAGCCTTATGCTAATCTGTTGGCTTTAGAGCCACTCACAATCTTGCTCTATAGCTGTTACCCTATGGGATTGAAAGGTGTTAGACATTATCATAAAAGGTTACTGCCTAGACTCGGGTTTATCCAATAAGCAAATTACAATGCAGCACCTTTAGGTTTGAAATTGACATTACGCCACCTCAGCCCAACCCTTTTAGGGTTTTTTTTTTAATATGCTTTCTTGGGATGTGCTTTCCTGGAATGTTTTGGGTGTGCCAGGCAGTTGGATCCAGTTTTTTATCATTAAAGCTGAACCCTGAGCAGAAACCATTAGGTCAGCTAATCTTCCAGCTACAGCTTTGCCTATGGGACCCAGTCAGTTCCATGAACAGTTAATTTTATCATTTTGGTTAAACTTATGACAGACAAGTTACATTTGCGGTTTACAAACTTACAAGCTTTATATTAACTAATATTACCTCTTTTGGCAAAATACCAAATGCTTCTAAGAAACACATATTTATTGCTTATTAATCCCTCTGGTTCTGGCCATCACACCAGTCACACAGTAAGATTGCAACATAGCTAGGAATTGAACCCAGACCATTTAACACCAAATCCTATGATTTAGCAAAGTCTCCTAAGCAAAATTCTTGTTACTATCTCCAAAATGTGACAGAAGCCCATACAAACTCTCAAAAACCCTTTAAAAATATACTTTAAGTGCCAGGTTAGTGCCTACAATCTTTGATGTAGGAAATTTTTTTCATTAAAGTCTATGGGAGCTTATGGGAGAGATTTTTGAGGGCAATAACAATTTGAGGAGCACAAATCCAATTCAAAGCCATTGGGAACTCATTCATCTCTTCCTCTGGCACTCTGGACATCTTTTTTCACTTATTGGACATCTGCTCTCACCCTTGCCTCCAGTATTTGGCTACCTAAATCATTAGTACTATCTGAAGGACTTTGCAGCTTTAAAAACCTGAATCATAAACATTTTCTTTTCCTACTTCTGCAATAATCTTGTAAAGTAGAAATAGCATAAGAAGCACTTTTCTCGCATAAAGATACCCTTCTTTCTCCCACTCCCACTGGGAAATAAACCTATCATGCATGGCTTTGGAGTGATTCCAAAATGACGAGCTTTTATCTGCAGTATAGACTGTGTAGTTTTTTTTCAGTAATGGAAGTTCATAAATCATGCTTACTTCCAATTTTTAATAAATAGATCATTAAACCATGCATCTATTTAAAGCATACCTACTCCTACTTTAGACAGAATGAAAGAACATTTTGAAAAATGAATACTTAAAAAAAGGAGCAAATCTGGATTTTTACCTACTGGCTATTATTTGTATATAGAAATTATACATAGTGTGAAAAAGCACAAATAATATTTAAAAGTTTAAGTAACATAAGTGAAGTAATAGTAAATTCAGTTACAGAATAATTGTTTCCTCTGAACCATTATTGTTTAAATAAAAAAGTTGATAAAACTTAAATCAAAGCCCCCAAAGGAAAAAAGGAGAGAGAAAAGAAGTATATGGAGGTTAGTCTGGGTGTAACTTCCCATCACTACATTGAAACAAGGCTCATTAGTCTATTTTTTTAAGCACAAGTATGTTACTCAGATTTCAGGTACTGGCAAAGGAGACTGAAGAATTTTTAATAAAATCTACATAAAAATAAAATAACAACCCTACAAACTAAAAGACTGCTTATATTTTCTATTACTGTATTACAAGAACAATTAGTTTAATTCATACTGAGTGCCCATAATCATCCAGTCCTAGGCACTTCAGATACTGGAGGCCACACTCCCTGCTCTAGAGGATAAAACAAAAAAGGCAAATCTGGATGCAATATGGAAAAAAGTAATAGAAAACCAAGTAAGGCTTTTATAGGCACAACAGTAATCATTGGTACAAAGATAAAATTATATGGGTCCCCTGTAATCATTTGAGGATAAATGCACTAAAATCCTTCCCCCTAAAATTCCTCTTTTTCTACCCACTCTCTATTCGTACTGCTCTTCAGTTTCACTTCCAGTGACATTGCATCCCCCCACCAATATTCTACCCATTTTCTCCACACAAATAGGCTGTCCATTAACAAGACAAATAGGTAAGATTTATATGAAGATGGTCTAGTTGGCTTTCTTTTTTTTTGTATGTGTTCTAAGAGGCAGACATATGAGCAGATTATATTGAGTTAAAAAAGGAGAGAGAAACTTACCACCCACTAGCTGATCCATGCTAACTCTATCCCTTGGTAAGTGGAAACTAAAGTACTGTAATTTAGCAGTTGTTTCCTTCAGGAGTAAACTGCCTCACTAACCAGAGGACATTTAAGGTGCAGACAGAAATGATAATTTTCACCCAATCTGGCCACAGGATGTACTGTATAGCTGTGACAAAACAGAAGTGCATGGCTGCAAAGTGCTTTAAAAAGGTCAGATTCTGTGAAAATCTGAATCCTCATGAAGATATTTCAAAACATAGCATCTTCTTTAACTTTTGTCTGCCTTGCCTCCCAGCCTTGGAGCTGTTTTCAGAATGGGAGGGGGGAAAAGACGTGGAGGGAGTTTGGTCTGGGGTTTTTTCAGCTAGCACTGGAGGGTGGGGTGGGTGGATTGCAGCCCCTCACCTAAATTGGGGGGGGACTCCAGAGGGGCTCCAGTTCACCCACCCCACCCTCCAATGCCACCATGGGAACACCTAGAATGAGCTCTTGTTTCCTTTATCCCCTCCCATTCTGAAAACAGAGCCAGGGCTGGGAGTGAGAAAAGCTGTTTGCTGGAGGAAACTGCCTGCAGGCTCACAGCAGCTGGATTCCCCACCACCCCCACACCAAAGCTATCACCCTCTGTACCCAACAGTGAACTTCTGTTTGGTCCAGGGGATCATTGTAACTCAGAGCACTTCCTGCAAAGTGGTATGAGTTACAGTGGGAAGCTGCTCTTCTGTCTGTGCCTTTAAGGGATTGGCTGACCTGTTATAAGTCTCTCAGTATTTTTTTGTCTGTCAGCATCCAAGAAAAAGAATGGCTGTCTTGGATGGACATCACTGAGGAGAAAAGTTAGCACTCTGCAAATAAGCTCAGATATAGAGGCAAATGGGATGTATAGCCTGGCACAGCTAGGGAAGCAAAAAGGACTAAAGGATGCTATAATTCTAAATAACTGTACATGTACCAGGGGGAGGGACAGGGGGAGAAGAACAGGATAATGTAGGTCCTTGAAGAGTGTCATAAAACCAGACCTTCATGTGGTGGAAAAGAGTCAGGAGATGGATTGAAGGGAGACCATATCATCATTAGAAGGCTAAAAGATGCATTTTGATGGACTAGAAAGGAGTGATGTAGTTGCCAAGAAAGCCAGTAAGGTGGTGTTTTCAATAACCAAGATGCGATAGCATTGCAGTCAATAGTCAGTTTGAAACTCAGAAAAGTTGCCCAGGGTAAGACAACACAATTTGTGATATTATAGAAATGGTGATAACATTTTTAATGAGTAAGAACGAAAGGAGAGGAAGGGGTTGGGGAGCAAGATCAGGACTTCAATTCTGGCTATGCTGAGTTGGCTTGATGACAAGACACTATAAGAGAAACAAGCCAAGATCAATGATCGAGTGCAAGAAAGCACATCAGAAGCAATGAGTTAGATTTATGAGCTGTTGGCACAGAGATGGTAGTGAAAGCCATGTAAGCAGATGAGCTCACCCAGAAAGAAAAGGAGTGGGCCAAGCACAGAGCCATTTGGAGTTCCCATAAAAAGAGGAGAGAGTCCAACCAAAACAGACAATAATGGACCAAAAGGGCAGGTGAACCAGGAGCATAAAGACTCTCAAAAAGCCAAGGTAGGACAAGATTTCAACCAGGAAGCTGTGAGCAACTGTGCTCAATATGGATAAAAATGGAGTAGAGCCCCAGGAACACAGCCAGAAGTAGGTTATTAGAGACTTTGCTGAGAGCAGTTCCAGTAGCATGAAGAAGGCAGAGGCAGATAGGAAAGGAAGAGGGTGGAGGTGGAGCAAAGAGAGGAACAGAGATGAGGCAAAAGGGCAAGAGGCAAGTGAGACCCAGTGAGGGTTTGGTGATGGATAAATAGGAATCTATTTTATTTTGCTGACTGGCCAGAAAAACCACATCACCCACAGCTATGACTTGTGGGGAGCTGTTAGGATGGGTCATGGGTGGCCATGTCTCAGGCCACTCTAAGGTCAGGTTGCTGACTAAGATCCAGAGTAGCAAGCAGAATCCAGGTACAGACCAGGAGGAGGGAGGGGAAGCGGGGTCTGTTGAGCGCAGAGGGAAAGAGAAGGAGTGCCAAGAGGTAGGGAGTCTTACCTGCTTCTGGGACTTTAAAAAGGCCCTAGCTGCTGCTCCCACAGCACAGTTCAGACTCAACAGGGGACCCAGGCCTCTTGCAGTGTGGAGAACCAGAGCCGTTGAGCTACCCTCTGGAAAGGCGATGTGACCATGCCACCCCCATCCATTCCTCCCTTCTTCCTCTCTAGCTATGTCGCTGGGTGTAGGAAGGGGAGACCTGTCTTCTGCTGCCACTATCCCCCTCTGACCCAAGGGTGGAGGGAGCCACTGTGGACCATCTGGATCTACCCATGCTTCCTGGCAGAAATTAGGCTGCTTAGGGACCTTCATTTAGAATCACAGAAATTAAGGACTGGAAGGGAACTCAAAAGTTTAAGTCGAACCCCACCTTGCTCTTAGCAGGAATACTGCTGAGATCAAACGATCCCAGCAGGGTGTCTGTCCAGTCTTCTTTGAAGACTTTCAAGGTTGGGGACTGCACCACCTCCTTGGCAAGTCTACTGGGGGAAGTCTTGGGAGGTGACCCTTACTGTAAAGAAAGTTTTTCCTTACATCCAACCTGAAACCATCATTTAACTGTTTATGGCCATTGCTCCTTGTCCTCCCCTGGGGTGCCCTAGTGAACAGTTTTTCTCCCAGCCCCCAATATTTTCTCCCCATATATTTAGGTTTAAGTTGACAGACTGGTTTTAATCAAGTCAATAATAACATCTGATCTAAACATGAGGCTGTAGTCTTTGTCCCTTTCCCTTTTTTCTGCATATTTCTCTTTAATTCACCTGTTGCATTTTTTTTTCATACATCAAGAACATAAATGCTTTGTGCTGTGCCTAACGCAAGGTATGAATGGATGCAAGTTTGGAGCCATTTCAAAAGGGCAGCAGTTGTTCTATTCCAACCGCATGTGTGGATAAGCCAGGAACAATGCAAATGTAACAGAACCTGCTTCAAATTCAACACTTTTTGAAATAGCTCCAAATGTAATGTATGTCCATACACACCGTGGGCTACCAGCCAAAGAGTGTTTTGTCTTGGTAGTATCATAATGGAATAACAGTAGAAAGCAGGGCAGGATGGCACGTTATAGATCACTAACGTGTTCAGTGAGGCTAGTGCCTACTTCATCTGTCACTATAGCATATGACCATGGAGGCTCATGCCTCTGAAGAAGTTAGTCTATAAAGTGCCCCCCTCTTCTGCTTAATCTCAGATTAGAGGTTGTTAATGTTGTTGTTATTAACATTGAAAGGGGTTAATGACTGTCATCAAGTAAGTTTTTTAGTTAAAGAAAAAGATAATAACAGGCATTGTTTAAATCAATGAATATGCTAAGCACTCCTTCAAAGTTGAGGAGCAGTTAAGCCTTTTATATAGAGGGGACAGCTAGAAATAATGAAGGTTATCACTGAAAAGGAACGGGCCACATGGCAAGGTCTAAACATAGCCAATTCAGGTATATTAAAAGGGGCTTCCCTGTGTTAGGCTGACAAGGTTCTGTAGGTAAATCTGCTATCTTGTATTAGACTAACTCAACTAGCTGGAAAAATTCTTCTTTGCAAGACTTTGGGTATGAAAACCTATATCTCTGAAACGTGGAAGATACCGAATTCTACCATTTGAAATGGGAACTACATAACATGAAAAAGAAAGAACCTATTCCCTGAGTTACACGTTTGAGTCTGAGTTAGAGACAGGAAGCCTGAAGAAGCAACTGTAAAGGGCTGCGACAGAAAGAAGAGACAGTGTGCGCCAGCATAGAGCTCTCTGGAGTGGCCTGCCTGGGGATTTCTGAGCAAGGGAACTGCTTGTTTTTTTGCTTCTTTAGGGAAGTAGGTCTTTGCACGCAGTCATTGCAAACAACCTGAATTATACCAAAGAAATATCTGACTCAATTTACAGAAAGTGTCTTGCAAGGCCCCAAATACTGGCCAACTGGAACACAGGAGTAAAAATAGCAACAGGGCATGGTGAATTTTAATGAATTAGCTATGAAGTGCTGTAAGAGGCCTTGTAAAAGGCCTCCAGGTATAGCTCCAGGTGTATTTGCAGCTATCTAAAAACACCTCACAATGATAGAGACTGGATTTAACACAACAGACAGGGACTTCAGGTCCAGCCACATGTCTCTGAGCAGCAAGAGAAAGGGTTCATTTCTTGTTTTCATATCAGTCTGACTAACAGGATGCCCACCCAAAGAAAAATTGCACAATCCAAATGCAGAAGTTCCTTTTTAAGGAACAAGTGCAACAATATGTTATTAAAAATGGTGTGTGTTTTTTTAATAAGAAACTTGTGTTTCTGCTAACACCAAGTGTTAAGTGGACTAAATCTGCTAACACCAAGTGTTAAGTGGACTAAATCTGTGCTGCCTCTGGTTACATTTCCCACAGTGGAGCAGTGGGAAAGTTATCTTTCTTTGCTCTTGGGATAGAAGTACTATCAGATGAATCAGCCTATTACAAGAGCTTAGCAGAATTTCTGGAAGCAATGCAGGAAAAACTTCATATGATTTAATTTTTTAACTCACCAGGGGTATTATTTTACTTTGTTGGCAAACTCAGCCTCATTAATAATGGGATCTGCCAAATGCTACTACTTTATGGGACTTATGACAGTTGCATGAAGAGCTAACAGTTCTGCACCTGTTTTAGTGACTCATCCGGTCAGGTAGCAAGGTCCTCCAGGCATGGTCCTGAATGCCTTCAGCTCCCACTGAAGTCAAATGGAATTACGAGTGCACAGCACTTTCAGGATTTGCTCCAAAGTTTCTATTCTCTCTAGCAAAGCTCTGATCACTATCAGAGACAGTGCCAAGAAAGCAAAGCAAAACTAAAAACAGTCCTTGCTGAAAATGCTGAGCAGAAGCTGCAGTATCTAGAGTTTTCACACTGATTCTGTTGAACACATACATACAATTTCCTGAGCTTCCCAGTAGAGTTTATGCCAAAGTGCAGTGGCTTCCTTTCCAAGGTGCTGATGTGATCAGCTTCAATCATCATGGCATTGTATTCCTCACCCAAGTTTCAATACAGGGGTACAGCAGGCTTGGTGATTTGTTCATCCCAAACAGTCCTTAAATACAATACAGTCATCATTCCCAGGGCATACCTGTCACACAGAGACTCCCTTCTGAATTAGTCAGTTCTCAACTTAAGGGTTAACTCGCAGGTCTAAGTCCTTTTGGCTAAGTACATACAGACAAAAAGTCTGAGGTTGAATCGATTCAATCTTTGTAGGTTAGTCTAAGCTGTGTAAATTGAACTGATAAGCAAGTGAACCAAAATTTATTTTTGACTCCAGAAATGCAGCTACATGCCTGCTAGTGGTCAAGGCCAGAAGCTGGGGGGTACTAAAGCACGCCTCCTTGCTCAGCTGGAGCAGACAGCTTGGGCCAAGCCTGACCTGCCCACCCTGTGAGGAGGCCTTATGGGGGAGGTGCAAAGTATCTTGGGATGCTGGGGGACTGTGAATTAACTTATCTGGAGGGGATCTGGAGCAGAAGTTCAGTCAACTGATTTAACCTAAATCAGTTAACTCTGATATTACATCCATCCAGGTTTACCTTAAACCATTTTTGGCCATTTTGAAAGCAGTTTAGGTGTACTGGACTTCTGTTGTGTTACAGATATGAGCAAATTTCTGCTGACTTATATCAGTTTATGTGTAATTTCTGTCCCTACCCCATCAGCCCCTGAGAAGGTGCCTCCAGCTTCTTGCTGCTCCTTCCTTGCTGCAATCTCTCCTCTCAGGCTTTCTGTGATTCAGTTCTCTGTCATGGTGCTGCTTCTCCCAGTCTTGCAGCACCTGGATCTCTTCCCATACCCCGAGAACTCCTGGCCTGGTATTTCAGCCACTGGGCAGGCCACTCTCTCACCTTCTGTCTTTCAGACTCCCTGGCTTCCTTTCCTTGGGAGCCTTTTGACTTCCTGTAGCCACTTATTATCTCCCTCAGTTGGCCCAGTCCTCCTGAGCAGCCTGTAATTAGCCCTACCACTTGCAACTGGGCTGGAGCCCAGAGCCAGCCACAGGGGGTGAGAACAAGACTCTGAGTTTTGAGTTTGCAACCAATTTGGAAGGCAGGCGAATTTAAACTTGCGTTCAGGTTTCAGTATGAATATTGTACATTGTTTTGACTTCTGCCATTCAGCTGGTGTATTGTTTTTAATGGCACCAGCTGGGCCTTGTGCAGGCATCAAAACTAGAATTCATCCTCAGTCCCACAGGCAGGTTATAATGATGTGACACAGTGCTTCTGTGGTTCAGTTTCAGCTTATGAATTGAAATAGCAGCATCTCTTCAGAAGGGGCTTAGAGCTACTGAACCTACAAAGCTTTTGTGCAAGGAATCCTACACCATTCCTCCTCCTCTTGTGGTGCATGCAGGCCAAAGTGACAGGTCACATTAGATATGGAGATTTCCCACTGCATCCTACTATGATGCTTTAGCAAAACAGGGTTCCCTGCCTTTTCATTGTCTCTGAGTGACATGTAGGCCAGTTACAGACATTGTATTTTTTACCAGTATAAACCAATCTATACTCGTAACAGAAGTTCAGCACACAAAACCAGTCGATACCAGCAACAGAACAGAAGTTTCCCATAAATAGACTGATTTAAAATGGTGGAACCCAGGCTAAGATTTGCTCCCCTCCACCTGCCCCTCCCCCAACCAAAGAGCAATTGTGTGTTCTGTTCACTACCAATCTAAACTATGTCACTTACAGAAACCCACATAACTTAGATAAATTCTGCCTTGAGCTTCTTGAATGCCTGTACCTAGCCTTACCATCATCAGCTTCAGATCAAAAGATGGATATTCAAAATCCCAGTGCCAAATACAGCAAGAGAAAGAGCAAGCCATCAAAATGCTAGTGAGACTGGAACCTGTCCTCTTTTATATCAGTTCTTAAAACTCCCCTATGTTGCGACACCTAAAGAAAAACTTGCAAACAGTTAGGCTAGGGAAAGACATTCAAAAAGCCTGAGCCTGAATTGATTCAATCTTTGCAGGTTAGTCTAACCTACAACGCTTGAACCTATTTGGAGGTGAATAGACATTCCCTTTTCATTACAGAAATGCAGGCACATGCCTGCAGTGGCTCAGTCTAGAAGCCAAGGCGTGCTAGAGCAGCCCTCCCTTCTCTTCCATAGCGCTGAACTGAGGGGTGTGTGGTCTCTACTCCACTCCTCCAGCAGCCTAGCAGAGAGTTGATAACACAGTATTTATCACCCCTAACTCAGTGTTTATCAGCCCATTAAAAAAAAAGCTTATCTCATTAGTTCAAGCTCTTCTTAAACAACTTTTTCCAAGGAAGGAACAGAGGGATGTCACCAGCTCTGTGCTGATTAGCTCCAAAAAGCCCTAAGCTGACACTGTGCTGTCTGTCTTTCTCCTGGCTCTCATAGCAAAGACTGTAGCCAGCATGTGATATGTTAGATAATACTGAGAGGAGTCTGTGTAAGGCTGGGGGGGAGGGGGGTGCAGGTGGAAGCCAGACAGACCTGGCTGTATGTGCAGTTTCTGCCAGAGCTGCAACTGGGGAGCAGAGGAGAGGGGCCAGAGAGCCCTTCCCAATCCAGAGAGAATGCTTGGATGCTGGGGAATTCTGATTTAACTTGAGCCAGGAAGAAGTTTGGGACAGACATTACATAAATCAGTTTGACCCAAATCAGTTAAGTCTGATACTATATTCAACCAGATTAATCTCAAACCAGTTTTAGCCACTTTCAGACTGATTTATATGCACTGAACATCTGTTCTGTTAAGGTTTAAAGCAGTTTCAGATCACTTAAACCGGTGTATGTGTAATGTCTGTCCCTAGCCTTAGACTGCTGATATGTTTAAACTGTTGCTTTTCATACTGACTGGCATTGGCTCATTCTTCCTTGCGCTGTCACATCTTTATCCCTCTCATCTTATATTTAGGGTGGTAAGTAGCTTGAGGCAGGGGCTTATCTTTTTATTCTGTATCGTACATTGCCTAGCAAAATGAGGTCTGTGTTCAATGCTGGGACTTGTAGGCACTATAGAATGCAAAATCATAATAGGAGGAAGTTTAGTTTTAACAGCACAGCCTAAACAAGTTAGCATGAAAACTCACAGCCCAGATCACCATGGAAAGAAATATTAATACTGAAGTATGTTCAGTTGTTGTGGCTGTTAAGAAGCAAAACTAACCATTTAACATGCCACTTATGGGGCAAATGCTACCATGAATCATATTTTGAATTAATTTGTCTTTTTTTGACTGTGGCCAATCAAACATGAGAGAATGCATCACAAACCTGAAGAGGACCTGTAGCTACCAGACACAAGCAAAGACATCCATATGTAGCAGGGGGAAAAAATTATATCTACAAATGTGTAAGGATTGCCTCCTACACACACACACCACACAGAATGCTTTGTTTCTATTTGAGAGCAAGTTAGTCCACAGTAAGCACTATGTTCTAAAAAGAAAAAAAATCCATCACCACCTGAAAACTCTGAGGTTCTCTCTGTGTAGCTCCATAGCCTGGTGTTTGTCCTGGCTGGGCCATTCTCCAGTACACTCTGTCCACAAGCACATTCCAAACCTGGAGTACGTCAACAGAAAGGCTATAGGGCAAAGGTGTTAAAGATACAGCCAGCAGGTCAGATCCAGCTTGTGGAGCCCTATCATCTGGCCTGCAGTCCTGCCTCTGAATCTCAGATTGGTATGTGGTGTAAGCTGAATGTGCTATATGTGGCATAAGCGGGATCAGCTCTATGTGCTGCATAATGCGTGGGGCTAGATTTGGCACATGCGCTTCACACAGTATGTGAGGCTACAGCTGGTACACAGGTTCAGGGCTGGTGTGTTCTGCAAGCAATGCTAACCCTGGACCAGCCCCATGCACTGGATCCAGGGAGTGGGACCAGACTTCAGGACCAATCCAGTCCACAGACCAGCCCTATGTCATGTATCTGGCCTGTGGACTGACTCCATGCCAGTCATCTGGCCTGTGGGACCCAATGACTTTGACATACCTGTTGTAGGGCATTCCTCGGTCGCCACTCTCAAGACCTCAGTCACTAGCATATTTATAAGTAGCTGCTGGGGATAAGCCTGGAGCCTCTTCAGTAGTGCATTCTGGGATATGGGGGTGTACCTATATGAGATGCTAAATGCACAGTAGACTAATACTACAGTGCATTAACATGGTAGGTAAAAACAGTGCTAATGTGTAGTAGAATTAGTCTATTGTGCATTAGCATCACACAAAAATTGTGCGCTGGTGCTACTTAAGTTAGTACCTGTTATTACAGGTACTAACTTATTACAGGTACTAAACTTAATGCACCATAATTACGGCACATTAATAGATGTGTAGATGCACCTGGATGATACAATCAAGACTGGGTGCTTTGGACATGGTCGGGAACACCCTGCTGGGATGCAGAGCTAGATGCAGAATAGACTGGGGCCACATGCTTGCCCTCCACTTCCCCCTCTGGCACCACACACCATGGCCCCTGCCACACCCTGCTGCCATAGCCCTGGCCCCCACCACTCCCTATACCACTTCCCATGGCCCCCACTGCTCGCCATGGCCTGCCACTTCCCTCCACCCCCAACCTACAGTTTCCTGTTCTGGCTCCAGCCCAGCCTGGCAAGCATCATGGGGATCCCAGCTACTGGGTAGTTCATAGAGGTTTTCCCCCCACCCTCTCCCTCCATCTGATCTTATCTTATTTTCCACTCAGATTGAGGGAGGTGGAGAACAGCTCCAGGGTCACAAGGCCAGAAGCTACAGAGGCTTCCTGTTGAGGGCTGGGAGTTGGAGTGGGGTGGGGGCTAAGGATAGGGTGGAGTCAGGCCAGCCTTGCTGCTTAGCTGCTGGGTCCTGCTACAGGCTCCCCCTGGGTCCTACTGCCACTGGCTGCCTGTCATCTTTGACAGGAGCCAGGGGAAGATAAAAATTAATTTTATAAAATTTTTAGGGGCCCCACATCCTGGATAGAACAGCCTGGTGGGCTGAATCTGTCCCATGGGCCATATTTTCCCCACCCCTGTCATAGTCCTTGAATAACAATTGTCACAGAGAAAGGGTCTCAGAATTTGGTCCATATATCCTCTGAAGGTAAATGTAAGTGGCAGGCATTGCTTCTGATTTTTCATGTGTTTTTTCAACCTGTACTTTGCTTTGAAGAAGTGGTATCCAGCGGCGATTGAAGACCTTGAGATTGTAAGTTGCATTCATCCCAAATACTAAGAAAAGGGTTTAAATTTGGTTATGAATTGAAAATATGTCCCCTAGGCTGTGTCTAGAGATATATGAATGGAGGCCCCATTACTACTAGAGGAAGTAGAAGGCAGTATCACCCAATTTTCTCTTTCCCTTAGGAACCTTATGACCAACTGCCACCCACTCTTTTCTACAGCTGCTCAGCAATCACTCTCTATTGGCTGGCAGAAGATAGTAAGGAAAGTCAAGTAGCCCTGTGTTCTCTATTGCCTACATCTTAGGGCCACAGAAGCCCTATGGAAAGCAGTAGAGGAGTTCAATTTATGTGGAGTGTGGCCCTTTAACTATTTCTAAAGTAGTGTTTGAGGCTTTCAGACTGGAAATTTTTAAACATTACACTCAAGTAGGGCTGGCCAGAGAACAAGAATTTAGTTTTGCAAAATATTCAAGATTTTGGTGTTTGTTTTCATTCTGCATTGCCATGAAATGCAGACACCAGCACAGACATAGCGGGGATCACGGAAATGTGGTGGGACTCAACGCATGATTGGGCGGTGAATGTCAAGGGCTATAGGCTGTACAGGAGGGACAGGATAGGAAAGAGAGGTGGGGGCGTGGCACTCTACATT
>NW_017728886.1:250779428-250804122 GCF_001723895.1 Crocodylus porosus | reverse complement strand
GGTCACAAGCTGGCAGAGGGTAGGTTTAGGTTAGATATCAGGAGGCGCTACTTCACGGTCAGGGCGGCTAGGGTCTGGCATCAGCTTCCAAGAGAAGTGCTGCAGGCTCCTACCCTGGGGGTTTTTAAGAGGAGGTTAGATGAAGACCTTGCTGGGGCCGTTTGACCTCAGTACTCTTTCCTGCCAAGGCAGGGGTTCGGACTAGATGATCTGCTCAGGTCCCTTCCAACCCTAGAAACTATGAAACTATGAAATAGAAGACTTTGGAAATTTTCGTGAAAAGCATCAGAGAGACTGCTTCAGCTGTGCCAATAACCCAGTGTTCAGTATACTCAGCTGAGACATTCATATGCCTGATAAGTGTCCTAACTTTCACCTACAGAGCCAGCCTTTGCCCAGCTCAACAGATATTCATTTATGTGCTGCATATGAAAGATAGAACACCTCCAGCAGAAGACAATGATCTTGTAGCCAATGGCTACAACCTGCCTGGGATGTAAGAAATGAAGGCTGATGCCTGATTTGAGCAGGGCTTTTAGGCATTGCTTGCCTAAAAATATTCTGGCAGAAACCTGGAAAGAAACTCTCTGAAGTTTATGAACTGCTTCAGCAATTTATAGGTATGAAGTGAGGACTTGATTGTACTATGACAGAGCCATGAACTACTGGAGACAAAATAAGATTCATTTAAGGAGATTCATCCCCTAAATTCACAGAAACAAATATAATACTACTAAATTCAACATAATTATCTTTAGTAAATAAGCCCCTCTATACCCTGTTGATCCTTCTACATCTTCATTGGGGTGTTTAGGCCTACTGACATCAAAAGGGTGGACACCCAGCAGAATCAGGGCCATTTGCTCTTTGCCATCCTACCTTGTATTTCGATCAGTTCACAGGCTCCCCAAATCAAAGACCATTCATTAGTACAAATGGTCTAACCTAAAGGTGACTCTTTTTTTAACTTCTGTCCTAAGCCAAAGTATTCAATGTGAGTAGAAGGTAGCAACTTTGAGGCATCAGGCAGAATAGGACACAGCTGAGAGCAGTAGGTAGACAAGCTTCACAAAAGAAAGCCTTCTCAAACAAAGTGACAAATACAGAGTCATGTCAGTAAAATATTCAGCACAAGCCAGAAGGCTTTATTGGCTTTCACACTCTAAACTAGTTAAAAATGTATGTACATTCCTGATTTAAACTGCTGAGAATTAAATAACGGCTGCATAGTTTCCAGGATTAACCACATTTCTACTTTTTTCTGCGCAGGAAAGGAAAAGAAAAATTAAGTATCTTTATTTTGATGTGACCCATTTACTTTATACATTTTCAGTTTACTGACTACCACTTTTATAATGTAGGAATGGAATAAACTGTACTGTGACATTTTGCAGTCCATGTGAAACTGTGTAGGGTAAAGAATGCACTCAGTGGTGCGCTGGTAGCCACTTAAGCATTTTTTACTCTAAGTTCTTGCTTTCACTTGTTCACCTGGGTTACCCATTATGGGGGAAGTTCTAATTAGAAGCAAAATCAAGAGAGAAAAAATAAACGGGCAGCTCAGTTGCTTCTAGAATGATTTGCCGCTGTTCCTTTCTCAAGCATAACTTTCATTTATTGGAGATCCAGGTCTGGAGCTGAGGGAGGCAAGGTTATTTGGACAGAAATGAATTAGACACCTCGATAAGAAGAGGACAGGGTGCTGCTGCCACTCCCACCGAACTCAACACCAACTCAGGATGGTCAAAACCACTTCTTAGTCAATGAATGCAGCCTCTCTCTTACAGGTGTTTATAGAGCCAAACCTAGCAAAGAATAGGGGTGGCTCAGACTTACCTGCCCTGATGAGCCTCAACAGGTCTTCCCTTAACACAGGTATTTGCAGTTGAACATAAGCAGTTCTCTTAACTTAGCCAAATCAAATAAACCACCTCTTTTCATCCTTACAGCAGCTATACAGTATGGATCCCTTCTAGGAATCAGCCTGCAGAAAACTGTCTCCTGTGCTTGATTCCAACTACACACAGTAAAAACAGCAAGTGGGGTACAGAAAGGCTGGGCATCAGGAACAAGTGATTGCAGGACTGCTGCTACCTGGTTTCCTTTGAGTGTGCCTAACACTGATTTCTTGTGAGTGGATGCTTATCTTGCTGGGATCCTATGACCCCAGCTGACTTCCTGCCCTTCAGGTGGGGGCTGGACTCAATGATCTTCCGAGGTCCCTTCCAGCCCTAATGCCTATGAAATCTATGACACAGCACCTGAGCAAATTCTGAAGACATTATTAGGACTGGTAGGCTAGGAATCAGGCTTGTTTGCCCTTATATTCTGAAGGTGAGCTGAGCCTCCAGACTTAGTCTGAACTGTTGCCTGGGGTTTTCAGCTAAGTCTAGGGGTTTCCAGCTGGGACAAACAATGTGGATGGTCCTAAGGGTAGACCTAATATTGACCCTAGGTAGTAATGTAGATATCCCCTAAGTTACACACTTATATCACCCAATACTGGTTGTGATATACTGAACTGTAAAACAAAAAAGAATCACCAACATTTGCTGAATGCACATTTTATCATTCACAATTGCAAGCTTCATGTCTTTACAAATGAATGATTTATTAAGTGAGGCATCATTTCAGAGTTTTGTCTGTTTGTTTATCAACAAGGTAACGTATTAGAAAATATCATTTGGGAAGTGGATTAAATATTGATGGCAAACATTTAAAATCATGTAGACCAGTGGTTTTCAACCTGTGGTCTGCAGACCTTTGAGCTAGGGACAGACATTCAAAAAGCCTAAGCTTGATATTGCATAAACCGGCTTGACCCAAATCAGTTAAGTCTGGTACTACAGTCAACCAGGTTTATCTCAAACTGGTTTCAGCCATTTTCAAACTGGTTTATGTGCACTGAACATCTGTTCTGTTACAGGTTTAAACCAGTTTCTGATCACTTAAACAGGTTTACGTGTAATGCCTGTGCCGAGCCTTGGGGGTCTACAGACTGTCTAAGGGCACAGCGAAAGATAACTCACTACGTTAAGTCAAAAGTATGTGAATACCCACACATACAATTCAAAGGGGTCTGCACCACCACTTGAAATTTTCAAAGGGGTCTGTACCTTCATTCAACATTTTTTAGGGGTCTGCAAATAAAAAAAAAGGTGAAAACAACTGTTGTAGACAATAGAAAAAAGCTAATGTGATGATGTTCATTAGGAAGGTTTCTCCCATTTCTCTTCAGAATGTTAAACAATTGGCTATGCAAAATCTAATATCCCTATGGTAGACCAATGGCAAGCTCATTCCAGTTCTGGATTCTGCTTCAGAGATGGTTGTGATAAACTTTTCAGTAGTTTCTTAATAGGATTTTTGGCAAGCTGCCAGATATAGCAGTTTGACAGCTTTGAACTGCCACTGTGGGTATCAGCTTAGGTTTCCAGAAACTTATTTTAAATTGCACACTTAGAAGTTTTATATGGAAGTTTTTGTTGTATTATTTACAGAATACATCTAATAAAATTATACACCACAATGCATTTTGCAAGTGCCAGGAGGATATATGCCACAACATTGCCTAACTGCAGGAATCCTGTTTTTCTCTGATAAAAAAATCCCCATTGTTTCAGATATAAGATATATAAGGGGTGTTTCATTTTAATCATGGGAAAATGTGGATTTGGGGTTACTTTTTTGCATCTGAAAAATTGGGTTTTTTTTTTTATCAAACAAAACCAGGATCCTTGCTTATCTGTACAGTATTTGCCATCTTCATACATTTTTGTTGCCATAGCCAATGATGCAAGTTTAGTGATTTTTTTCTGGCTACTTTTTTTCTGGGTTTTGCTCTTTTTGACTGCAAACCATCAACATATCATGGACAGAGAAAATGAGCCTTAGTGAGTGATTTCATTTTACATACAAGTACAGTTAAAAAAAGGCAATGATTCAGAAATGGGTAGTCTGAATTCATTTAATTCAGCTGAAAAGAACCTCTAACTATTTAGCCAACTCTTATTTATATTTCATCATTCAGAAACATATCACACATATTTTGAAGCAATCATTGGAGCTGATTAAAAAATTAGGGGAAAAGTGAAAAAGAAATGCCTTGTCAACACTTTCAAACGGCTTTACTACTCTTATAATGCTGAGGTATCAAACTAATCAGGTCCCACAGGCCAGATCAGGACCACAGACTGGCCATACATACCAGATCCAATGCACCAAAAAGGTCCAGTGCAGGCTCACAAGCTGGCCCTGCATGCACTTGCACTGGCTCCAGCCCTGTGTGCTACATGCAGTGTGTACCAAATCAGCTCTGTGTGCCATGTGCAACATGTGAGACTGGCGCTAGGGCCAGGGCCTGGGCCAGTGACAGCACATGCTACATGTAACATGTGGGGCCAGTCCAGGACATGCTGCATGCAACATGAAAGTCCCATCCAAGACCAAGAACCACCACCATGGGCCAAATGATAGGGCTCTATGGGACATGTCTTTGACACCCATTACGATGCATATAAATAGTAAAGATCATTATAAAGTATGACACCACAAAAGAATGTGACAAGTTTTGTACATGCATTTGCAGGCACTAACCAGAACACCATTTAGTATGTTCTCATAACCACAGATGTGGTTCCTTCCTTACTTAAAACTTGACTTAAAACTTTTGCCAGTGGAGGAAATTGATTTAGAAGTGTAGTGCTTTCTGCATAGGATGTGTATAGTGCTTTCTCCGCCATACCAAAAAAAGTATAGTGCTTTCACCCTACGCCAGTCATTGGTGACATGTAGCGGGTGTGCATCCCTGAGTGTGGTGGTACGCCCCCTGCGAAAAGGCACCATTGACACTGCCACCGGTGCCTGCAGGTGGTCACCGCTCACCATCCTCCCCCTCGCTGCTGACACCGCCAGTGGCACCTGTGGGTGGTGTGCGATCACCACTGGCCACTGCCACTGCTGCCAGCAGCCTCTGTGGGTGGTCATTGACCACTAGTCAATGCTCGCCACTCTGCCTCCCACCTCTGACAGCACCGCAGCTGCCTACGGGAGCTCCCCACTTGCCTCCGCCATCTCCCCTCTGCCAAGAGCCCCACTGCCGCCTACAGGAGCTCGCCATGCCCCCCAGCCTCTGGGGGCATGTGACATTTATGATACCAGTGGTCACCAACCAGTGAATCCCAATTGACTAGTCAATCCCAGAGCTTCTGACAGTCAATCTTAGTCTGGCGGGGCTGAGCGGATGTGCACAGAAGAGGGGCATGTGCCACCCAGGCCTCTGTCAGGGTGCATGCACTGCAGGAGCCCTCCTGTACCCCTGGATGAGCCACTCAGGCTCCAACCCTCCCCTGGCCCAGCCTGGCTGGGGCCTCACTCACCCAGTGGCGGGGGTACGGGGGCATACGTGGCGAAGGGGCTTTGCCTCCCACACAAGGTGCAGTGGTAGGGCTGCAAGGCGGCCCAGCTGCAGGCTGCTGATGGCTGCAGCAGGGGCTGGCACTGCACAGCTGGGGCAGGCATGGGACGGAGCCACAAGTGGCTCATCTGGGGGCATGGGAAGGAGAGACATGCAGCCCAGGAGGGCATGGGGGCTTGTGTCCCCAGATCTGCATGCAGGGCAGGGCGAGGTAGGCTGGGGTGGTGCCAGGCTCTTCCTGGTGCAGCTGTCCAGCCGTGCAGCTCTTGGACAGGGGGGCTACAGTGAATTTTTGGGTGCTTGCAGCCCCACTTCCAGCACCACCGCCCGGCTCTAGAGCTGAGCCATGCAGCTGAAGTGCCACGCTGGGAAGAGCCTAGCACCACCCCAGCCTCAGCCCACCCTGCCCCATGGGCAAATCCAGAAGCATGTGCCCCCTGTGCCCTCCTGGGTTGCATGCCCCCCCTCCCCATGCCCTCCCCCACAATGAGCTGCTGCAGCTCCGTCCTGCACCCAGGCCACCCATGCAGGGCCTGCCCCTGCTACACTCCCTTCAGTCACCACCATGCGGCGGGGGGGCAGATCGAGGCCCCAGCAGTGAGGGAGGGAGTGGGGCAAAGGCAGGAGCAGGGGCTGGGGGGAGTGGGGGACAAGCAGAGGCTAGGTGGCATGTGCCTCCTGAACCTCCAATTGTCCCACCTGACCTGGTCAGGCCTACCTCCCCCAGCCTCTGCTTCTGCCTGTGCTCCACTCCTTCCCTAACTGCTGGGGCCTTGTTCTTCCCTCTTTTCTAGTGCAGAGAGTGTTTTTATATTGCCCATGTATGGCTAATGGATCTAATTCAACAACACAGTATGCAAGCGGTACCCTCTTTATTCTGTACGCCATCAATTTATTGTGTATTGGTTGCCTAGATGCTGATCTACATATATATATAAAGTGCCAACATTTTTACTGTGGATCACATGGGTGATTGACCAGATGCTATTCAGAAGGAAGAGAGGGGGAACATCAGCTTGACAGTTAGTTTTGGCTACCCTACTAGCTGCTAGATGATTGGTCTTTTTTCCTATCTGTCTGTGTAGTCTCTAGCTATAAATGCAGATGAGTTACATTATGCTTTAAGACATTTTTTTTGGCAGATAATCCTAATACACATCTGTTTTACATGTAATAGTAATATTGTTCCTCAAAGAAAAATGGGAAGAGCTCTGAGACCTGAGGAAGATTGCATTGCATTCAAAAGCTTGTCAAAGTCTATCCCAATAATGCAGCTGGTCTAATAAAAGATATTACCACAGAAGTCCTTTGTGCAACATAGTTTGATGAGGTAGGTGCTGTTTCTATTGAGTTGCATTTAACAAATATGGTAATTATGTTCTGTTTTAAAAAACAAATGTTTTGATAGGATGTAGTATCTGTCTGAGATTTCAGTGAGATCATTTGGATATTTTTCAGTGAGCAGAAAATGTTCAAATGCCAGATTTGTCCAAATATAAAAATAAATCCATAAATCCAAGCCTGACTGAAAACATCTTAAGGTCTAATCCTGCAATCCTTGATAAGATACAAATTGTTTGTGACCTGTATTCAATATTATTAGCCTCTGTAAGATGCATATTTCTCTCTGTCATAAATAGGCTTATTTTAGAGATATCAGTAGCTTTCAATCCAGGGGGCTGCAGGTCAGGAGTGAGGGGCACCATCAGGGCTGGGGTAGGGGGTTGTGGCTTGGGAGTGAGGGGCACCAAGGGGGGCTGAGGACTGTGGGTTGGAAGCATGGAGCACAGGCAGGGCCAGGGGCCCGTGGGTGAGCACTGGGAGGTATTGGCAGGGATAGGGGGGCTGCAGGTTGGGAGAGGGAGGCACCACCATGGTCTGGGGGGTGTGGTACCGTGGGTCAAGACTGAGGGGCAGCAACAGGGCTGGAAGGGGAGGTGGATGTGTGTTGGGAGTGAGGGCATGAGCAGGGCATGGCCATATTGCTGCCCACCCCCACAATCATATTACCTGCCCCCCTCCACAACAAGTGTCTTCTTTTTTGAAACTGGACTTATGGTAACCCTAGCAACTATCACAATGATTTATTGCCACCCACCCTCTTCTACAAAACATGGATAGAGGAATAAGAGCCCATCTTTTATGCAAAAGCACAGGGCTGAGAGTACTGTTCTTTGATTTAATATTACTAATGGGATTTCAGGCTCTATCTCCTACTTCTCAGATAAATGCTCTAATCCCCTGGCTGTAAGGTATCGCAGGAGGGGCTTTCCCAAACTCCTTCAGCTGAAGCTATTTCACTTTGCATAGAAAAATTAAGTATTTATGGGAACAGAGAGTGACTGGAACAGAGAGCGAGGAACAGCATGAGTATGCTTCTACTGTCTACTGGTTAGGTCTTTTGCCTAGAAGGCAGAACACCTGTATTCCAGTGTCTACCGCACTGAAAGCATAACAGATTGTACTTAACAGGCTGTTTTTGTCATTTAAGTGAGCAAAAATTAAGACCTGAGGTTGTGTACAGAAGTTGCTTTTTTCGCCATTTAAATCACTTTATCTCTGTGATGAGGTGAATGGGGGGTTTGCGAGGTGCATGGGGTGTTTGAGGAGGGGTAAAGCCTTTGTTTCTCAAACAGCAACACATTGTTAAGGTTGTTTGGGATTACTAGTCCTCACATCCAGCTCTTACTAATGGCTCCACGTGCCACACCTTGGGCAACGGTTTTCGCCAGTGGGCCGAATTTAGTAAGGGGAGACAGTTCTCATCATTACGAGCTGTCCTCTGATCATCACAATAGCAGCAGTGGCAGCAGAGAATATTGCCCAATGGCAAAGCTGGCAGATTAATATATCAGTAACCACAACTGCTGACTTGCGGATTGCCTCCGGAGAGGTGACGGCTAAGGGAGTAAATCCTGACAGAAAATCTGGAGTGGAGCCCCTAAGACGGTTGGGCAATTATTCAGTCTTCTTTCTGGCAGCTCTTACAGCTTTCCTGGCCCCACACCGTATTGGGTCTACTTTTCCAGTGGATAAGCCAGCAAAGTAGAAAGGGTGAGCCTGATGTTTGGGCACCTCTTGCACCCTGAAGAGATTACTCCAGCTTCGCTAAAACATTGAAACAAATGGGAGTCAACCATTACCAGTTATAAGCCATGGATCGATTGGCATAGATCCAGACACCAGGGGTTGTCTCTAACAGTGAGAGACGTCATTGCACCTCACTGAAAAACTGCCACCTGCCTCAAGCTGGGCAGTCCCCAGCCAATAAGGTGTTTTCCCCCCAGTCTGCTGCTTCAGTGGGTGCTCAGAGCTTAGAGATTCAGTTTGAAAGCAGGCTGCTATCTTGTGCCACCAGCTACTACAAAAAATACAAGGAAAAAGCTTTCAATCCTAAAGATTGGAAGTTGGAATATATATATGATGACCCCAGGTATATCCAACAACCTCCAAACCATTGACAATGCAAGTAAAACTGCAGTCATTGAGGCAGAACTGCTGAGACTGAATGCTGACATTGTCGCTGTTCAAGAGACCAAACTACTAGGCATTAGCCACCTGGAAGAGAAGAACTATACCTTTTTCTGATGTGGGAAGTAGCTCAAAGAAATCAGAGAGCATAGTAGTGGCTTTGCAGTCAAAAATAAGCTGCTGTTTGCAATAGAACCCCCAAACAAAGGCTCTGAAAGATTAAAGGTGCTTCAACTCACTAATGCCCCCGGTCCCGTTAGTCTCTTCTGCGCATATGCTCCAACTCTCACCGCTTCATCCGAATCAAAGGACTACTTCTATGATGAACTTAGTGCCTTACTCAGTAATATTTCACCTAATGAAAAAAATTCTCCTGGTTAGAGACTTCAACACAAGGGTTGGCACTGAGCACACTGCCTAGCTTCACTGTTTGGTCACCAATTGTGTCGGCAAAATGAATGAAAATGGACAACATTTGCTCGAGCTATGTTCATATGATAACCTATGTATAACAAATTCTTTCTTGAACATGAAACACAAATACAAAGTATCTTGGCACCACCCACCATTTAGACACTGGCATCAACTCAACCTAAATATTACCTATGCACAAGGCTTCCGTGATATAATAATTATGTGATCCTATCAGAGTGCTGACTGTGTTACTGATCATTCATCAGTATGCATTAAAGTTAAATTGCACCCCAGGAAATTGTACAAGAGCAAGAAATTCACCTTACTATGAATAAATGCCACACAACTGACACATTATCTCAATTCATTAAAACTCTCTCTGGGGATCTATTATATCTTAGGCTATGTAATGCTACTGAGGAGAAATGGGTTCAGCTCAAAGGAGCCATCTATCAAACCACCTTGGGCTCTTGTACTACCTTGCATTGCAGCTCAAATGACTGGTTCAATGAGAACTCATCTGAAATAATCCCACTCATAGAAAAAAAATGGTCAGCTTTCCTTAAATGTAAGTGTGACTCTAGCCACTGCAACTTGCAGGTGCTTTGCGAGATCTGGCAAAAGGTCAAACATACAGCTAGATGGTGTGCAAATGATTATCAGCTACAACTGTATGAAAGTGTCCAAAAAGCTGATGACTAAGGCGATATGCAAGCAATGAATAGGAGCATCAGGAAAGCTCTGGGGCAAGCTCTTAGGCCTGTTCCAAGGAAGACCATCCCTTTAAAATGTCTACAAGGTAAAGTCATCAATGATTGCAATACGCAGATGGATCGATGGGTTGAACGTTACTCAGAACTCTACTCTTGTGAAAATGTGGTCCGTGACATTGCTCTCGATGCACTTGAAGACCTCTCAACCCTGACAGCACTTGACCATGAACCTATTGTAGACAAAGTAGAAAGAGCCACTGATTAGCTTGCTTGTGGAAAAGCCCCAGGTGCATACTGCATACTGGCTGAAGTTATTAAGTGTGGGAAATCTGTCCTCTTCCATCTGCACAAGCTAATATGTGTGTGTTGGAGAGAAGTTTCTCAAGACATGAAGGATGCAAGCATAGTCACCCTGAACAAAAAACAAAGTGATATGAGCAACTGCAATAACTATCATGGTATATCCCTAGTTTGCATCACTGGGGAAAAATTTGCCAAGGTTGTCCTGCTAAGACTTCAGACTTCTGCGGACAGAGCCTAATCTGAGTCTCAATACAGTTTCAAATCTGATAGATCCATGATGGATATGATATTCTCCTTGATCCAACTAGAAGAAAAGTGCCATGAACAAAGGACATTTCTGTACATGGCATTTGTTGATCCAACCAAAGGTTTGGATCTTGTCAGAAGAAAGGATTTGTTCTGAATCCTGAAGAGGATTGGTTACTCTCCTATGCTCCTGAGCATCATCAAGTCCTTCCATGTTGGTTTGTGTTGAATGGTGCAGTTAGACTGGTCAAGTTCAGAAGAACTTGAAATCAAGGGTGGTCAGACAGGGGTGTGTCCTCGCGCCAATGCTTTTTGGGATTTTCTTCGCTGTCCTACTCAAGTATGCATTTAGTGGCTGTTCAGAAGGAGTATGCCTTCGGACCACATCTTCAGAAACTCTTTAATCTTTTTCATCTCAAAGCACAAACAAAAACCCCAAGAAGTTCTTGTCCATGAAATGCTCTTTGCTGATGATGCAGCAATTGTTAGTCATTCAGAAGCAGGACTACAAAGTCTCATGACTGCTTTTCTCATAGTTGTGATGATTCCAGTCTGACCATTAACTTAAAGAAGACAATAGTCATGGGTCAACAAGTTGACCGCCCTCCTGAAGTTACAATAAATGATGAAAGCCTGGAAGCGGCTGAAAAATTCACTTACACTCAACTGTCTCACAAAATCTTGGCTTGGAAGCTGAAATTATCACTCGCATTGGAAAGGCAAGCAATGGCATAGAGAGTTTGGAAAAACAGAGCACTCACTCTGTCAACAAGGATGTCCATCTACAGCACTTACTCTATTGTAAGGCCTCCATTGTACTAGGGTTACCATATTTCCAGGTCCAAAAAAGAGGACATCTGTCACAGGGGGAGAGGGGAGGGGGAGGGAAGAAGGGGGAATATGATGGGAGAGGAGCAGTGACATGCCAGCGCTCTGCCCCTGCCCATTCTGTTGACCCTCACTGACAAGCCACCTCCCCCTGCAGCCCTGCTGCTGCCCCTCACTCTGGACCCACTGATGCCAGCCCTGTCAATGGCCCTCACTCCCAAACAGCAGTACCCTTCCCCCCACCCTTTGCTGGTTCCCCTCACTCCTGACCCACAGCCCCCTGGTGAAGCCAGTGCCCTGCACACCCAACCCAGAGTCATCCACCCTATCCCCTGTGCCCCTCACTCCTGATCTGCAGCCCCCTGCCCCCTCCCAGCCCTGGCTGAGCCCCTCACTCCTGATCTGCAGCCCCTTGCCCTGCCCCCCCAGCTCTGCCAGTGTCCCTCACTCTGGACCCACAGCCCCTGCCCCCTTGGAAGCCCATTCCAGAAAACTGAACAGTTTCCATCCTCAATGCCTGCTGTATCCTGGGCATAACATGGAGTGACAACATTTCCAACTCCGCTGTTCTGGAACAGGCCAAGATACCCAGTATGTTTGTGTTTTTAAAGAGACATGCCTCCATTTGTTAGGACATGTGAACAGTATGAGCAATGGCCAGATCCCCTAGGACATACTCTACAGTGAGCTGACCACTGGCAAATGTCAACTTGGATGGCCCAAACTCCATTTTGTTGATGTCTGAAAGAAAAACCTTTGTGAGCTGCGCATCGATGGCCAATGTTGGGAACCAATTGCTTCGGGCTGCTGTGTGTGGAAAGCTACCATGAAGCAGGACCTACATCGCTTTGACATGAAGAGGGTCAATGATGAGCTAGAGAAGAGGTGTCAGAGGCAGGCAAGACAGAATGGCACTCGGTATGCCAGTGCAGGCTCAACCAAGTTTGTATGTGCAACCTGTTGCAACCTGTTGGAGGGTCTGCCTGTCACGCATCGGACTCCTCAGCCACTCAAGAAGCTGTGGTGGTACCCGGGAACCTACCAAGGGCACAATCCCCATTGTCTCCCATGACGAATGGCTGCCAATGATGATCACTGGTGACTTAACAGAAATGTGAGACTTTACAGAACTTTAAAATTGGGTACATCACTTTAATTTAACACATCTTAAATAAGGTATTAAATTTGAAGTACTGTATTTTACAGCACTTTAGCAACCTACAGCACTTTAAATAAGTTCAGTACACCGGCCAAATTTCTGACCAGCGAAGGAGCCCCAGGAGGCTGCAGAGCACCCCCTGCATCCTAGTGTGGAAAGTGCAGGGAGGCTCAGAGCCCCGTTTTCCCCACCAAACACTGCAGTTGTGTCATGTTTAAAAGTGCTATAACTTTATAGTTTTATAAAAAGTGTTCTAAATTACTGTGCTGTAAAACATGCAAGGAGCACTTCCGTACACTAAGAGCCATTTATCTATGCAATTAATTGGTTAAAGTCTGTGTTCAATTACTGATATGAATGCAGGAACAACACAAAAATGTAGGCATAAGTTTGATCTTAATTATGTGTAAACTGCTTTTAATTTCACTAAAAATACAATCTTATGGAGATCAAGGAGACTCAACATGTCCTTTTCAACTGAGAAAAACAGATGGTAAGAAAAATTAAACAGTGGCAAGCTTCTTGAAAGGTCATGGCTACAGGGCTTGCTGCCACTCTGTTGCTGTGTTTCCTTTCTGATGTCTCTGAATGCAACTCCTCTTCCCCCCCTACCCACTCCCTCAGGTGTCAGGAGTGTATGCCTTCATCTCCCCTGGGACTGAATTCAGTGATTTTCCCACTCTTAAAATAGGCCCTGGGCTACAGTTCACTGTGTGCCCATTGGGTTCAACTGAATTTGAATACTTGCTGTGCTTCCTTCTGGGAGTCTGTGAGCAGTTGTACCCAGTGACACAGAGCCCTGTTTGTTTTAATACCAGGAACAAAACTCTGAAAGAAGAAGGATTTTTAAAACAGTCGAGACATAATATACTGAAAAGTTTGCCATTTCATTGATCCCACAAAGAGACTTTTGCTGAATAAGGGTGCCATCACACCCTGGGGTGCCTTGAGATCCCTTCAAGGGTGATGCAGGGTGCCAAGCAATGTTGGTGCTGTCAGATGTTCAAACATAATGCACAAGATAAACCCAAAGATTTCAAACAGGAATACATAGTGTTAAAAGCATTCTAACCTGTTGAAGCCGCTCTGTGCAACAAGAGGATCGCTCCATTATGTTTTTGCACCAAAAAACCCTCCAGCAAAACAAAAACAAAAAAACCCCCAGTCAAAACTAAGCTGGGATTTTCTGAGGGCTGCCTTGAGTCTAAAACAGTTGAGAATCATTGTTTGATATAGTCCCTCTGAGTACCCCTCGAAGACAACCTCAGTTTATGCCTTCTATTTTTTTTTTAAAGAAATGTTTCATGTTCCAAGCCAAATCAAGTCCAAATCCATGACAGCCCAGAACCACAAGCAGCCCTACAACTGGCAAACATCCCCCACCCCCCACCAGGGGCTTCAGATATTTCCGAAGTGTTTTGACAGGCATCCTATGTGCAGGCCCAAGCTTGGAGGCTTGGGGTTCAGATGCCCCCAAGTTCTGCCTGCCTTCAGCCATATGGCTGCAGGAGCAAGTTAGGGAGAAGCCTCCCATTTCCATAAAGTGGGCTTTAAGCCCCAACTCCTCGGCAGGTACTAAACCACACCAGAAGAGCAGTTATCTCTGGGAGTGCTTAAGGAAAACTGCCTTTGTGGACCCAGATACATGGTGTTTTCCCTGCTGCCTTCTATACAGAGCGTAGGGCCTGCCTTCTGTCTGATTTCAGACTAACATGGGTCATTACTGCTTTAACCTTCTAGCATGGGTGAACCTAAAACTCCTCCAACTTGGCGGTGAGTGAAACCTTCGGTTCCCCTCCACAGCTCCAGTGATTCCTCTGTGAGCTGCACTTGATTCAGCTCCGACAGGAGGACTTTAACTCTTTAAAGAAGGAGCATCAAACTCATGTAATGTGCAACGCCAGTCCAAAACCCACAGGCAGCACTGATCACTGGCATCCCCAGGCTAGAAACAGGCCAAGGGCCATATCTTTGACAACCCTGCTTTAAGGGAAGGACTGGACCTACAGTCCCATACAGGCTTTCTTCATCAAGAAAAGCAGGATTTGGTGGGCAATATCTTGTCTTAGACCAACTATATTGTTGGGAGAGGTAACAGACCTCTCACACATTCCCTGGACTATAATGGCTACCACACAGCTTAGTTTTTACAGTCCTCATGTCAGAAAGCTTGGGCTAGACCTTATCAAAGTCCATGCCAGCCAGAAGATGTCTCTGGCATGCCTCTCTCCTTGTGTTTCTCTGTTTTTTTCAAGCCCCTCTCTCACCTGGGAGTTTCCTCTGAGATGCATCCTATGTAGTGATAGAGATGCTCCCTACAATTACAGAGGTTGGTAATTGGGAGATGGTCCCTCAGTGAAGCAAAGCCAGTTACATCCTGAGCACCAGAAACAGCAGGGGATCTCCAAGTAAGGAGATCTCATTTCAGTGGTGCCCCACTGCCAGTCTCATGTAAATTGGCCCATTGTATTTTGACAGCCCCTTCTTTAGCAGCCAAGACAGGGACGTGCAGAAAGCCACATTTACCTTCCAGATCGAGTCAGAAACAAAGTTAACCCATTCTTTCCTAATGCATAACAGCATACAATCAAATCAGGGAAACTGAGACATGCATCATTTTCATACGTATCTATTCATGAATGACGTGTGCCCATGGCAGCTGGGGGCCACGGTGGCACTGGTAAGCAGAGAGCTCTCACAGACACCACTGGTGTTGTCAGCTGTGGGACTGCGAGGCAGCGAGCATGGACCAGGGGTTGGCGACTACCCACAGACACCGCCGGTAGCGGCAGCCAGCAGTGATTGCTGCCCATCTGCAGACATTGCCAGCGGTGTTGGTGGTGAGGGGAGGGAAGTGGTGAGCAGCACCTTTTCGTAGGGAGCGTACTGGCATGCTCAGGGGTTGCACATGCACCCACGTGAACCCACTACGCGTAGTCAATGTATCTATTACCAAACAGCACAACATTGTGTCACAACTTTTCCTGATGGTAACCTTAACAGACCTCATTTCTTCAGCTATCTTAGTATAGCTCCCTAGAACAATCCTTCTTCCTCTTTCTCTTAAAAGAGGCAGAAGGCAGTGTAGGGTAGCACCTTAGAAATTATATAATTCAGAGGCATAAGGTTTCATAGATGACAATCTACTTTGTCAGATGTCACCTACAAAAGGTTATATATACCCTTATGAACCAGTTAGTCTCTAATGGGCCTTGTTACACATTAATTTTAGTTGGCTCCTGGAGCTCTTTAGCCCTGGATTGCCCATATATTAATACCTGAAGCTAGTTTTAACAAATTTTAGGCAGCACAAAGTCATGCCACTCCAGGACAGGTTCTCTCTGATCTATATTAACCAGCTTATTTTCCATCAATGTGTGACCACTCCCCACAGAAGAACTGCCCAAATTGCAGTCCTCCAGCATCTCAGGATGCAATGTCCCCTTCCCCACCCTCTTGTTTTGTGTGGACAGACTTTCCACTCCTGAAACTCTACTGCACAGGAGGAAATTATAACCAAGCCAACTCCCCCTTCTGCCCCCCAGGAGTGCAACCCCATGCAAACACCCTGCACAGGACATGCCAGCTAGTCAAGTCATGGGCACAGACTAGGGTTACTGTACGTCCAAGTTTTCCCAGACATATTCTCTTTTTCGGCCCCCTGTCCTCCTGTCTGAGCGAGTTTTTAAAATGCGAGCCAATGTCCAGGTTTTTGCTTTGCCTCTGGCTTTTTCCAGGCACTTGAAGCTTGGCTGCTTGGGGCTGAGGGCAGCGGGGAAGGTGGTTGGCTATCAGAGATCATGTGCTCTGCACACAGACCCCTGCAGCTGCTTGTAGGTAAAAGAGAGAGACAAAGAGACAGAGAGAGAGTATGTGCACATGACCTGGGTGGGTAGCAGGGCTGAGGGGCTGTGGGTTGGGAATGAGGGGCACTGTCAGGACTGGGGGGCAGGGGACAGCAAGTTGGGAGTGAGGGGCACCAGCAGGGCTGGAGAGCAGGGTATAGTGGGTCAGGAGTGAGAGGCAGAAGCAGGGCTGAGGGGGCTGTGGCTTAGGAGTGAAGGGCAGGGGCATATCACCACTTCCCCCCCATAATCATATACTCCTTACCCCTCCCCTCCCCGCTGCCTCTCCCCCACCCACACCGGGTCCTCTTTTTTGATACTGGAAATATGATAACCCTAGCACAGACTGGTCCAGGAGTGGGGGTCTAGAGAGTGGGGGGGGAGAACAAGGTAGGGGGCCAGATTGGGTCCCTATGAGCTAGGGCTTCCTTCCCAGGGCAGGGACAATATCTCCACCAAATGTGCATTCCCTCACCACTCCCACCTCCCAGCCACCCTGGGAAGTATGACTTGCACTCCAGACAGCCCAATCCCAAATCCCAATTTATGAAAACAGGTGACCTTTTTAAATGTATTTTCTCTTTATTTCTTTTTATCTCCATTTTTTTAGTCCTTTAGTAGCAGACTTCCTCCATTTCACCACTCTTCCCTCACCCCCATTTCCTTTCCTCCTCCCATTTCATTACCACCCCCGTCCATTAACTCTCTGCCTTCCAGCTAAATGTTCCTACCCCCATCTCACCAACTCCCACCCCCTCCCGCCCCTGGGTTACAGCAGGGGTAGAAGCCTGTCCTGGCTTACCAATCCTATAGTGGCAACTCACATTTGTAACTTCTTGTCAGGACCCTGCTTGCAAGTCCTCTAGTGGCAGGTCACAGCTGTGGGGGGCAGTCAGAGAGGGTTTTTAGCCTTAAGGTATGACTGCTCCGAGAGGGTTTGAGCCTTAAGGTATGACTTAAGGTATGACTCGAGCTAGCACTAACACAGATCAACATCTGAGCAGCTCAAAGTTCAATGTGTAACAAGGCCCTAAGGTCCCAAACAGTCCTGCCTTCTGTCTGACCTGAGACTAACACAGATAACTACCTCTCTCTCTTAAAAGAGTCCCTATTTAAACTGCCATGGTATTTTGATCTCTGGTGAAAATGGACCCTTGCCTGTCTTGGCATTGTCTGTTAAAAACCCTCAGGCATTTACACAGGAGTGGGTTATCTTCATCTATTCTTTTTCGCTCTCATGCATTACAAGGGAACAAAATCAAACAGAAAAAAATCCTAGTAACCCAGTCATTATCCAGGATTCATAAATTATTACACAGCAGCTCTGCCACAAAGCTGTGAGCAGTCTAGTCCTCAATAAAATGATATGTGACACCTTGACTATGCATCCAATTAGGAAGAAATATTGATTATTGGGGACCTGTCATCTGAATATAATTTGGATGACTGGGAGCATAGACTTATGCTTTATAGGACTCCATCTAGGTGGATGCCTCAGAGAAGAGGCAAAGAAACACAAAGAGAAGGAAGTGTAGTTTAAAAGCACAGTGAGCATAGCAGATAATATCACCACATTGCAATATGCTACTAAGAGAACATTCTCAGTTCAATTAAACACACATTTCTTTCCATCTTGTGATTTTTCTTCTACCTGTTCTATTTATTTACTAATGTATCAGTTCCCCGGCCTGTACTCCCTCATCACCTACCACAGAAACTGTTAGAAGAGCAACTGTAAAGATAATATAATCTACAAAGCTGAAATCACGTGTCACTTTTAGGCCAGTTGTCATATAGGTAATGCTCCAGGGGTGACTTCTGTCTGACAGCCATGCTTCATATTATGCATTTCCTGTTTATTTTTCCAAATTACTTTATTCTCAGAAACAAGTTCAGCTAAACTTTAAGGGCTCTGAGCACACTGTTATTTATCAGTCATCTCTAAGAAATGTATCATCAATAAGCCTTGATTCACTGCTTCAGGCAAAGATACAAATTCATTACTGCAGGCATATTAAGATATAGAGGAAATTGCTTAGGCTCTTATTTGTGACTTCCTACATGATACAAAAGACTCTTAATATCATATGAATGATACCATATATTTGCAATTTGGGGACATCAATCATTAGCAGACAGACCTTCTGAGAGCCAGCTTCTGATCAAGCAAAGCTTATGTTTAACTCTGAGCACAAGTTCCCTTAGCTCCATGCCACACTTTCGAATTAAAGTATAATGCCAACCAGGCACAAAAATATTCCACAGTAAATTTTTCTCATGTGATACATTGGTTGAATGTGTGGTATGTTACAAATACTTATTGCACAATTAACATGTTGGTCTTAGTAACTACAACGGAAATATTCATGTGCTAAAAATTAGGGAAATGTTCTTATATACTTTTCTTGATGGGAACTTGAATGTCTAGTTTTCAACATTGTTTAATCTCCTATTGCTTGAGTAAATGGAGAAATAAAAACATGTTTTTATTTATTTGATTTATATCCCACCCTGTCCAATAAGCTTCCAGTAGCTTATAGACAGAATTCCCCAGACAACACCTCAAAACACAAGTACTACAAGTCCTTCCACCCCCAACCACCACCTCCCTGCCCAAACCCTCACACAAGCAAAACTCCATAGATTTCATAGATATTTAGGGTCGGAAGGGACCTCATTAGATCATCAAGTCTGACCCCCTGCCCCGGGCAGGAAAGAGCACTGGGGTCAGATAACTCCAGCTAGGTGCTTGTCCAGTCTCCTCTTAAAGACCTCCAAGGTAAGGGAGAGCACCGCCTCCCTTGGAAGTCCATTCCAGATTTTGGCAACCCTCATTGTAAATAAATTTTTCCTAATCTCTCATCTGAATCTCTGTCAGTTTATGGCCATTGGTCCTACTAACCCCAAAGGACGCCCAGGTAAACAGAGTATCCCCTATTCTTTGCTGGCACCCTTCTCCCCGCCCCCCGATTAATTTGTAGATGGCCATAAGATCCCCTCAGCCTTCTTTTGCGCATGCTGAAGAGATTCAGGTACCTCGATCTCTCCTCATAGGATTTTACCTGCAGGCCCTTAACCATTCTTCTGAACCCTCTCAAGGTTATCCACACCCCTCTTGAAGTGCGGTGCCCAGAACTAGATGCAATACTCCAGCTGCAGCCTTACCAATGCTGCATAAAGGTACCTCCTTAGACCTGTTCATGATGCATCTTCTAATGCATAAAACTGTGTGGTTGGCTTTACTTATCAATTCATCACATTGACAACTCATTTTCATTTTGGAGTAGACTATGACTCAAAGTTCCCTTTCTGCTGCTGTGCTGCTTAGAAAGTCACCTCCCAGTCCGTTGGCGTGTTGGTGATTCTTTCTCCCTGGATGCAGCACTTTGCACTTATCCTTGTTAAACTGCATACTATTCTGTTCTGCCCGCTTTCCCAATCTGTCCAAATCCACCTGAATCCACTCGCTGCCCTCCAGTGTGTTTACTTTGCTCCATAAATTGATGTCACCTGCAAATTTGGACAGAGTGCTCTCCACGTCCTCATCTGATGAAAATATTGAACAGCACTTGTGAAAGAACCAAACCTTGGGGAACTCCACTCCTCATGTTTTTCCAGATCAAAAATTACCTGTCCACCACCATGCTGTAGGTGCGTCCCATAAGCCAATTCTCCTGAGCCAAGCCACCTGAGCGTGTAATCATCTATGTCACTGTTGCTTAGTTTATTTGTAAGAACAAGATGCAACACTGTATCACAGGCCTTTTGAAGATCCAAGTAGATGACATCTACCTCAACTCTTGCATCTAAGCAATTTGTGACCTGGTCATAAAAAGAAAACAAGGTTAGACAAGTAGGATCTACCTGCTATGAAGCTGGTTGCCCTTCAACATTATTTTTCCTACTGAACTCCCACAAATGTGATCCTCAATAATTTTTTCAAAGGTTTTCCAAGGATAGAGGTGAGGCTAACAGGCCTATAGTTACCTGGATCCTCCTTTCTCCCCTTCTTGAAAATAGGTACCACACTGGCCCTTTTCCAGTCCTCTGGGACTCGTCCTGAGCACCATGAGTGGTTCTGCTTTGTTCTGCTATAACACTAGCCAATTCCTTCAGCACCCTTGGATGAAGATCATCAGGGCCTGCTAACTTAAACATGTCCAGCCCCTCCAAATGGCCTTTCACCAGGTCAGTGCTAACTGTTGGTGAGTTGGACTCCCTCTTGGCCTGTCTATAGCTCCTTTGGGAGTTATGTCTTTATCCATGTTCAGGAATACAGATGCAATTAACTCATTTAGGAGCTCAGCTTTGTCCCTCCTATCTGTTACCAGTTGCCCTAGTCTGTCCTGTAGGGGTCCTATGCTACCATGTCTTCTTTTTGCTCCCTATGTACCTAAAGGAGGACTTGTTATGTCTTTAATTTTTGTTGCCAGCCTGAGTTCTATTTCTGCTTTGGCCTTTCTAACTGATTCCCTACAAGTGTGAGCCAAGCAGGTATACTCCTCCTTGGTGGCTACCTCCTGCTTCCATAGTCTGTATGCCTCTGTTTCCCCCCAGGCTCTCCTGGATTTCCCTGTTCAGCCAAGAGAGTTTCTTGGCTCTTTTGCCTCTCTTTATGTGCACTGGAATGGTTCCTTTTTGTGCCTGGAGGATCATTCTCTTGAGGAACGCTCACCCTTCCTGGGCTCCCATCTCACCAATGCTCTTGCCCTTCAGTGCCTCACTTACTAATCTCCTGAGGTCTTTGAAGTTAGCCTTTCTGAAGTCTAGCACTTCTGCCCTACTAGTTATCTATCCCACCTTTTTCCAGATAGTGAAGTCTAACAATTGGTGGTTGCTTTCCCCTAGGTTACCCCCTTGTATTCTGACCCACAGTACCTCAATTTTCCCCTCTTCCGAACCCATCTTGATTATTGAAGACCTTTATTGCTCCTTAACATAAAGAACAATGCCCCTTCCCTCCCCTTTTCCCCACTCTATCTCATCTGTACAGCCTATAGCCCTTAATGCCTACTGCCCAATCGTGGGTTTCTGTTAACCCAACCAGGTCAAAGTCTTTGTTTGCCAGCAGGAGTGTGAGTTCCTCCTGCTTCTTCCCCATGCTCCCAGCAGTATAGAGACACCTATTCCCCCTGATGGGTGCCCTTGTTTGGTACCCCCCTGTCCTGATGCCTAACAGGTCCCTCAGTACTTACATGGACTGGTCCAGTGCATGGCTCATGGTTCGTTGATCCTAGGTTCACTCTGTCTTCAGCATCCCCATCCCCTGACGAACCCCCGATGAACTCCTGCTAATCTCAACCAAACCACCCAACTTCCACACACTTCTAGATACAGGAAACCTTTGTCCACCACCCACATTCCCTGTCTACCTACTCCTAGCACCCTACCTTACCACTGGGGAAGACATTTCCACAGTCCCTCAATGTCACCCTCCAAGCCCATAGCCCCTCTCTTACAGAGGGGGTTGTATCCGTCACTCTGTCCCCAAAAAACACACCTAACTCCTCCCCATCCCTCAGCAAACACAATACTAAATTCTAAAATAACCCTAACACAAAAATAAAAACAAAGACCCTCCCCAATCACTGCCATATAGTGCCCTTAAATATTGCCTTCTGTTTTGGGATGTGTGCTAGCTTTGTAGGGTCTGCAAGCAGGCTGAGTGATTCTCCCTCCTAGTGGCTGAGATGCTGCCTGGGCTGGACCCCAGTCCTCCCTTATGGTGAAAGGGAGGGGGGGACTTATGGTCGCAGTTCTTCATCCCACATTTTTCTATGTGTCTGAACTTTTAAAGTATTTAATTTGTTGTCAAGACTGAAAAAAGCAGCAGGTCCTAAGCCATTAGATGAACAGGCCAGTCTCTGATCATACAGGTTTGGGCATGCTGATTTTAAGGATGTTTCTCTTTCTCTTATTTCTATGATTCAAATTATGTCTACTTCCATAATTACCCACGAACTTTTAGAGATGTCTATAGAGAAAGGTCTCTGCTGGGTTGATCCAAGAGAATTTAATAATGCAATGGTAGGTTATTCTACTCCCCTAGGAAACTGGACAGGGCAATAGCTATAATCCTTTCTGTATAAGCAAGAAATGTCAGAGTTGGGTTTGTCTGAAAATGTCAAACATCCCAAAGGACATCTCCATTTCTACAATAGTGAAAACTTTTCCTTGATAAACATAAAACTTTTGATTTGAATTACAACCTACAGAAACTGGAGTATGGGTCCCTATCCTGCCTCGTTATTCAGCTGAAACTCCCAGTGGGAGTTTAGCCTGGACAAGACTTGCAGAATTAGGCCTGACGTGCAAAATGTTTCATCTGACAACATTTGACTCAGTTCCAAGTACTTCTCCATTCATGGCTTCTACATGTGGCTTTTATATTATGCCATAAATACTGTCACCAAATTAATCATGCCATCCTGTATATAGGTCAATTGGAAAAAGCTTACCATTATAGATGACATAATTTTATGCAATGAGCATGAGCCAAAAACATGCTTAGTGGGCAGCATGGCTGCCTGTTTACTTAGCAAAATATTTCCCTATTTTATAATTGGAGGCCTTCAAATAACGTATAGAAAGCACTGAGATTCTTGTCACAAGGAACTTTAATATCAAAGCAAATTAAAGGGTCTAGGCAGGAACTATATTTAAATAGATTTGAACATAAAGGGTTGCCCTACATCACTATAGCAATACACACTGGCCCACATCACTGTAGCAATGCACTGTGTTGCTGTATGATGTGCTACGGTGATGTAGGAATCATGTGAGTCTACACGTGACCAGCAGATACTTTGTCATACTCTCCCTTGTTTCAGTGCACTGCTATGGCAAAGGAGCAGCTGAAACTAAACGTGCGCCATACACACGCTACAGTACGGGTGGATACTATGCCAGTACAGGCAGGTACTGTGGTTCCAAAAGGAAGTACTAAAGCACAGCCCAGTAACAACAGATGTGCCCACATTGAACTTTATTTACAGAGAAGCCTTGAACTACAATTTCTGAATTCTGATTCAGACCTGCAATTCTTTCAGATTTCCTGCATGTTTGGATCTGGGATTTTAATTTGATCATACCTCTGTCTAATTAAACAGTGCACAACAAGAAGTCAATGGTAAAAATATCATCACTGTACATCAGGATTCACAAACCCTAGATTCACATCTCGAATAGCTAACCCAAAGCCACAAACAGCTAAAATAATGATTGTTTTAAATAATTTTTCAATCTTTGAGTTCATATCCTTTCAGCCTTTTTCAGTCAAAAGAGTGTTGTACTTAGATTCTCCAAGGTACTGGATTTGTAAAGGGTAAGTTTACTGGTACTATATGTATATATATCCCTGAAAGAGAGATAAATACAACCACATATCAAAACAAAGACATAGATTCAAGACGGACTTGAGGGGAATGCCTCCAGACCTCAGGTTGGGGAAGACCAGGTTAGAGAGCTTCTGGAGGGGCTGGACGTGTTCAAATCAGCGGGTCCAGATGCTGTCCATCCCAGGGTGTTGAGGGAGCTAGCAGGGGTTATTGCAGGGCCCTTGGCATAGCTTTACGAGCGCTCGTGGTGCTCGGGCCAGGTGCCAGATGATTGGAAGGTAGCCAATGTCATCCCCATCTTTAAAAAAGGGAGGAAGGAGGACCCGGGCAACTATAGGCCTGTCAGTCTTACCTCAGTCCTAGGGAAACTCTGAGAAGATCATCAAGGAGCACACCTGCAAAAGGCTGGCTTCAGGGATGATGCTCAAGGGCAACCAGCAGGGTTTCATTAGGGGCAGGTCGTGTCAGACCAACCTGATTGCCTTTTATGATCAAGTCACAAAAGCCTTGGATGCAGGTGTTGCCATGGATGTAGTCTTTCTGGACTTCGGTAAGGCCTTTGACACCGTCTCCCACCTCATCCTCATTAAGAAATTGGGTGACTGTGGCATTGATGCCTACACAGTCAGATGGATTGCAGATTGGCTGAAGGGTCGTACTCAGAGGGTGGTGGTGGACGGATCATATTCGACCTGGGGGGAAGTGGACAGCGGAGTCCCCCAGGGCTTGGTCTTTGGACCCGCGCTGTTCAATCACTTTATCAGTCATTTGGATGACGGGGTGAAAAGCACCCTGTTTAAATTTGCTGATAATACCAAAATTTGGAGTGAGGTGAGCACACTAGTAGGGAGGGAAAGACTGCAGCAGACCTGGATAGGTTACAGGGGTGGGCTAGCAAAAACAGGATGCGCTTCAACACTGACAAGTGCAGGGTGCTGCACTTGGGCAGTAGTAACCAGCAG
>NW_017728886.1:250770016-250779063 GCF_001723895.1 Crocodylus porosus | reverse complement strand
TCAGGGCAGCTAGGATCTGGAACCAACTTCCAAGGGAAGTGGTGCTGGCTCCTACCCTGGGGGTCTTTAAGAGGAGGCTTGATGCCTACCTAGCTGGGATCATTTGAGCCCAGGTTTTCTTGTTTTCCTGCCCAGGCGGGGGTCGGAATTGAAGATCTATAAGGTCCCTTCCGACCCGACTTCTATGATTCTATGATTCCCCAAAAGTAGAGGTAATCCTGAGCAGGTTTAGCGATGAACTTCCCTCTGTTTTATTAGCCTACTTTAGGGCCCAAGGAATGTTTAATAAAGTTCATAGTCTCAGCTCCTTTAAAGACAACTTTAACCTGGCTGGCAGAATGCTCCCATGGAGGGTTAAGGAGACCAACTTTTTATTCCCAATTACCTTTGTGTGTGATGTGATTTGAAAATATTACATAGACCCATACTTACAAGGAGCTTTAGCTTTGAGATTTGACTTTGGGATCTTCTTGGACGAGGTACCTGGGAAATAAAGGCGATATTTTTGTGTCTCACTGAAGACTTATGTATCTCCCTCTACCCATTGTCAACAGTGGTTTGGGTGCAAAAAAAAATGACTTTTGCTCTCAGGAAGAGGAAGCACATGGGTTTATATTAGATTAAAAGCATCCCAGAATGACAAGCTGGATAAGACACTTGGACCCCCACTCTGACTTGGGTATGTTTTTCATGCCTTTGGGAAATGAAGTCTGCATAGTACATGTCCTTGCCAAGATTGATGAGGCAGGAAAAAGCCCATGCTTGGATGTCTGGGGCCCCTCCACCACAACTCTCTCCCCCTCCAAAAACATAACACTGAGCTAATGGAGCTGTAACTTTGTTTTGCTTTCCTGAGCAGTCTTGAGTTACCTAATATCTGGCTGACTTCCCTCAGTGGCTTTCCAGTAAAGTCATTCTCAAACCATTTTCATTAAGAACCACATACTAAATGATCATAAGGTCCCCATGAAACTCCTTGATTAGCTGTATCAAAGGTTCTGATGTTGTTCTTGCTTTTCACTTTTTTCAGCCATGCTAATACTCTGCTTTAACCTACATGACCAAGAAAAGACATTTTGCCCAATCCTCATTTCTTAGTCTTTGTGTCGCAGCAGTGCCTAGAGTGTCTAACCAACACTGGGGCATTCTGTTGAATGCTATATACACCTATAAAGATAGATGATCTCTACCCCAAAGAAATTACAGAATGTATTTCTCACTTATGCAAGGTTGGCAAGTAGCATCTCCAATGAGCAGTCCCAACAGTTTTACATTGAGACACTGAAAAGCAGCTAATTAGAAGTGTCGCTTAATTTAAAATAAGTCATTTAAAATTGGATTTGACAACTTAACCCAAAATAGAACAAGAGGGAAGAATGCTGGTTTCAGAAGAAGCTTTATGCAAATCAATACAGGCACTCACAGCTTAAAGCTGGCTCAATCTTTTCCTCCAGGTAGCAGGATGGACTGAAGGAAAGGGTAGCTCAAGCAGCACCAGGTACCACAAACCACAGAATAAGCCCTGCCCCAGTAGGGAGGATGTGAACTAAAGAACCTACAAGCCCTCTGCCAGCTCTTACTCCTGAGACTTCTCTCATTTATTTTTAATTTCTCTTTGGCATCTAATATCTAGGCCTTATTATATGGCTAAATGACAACCCCTCCTTGAGCTCTTAAGCATGTAGGGAGAATGTAAGCAATCTATCCCTGGACTGGGGTCACATACTTTTCCTTGGGCATCCAGCCAGCTCAATTGGCCAATGCAAAAAAAGGAGAAAGAGGAGATGGAGTGCAGTGTATGACTGCATCCTCCATTCCCTTATTTGACCTTTTTTATACCCATGTTATTGCTAGAAGGGAGGACTGCTTGCCCCAAGCTATCCCCATACAGCCATAAAAGGAACCAACAACAGTAATTTTTGCTCTATTTCATTGTGTTTACTAACTGTCCTTTGTAGGTGGGCCCACCAGAATTTAAGACACTATGGCTACATCAGATGATCACAAAATGTCATTTCAGGGGCAGAAGGTTTCCACATCTCACCTTGGCGATATCAGTATTTTAGTTTGTGGCACTGCCATTGAATTTATTTCACAAAATTCAGAAAGTCACTAGTCATGTCTGAACACCCTCAACAGTTGTGAAAGTTTGTATCCTGATTCAAATAGTCTGGGTCAGCTGCATCTCTACACTAGTAATAAACATTCTGCACATCCAGGTATATTTTATGATATATTCATTATACTCAAAAAACATATCCCTGAAATACTGAATCCTTCTACTGATTTGGCTGCTCATCAGATAAGAGGCTTACTAGATCCTGTCACAGTCAGCAGTTTTGACTGTGTTAACCAAAGATTACAGTGTTTCTAGCTAAAAATGTTCTTCCTCTTATCTACAAGGAAAATAATTTTTTGTCTCTCAAACACACTAGTGCAATCTTACAAAACCAATGGGAAGAAATACATCACTGTTGGTTAGGCTATTTTTACCTTTAATTTGAACAGGATCTAAAAGACAGAAGAGGGAGTAGAATTTCTTCAGGGAATTCCAGTCTGGGGCTTTCTTGTTGCTGTTACACGGGAACATTATTAATAAAATTCAGATTAGTAACAGGTTAGATAACTTCTCTGTTTTTCTGTGGGGTTTTTTAGTTATAAGACACACTTTTCTCATGATAATCATATGTAACCACAGATTGGTGTTTCTTTCTAAGTACTGGTACAAGTTGCAAAAACTGCTAGATCAGGCTTTAACAGAATAGATGTTATAAACTGTTGTTGATTTTTTCCAAATCCTACAGACCAAACAATGTTAGTCAAGTTATGGATTTAGGTTAAGAGTTCTTAACTTCATGGAGAGGCACTACACCATTGGACTTCATTGGACTGTAAGGTAGACCTAGTTGAGCAATAAAAAAGGATTTGTGAATATGTTTATGGTGTAATACAGGGTTTTCAACCTTTTTCCATCATTGTACCCCCAGGCAGCCAGATGTAGAGCAATGTACCCTGGCCGCCGGCGGTGGGGGGGAACGCCAAGGGAGGGGGGAAGGAGGGGGTGTGGCATTCGGCTGGACAACACGCGAGGGCGGGGTGGGGGGGTTCGTGGAGAGCAGCCAGATACCAAGAGGCGGCAGCCGCCATGTGTGAGCTTCCGCAGCCCCCCATGCCAGGCACCCCTCCTCCCCCCAGGGTAGGGGAAGCTGGCGCATGGTGGCTTCCTATGTGTATCCCCTAGGGCCTGCTCAAGTACAGTTGACAACCCTTTCTCAACCCCTGGACAACCCTTGGTCTAGTACACAGAATAACTTCTGTGTTTATAAGAAATATTTGGGAATATAATACATTTCCCGTTTTTGGTATGAACAAGTATCTGTCTGAATGACTGTTATAGCAAATAGAGTCCATCTGTTGAATTTTCCTTTTTAGAGCTAAAATTTCTTTCACCTTCAAATGCCTAAGTGGTACTTACATTGCCACAGAACTATATTTTATGGCACTAACACACAGTTTAGATTCCACATAACTGCATTAACCCTGTGCTTTGCTACTGAGCAGCTGCATTATGGCTGTGCACATGCCCAGGGGGGAACAGAATCACCCAGGCATGTCCATAATGCTGTCGACATCTTAATGCTTTGGTCAAAGAAGAAGCATGACTAGCGGGTGTGAAGGCTCCCACCTTTAGCTCAACAGCCGAATACCTAGAGCACTGGGGAGTGGGAGAGGCGGATTCTGAACCCCTGCACTCAGAGGGGATTTAAACCAACACCTCCAGCTTCACAGCAAAGTATTTTACTCTTCAGGCCTGAGCTAGGCATACCCCAGAGCACTTTCCTGCTTTCCTCTTGAAGCAGGCCCACTGCAGGCCAGGAGGAGAGTATGTCAGAGGGAATGCAGCTCAGTGAGATGGATACTGGGTTGTACTCTAGCCCCCTGCCCCCAGTGGGACAGAAATTATCGTAGTGCTGCTTATCCAGTAAATATTAAATGCCAGGCACATTGCAGCAGCTTCAGAAAGGAACGAGGGGAACCCAGAACTCAGGTCTCCCACTGCCTGGCCAAATGCCCTAGCAACTAAACGATGGAAATCTCATCCTCCTCCACTTTTGGCAAGTACACATACAGGGCAATCCTATTTCATAACAGGTGGAAACAGAATCCAAACTGTGAATAACTGCCAAAAATCACCACTATGCTACGTAAGTGCCTGAAAGCAAAACAGGATTTAGCCTACAGTGTTTAAATCATCCAGTCAGAGAGCAGAAACAAATCTGTGATTTAAGTGACTGTATAATGCAAACAAAAAAACAGTGAACAAACAAATAACACAAAACCTGAAAATTATCTGATAAGGCATTTGGTCAACAGTTATGAATAGAGTTGGCCAGGAATTTTGCATCTAATTTTGCATTTGTTTCTTTGCTTTTTTCTTTTTTAATGAAGAACATACTGTTTGTAAAATCATATTTTTCTGTATGACAATATCAACAAAGTCAGGGGTTTCTCTTTATTTTCAGACAAGCTTTTCTTGACTTGCTACAGTGCATTATGGGAGAACCCTGAGTGCAGGGCCTCACAAGAAATATAGTGCAACCAGTGAGTTCAGAGGGAGGAATGGGAACTTTATATACATACACTGTAATTCCCAGAAAGCACTGAAGTGACTTAGAGTGACAAAGTTCAGTCCTAGCCCTAAGCCAAATTAAAATGTTTTAATTTTGTCTGATATGACATATTTCAACATTTCCTAGCTGATTTTTTTTTTAATCTTTAGCATCAGTGAAAAACGTTCAGCCCAATTCATAAGTAAAATAACTGTTGAAATATTCCTTCGGGACACAAATTCATATTTCAGACAAGATTTATTTATGAATATGAACAATGGAAGAGAAGCAGGGTTGGTCTAGGAACCAAAAAGGAGTAGGTTGGAAATGAATATGATTCATGATGAATAGTTCCATCCAGTTTGACTGTAACAGTTCCTATGATATATGATGGTTTGCTTCTATGTTGGCAAAACCCTACTATTATGGGGCACTATGATAATATGATCCTCTAAAATTATAATAGCTTGAAATGCTGTTTTCCTTTTAGAGGGAATCCTTGCCAAAAATACATAAGGGGAAAAGGATCCTGCTACATGTAAACATAATTGACTTTTAAGACAATTGGCTATTAGAAATACAGTGGAAATCTCCAAATGGAAGGACTTCAGAGAGCTGCATAATCAGAACATAGATCATGTTCTACTTAGACAAATTGAAAATAACCCCCTTTTAATCAAGTTGTCTCACAAGCAATCAGATAACCCAAAAAACAGACCTCCACAGCAGGATCTATTTATCTGCCAAGACAAAAAGAATCCAGGACAGAATAAACCTGACAATAACCAATCAATATGAATAAATCTATCATTATACCAATGAATTCTGTCAGTGGGAAGACTAAAATTGAATGGGATAAAATTGGAATAAGACACTAGCTTTTAACTCTAAAGCTCTTGTGGCTTGAGTCAATTTTGGCCTGTATTCCAACCACCTCTGGTTTGGGTTGCGATGCCAAAACACAGTTGAAAATATTCTGTGCAAACAATAGCAAACCTCAGGCCAGATTTTTAAAGGTATTTTGACACCTAAAAGGCAAATAGGCACCTAGATCAGTTGGGGATAGGTGCCTGTTTTGGGTATATTTAAAATATCAGTGCATCTTTAGGCATATGGATAACTTTGACACTTTGAAAAGACCACCCAAGTCAATGAGAGTCTTTCCACTGACTGCAGTGGGCTTCGGACTGGGTTCTTTATGTGCTAAATAAATTTATTAAATTAATTTCAACCATGTGCCATTGGTTTACAGTTAGAGTAAGTAACAAAGCAGTAAATCAGGCCCCCTGTATTTCCCTTCTCACTAGTTAAGATCAGAAGTATGTTTTCAGGTCTCCTTTTGCCCTGGTGTAATTCAAAAGAAACATGAGAGGCGACTCATACCCACTGAACCTCAGATGAAAGGCATTTGTAACTCCTACAGCTTCCAATTTTAAAAGAAAATATTTAAATTATGATGCAATGTAATGTGAGTTAAAGAAAGTTGCATAACTATTTTTTTTAGAGGGGGGCCAATCCTTTTTCTCTGTTGAAATTAATGACAAAGCGCCCACTGGTTTCAGGACCAGATCAGTGAAATGACATGTCAGTGTTTCCTCGGGATAAGACAGCATAGTCATCAGGTAGTGCCATTGGTTGAAAAGTGGGCCTAATTTGGTTAACACACGGGGTGTGAGTCCGGAGTAATTCCAATTAAAACAATGGAGTTAAACTGATATCGAACTTGAGGCCAGTGTGACCCTCTAAATTATTTTTAAAAGGCAATGGAAAAGGATGTTAGTAAGAGGGTGTTACTGGTTAAGGCCCTGCTTATCCATAAATTTTAGCTATAACTAAGCTTTAAAAAGTAAACAACATGCAATGAGTTGCCGTATCAGGGTCTAAAAATTCGTTGCTTATCACAAATAAGGCTTCTGATTCACATCTACATTAAGTTCCAACAGTGTTAAACTGACAGAAAATTGGATCAATGCCAGGGTGAAACAAACCCAGATGTTTTGCAGCTTTTATACTGTGTAACAATTAGGGAAAGAAGATTCAGTTCTTATGAACAGCTGGGCATGTCTACACAAGATGCGGACTGCATAGTAGCTGAATATTATTGCGCAGTAGTGTGTCACAGCACTAACAGTGTTAATATGTCACTGCACAGTAGCATCATTTAAAAGACATTTGTCAGCACTACTGCACACTTATTTAGTACTTGCTTATACAAGCACTAAATAAATGCGCAGTAACCACTATGCAGTAGCATCTCACGTAGAGGCTCTGCAAGCCACACATGGGATAACGTTTTCAACAACAGCTAAGTGGTATAGAAGTCTAAGTCCCTGCTTCAAAAGCGACAAGCACATAAGTTGCTCTGAAACTGAGTGGGACTTAGGCTCTTAAAGTTGCTTTTGAAGATAGAACCTGGAAAAACATTTGAACATTTTACTCACATATCCTCAGAGAAGTATCTTTGGGTAGAAAGAGACAGCTGATCTACTTTGGTTGCGTGACATCTGTTTCTACCCTTACTGTCAAATTAGTTCTCTCACCCACTCTATCCAGGGCTCGATAGCGTTAACATACATGTAGAGAAGGATACATAAATTCCTGTAGTGGAAGTGAAAGAAAAGTGAGGTACTATGGTTTGCATTATGCAAGTAGACAGAGCTGATGATCGTAGTATTCCATCCTGGCTTGCAAATCTACTACATAAATCCCCTGCTGGTATTAATCAACCTAGTTTCATTGCCTTTATGGAGGTAAATTGATTTGTATTAGTGAGGATCTGGCCCTGAAACTATATTCCTGTCCATGCAAGGATGGAAATGCTCTTTAGTAAAATATTTAGACACCAATCAGTTCTCAGAGCTCAATGCTTTGCATTTAGGAAGAGTTGTATGGCAGGTTTACATAATTAGCACCATCTGTGTTGCTCTTGTACTAGCCCAGCAAGCACAGGGCAACTGAAGAGATGCACTCATTCCACTTAGGAAACCATGAAACCTTTGAAAATGAGACCTCAGCTGCAGAGCTTTCCCTTTAGTGGTTGTATGGCTTTGCCAAAGGAAATTCATGATGCTGATGGTTCATGTTTACAGGGGTTAGATTACTGAAAAGCAAGATGGGGAATACCAGCTACCACTCTGTTGGATGAAAGGATCACATCACACATATTGGTAGAAGTCAAATACCCTTGACTGTGGAGCAGTGAAATAACCCACCGACTCCCACTGAACTCTGTAAGAAACAGGCAAAAAGCTTCCCTTTTAACCATTTGGCTTCTGCAGGATGCATCATGTACATGGACTAAATGGGGGTAGATAATTACCAGGTTAATGGCAGCACAGCAGGTGCAGTGGAAGATAAACAGTGAAAGGATTAGAGCAATGGGCCCCTACAGGCTGATGTATTGAGATTGCATTTGCATTTGACTCCAGACCGATGAAAATTCTTCCTTGAGAAGGTGCCTGTAGGGATATGCAAACATCTAGGGGTTTTTTCAGAGAAGAAAAAAAGAGCCCTGAAAGGTGAAGTCTAAAAAGTGTTGTGGTTGTCTATACCTGTGGGTGCAATATACAGTTCAAAAATATTACCCCCGTGCTGCAAAACCTAACAGCATGACTGCATGGAACAAGACAAGTCAGGGTTTGTCTACACTGCAGTCCCGGATGTGACTGCAGCTATTATAAACATGCCCACGCTAGCTTTGAACCAGCTAGCTGGGGTGCTGGTAGCACTGTGGCCACAGCAGCATGGAACTCAGCGTGGGCTGCAAAATGTGAGAAGCTGAGTAAACACTCAGCTTGGAGCATGGAGCATGGACCTCAGCATGGGATAACAGCCCATATTTACTCAGCTTCTCAGGTTTTGCAGCCCATGCTGAGTTCCACGCTGCTGCAGCTCCACTGCTACAAATACTCAAGCTAGCTGTTATAAAGCTTGCTCAGGTTAGATGAGTTTCAGTCTGAGCAGCGACTGCAGCACAGATGTACCCTTTAAGATGTGGGGGACTAAGCCCTAGGCTACTTTGTCTGTCTCTTTCCTCACACAGACTAACAGTGCAGTTTTATTTAATCCCAGAGGACAGCAAAGCATTATTCCCAACTGTGTGTTACCAGTCCTATTTTCTCTAATATTCCTGCATCCCTTTCAGATCAGAACAGGTCACAAATTGACTTTGCTAGCTTCTATTTACCCAGTGATCCTTACATCCCTCTTTAGTGTGTCTATGGCAATGCTAACATAACCAGTTGTCAGGGAGCAAAATCTGTGGCCCAGGTAGGCCCAGGTGCTGTGGAACCAGAAGCATTTTATACTTCAAGCTGTTGTGGTTCCTTCAGTGTGATGCACAGGGCAAGATAATTTCACAGACTTTCATAGACATTAGGGCTCAAAGGGACCTCGGAAGATCATTGAGTCCAGCCCCCTGCCCAAAGGGCAGGAAGT
>NW_017728886.1:250768144-250769272 GCF_001723895.1 Crocodylus porosus | reverse complement strand
TCCCAAGGTGGAGAACCTTGCATTTTTCGGTGTTAAATACCATCAGGTTCTGGTCTGCCCATTTGCTGAGCCTGTCTAGGTCAGCCTGGATCACCCGCCTGTCTTCTGGTGTGTATGTTTTGCCCCAAAGTTTGGTGTCATCAGCGAACTTGGCCAGTCTGCTTCTGACTCCAATGTCCACATCATTAATGAAGATGTTGAAAAATATGGGTCCGAGGACAGAGTCTTGGGGGACCCCACTGGACACAGGGTACCATGACAATTGACTTCCATCAATTACTACCCTCTGGGTCCGACCACAGAGTCACTTTCCCAGCCAGCGGATCGTGGTGGAGCCAAGGCCACAACTGGCCAGTTTCGCCAAGAGGTGATCATAGGATATCAGATTGAAGGCTTTTTTGAAGTCAAGATATATGACATCAATCTCTTCTCCCTTGTCCAGGTGATAGGTCACCTGGTCGCAGAAGGAAATGAGATTGGTTAAGCAAGACCTACCCGCAACAAACCCGTGCTAGTTATCCCTTAGGCCAGTCGGCCAGTACAATAAGGATGGCCTCTTTAATAAACTTTTCTAAGATCTTCCCTAGGATAGAAGTCAAGCTGATGGGCCTATAGTTAGCTGGATCCACTTTTCTCCCTTTCTTGAAGATAGGCACCACATTGCATTTCTTCCAGTCTTTGGGCACTACACCAGAGCGCCAGGAGTTCTCAAAGATCCGTGCCAGGGGCTGGGCTATGACGCTCGCCAGCTCCTTGAGTACCCTGGGGTGTAGATTGTCAGGGCCAGCTGACTTAGAGGTATTCAGCCTCTGAAGATGTTCCTTCATGAGGTCAGCATTGATGGAGGGCAGGGGATCTCCCTCACCTGGACCTCCCTGTCCCATAGCGGGCACGGGCATCCTATGGGACTGATGAAAGAGCAATGCAAAGTACCCATTTAATAGGTTGGCTTTTTCCTGGGCGTCAGTTGTCAGTTGCCCCATCTGGTTCACCAGGGGTCCAGTGTTGCCCTTGCCTTTTCTCCAGCTCCCCACATATCTGAAAAAGGACTTTTTATTGTCCTTGATGCTCGAAGCTAGTTGGAGTTCAGTTGCAGCTTTGGCTTTCCTGGTTTGCTCCCTGCAGGAC
>NW_017728886.1:250763535-250768044 GCF_001723895.1 Crocodylus porosus | reverse complement strand
AATATTTAGAAAATTAATATTTATCTGCTCCTGGCTGCCTGTCATGCGGCCCTTGATGGCTTGCCAAAACTCAGTAAGCGGCCCTCCACCCAAAATAATTGCCCACCCCTGCATTAGAGTGTGCCGTGAGCAGTCGCATGGTAAAGGCTAATACAGCTTCTTGACTGCATCACTCTGACTTGCCACTAGAGGGCTGGCAAGACGGGGTGGGGGTTGGAGGCAGAACACCTGGGCCCCATTGCTGCTCGGGATGGTGAGGGAAGTGAAGAGCTGGGAGCGGTGAGTCCAAGGTGCTGGAGGACTGAAAATTGCTTGTTTTATCTCCACAGAGAAGCCAGAAGTCACTCTAACATGTGCTAGGTAGCACAGCCTGGAGGTAACCCTCAACTGAAGTGGCATAACTTTGAGATGTTCAAGGGGCACTTAGCCTGAGTTAACCAGCTTTAAGCTTTAAGATGCTCATGTTTTAATTGCCTCTAGTATGGTTTAAATGTCATGTGTAACTTCACCCTAACCTCAACCTCAGATCCCTAAATTGCCAAGCAGAATCCTACTGCATCTTATCAGCCAATATTTTAAAATTTCGGATGAAAGTCTCATTTCAGAGAAGCCATAGGAACATGGGGACAAATCTCTATATTTGGGCCTATCCTAGAAAATCCAGGAAGGTTGGTTGACTTAACAAGCTTTGCCATGAAAGATGTGCAGCTGAATTAGTGTTTGTGAACATCCTTAAGATGCCTGGAAGAAAGATACTAGTAAATACATGTACATTATCAGAATATTTCTTCTTGTTCTCCACGTGTTTTACAACTTACCTACAGAAAGTATATGTTACACACCATCCATAAGCACAGCAGTAAAACCTGAAAAGACAGGCCAGATTCTAGTCCATCTGCAATGTAGCTACATTAAGCACTCTGAGAATTTGCTACTGGTCAGAACTTGCTCCACTGTAGTCTTTATTCAACTTTTCTTGGGGCACCTTTCACACCCCTGCCTGTCCCTCACCAGTATGACTGACATCACGAGGAATGATCTTCCACTTCTAAGCTCCCTGCTGGGCAGCAACTAGCATAGACATAAAGAAAGGAAAAATACAGATCCTTCAAGAGCATCAAGCTGGCCATCTGCCAGCCCAGGCACAATATGGTAGTGACTGCCAAGCCAGCTGGGTCCCTGCTCTTCCAGCTGGTATAAAAGTTGCCAGGCAGCAGCCATTCTAACAATCTGCAAGCATTTGGGCATATAATACATGCCATGTGTTTATGATTTTTATAACAAAGGAGAAAGTCATTTGTTCAAACAGTTGAAATTTATATTTATATTTATAAAATTCAAGAAGTGGTTCATTGTAAAGCTAAGTCTTGGCGTCGGTTATAAAATGCAGCATTTTGTTCCTCGCAGGCTACATTATAATGGTCTCTTCTTGTTTAATCCAAATGTTGTAGCTAATTTATCTTCTTGGAGATTACAAGACGCACTAACCTGCACAGCCTTGCTACTGCATAGCTGTTACACAGTGATTGTTTTAGGAATAATCAATGGTAAGCAACTTTTTTTTCTGAGTGACTTCCCTTGGCATAGCCAGAGAGTCCCCCGTGTTTATTCTCCTCTTTAAGGCCATTTTAAAAATCCCTGCATCATACTGAATATTGCATCCCCAGCTGGGGAGGACTGGATAGGGCTTCCTTTTGAGCAACTTGGTATCACTCTTTCAGTACGTGGAAAAATTAAAATGACCCTTTCTTCATAAAGAAGACACTGTCAGCCAATCTGTACTCAGAAAAAACTAAGAATGACACTCAAGAATTGGTCTGTAACCAATTGCTATGGGGTAACAGTTATATGCTGACTATACCTTAAGAAATCGTACCTTTGCAGTGGGGCATTAGGGAACACTGTGGCTTATGACATGCAGGAGAGGCTGTCTATTACATCGCTGGGCAGAAGGCACCATATAGACTAAATCAGAGATGTATAGCATCCACTTTCCTACACAGAGGGCTGGCTTACTTCATTAGATTCTGATACCTCTCCCTATTATATTGTTGTCTGAAATTGTAGGGCAGTGGACTTGAACCCTGGGTGGTTCCATCCAGGTGCACTATTCCTGTTAATTTTCTGTAGTCCTCACCCTCACTCTGAAGAGCAATGCCCCCTGCACTTTTTTGTGTCTCAAAAGCTTTTACATTCATTTAAATTTCCATTTTCTCTTGTATCTTTTAGTTTCATGTTCCATTTAGAGTTTCTTTCAGCCCAATATGAAAATTCATATGGAAACCAGTCAGTGTAAGAAAGCTTTATGTTGTGTATTGGTTTGTTTGAGGAAGTCAGTTGTGGCAACTAAGAATCTGTCTCTCTGACATTTTGAAAAACGCTAAAAAGTTTTAACGATGGCCATCCCAGTTCTTTAACACACATAATTCTGGCTGCAGCTCATAACCCAAATACAAAAACAGAATCATAGAAAGTTAGGGTTGGAAGGGACCTCAGGAGGTCATCTAGTCCAGCCCCCTGCTCCAAGCAGGATCATCCCCAACTAGATCATCCCAACCAAATCTTTGTCTAGGTGGGTTTCATAGATTTCATAGACATGTGGGCTGGAAGGGACCTGGAAGATCATCGAGTCCAGCCCCCTGCCCCAGGGGCAGGAAGTCAGCAGGTGTCATAGGATCCCAGCAAGATAAGCATCCAAATGTGTTTTGAAGGCGTTCAAAGTGGGCGCTTGAACTGCCTCAGGTGGCAGTCCGTTCCAAACCTTGGGGGCTCGGACAGTGAAGAAGTTCTTTCTTATGCCCAGCCTAAACCAGTCACAGTGGAGTTTGTGACCATTCGATCTTGTCATCCCTTGGGGGGCTCTGGTGAACAGTCGTTTCCCCAGATCCTGATGAGCATGCCTGATAAGCTTATAGGTGGCCACGAGATCACCCTGAGCCTGCACTTTTCCAGGCTCAATAGCACCATTGCTCTTAGCCTCTCATCATAAGGTCTGTTTTCCTGACCTCTGATCACGTGCGTGGCTCTTCTCTGCACCCTCTCAAGCTTCTGCACATCCTTCTTGAATTATGGAGCCCAAAACTGGATGCAGTACTCCAGCTGTGGCCTCACCAAGGCTGAGTACAGCGGGAGAATGACATCCCGGGATCTGCTTGAGAAGCATCTATGGATGCAAGCCAGCATTTTGCTTGCTTTATTAGCTGCAGCATCACACTGAAGGCTCATGTTCATCTTGGGTCAATGATGACCCCCAAGTCCCTTTCATCTGTAGTGCTAACCAGCGTAGCACTACCGAGCCTATAAGGATGCTGCAGGTTTTTCCTCCCAAGGTGGAGAACCTTGCATTTTTCAGTGTTGAACACCATCAGGTTCTCATCTGCCCATTTCATGAGTCTGTCCAGATCCGCCTGGATCAACCTCCTGTCCTCAGGTGTGGATGCTTTACCCCAGAGTTTGGTGTCATCAGTGAACTTGGCCAGTCCGTTTCTGATACCAATGTCCACATCATTGATGTAGATGTTAAACATTATAGGCCCTAGGACAGAGCCTTGTGGGACCCCACTGGTCACAGTGCACCAAGACAATTGGCTCCCATCGACCACGACCCTCTGTGTCCTATCGTAGAGCCAGTTTCCCAGCCAGTGGATTGTGGTGACGTCAAGGCCGCAGTTAGCCAGTTTAACCAAGAGGTGATCGTGGGATACCAGATCGAAGGCTTTTTTAAAGTCGAGGTATATGACGTCAATCTCTTCCCCTTCATCCAGGTGATAAGTCACCTGGTCATAAAAGGAAATGAGACTGCTCAAGCAAGACCTACCCGCAACAAACCCATGCTGGGTATCCCTCAGAATACTGCCTTCAGCTAGTCTGTTAAGGATGGCGTCCATGATAATCTTTTCCAAGACTTTCCCCAGGATAGAGGTCAGACTGATGGGCCTGTAGTTTGCCGGATCTACTTTCCTCCGGATCTACTTTTCTAGGTGTTACAAACCTCCAAGGAAGCAGCTTCCACCACATCTCTGGGTAACATGTTCCAGTGTTTTACTACCCTTCTAGTAAGAAAATTCTTCCTAATATCTAACTTAAACTTCCCTTGCTGCAACTTGAACCCCTTGCTCCTTGTTCTGTCATCTACCACCACTGAACAGTTCAGCTCCATCCTCTTTCGAACCCCTCTTCAGGTAGTTGAAGGCTGCTATTATGTCCCCTCTCAATTTCCTCTTCTCTAGACTAAATAAGCCCAGGTCCTTTTCTGCAGAGCTGCTGTCCAGCCAGTCACCCCCAGGCTGTACTGGTGCATGGGATTGTTCCATCCTAAGTGCAGGACTTTGCACTTGTCCTTGTTGAACCTCATGAGATTTTCTTTTGGCCCAGTCCTCCAATTTGTCTAGGTCACTCTGAACCCTAGCCCTGCCCTCTAGCATATCTACTACTCATAGAATCATAGAATCATAGAAGTCGGGTCGGAAGGGACCTGGTAGATCTTCAAGTCCGACCCCCCGCCTGGGC
>NW_017728886.1:250757596-250763285 GCF_001723895.1 Crocodylus porosus | reverse complement strand
CATCGCATAGAGGGGGAGGATCACCTCCCTGGCTCTACTTGAGATGCACCTGTGGATGCATGACAAGATGCGGTTAGCCCTGCCAACCGTGACCTCGCATTGTCGGCCCATGTTCCTCTTGGAGTCAATAATGACTCCAAGATCCCTTTCTGCCTCCGTGCTCTCAAGAAGGAAGTTTCCCATTCTATAAGTGTGCTGCTGGTTACTACTCCCCACAGCTTGGTGTCATCTGCAAACATAGGCTGCAGAAAGCCAGGGCTAACAGGGCTTAGCCCCTCCCAAATGTGAGGCAGCAGGTAGGGCTGCAAGGCGGGCTCCAGGCAACTGCAGCAGGGATGGGGAGGAGTGTGCACACAGCAGTGAGAGAGGGGCTGGGGCTGCACAGCCAGGGCAGGGCATGGGACTGAGCCAAGAGCAGTTTGCCTGGGGGCCATGGCTCCTGCTGCTACGAGCACCCTGGGAGGGCATGTGGGGCGCATGCCCCTGAATCTGCTTGCAGGGTGAAGGTGAGCTGCCACTGCAGGCTGGGGCTGGAATGGCACTGGGTTCTTCCTGGTCCGGGGCTGGGCCGGACTGTGCTTGGGGCAGGCAGCAGCGGTGCTGGTAGGGGGTTATGGGGGGGGGCTGCAGCCACCCTAAAATTCACCATAGCTCCCCGTAACCCCTCCTCCCAGCACCGCTGTCGCCCACCCTGAGCACAGCACAGCCCAATTCCCCTTGCCAGGAAGATCCTGGTGCAGCCCCCCTGCCCAGAGCAGCAGCCCCACCCTCACCCCACTCACAGATCTGGGGCACATGCCCCCCATTCCCTCCCCAGATGCTTGCAGCAACAGGAGCCACCACCCCCACACTGGGCATCTCTGGATGAACTTTTAGTGGCTGTATCCCGTGCCCCACCTTGACTGTGCAGGGCCTGCTCCAGCGCCACTCCCTCCCAGACTGCCATAGAGGTTGGGGGACAGATCAAGGTTTCAGTGGTGAGGGAGGGAGAGGGACACAGGCAGGAACTGGGGTGAGTGGGGCCCCAGCCAGGCCAGGTGGAGGGACAAGCTGGGACCTGGGAGGCACATGCTCCCCCAGTCTGTGCATTGGGAAAGAGGTGGCTGCCACTGTGTGCTGAGCTTTGCTTCCTGCTGCAGCCGCCTTGGGATTGGCCAATGCCACATGCCTGCCACCACTGGGCTGTGCCACATCCCTGCCTGCCCAGGGGCAGGATGCACATGACATCACGTGGCTCTTGGAGCAGTGGGGCTTAAAGCACAGTGCACAGCTGCAACTGCCTCCACCTTGTGCACAGATCAGGGAGGCACATGCCCCCCTGGACCTCCACTTGTCCCACCACCCAGCCCAGCTGGGGCCCCACTCACCCTGCCCCTGCTTCTGCCTATGCCCTGCTCCCTCCCTCAGTGCTGGGGACTTGATCTACCCCTCTCATGGCCCTTTCCCCTCCTCCCCACCCCTTCCCCTACAGACTTACCTGCACATGCTCAGCCCCTGCAAACAATTTTCTCTCTCTCCACCTATGTCTGCAAACTTGCTGAGGGTGCACTCTGTGTCATCTTCCAGGTCATTGATGAAGACATTGAACAAAACTAGCCCCAGGACCAAACCCCTGGGCCAGTCCACTTGATACCGGCTGCAAACTAGACATGGAGCCATTGATTACTAATCTCTAAGCCCAGTACTCCAGCCAATTTTCTATCCACCTTACAGTCCATTCATCCAGTCCATACTTCCTTAACTTGCTTCCAAGAATGTTGTGGGAAAGCGTATCAAAAGCCTTGCTAAAATTAAGGTACATCACATCTACCAGTCTCTCCACATTCACAGAGACAGCCATTTCATTGAAGAATGCAATCAGACATGACTTGCCCCTGGTGCACCTATCACCTTGTTCTCCTCCAAGTGCTTAGAAATGGATTCCTTGAGGATCTAATTTATGATTTTTCCAGGGACTAAGGTGAGGCTGACTGCTCTGTAGTTCCCTAGATCCTTCTTTTTCCCTTTCTTAAATATGGGCATTATGTTTGCCCTTTTCCAGTTATCTGGGTTGTCTCCTAATCACCATGAGTTTTCAAAGATGATGGCCAATGGCACTGCAGTCATATCAGCCAACTCCCTCAGCACTCTCAGGCGCATCTATCTGGCCCCATGGCTTGTACATCTCCAGCTCTTCTAAGTAGTCCCTAGCCTGTTCTTTCACCAGTGCAGACTGCTCACCCCCTCCCCATATTGTGCTGTCTGGTGCAGTAGCCTGGGAGCTCACTTTGCCTGTGAAGACTGAGGCAAAAAAAACATTGAGCACTTCAGCCTTTTCTGAATCCTGAGTCAGAAGGTTGCCTCCCCCATTCATTAAGGGACCCACACTTTCCCTGATCCTCCTTTTGCTACTGACATACTAGTAACAACCCTTCCTGTTACCCTTCACATCCCTTGCTAGCTGCAACTCCAATTATGCTTTGACCTTCCTAACTTCATCCCTGTCTGCCCAAGCAATACTCTTATAGTTAGTTATTTGTCCAAGTTTGCACTTCTTATAAGCTTCCTTTTTGTGTCTTAGTTTACTGAAGACTTCCCTGCTAAGCCAAGCTGGTCTTCTGCTATACTTGCTAGTCTTCCTGCACATCAGGATGGTTTGTTCCTGCACTCTCAGTCAGGCTTCTTTGAAGTACAGCCAGATCTCCTGGACTCCTTTCCCCCTGAGTCTGCTTCCCAGGAGATCCTGCCCATGAGTTCCCTGAGTGAGTCAAAGTCTACATTTCTGAAGTCCAGGGTTCTTACTCTGCTGCTCTCCTTCCTTTCTTTCCTCAAGATCTTGAACTCAATCATCTCATGGTCACTACTGTCCAAGTTGCCATCCACTAACTACATTCCCCACCAATGCATCCCTGTTTGTGAGCAACAGGTCAAGAAGTGCATGGTCTCTAGTTGGCAGCTCCAGCATTTGCACCAGGAAGTTGTCCCCTACACTCTCCAAAAACTTCCTGGATTGCCTGCACACTGCTGTATTGCCTTCCCAGCAGATGTCAGGTTGATTGAAGTCCCCCATGAAAACCAGGGCCCATGATCGGGAAACTTCCACTAGTTGTCTGAAGAAAGCCTCATTCACCACATCCTCCTGGTCTGGTGGTGTATAGCAGACCCCCACCACAACATCACCCTTGTTGCTTTTTCCTCTGAACCTAACCCATAGACTTTCAACAGGCCTATCTCCAGCTTCATGCTGGAGCACTAATGAATCATATGGCCCTTGTACATGAAGTGCAACTCCTCCTCTTCCCCTAGCCTGTCCTTCCTGAACAGTTTGTACTATTCCATGATGGTGCTCCAGTCATGCGAGCTCCCACCAAGTCTCTGTTATTTCAGTCACATCATAGTTCCTGAACTGACTTCCAATTCTTCCTGCTTGTTTCTCAGGCTCCATGCATTTGGGTACAGGCACTGGAGGTAACTAGTAGATTGCCATGATTTCTCAGGAAGTATGACGGTACCTCCCCTGTTGCCTCCTCCTGCTTGCTCTTCCTCCAGGTCTCTCACTTTCCCCCTTACCTCAGGGCTTTGGTCTCCATCCCCCAGTGAACCTAGTTTAAAGCCCTCCCACCTATCTGTGAAGATGCTCTCCTCTCTTCATCAGGTGGATCCCATCTTTTCCCAGCAATCCTTCTGAGCTTATAAATAACAACTGAGATTAAAAATAGTTATACTATAAATAATCCACTGTAGAAAAGCCATTTACACTTTCTTGGTACCTAAGTGTATTTTAGGCAAAGCAAAACTTTGTTTTTATTCTTCCACTTGTTCTATTTTAACTGACATTTATCACAGTCTTTGCCATGAAGTCTAACTGCCTCCCCCTGTGAAATTCCTTTTCATTTCCATGGCTAATTCCTAAAGTTGTGTGAAATGTTCCACTTCAATTGCAAACGTACTTGGAAGTAGGCTCAGTGTGACTTCATCTTGTATTCATAAATCAGCTGTAAATTATTCAAGCTTCTTCTTGTATCTGTTGAACAGTTTGCAAACATTTTTTCCTGCTTCAACTGTTTGCAAGTGTTCTAAAGCTTCTATTCACAGTGCATTTGTTTGCTCACTAAAATCACACAGACAAATCATGTGGCCATGTTTTTAGTCGACTCTGGGCATATCTACACATTCATTAATGCACCGTAATTACAGCCCAATAAGTTTAGTACCTATAATAACAGGTACTAACTTAATGTGCCATATTTGGCACTACTGTGAAACAGCACCAGCACATGCTTTTTTTGCCATGCTAATAAACAATAGACTAATTCTACTGCACATTAGCACAGTTTTTTCCTGCCACACCAATGCTCAGTAGAATTAGGCTACTGTGCATTTAGTATCTTGAGTAAACATGCCCACTGTGTTGCACTGGAACCAGCAACTTTATTTAAACACATGTTACTCAAGGTGAACAAGTTCAACACTTTGAACCTAAAACTTTTCTGCATATTTGCAAAGACATTCAACCATAAGAAAACAGGCTGGTAGTTATTTTTGTCAGTCTGAACTCAGGGCAGTGTGTCCTCTTAGAAACTAACTGCTTCTTAAAGACAAAAGCTTTCATAAGCAAGAGGCAATTAAATTATAAAGGCTTATGTGTTTCTGAATGAGTTAATCTGTAAGGTGCTACCCTGCCCTGCCTTCAACCATAGAAAAGTTCATGTTAATCTACTTTGATCCTTTTTGGACTCAAGATTACATATAAACCAATTCTAATAAACAGATTGCAGAACTGCTTCAGAACAAACATGGAAGCCTTTGCAGAAGTAAATCTTCAGACTATGTTTTTTCCTTTTATGTTTAAGGTTATCTGTGCTCTCAGAACACTGTAGAGGGACCTAGTTGTCCTTAAAGATGTCCTCAGATCTAAGAGTTTGATAATATATTTCCTATTGATCTGATAGATATATGGGATTATCTCTGACCCACACATGGCTTTCAATCCCAACATCAAGCAGAGAACTTTTTTTTTCAGGAAGATAAGCAGGAGGGAAGAAGTATTCCAGCTACTTCAGGAACAGGTAGACAAGGTTCTTTGGGTGAATCTGATATCTTTTATTAGGCCAGCTTAAATAGTTGGAGAACAATTTTAAAGCAAGCTTTTGCGTTCAAACCCTTCATCAGGCTAAGGAAGTTTCAGCAGTTGGTGTGCGCTCTTCCTGGATGGAATGAAAAGTAAAGAAGCCAGAGGGGGCTGGTCCACATGGAAAACAGGCAGTCAGTGAAAATGTAGACTGAGGAGTCAATGGGTGATAGACAGGCTGAGTTGGAGGGAGAGAAGGGGGATGAATAGTGGAGAAGTACCTGGGGAGTCAGATGTCAGGCAGGTTACAATGTGTCCTAAATCCAATGTCTATATTTAGTCCTTGATTTTTAGTATCCAGAAGGTTGATGAAGTGGAGTTCAGAGGCTCGTCTCTGGGAAGTGTTTTGTAAGTTCCCTTTGAGGATCAGGACTGAGAGACTGGAGAGAGAGTGGTTTTCTTGTGAGAAATGTTCCCCCACAGGTAATTGGGTATTCCTGTCTTTGATAGATTCATTCTGGTGCGCAGTTGTTGTTTGGTCTCTCCTACATATTTTCCATCAGGGCATTTGGTGCAGTGGATGAGAATATTTCTGGAGGTGCAGCTGTGAGATCAGGGAATGCTGATAGCTCTGTTGTG